>NC_040036.1:67887556-68598699 GCF_003713205.1 Coffea eugenioides
GCATATACCCACATCAAATGCTTGGTTTCAAGTTAATAACAACATATGCAAAAAATCATAGCCATAAAATTGGTTTATAGTTGTCCAGCTTCAATTTTCCCAACTAGTAGTTATCAACTCAACTTTGGTTCATAAAGATCACCAAATCCTATTAAGTTCCACTAATAAAATTCAATTCTACACATTAGTTACCTCAAACCAAGTGAACTCTGGTGGATTTGGACCCCTAGTTGCTCCCCCAGAGTTGTTATGTTCTTCCCTCCATTTCTTTCTACAAAATGAGAGCACAAAGTCGATACATAGGAGCTCCAAGTGGTAGAGAAGATATATATATCAAGGCAATTTGTACTTTGGTTCTCAAACTCTTGATACAATTGTAAAAAATACCTCCCTCACTTATACTAATTCCAATTTCGGCAATAATATTTTGGGGAGTGAAGTCTGGATATTACATGGACACTTACAAACTAATGAAGGAAATCTTAGAATCTTGTGGTAGGATTTGTTTTTTTATTTTTTCAAGGCAAGAGGTGGGATTTTGTTTATGCTGTTAGCACTCACCAGATATAAGTTAATACTATTTTTTCTATGAAAATGTTTGGAAGCAAAGACAATGCTTTGCTACAGTAGTGTGGAATCCAAGATATAATATAATCACGTGATGTTATTTGGACTTGTCTCTTCTTCCCTCATGTCCTTTGTCATTAAGATATAGCAAACAAAATGTTAGGGAAGGCCCTGCTTTTGGCAGATTAGAAATGTTCGGGAGAAACGCTTCGAGAGAGCCTATTAAAAAGTCTAATATATAAGTCAGAAATTTAACTCTGATTCAAAAGTTTAAACTGTTAGGTCTCGAGCTCTTATTTACATATTAAGTACTATTTTCCATCTCTCGAGTCAATTCTCCTCTTTCATGAGTAATCCTTCACATTAAATCCAAGTTTACAAACTCTTCTCCGATCCGACTTTAATACTCAACACAAGGAAGAAACGCCTCGAGATAGTCCATCAAAGAACTCAATACGTAAATCAGGAGCTCAATTTTGACTCAAAAGTTTAAACTGTTAGGTCTCAAGGCCTTATTTACATAATAACCAATCATGGACCACTTTTCTTCAAAATTCAAACTGCATTTTTTGGACATTTGCCAACCCTTAACTCCTTGGTCTAATACTAACCGGACCTCCTACCAAACTCATGACGCACCTGATCCAACAAGAGTCGAATTCTTTAGCACTTTGGCACTTTGATCCACCACTAAGAAGAGAATTTTCACCGGTCCAACTCCGAGAAGAATCAACTTGCCCATGAGTAGCCCAATTTCATAACCTAAAACTCTAATACCACTTGTTAGGAAGAAACGCCTCGAGAGAGTCCATCAAAGAGCCCAACATGTAAGTCAAGAACTCAATTCCAACCCAAAAGTTTAAGTTGTTAGGTTTCGTGCCTTTATTTACATACTAAGTGCTCTTTTCCATTTCTCGAATGAATATGAGACATAATTCTTTACTCATGAATCTAATAAGAAATTTTCAGCCTTTTTTATGCAAAAAAACTGTGCTGCTGTTTGGATACAATATGAAAGAAGTGATTGCACATTTTAGCTAGTTAAATTGTAAGTATATTTTACAAACTGCATGGCTTGGAGGAATTCATATGGCTGAAAAAGAAAAAGAAATATTGCATTATACACTAATTGTATACTAAAGAGAGTGCGGATATGGTAGATTTTCGTCAAGAAATCAAAAGTTTAATCATTTGAAACATTGAATGCAAATTATTTACTTATCAACCCTGTTGCACCACAGTGAAGGCCCAAAGATCAAGTCATGAAATTGTGCGAGTCTCTATTCATGTGCGCGGAGCTGGATTTCTATCCCATTCTACACCATTTCTTTGATTCAGTTCCTACAGTGTTGGAAGTTTTTCTCCCTCGTGTTAGCATTCATATCAACGACTAGTTTTGGGCCCGTGCATTTGCACGGGATGATGTTGAAATTGATCTTCTATAGCATTCTATGTGAAAATTGATCTTCTGTATAATTCTATTCTATTATGTTTGTTAAATTAGAGATCAAAACTAAGTATCTTCTAAGATTACTGTTAACATAAACTAAGGAGAAAGCATAAAATTTTCATTAACCAATAAGCAGGAGTTTGGATAAAGAGAGAGAACTTGATTTGCATAATAGTAAAGTATAACTGTATAAGGGCTTGCTAGATCAGTGCAAGAATTGCAAACATTTACACTGTAGCAGTCAATATATATTTTAACTGGGTTAATTTCACTTTATCCTCTCGAACTATACGCGGTATCCCATTTTGGTCCTTAAATTTCAAAATCGGACACTTTACTCCCTAAACTTTCAAAATCATACCACTTAAGCCAAAATATTGATGGAATCCAAAAAACTAATGGTTTGGATCGAGAGTGTGGGCCACATGTGCCCTTGTGCAAGGGCATTATAGGAAATTCAAGGAAAATGTCTCAAAAAAAACGAAAATGGGAAGGAAATTAGGGATATCATCAAGGACGGAAACTTTCCCTCTACTTAACCTATACGTGTGGGTCATTGATTTAAGAGTTACCCGATCAAAGTCATAAACCCGATCCAAGACATAAAAAATCTAGGATCGTCTTTCTCAAACAGAACATTTTTCTCTCTTGCATTGTTGCAGTAGAAGAATGAAGAGGAAAAAGGCCTATGAACTTCGTTCAGCAAAAACCCTTAGGGATGGGAAAAAAGGAATTGCAATTGTGGAAAAAAAGCACTACCGATACACATCATGGACAAGCATAAACCCTGACAGAACATTTTATCGATGTGCCAAGTAGGGGGTACGGTCAATTGGGGTTAACCTTGTACTATCCTTTGAGTTTTTTTAATAGGTTTAGTGTTTCAAATAGTTTCTAATGTTTGATTAGGAAATTGGAGGCTGTTGATATTAAGATTGGGTTGATCCTAAAATGAGTCAACGGGTAAAGGAGATAATACCTAGCCTATTGAGATCGATGAACAAGATGGAAGCTGAGATAGCCGGCTTGAAAGAGAACTCAAGGTGGCCGCAAGGAAAAGCGAGGGAGGCTGAAGATGTACATCATCTTCCAGTGGGTATACATTGAAGTGTGGTTTCTACTGGCAAAACTTGAAGTAAAAAATGACCACAGACATTGAGAAGAAGAAGCATTATGATATATGAAGTAGTTTGTTTAGGATAAATCTAAGGTTAGTAGACTATGTATTAACATATTTTAAAAGAATGAACTCAGGTAGTGTTGCTGTAATGTTTTGCCTTGTTTTGTTGTATGATTTGCTGCAAAGCTGTTTACTCGGATGAAATGTAATTTTGCTATCACATATAAGATTATGAGGTTAGTTTCTAAGTGGGCTTTGATTGACTGGAATCTTGTGTGAAATAGCCAAAAATTGTGATAGTAGTAATAATGAGCAACTGATATTTGAACTGGATTAAGCCAACTGTGATAACATATCATTCTGAGAAGAAAAAGACATGTTCAACGTTTACCCAAGCTATAACAGCAAACAAAACAAATACTAGTAGACTAGTTCATCCAAAAACAAAAATAGCAGAACCTTTTTTTGACCACAAAACTAATTCAACACAAGACATTTAGTGGTCCTAAATGAACAAAAAGACCCACCACATGACTTTTTGGCACCAGAACTTCGATTTCACAACTTACCAAATTCATTCCCTTCTCCATGGAGCTGCACATTCCCAATTCCACCTAAATGCATGTTATGGCCCGCAGCAGCTTGTAGAGTAGATACGTTAAAACAGATATTGCCATTCCACATGAAAGGTGCTGGTTGAATTAATGGTTCCACTTTATGAGCTCTATCTTTATCAGCCTTTTTTTTTTTGTTCCAACTCTACATCTTTGTCTTTTTCCACATCAGCAGAACTTATGTTATTAAAATTTTCTGGTTCCATTGCATGATCATTTTTGCTGTCAGTTTCGTCTGCCTTGTTTAATTCCACATCTGGTGGAAATTCCCCTAATACCTCCGCGTCACTTGTGGTATCAGCCGAAACATCTATTTGTTCAGCCTCTTCCTTAGCCTGATTTTCATGAAAGTTATCTCCTTGCTGATTGGCTCCATCATTAGGATCTCGGGAATGGAAATTCATCACCTTTCCTGTCCCTCCAACTATAGGTGGCAAATAAACCCATTTAACTAAATTTATCCATATCCGTCCATGAATAAATGAGTATGAATATCTTAAATTTTTCCATGTGAGTATAAATGGATTATCCAATAATACCCATTTATTAAATGGATATTATTGGGTAACCCATCAAATCCATTTAAAATTGTCTTTCCCCAAGTCTTCACTTTTCCCCCACCCATTTTTTTTTTCAGATTTTTCATTTTGTCATGATGTTAACTACTTTTGTTTCATTATTATTATTATTTGTTAGTTTTATCTTATCATTTTATTTTATCTTAGTTTGTTAACTTACTCATTTTTCAACATTACCAATTTATGACAAGTTTTAACCTCTTTTCCTACCTTTCCAAAATGAAATTTTAAATTTACACACGAAAAAATGCTAGGAATTCAAAATTTTTGGATTAAATTTTTATGTTAACTTTTATAGTATTTAGTTCAAATTTTTATATTCTTGTTGTTTAATTATTAAATAATATGCAATTTTGCGACATAAAGTACGGATGGGTAAAAAATTGGTAATGAGGCTTATTGAGTATTATAAATAAATATTTAAAACTAATGATGGGTGCAAAGGGTGGTATAGATTGATAACCTAGTTTGCAAAAATGAATTTAAATGAGTTTATAAAAAGTTAAAATAAATGGGTTATAAATGGGTAATTGGGTTAGCCAATTCATTTTTGAAATTACTTATTTATACACATCTAATTAAATGGGTATAAATGGGTTGACTCACTTATACCCATTACCCATTTTAACCAACCCAAACTCATCCAAATCACCCATTTTGACACCCCTACCTCCAACCCTTAAATACATTTCTGCAACCCTATTTGGAGGTAATGTATTCACTATTACCTCACAATCTCTGTCACACATGCAAAATAATAGTCCTGTGTCCAATGGCATGATTGGAAGTTTACAGTACCACCCAAAACCTGCATTTTTAGGGCACCCCACTCTCTTTGTACACTTATCTAGTACTTGTAATGACCATTTGTACTTTGCCGCCTAAAGTTACTTTTTTCTCACTTTATCCCTTAAACCGTCAGTTGACTTTAACGTTGTGTAATGGTAATGTCAAAAAGACATATATATCCTTAATAGTTAAATGCAGTAATTCCCCTAACTTATTTTGCACTTTATCGTCTAACATCATTTTTTTTCAATTTGTTTGTTTGTCACTAAAATCATTAGTCAACTTCAATATTTTATAACACTTAGGATAAATAATGTCTAAAAAATCAATATTCCTAATACGATAATAAAAAATAATATATTTATAGATATGGCCCTAATTGAATTTCATCCCATAATTATACTTTTTCAAGATTGAGAGAAATATCTTGCTGATTTCATGTAATAATGGAAAAAATAATAAACATTGTTATTGAAAAATATATATGCAAAATTATTATTAAAAGACTAAAAATGCTCGAATATTGTCAGTTTCTCTCTATAAATCTGCATATGGTTGCGCTTTTCTTTTAATAGTTAGATATTTTCTTTATATGGGAGAATACATTTTTTTTTTCATTCGTAATACTTAGAAAAGAGAGAAACATAGTTGATTTGGGGTTCCAAATTTTTGGGTTCATTTCTTTTAGCACAACATGATTAGATGCTATTAAAAATTGTTTGGATTGCTAAATTTTTCTAAAAATCTTTTTGTTGCATCATAGGCACGTTTCTCAATCATCTTTTTATTTTTTTTTAACCACCTTTTTAGTTTACAAATATCAAATCACAAAAAAGTATTAGAATATTATTTCTAAAAAACATTCCAAATAATCTTCAATCCAAACAAATCTATAGAACTTTAATAATATTTTTATTGTTTATTTTTCACTAAATAATTTTGTTTTTTCCTCTTATCAAATAAAATGAGCAGGATATTTTCCTCTATCTAAAAATTTGTAACTATGGAGATAAAATCTAACAAGAGTTATATCAATAATTTTCATTATTATGTTAGGGATACTGAAAATTTTTAAACATTATCCGTCTTAAGTGGTTTTAAAGATAAACAGACAAATTAAGGGAAAATAATATTAGAGGGATAAAGTGAAAAATGGGCAATACCTTAAGGAGATTTATTGGAATTAATCCCTAGGGGCATACATGTCTTTTTGACATTTCCGTTACATAATGTTAGAGTTGACTAATAGTTCAGGGGAAAAAGTGAGAAAAATAATGTTAGGGGTTAAGCGTAAAAATGGTTAATCCTTAAGGGGAGTTTTTGTGATTAACCCTTTATATTCTAAGGGTATGGAGAATTGCAATTTTGGCACCTCATGTTGACCTGTGTGCCAAATTAGTCCCTAATGTTTCCGCCAAAATAAATCTAGTCCCCAAAGTTTGTGATATTAGGTAGATTTATGATAATTAATGGAAATGAATTGATAACTAATGGTCAACATCAAATTACCATTAATTTGTAACTTTTACTTTGCACTTTTTGGTTCCCATTGTTTTAATTTTAAATTATTGTGTTTCTTTAATTTTTAAATAATGATATTAAGGGTTTTAGCGTGAATTGAAATGCATATTAAAATGAAATAGTATTAAATGGGTAATAAGAATTCTAATTAAACTTCTTTTTTCTACTTCTTTTTTTAACTTTATTTCATTTATTCATGCTAATAATGTATCATATGTTTCTTTTCTTGTGTATAGTTAGTCTCAAATTTGGTATTATTTCATTTAATATCATTTCATTCTAATTTGCATCACAATTCATACTAAAACTTTTAATATTACTATTTAAAAAGTAGAGAAATATAATGATTCAAAATCAAAGCATTAGGAACTAAAAGTGCAAAGTTAAAGTTGTTAACTGCTAGTCATGATTCCATTTCCATTAGTTCTTTTAATTTACCTAAAATCACAAATTTTGGGGATTAAATTTGTTTTGGCCGAAATATTGGAAATCAATTTGGCAAGAAACCAAATATTGAGGACCAAAATTGTAATTCTTTGTTATGGATGCTTATTGCCAACTTGTATTGATTGCGGCTCCTTCTTGTGGGAAGACTCTGTTTCTGATTTGCGATCCCGTACGCTACGTTGGCAATCGCAATATTTTAAGTGTTAAATACTGCTGAACCCAAAATATTCTATCAAAAGATACCTTTGTGTGGTCTGAAAGTCAGCATGCCTTTTGGGTTGGGCTGTTGGTTTGGCTTAAGTTTTGGGTGTGTGTGTTATTTGCGGTTGGTTGAGAGAAAAGGAATTGCGGAGTGGATAAAAGCCGTTGGTGAGCTGTAACAGGCAATAGTCTTGGTGTTTCCCCTCCCCCTTTCCTTCCATCCCACATCGATTGTGAGTGGTGTGTGTGCGTAGAACTTAAGTTCCTCAGTGTGGCCTGAAAGTCAGCATGCCTTTTGGGTTGGGCTGTGGGTTTGGCTTAAATTCTGGGTGTGTGTGTTTTTTGCGGTTGGTTGAAAGATAAAACTAATATATTTTTTATAACTTTTAAAAAACTAATGTATATCAGAAGGCAAATTACACACATAAAAATATATGTAAAGAAAGAGAAATAAATCAACCATATAATATCAATAACACCATAAGAGCAACAAGGCTCTCAAACTTTCACTATTTTCATGATAATAATAAATCTATCTATTTATAGATTAGATGACTTGGTAAACAAGTTTTACAGTCACAAGAAATTTTTTAATAAAATGTTAATTCTTAAATAATAAAACTACCATAACTTGACTCCAATAAAAGTACTAAAACATTAATTTGGCTAAAACACTGCTAAATAATAATATGAAATTTTCTATCTATTAGCCTTAATTTAATATATCAACATTGTCTCCCTTAAATCAAACTGCCTATTGAATTAGGTTCACCGTAATCAAGATCAATAATCTCTCTTACAAATTTAGTCACATCACTTTGTATTGGTTCTTTAACTTTAAATACTTTTCTCATTTCAATAATCTACGCACCTTCATAGACTGTTTTCGTCGCACAATTTGATATCAATTTATTGACAACTCTTTTCGTAATTTTAATAGTCACAATTCAATTGACAGTATTTTTCTCCAATCTCTATCTTCACAATCACAATTAATTTGACAATTCTTAAACCAATCTCATGACCCAATTTTCAACAACCGGTTATTCCATGACCAATCTTGTGATCTAACTCAATCAGTGGACTTCTTCCAACCAATCTTGTGCTCCAAATCTCTAACAGTGAAAATGTTCAGGACTAGTTTCGTAAAACTATAAGAGATAAATTTCATAAAATTAATATTTATGAGAAGGCAAATTATACACATAAAAATATATGTGGGAGAGAAGAGGAATAAATCAGCTATATAATATTAATAACACCATAAAAACAAGACTCTCAAGCTTTCACTCTTCTCAACTTACGAGAATAATACAATTCTCTATTTATAAACTAGATGACTTGATAAACAAGTATTACAATCATAAGAAATTTACTAGTAAAATATTAATTTTTAAATAATAAAACTACCGTAATTTGGTTCCAATAGAATTACTAAAACCTTAATTTACTAAAATACTACTAAATAATAAGATGATAATTTCTATTTTTTAATCTTGATTTAAAATGCTAACATTATTATCAGCAGAATTCGGATTGTTTCGTGCGGGCTGCAGAATTCGGAGTGTTAAAGACTATTATTATGCAATACTATAATGCAAATGGTAGTAGTATTTGCTCATGGAGCCATGGTAGGATCCCTTCAATTTCCAAACCGTGTCGAAGGATTATAACCTTCCAGTTCCCCTTGGAAGATACCATTCGCATTTCTACATTAACACGGACAGGTTGTAGTGTAAATATCAGGTTATAGTACCGTGGCCATGGATGAAATGACGGAGCCAGGATTTTTTTTTGGGGGGGGCCAAAATTTTTTCCTAATAAAATTATCTTAATATATTATGTTCAAAATAATTTTCTTCTATTTAAATATATGAAAAATATCAAATATTAAATTTAATTATAAAGGTATGTCTATTCATAAATATGCGGTATAGTCATAACAAAAATTAACAAAAAAGATAACTTTTGATTAAATATCTTATAATATCACAAACCATCCAATTTGCACATTATGAGAAGATGCTCTCCAATATGTCACCTATGCAATATATATATATATATAATCATGTAATATAAATGTAACTATTTTCAATTGAAAAAAGATAAAAGTTATGTTAACATAATTTGAAATTTCAATATCTTTTCTTAGAAGTAAATTGAGCTCTACGCTCTTTCATAGAACTAAATTCATCTATGATTGAATCACTGCTAAATTTTTCAGCAACTTCCTTTTCTATATACACAGTTAGACAATCATTCAAGAAATTATCTTGCATCTTGTTTCGGAGCTTTGTCTTGATTATTTTCATAATTGAAAATGCCCGCTCTGTAGTTGCAGTTGATATAGGAAGAGTAAGAACAAGTCTAAAAAATTTGTCAATTAGAGGATATGTCACTGATTTTCTTATCTTCACCAAGCCTTGACATAACTCATGAATACCAGATAATTCTTGCAATTCATGATGATTTGGAATGTCGAACTCAAAATATTGAAGTTCTATTCTTAGACGTACTAGTTCTTGCTTTCAACAATTATGAATTGGGTCTTTTTAGCCCATTAACAATTATGAATTGGGTCTTTTTATTCTAATACATCACATTGGGTCAATTTACTATGGAACATCAAATTATATGTTTAAATTTTGAAAGTTAAATAATTAGTACAATAAAAAATAAATAACTTTTTCTTAAGAAAAAAATTAATTCAAAGATGACTAATTCATATATATATATATATATCTCAACTCTCATAATATAAACTAAAATTGTAAAAATTTAGGGGGGGCCAATTTTATTTTACACACATATTTACATATTATGAATTAAAATTTTGAAAACTTAGGGGGGGCCATGGCCCCCCTCTGTCTCCCCTCTGTCTCCCCTTGGCTCCATCATTGCATGGATGAACAGTGCCAGCGGGGTGTGATGGATTATTGGAGCATCTTCTTTCTTTTTTTTTTTTTAACAATAAAAAGGCACGGAAAGTTATTGCAACGGCCTCCCTCTCTGACGTGTGGGGACCTTGAGCTTCAGCTTTTCTCCTTCCAGTTGAACTAGTTTCATTCCCGTGCAAAAAATGCAGGAGACCATTTTGTGTTGAATAATAACACAAGGTAATTCAGCTTAAATTTGAAAACTAAAAAAATTTAATTAAGTAATGAGTAAAATAGATATTATTAATCTCTCATAGAGTAATTGTTGAAAAAATATTTAGAAACGATAGATAGGATGTGCTATATCTAAATTTTTAGGTGAGAGTTAGCCAAGAACAATGAACACAGTCTAGTAAACATTTGATTAGTCAAAAAGATAAAACAAATTATCTCAACCGTTTCAAATTTCAAGATTTTGTAATATCCAATCACTAAATTAAGCAATATACATATATTTCATTGTCATATAGTACATCATATTATGCAACTATAAATTCTAGTGTAATACTAACTATTAACGATATTATTATCGCATGTGGTGTGAATATTATTAATGGAGCAAAAGTTAATTAGTAGGAATTAATATTTTTACAAGGGTCTCTCGTTAAAATATATCTCAAGTGTTTTATTTTTGAAAATGTAAGATTAATTAAGAAAAGTAAATAAATACAAGAAAAGATAGATAAAATTATATAAGGAAAATATATAAATACAAGGAAGGGTAATAATTGTTAATATGTGCATATACCTAGATGTGTTAACGAGTGCCACCCACCCGTTGGCCAATTTAGAAAAAAAAACCCTTTTAACAATGAGGCAATCGAAAGCCATCCCTATAGTAATCAACATCCTTTAATAGCAAGCTTTAAGATTCTTGCAAATTCATGTTCGCACTGTTCTAATTTTGCGTTAAAGCATAACTCAGCAAAACCCACAGATTCTGCTCATAATTAGAGGCAGCTCAAAATTGAATGATCTCAGCAAGCATGACTACTATATGAATCAGCTCAACACATGTTCCAAATAAGCAACCTTCCAGTCGTTTGCATTTGCATGAGCAACACAGCAGTACATCATTGCACCTGTTGAAATGCCTTGAATCAGATTTTCGATCTCCGCTGAGCTGTTTGGGGGTCTCGCTGCCCGGTCAGCGAGTTGGGGTGCCCCAGCCGGGGCGCGTCGCCCCCGGCGGGGGTTCAGGGGCAACACCTCCGAAGCTTACGGTATATATTAGATATCGTATCCATTTTAGTTTGGGTCTCGGTTTTTTGGCCTAATTTTTGGGTCCAATTCGTTTTGGTTATTTGGTTGTATATATATACCTTATATCCATTCTATACAAAATATCTGATACATTCCGAACCCTAATAAAAATCTGATTTCCCCCAAATTTATTCTTGTTTGTTCTTCCGTTCCGCTGCATCTGCTTTAACAGCACCATTTGCTATCATATATGACTAAGGAAATCTAGCTGTGCAAGACCAAATCCTGGCTGATATATATTCCTGTAAACAGAAAACTCAAATATATATTATCAACAATCATAACTAAAGATTATGCTCAATAATCGAGTTCGAAAAGCATATCTGTACAGGCATAGATTTTGTCAAGCTCTTCAATAAATAAACGTCACGATTCCATCTTGCCACATCCAAATATATGTATCTTAGGTTGAAACTTGTAAAAACATACTACTATCTTTTTTTTGATAGGTGTTAATTAAAAGAGAGAGAATTTCTCTAAGTGTGGAAGAACAAAGGAGGTGATAAATTTTGTAGGGATTTGTCTTTGATGATTTGTTCAATAGAGAGGAAAGGAGGGAAATTTTCATCTGAATTTTTTTTTTTTTAACTTCGAATAGGAAATTATAATGGCGTTGAAGTGTTAACAGGGCCCCAACCGCACAGGCTCCGTCCTCGTCCTTCTTCTCCGTCCTTCTGCATTAACTCTACCTGATCCCTCTTTTTGATTTGTTGATCCCTCTTTTTTATGGAGACGGGGTAGGAACGGTCATCAGAAGAACTATCCTTGAACAGTGCACGGTCAGGATTTGGTTCAAAAAAATTGTATGGTCCAAATCATTTCTTGTACCTTGTTTTTAATACCGTGTGTGGGGGTCACAAAAATTTATTTTAAAGTTACACGTTGTGCAAACAAAGTTACGTTGTATAAAAACAAAATTACGCGATATGTAAAATACACAAAACTGCTAGGAACGGTTACACCTGCAACCCCGTTCCTTCCTGTGGTCCCTTTTGCATGAACGTGGTACATTTTGGCATTTCGCCGAGGCTCTCTCTCTAATTTATCACTCACCGACACAATTAACACACTCCACGCCCTCCCTCCCTCCCTCTCTCTCAGCACACCAAACATGCACACATACACACCGACACCAAGAACACAAACTAGCTCCATTAAGGGTCTGTTTGGTTGGAAGTAAAATGTTTTCCTTGGGAAAATATTTTCCGTGGAAGTAATTTTCCATGAAAATCATTTCCCTTTGATCATTTTCAGGTGTTTGGTTAGCTTATTGAAAATATTTTCTTACTTCATTTTTCTGGTGTTTGTTTAACTTTTTAAATATTTTCACTTTTATCTCTATCTTTACTTTCTACACATTATAACTACATACTTCTTCCCATGCAAAATAAGAAAATTTATCTCATTGTTTAACTTTAAAAAATCTTGGAGAAATGTATATATGAATAAAAAATATCTCCTTAAGCAATAAACAAATTGCTAGCCATTTAGTGTCAAATATCAATCACATGCAATGCTTATTGTGACATACTCTCACTGCTGAAAGTTTCTCTAGAAAAGAATGTCCCTATTATACATAATTAATTACTAGCATAGGATGAGCAGGATGAGGTTTTTTTTTTATTTTGAATATACTAGGGGGAGGGTTGGGTTGGGTTGGGTTATACGGGGGAAGGAGTGTAAGGAAGAGGTGTTGGGTTCGAATCCTCCTGTTTACACTTAAAAAAAAAGAACATACTACAAGATGTTTTCAGTAAGTTTGGAACATACTACAGACGGGATGCATGCATTTCGGAAAACAACTTCAGTAAGTTTGGAAGGGAAGTTGTTTTCCATAAGATGAGTGAAAATATTTTACATAGGAAAATGTTTTCAGTAACTTTTGTGCAACCAAACACGGGAAATTAGGAAAATATTTTCCTGGAAAATATTTTCACCCGAAACAAACGGACCCTAACAGCACTCTCTTTTCCTCTCTCCAACTCTCTCTTGGCCTCTCCTTCCCTAACAGCACACACTAGTTCACACACTACACATACAATTGCGCACATTTCACTCCACCCCTTTCCCTCGAAACTTTGTCAATTCCGCACACACTACACACCAGAAACACACAATTGCACGCACAAGTAAACACTTGAAATAAAAAAAAAAGTCAGGATGATGGTGTTGGGTTCCTCCAAAGTTTCTAGAGTTTGAGAGAAGCACTGCCATTATCATGGAAAAGCTAAAGCCATTGCCAAGGTCCCTTCATTTTATCTTTAAGTTCTAGATCATGAAATGGGTTTTGTAAGGTTTCAAATTGTTATTTTTGACGTTGTATGGCTGATTCTCTGGGCTTATTTATGTTATACATCTCATGAGGAGCATTTTGGTATAAGTTTGGTGAAGTATATGCTTGTTTTGAATGAGTTTATGAAATAGAGATCCGACTGTAAATAGTCATTTTTGCTACTTTTCACCCAATTTCTCTAAAAACCGAGGGCAAAAATGGAATCTATGCGAAAGACTCAGTGAAAGGGGAAAGTTCGGGGTAAATCCATCACCGGAAGGTGATGACCGGTGTTGGTTGCTGGCGGCAAAGGCTGGCGGCACTACCGTTGCCGCTGCTCATTTCTACCATGGCTACGGTTTTGAAGCTCCAAGGAAATAAGAAAGAAGAAGAGTTTTTTTTTTTTTTAATTAAAAGAGACTTTTATTAATTGGGAAAACATGCGTACACTATATCACCCATATCCAACCACCCTTCTACGAAACGATGGGAAACCCACCTTATCCATGCGAACACCCCCCTTGACCAGCCGCGGCAGATCAGAGAATCTATCAAATAGCTGTCCTACCTCCGAATCGGCACCGACATTCGCCAGATAATCTGCCGGCAAATTCGCTTCCCTATAACGGTGCGAGATCATGTGAAAATGTTGTTGAAACCCAAGCAACTCGTCCAGCTCCCTCTGCAATTCCCATGGACACACACAAGCCCCCTGAACGATTCGAACGAGTGTAAGCGAATCTGCCTCCAAATGTAAATCCAAATAACCTCGGGCAATGTAGTATTTGACTCCCATCAGGAGCGCTCGGAAAAAGAACAAGGTAAAAAAAAAAAATCAAGTTTTACTGCCGTTTGGGTTACCGTAACTTATTGAAAAATACTGTCCTTATAAAGTTTTTAATAAAAATACTTATTAATTATTTAAGTGCTTTTAAATATATTGTTTGGAAACATAATTCAATAAGTACTTATTATATTGGATAATGTATAATTTAAAATTTTTTTAAAAGTGTTTATCTATTTATTTGGTTCATAATATAGGATAAAATTAAATTTGATGTTTTATTTTTTAAATCACAAAAACTACTCTAAAATTACGAAATTTGAGCTTTTGCTGAAAGTACTTTTAACACCAAAACCTCTACCTCTAATTTTATGGGATGATATTCACCAAATATTTTTAAAATACTTTTAGCACATAAAAGTACTATTTTATCAAAAGCAGCGCAACTCCAAACGGAGCCTTAGTAAAACTACACAGCATTGTTGTTCCACTAAAAGAAAATCAAAACTATGCTGTTCCACTAAAAGGTTGGAAATGGGTTTTAAAATCACAAACTGAATTTGCAATTTGCCATATCAATTTCTTGAAACCTCACTATGAGCCTACAACTTTGATTCTATTGCATCTAGATCCATTTTTAATTGCATTTTGTCCATGAACTTTATCTATATTAAATTTTGATTTCTAATCTTTTTAATAATATGATTTTGATCCCAAAAACTCTATAATTTTACAATTAGGTCCCTACTAGAGTGATAATTTTTCAATTAGAATAGTTTGATTTCTTTAATTATTATTTTATTCCTCAATTATGCATTTTTATGTGTTTTTGTATGACTATTGTAACTAAATAACTTTAATTTGTTTTGGGTCTTTTATTACTATGATATGATAGTGGTGTCTTTACTCCTTTCGTTCGTGTTGTGAGTTCTAAATAAGAAAACCTTGAACCAACACTGTAAAGGGAGGTACCCTTCTTAGTTTTACATTTAATTATGTGCTATTATGTGTTCATATTCTCTAAGTTGTTTTAATATCTTAGTTTGCTATTACATTACCTTCTTAGTCGTAATTTGAATTTTAAAATGCTTGTTTATTTTACTCTAATTTTATCAAGTTGTATTCATTTAATTAAATAAAATAGTTGGTTTAATTTTTTTTTGTTCTCCCTTTGTTAGATTGTAGTTAGGACCTCACATGTAATAGATAGGTTTATTTTTCATTATTTCCCTTTTAGATTGTAATTAGATTCTCTAATGTAATAGATAGGGTTTGTGTGTCTTGCGCGCTTCTATGTGCTTACATATTTGCATGCTTTCATAAGGATTGACATCTAGATATCATGCTTATTTGTTACGTACTGAGTGTGCTTTCTATGTTTATACCTTTTATATCATGCTCTAGTATACAATGCCTGCTTAGCTCCAGCACACTAGTACAATCCTAGTTGTGACACCTTCCCTCCTTTATTTGCTAATCCAATGCTAGTGAAGATTTGTAAAAATAGGCTAGTTCAATGCTAAAATCTTAAACTTTTTGCACATTAAATCCATGTATTGTATGTTATTCATTCCATTTTCATACATATTTTTTTTTTTATATTTTTAGACTCATTTTTTCTCATTTGTTTGTTGTTTTTCCTATATTACGCCCCTATCCAGTATGTGTTTAAACAATTTCATTTATATTTGCATTTCATATAAGAACTTAGAAATTAGATGGTTCATTTGCTCGTTTAGATTAGAAAAGTCACCTTTAAGTATGAAAATGGGCAATTATGGCAATTATGAAATGGTTATGAGAGAGTAACACTCCTAATTTTAAACTCTTCAATGGACTATCTGCACACAAGTGCTTAGTCTGCATGTTTTGCATACTTCCCTCAAACAGTGTTGTTTTAAGTTAAATGAATATATCTAATACTTTCCATTTTGGTTGCAGAGACTATTAGCTTTGCTTCGTCATCCCGACTATTGCATCTCTGCCTATTCATCTGTAAGTTACATACATCTATGTTCACTTTTGTGGAACTTCAAACTGGTCAATTGATAGCAAAGTACATTAGTCGTCCCATGATTAGATGCTCAACTTTTATGGAAGAATTTGCTTGATTCAGACTTTGACTAGAATCCAATAGATGGTAAGTTATTCATCCTGTTTAGATTTTAGACATCTGTAGCTTTCTTGTGATCATTTTAAATGCCTACTGAAGCGTGTCGTTAACTGCTGACAGGACCAGGACCTTGAATATTGGGAATAAAGTTAATAACTTCTCTGCATGATTTGTTGGTTTTTAGAATGGTCTTTACATTTGTTTTGCCACTTCTAATCAATGGACGAACTAAATCATTAGTTTGTTATCCATGGTTTCTAAAGCCTGCATTAACATTTTAATTGATGCAAGCCCTGATAAGCCTCCAATGGAAATGAGTATTACACGAGTTCTGTCCCTATAAATCAAACCTGCAGCTTTTCTGGTCACGATGGACCAAATTTACCATTGCCTTAAAGCTGATTGACCTGTAAATGTCTCACTTTCACCATCTAAGACACTTTTTTTCACCCATCTTTGGTGGCTTGAAGCAACCTAACGGTAAGTTTCTGCAGAATGTACAAATCCCGCTTTATTTATCTGCTAGTTAGTTCAATTTGTCCTTCAGCAGTGCAGACTTGGTTTTGCTGCGCAGAATGTACATTCTGTCAAGAATTATATATGCACGACGAAGTGGCATTCTTCTTCGAAGTAAAAGACAGTAGCAAATTAGTAACATGCTATTGGCCACTGAGTTTTTGCAGCTTAATCTTCTTTAGCCAACTCTTCATTCTTATTTTTATCGATGGAATCGTTTCTCTTATATCCTCAAAATACAATGCTCCATAGGATAATGAAAACGCATGTACGTAATTATGATTTTCAATTTGCAACAAGAGGAGAATAAATGCTTTGTATGGTGGAGTTTTCTTTCAATGTCAGTATAGCTTTTTAAATGTCTTTTTTCAATTGGGTTTCGTGGACGAGGACTTCAATAAACTCAATTTCGATCTAAAGAAAAATCTTCTATATTAGTTTGAGTTCAGCTCATTTAAAACTGTTCAATGGGTTAGGTTTTAATCGATTTAACTCTAATTTAGCCAAAACTCAGCCTATTATGTAATTGTAATTCAAATAGGTTTAAAAACTTGATCAAAATCTATTTTTAAGGGCCAAAATGGGCTGTTTGAGTGAATGCAAATTTTTATTTATCAAAACCCTTGATTTACGTTATAATTTTAAAGTTTCAAACAACTCTATTTTAATAAAAGTTATAAATATTAAATTTTTTATTAAATTATTTTGCCAACGTAGAGTACAGTTACGCTACTCCAACAAGTTAACCAAAAGATCCATCTTTTACTTCTAGATTTCATTCGCAATCCTATACTAGCATGTGATCTTGCAGGTTAAAAAACCACTTATATGAATAATTACCAAATAAAACACGTACTCCTAAATAACAGAGTTATTAAAATCCGGGTAAATATATAATAGAAACTTCAAGGTTTGGGTTATTTTGCCAACATTCTAAGCAGTGAAATTCAGACGGGCGTACGTGATTCTTTCTGATGCAAATTCCATGCTGTCAGCATAATTCTTGCATGGGATATAAGTCCATTAAGCAGCATTTGGATGCCGCTTAAAAGCCAATGGTAGGTGCACTGAAGCAGCGGCCATGCCGCTATAGCAGCAGATAGTGCCCAAGAAACCTTAAGGAGCACTAGCCCAGGGTATAACTAGTATGGGAGGAACTGGAGAGGACTCCACTGGCGAAAGCAACACCATTCAATATATCCACATATTTATGGCAGAGATTCTGCAATTGCTTCATAGCCAAAATTAATAGAGAGTAGGAAAGGAAAAAGGATTTTACTAGAATTGAAAAATAGAATCTAATGTTTAGTAGAAAATTAATCAAAATTAAACCAATAACAAAGGTTGATAATATTCAAGCTTAGCCAGACAAACAAAGGCAAACCAACTGTTACCGTTGTTAACAAAATACCCAGGCAAGAGTGCGTGCAAGACTTGTTCAACCTCACCGCACCAATTGCCTCAAGACTAGAACATAACAAAATAATCTAAATTCGCAAAATACCTAATATGATCAAAGCTTTTTTTTTTTTTTTTTTTTTTTTTGCCAATCGTCATTTTTTATCTATAATATCCTATACTATCCTAATCTAAGGGGGAGACCCAACTGGGTCTAGAGGGACCGATGAGGACTGAATCACCACCAGACTAGACGGATGCACTACGCACCCGTCTGAATTTTTTAAACTACTTAATGTGATAATTAGTGGGAGGCAAGTTTTAAATGGCTTAGTGGTGGCCACCAGCCCGAAGGCTGGTGGTTTAATATGAACAAAGCTAACCTCTTGACTTTGCCACAAGGTTACGTGAGTCAAGGAAGACATTCCCGAAGGACATCAATTTACATTTGGTATGGCCCTACAGCCTAAGGGTGGCAATCAGGTCGAGTTCGGGTTGGCGGGTCGGGTTGAGGCCCAAGTATAACAAAAAATCCTTTGATCCGAACCTGACCCGCCAACCCGAAACGGGTCAGGATACCTGACATGAACCCGAAAATTTCGGGTTGGCGGGTCGACCCGAAATGACCCGAAACTTAATTTTAATTTATTAATTTATCACTGTAATTTCTAATAAAATCAATTTCTTACAAAATTAATTACATCATCAAGTAATAAAAATTTAAATAAATAATTTCAAACCAAATGTAAAATAAATTAAACACCGTAAAAGTGTTTTATCCCAAACCAAATATAAAATAAATTAAAATAGCATAAAAGTAAAAAATAATATAATATATTATTTGTCCAAATATGATAATTTCAACTTCACACAAGTTAAATAAATTCATTTAGGATTAAGTAATTAATGATTTAATGCCTTTGAAAAAAAAGAATGATTTAGTTTAGTTAGATCAAATAATTTTTATGTGCATTAAATTATTTTTAATTTGTAAACGGGTCATATCAGGTCACCACGGGTTAACTCGAAATCGACCTGTTTTCTTTTCGGGTTCATCGGGTTCGACCCGATTCTGACCCGAACCTCCCAAACCTCAACCCAAACCTATTAATTTCGTGTTAGATTCGTGTGGTGTTTTCGGGTCGTGTCAGGAATTGCTACCCCTACTACAGCCCCAGAATTTATTTTTGGATTCGCACCTTCCCCAAATATCAATTTGGGCTCACAACCAACTCAAAAACTAAGTTTGGGTGCACGACACATAAAGCATATATACTAATTGCTGTACTTGAAAAATAGACATGCAAGCACATGAAGTTCCAACTATCAGATTGCAAAATATCATGTTTGCTTGCCAAAAGGAGGTCATCCAAACACGAATTCAAAGAAACTAGTATATAATATACAAACACTTTGAGCAAAAAGTGTGCTGAATCTCAAATGCACTAATATACAAACACTCTAACCAAAAAGTGTGCTCAATCTCAAATGCACAAAGTCTATTAAATAGCCAAGATTCATGCCCCATCATTATGTATGTAAAACTCTTTCATAATATACGACTAACTGACAAAATCTATCTAGTTGTGCTAGTACTTGACATAAATAGCCAAGATAAGCAAAAGACTCAAAAGCATACGAAGCCCTGTAAGTACGAAAAGGATCGTTAGAATATGTAAATGAGGGACAAGGGGCACGGATGATTGCAGGTGCAACCGTCCCCAACGGTTTTGGCCATTTGCAACAGCGCGTAACTTTGGTTACACACGACGTAACTTTGTTTGTACAACGTGTAACTTTAGTACAAAATTTTGTGAGTCCCACACACAGTGCGAAAATCGATGCACAATTTGTTATCTAGACCGCACAAAATTTTTTGGCCAAATCATGGCCATTAACTGCTTAGGGACGGATGACCGTCCCTGCCCCATTTCCATAAATGAGTGACCAACTGACCTGCGTGGGTTGTAAGCAAGATCATTATCGTTAACAGGATCAAGTTGGATCACAACAGCGTCCCCCATCAGTACTTGTTGCGACAGCTGGACGAAGCAGTTCCTGCCTAAACGTGTTCTTTTTATTAGCCTTCTACGCGCCTTCACTTGATGTGACAATGTGGCCAAGTTGAGTACTTGATGTGACAATGTGGCAGCTGAGATTAGGTATGTACTCGAGCCAAGTCGAGCTCGAGTGCTGCTATACTCTAGTACTCGAATTCGACTCGACCTATATATAACTATACTCGAGTTCGGCTCGAACTCGATCGAGTCTAAAAATCGCAACTCGAGGCTTGACTCGAGAAAATCCTTTTAAGCTCAAGACTCGACTTGATAAAAGTCGAGCCTTATCAAGTCGAGTAATCAAGCTTTTTGACTCGGTTCGGAAAATGTAAGTAGAAGAGTATCTTGTAAATTCAGTATAAATTATACCCATAACGGTCATTTTATAATTATAATACATATATATTATTTAAATTATATATATTATTTAAATATATCCGTCTCGACGAGCAAGCTGCAAAATCCTAACTTGAACTCGACTCGAATGTATATTCGAGTAGCTCGAGACTCGGCTCGAACTCGATTTGACCGAGTTCAAATCAAGTCATTGACCGAGCTACTCATGAGCAGCTCGGCTCGCGTACATCTCTAGCTTAGAGCTCAAGTTTGCATTCCTTTTGGTGACCTGACCTTGGTTCTCCTATTCTAAGGAATTTGATTGGGTTGGAAGGCTTGGACCATGGAACGATTGTGCCATCTAAATTATCACGAGAGAAAGGGCAACCCAATTGGATGCTACGAAGGAAAATGGAATTGCTTATTGTAGGCTAATTTATTTATTTTTACTATCGATTTGTGAGCTGGTTTGTGCATGTAAAAATTAAATAGAGAGCTTAATAGCTCTAAATGTAAATGGAAGGTTGTCTATTTAAAAAGAAATATGAGTGTATCATTGTGAAAATTCCTACTTTAGTTTTTCACCACTAATTTTCTTTATATGGGAGAACACAATTTTTTTTCATTCGTAATACTTAGAAAAGAGAGAAACATAGTTGATTTAGGGTTCAAAATTTTTGGGTTAATTTCTTTTAGTACAGCATGATTAGATGCTATTAAAAATTGTTTGTATTGCTAAATTTTTCTAAGAATCCTTTTTGATGCATCATAGGCACATTTCTCGATCATCTTTTTATTTTTTAACCACTTTTTTAGTTTACAAACATCAAATCACAAAAATGTATTACAATATAATTTCTAAAAAAATTTCCAAATAATCTTCAATCCAAACAAATCTATAGAACTTTAATAATATTTTTATTGCTTATTTTTCACTAAATAATTTTGTTTTTTCCCCTTATCATATAAAATGAGCTGGATATTTTCCTTTATCTAAAAATCTGAAACTATGGAGATAAAATTTAACAAGAGTTAGCTTCTCACATAGGTAAAATTCAAAATCAATTGTGTAATTTGTGTGAAGTTATTTCTTCTAATCATATGCAAATCGATCCTATTATAAATAGTGGGAATGTTATATGTGAAAGCGGATTGCATTTTGATCAAAATAATGGATCTAATTTGTGTTTCAACGAGGAAATACCTATTTCACATGGTAATGCCTTTAGAATGAAGTTTGAACCTCAAGAGGCAAGCATGGATGATGTATACATAACCCCTCTTTAAGAGTGTGTTGCAAATGAAAATTTCAAAGTCATAATCGTTCAAAAAGGCTAGCTAGACGTTTCTTTGGACAATTTTCAAGTGGTGTTCCTGCGAGATAATATCCATGAAACACTTTGAGATATCCTTTTTTCTTTGGACAATTCTCAAGTGCGTTGGAGCGTATATTCTTTTTTCTTATTTCTAACATTCTCGAAAGGAATTATGATGTAAAAATTTTCTGAATGTGTGGGTTAATCGTGAGTGACAGCATGGTTACATCTTACCCGTCAATCGCATTCAATAACACAAGGTCCCCCCCCCCCCCAACCGCACTGGCTCTCCATTTAGGATCTGTTTGATTCAATGTAAAATATTTTCAACGGAAAATGTCTTTCATGGAAAATTTTATCGAGGAAAATAATTATCTTTTCCATGTTTTTTCCGGTGTTTGGGAGGAGACGGAAATTACAAATCTTTAGTGGGCTATTGCACAAGTGATGGGTTTTGTTCTGAATCTTAAGGCTAGTGGGAGAGCTTGAATGGGTAGTCTTACGACTTACGAGGCGCACATGGAAAATAACTTCAGTTCATTTATAAGGGAAGTCATTTTACACCATCTGATGTAAAGTATTTTCGGTAGAAAATTTTTTTCCGAAAGCAATAACCCCCCAAACAATAAAAAATCAGGAAAACATTTTCTGGAAAATATTTTCCTTCCAAACAAACAGACCCTTAACTCTCTTTCTTCTCCATTTAACTTTCTCTGATCCCTCAGTTTTCATGAACCTGGTACATTTTGGCATCTCTTGCAACAGGAAACAAAACTCCCTCTCGGCTCTCTCTATCATGTGACACTCACCAACACAATTAACACTCTTTCTTTTCCTCTCTCTCTCTCTCCCTCTCTCGGCCATTCCTTCCCTAGCAGCACACACTACACACAGAAACACACAATTGCACACACAAGTAAACACTTGAAATAAAAAGTCAGGATGAAGACGTTGGGTTCCTCCAAAGTTTCTAGAGTTTGAGAGCAGCACTGCCATTATATAGCAAAGCTAAAGCCGTTGCCAAGGTCCCTTTTAGTAATCTTTAAGTTCTAGTTCAAGAAATGGGTTTTTGTAAAGTTTCAAATTATTATTTTTAGTTTGTTATTTTTTACGCTGTATCTGTGGGCTTATTTATGTTATACGTCTAATGAGGAGCAATTTGGAACAAGTTTGGTAAAGTATGTGCTTGTTTTGAATGAGTTTATGAAATTGAGATCTGGTTGTAAATAGTTATTTTTGCTACTTTTCACTTCTTTTTTTTTTCTTTTTTAAATACCGAGGACGGAAATGGAATCTATGCAAAAGACTCAGTGGAAGATGATAGTTTGGGGTAAATCTATCACTGGAAGGCTATGACGGGCGGTGGTTGGTGGCGGCAAAGGCTGGCAGCACTACCGTTGCCAGTGCTCATTTCTGCAGTGGCTAGGGTTGAGGAAGAAGAAGAGGGAAAAGGAAAAGGCAGAAACAAAAAAAGGAAAATCAAGTTTAGTAAAACTACATAGCATTGCCCTAGATCTAAACTACACTGCTCCACTAAAGGGTTGAAAATGGGTTTTAAAATCAGAAACTAGATTTGCAATTTGGTCCATCAATTTCTTGAAACCTCACTATAGGCCTACAACTTTGATTCTATTGCATCTAGGTCCATTTTTAAAGTATTTTGGTCCATGAACTTTAATTTTGATCCCTAATCTTTTTAATAATATGATTTTGACCATTAAAACTCTCTAATGCTACAATTAGGTCCCACTAGAATGATAATTTTTCAATTAGAGTAGTTTGATTTCTTTAATTACTATTTTATTCCTCAATTGTGCATTTTTATGTGTTTTTGTATGACTATTGCAACTAAATGACTTAGCTTTGGTCTTTTATTACTATGATATGATAGTGGTATCTTTATTCTTTTTGTTCGTGTTGTGAGTTCTAAATAGGGAAACCTTAAACTGACACTGTAAAGTGGGTACCCTTCTTGGTTTTACATTCAATTATGTGCTATTTTGTGTTTATATGTTCTAAGTTGTTTTAATTTCTTAGTTTCCCATTACAATACCTTATTAGTTATAATTTTACTCTTAAAATGCTTGTTTATTTTACTCTAATTTTATCATGTTCTATTCATTTAAATAAATAAAATAGTTCGCTTATTTTTTTCATTTTCCCTTTGTTAGATTGCAGTTAAGACCTCACATATAACAGATAGGTTTATTTTTCATCATTTCCCTGTCAGATTGTAGTTATGTTCTCTAATGTAATAGATAAGGCTTGTGTGTGTTACGTGCTCTTATGTGCTTACATATTTGCATGCTTTCATAAGGATTGACATTTAGATATCATGCTTATTTGTTACGTGCCGAGTGCGCTTTCTATGTTTACTCCTTTTATATCATGCTCTAGTATACAATGCCTGCTTAGCTCCAGCACACTAGTACAGTCCTAGTTGTGACACCTTCCCCCCTTTATTTGCTAATCCAATGCTAGTGAAGATTTGTAAAAATAGGATAGTTCAATGCTAAAATCTTAGACTTTTTGCACATTAAATCCATGTATTGTATGTTATTCATTCTATTTTCGTAAATATTTTTTTATATTTTTAGACTATTTTTTTCTCATTTGTATGTTGTTTTTTCCTGCAATATACCCCTATCCCGTATGTGTTTGAGCAATTTCATTTATATTTGCATTTCGTATAAGAATTTAGAAATTAGACAGTTCATTAACTTGTTTAGATTAGTAAAGTCACCCTTTAAGTATGAAATGGGCAATTATTGCAATTGTGAAATGGTTAAGAGGTAGTAACACTCCTAATCTTAAACTCTTCAATGGACTATCTACGCACAAGTGCTTAGTCTGCATGTTTTGCATACTTCCCTCAAACGGTGTTGTTTTAAGTTAAATGAATATATGTAATACTCTCCATTTTGGTTGCAGAGACTATTAGCTGTGCTTCGTCATCCTAACTATTGCATCTCTGCCTATTCATGTGTAAGTTACATACATCTATGTTCACTTTTATGGAATTTCAAACTGGTCCTGATAGCAAAATATATTAGTCATCCCTTGATTAGATGCTCACTTTTATGGAAGAAGAATTTGCTTGATTCAGACTTTGACTGGAATCCATTAGATGTAAGTTATTCATCTTGTTTAGATTTTAGACATCTGTAGCTTTATTGTGATCATTTTAAATGCCTACTGAAGCGTGTAGTCAACTTCTGATATTGGGAATATTGGGAATAAAGTTAACAACTTCTCTGCATGATTTGTTGGCTTTTAGATTGGATTTTACAATTGTT
This sequence comes from Coffea eugenioides, assembly GCF_003713205.1. NCBI lineage: Eukaryota > Viridiplantae > Streptophyta > Magnoliopsida > Gentianales > Rubiaceae > Coffea > Coffea eugenioides. Next base: position 67,913,134 of record NC_040036.1, read on the forward strand.
TTGCCGCTTCTAATCATTGAATGAACTAAGTCTTTAGTTTGCTATCCACTGTTTCTACAGCCTGCATTAACATTTTAATTGATGTAAGCCCTGATAAGCCTCCAATGGAGATGTGTACTACACAAGAGTACTGTCCGTATAAATCAAACCTGCAGCTTTTCTGGTCACGCTGGACCAAATTTACCATTGCCTTAAGGCTGATTGACCTGTAAATGTCTCACTTTCATCACCATCTAAGACTCTTTTTTTCACCTATCTTTGGTGGTTTGAAGCAACCTAACGGTAAGTTTCTGCAGAATGTACACCTATTTATCTGCTAGTTAGTTTAATATGTCCTTCAGCAGTGCAAACTTAGTTTTGCTGTGCAGAATGTACGTTCTGTCAAGAATTATATATGCACGACGAAGTGGCATTCTTCTTCCAAGTAAAAAACTGTAGCTAATTAGTAACATGCTCTTGGCCACTGAGTTTTTGCAGCTTAATCTTCTTTAGCCAACTCTTCATTCTTATTTTTCTCGATGGATTCGTTTCTCTTGTATCCTCGAAATACAATGCTCCATAGGATAATGAAAACGCATGTACGTAATTATGATTTTCAATTTGCAACAAGAGGAGAATAAATGCTTTGTATGGTGGAGTTTTCTTTCAATGTCTGTATAGATTTTACATTTAACATACTCTAGTGTGTGTAACACCGGATGCACTGCTTGTACTATTCGTTTTATGTGGTAGCTTACAAGTCAACAGACGACATCTAATGTATTTCATTTTCTTAATGCTTTATGCACATCTAAAGAAATGCTGGAAATATTATGTAATGGTAAATCTGTGTTGTGCGGATAGAGTATTTACTTAAAGAAATAAAGTGTATCTTTTGCGAAAAAGTGAAGTAGTTTCCCATCATTTTCTGATCTACGGCTACATGTAATGTAGGCTGACAACAAGGGGAGCATGGATGAATTTGATGAGCTTTCCATTGATGAACGTGGTAAACTTGATGAGGAGACACTAGTTAATGTAAATAACATGAAGAAAGAGAGGCTCAAAAATCAAGGGATCAAGTGGATTTAGGAGCGAGTACATAGCGGTAAGATTACCTACAGTTTCTTTTCGGTTGTTTAATAATTTAAAGTCTTCATATGTTATCCTATGTTTAATTGCTTTTTATACATGGGATGACACATCTTACATAACCGAAGTAGTCCCCTATTCCTGGGATAAAATAACTCCATGAAAGAGGGGGTATTAGTCATTTTAGGATGACTAACAAATAGGATGATAAAATTTTAGACTAATTTAACCTTTCAAAAAATATAAATTTATACTCTTATAATTATATAACTCTACTCTCACACGACAATATAATATGAATGGACTAATTAGCCCCTACTAATTAATTTTAAAGTTTTTTTGACTATTTTGCCCCTACTACCAACAAAACAATATTTAGACTAATTTGCTCTTATGAATGATTCAAATTCATACTGATCATTATATAACTATACTGTCACATAATAATATGCTAATAAGTGGACTAATTAGCTCCTACTAATTATATTAAAAATTTTGACTAATTTACCCATATTAATTATTTAAAATTTTTTTGACTAATTTTCCTTACTAACATCATAATAGAAGGACTATATTGTCGTTGGACTAAATTATCCTTATTAGCCTGATTTTCTAAACCAAATTCTATATAAATGCATTACTTTATCAATTGGGTTTCGTGAATGAGGATTTCAATAAGTTCAAGCTCGGTCTAAAGAAAAATCTTCTATGTTAACTTGAGTTTGGCTCATTTAAAGCGTTTCAATGGATTAGGTTTTAATCGATTTAATCCTAACTTAGCCAAAATTCAGCCTATATGTAATTGTACTTCTAATTTAGGTTCAAAAATTTTTTAGTCAAAATCTATTTTTAAGGGCCAGAATGAGTTGAGTTTGAGTGAATACAAATTTTTATTTATCAAAATCTTTGATTTACTTTATAATTTTAAAGTTTCAAACAACTCTATTTTAATAAAAGTTATAAATATTAAATTTTTTATTAAATTATTTTATTAAAAAATATTAAATTATTTTAATAATATTTTATAAAATATAAAATTATTTTACTAAAAAGAATCTACAAATTAAGGGTGCTTTGGTCATTAAAATAGTAATCCTACCTCATCCAATCTCCAATCAAACACAGGATATGATTATTTCTCAATAGGGGTGGCAATTTTCGACACGACCTGAAAACACAACACAAACCTAACACGAAATTAATGGGTTTGGGTTGAGGCTTCGGGAATTCGGGTCAGAATCGGGTTGGACCCGATGAACCCGAAAAGAAAACAGGTCGATTTTGGGTCAACCCGTGGTGACCTGATATGACCCGATATGACCCGTTTACGAATTAAAAATAATTTAATAAACATAAAAATAATTTTATCTAACTAAACTAAGTTATTCTTTTTTTCAAAGGCATTAATTACTTAATCCTAAATGAATTTATTTAATTTGTGTGAAGTTGAAATTATTATATTTGGACAAATAATATATTATATTATTTTTTACTTTTATACTGTTTTAATTTATTTTATATTTTGTTTGGGATAAAACACTTTTACGGTGTTTAATTTATTTTAGACTTGGTTTGGAATTATTTATTTAAATTTTTATTACTTGATTATGTAATTAGTTTTGTGAGAAATTGATTTTATTAGAAATTATAGTGATAAATTAATAAATTAAAATTAAATTTCGGGTCATTTCGGGTCGACCCGCCAACCCGTCAACCTGAAATTTTCGGGTTCGGGTCAGCATACCTGACCCGTCACCGGTTGGCGGGTCGGGTTCGGGTCAACAGATTTTCTGACGGGTTGACCCGAACCCGAACCGCCAACCTGATTTGGACCCGAATTGCCACCCCTATTTCTCAACATATCCTATCCAATTCAGAACTAACCAAAAACCAGATAATTTGGATTATTTATCCAAGAATGACACAACCCAAGATTAATAATCTGAGAATGAGTTATCCTATCTCATCCGGTCTGTGAACCAAATAGACCCTTATTTCTTATGCATTATTTTTGCACTTATATTAACTTTTTGATTGTGTCTATCTTCCTGTAACTGCATTCTACTGGTCAATTTTCTTATTTGCTTTACTTCACCTATTTTATTAATAGCCTGAGAATGTTGTATTTTCTTGCTAAGTAATTGACAAGTAGGGTTGCATACGAGTCGAGCCACTCGTGAGCTGATCACGAGCAAATTGAGTTAGAGCTCGACTCAAGTGTAGTCAACATTGAATTCGAAACAAGTTCGAGCTAATCAACTCGAACTCGAGCTCGAACTCAAGTTCAAAAATATTCAACTCATTAGCTCGCTAGTCGCCTCGATATATATATATACACACACACACACACACATTTTAATAGTGAAATTACACATATATATATCCCTTATATTTTATTATTATTTTTTTAAAAATTACCATTGCATTCATTTTTAAAAAAATAAAAGCTCAAGCTTGAGCTTGACTCAGCTCGAATTTGCGATTGAGCTAGAACTCGAGCTTTACATTTTGAGCTTGCTGAATTCAATTGGATAACATATAACAATCAACAGATCCAACATAATTCTTCTCTAATCACTGTCATAATACTTGCAACAATCTAACAATTTTCGAACAACCTTATGTTCGAATTCTTCACCAACTGTGCACTTCAGGATCAATTCTCTGGCCTAACTTAATCAATTGAATATTTTTTAGCAACTTTATGCCCTAACTCTCTGACAATGAAAATGCCCAGAATTAACTTCGTAGTCCGGCTCGTGATGCCATTGGCAGAGCCACATGGCTCTAAGTGGGGTCAAACAACTGCATATAACTGATATGTTGTAAATTGTTTGACCCCATAAAAATAATACACATTGGGGGTCGAAAATTACTTAATAAGTTTTGAGGAACTGAAAATTAATTATAACTTAGAATTCAAAAATCAAATAACCTACCAAGGTAGAGTACAGTTACACTACAACAAATTAACCAAAAGATCCTCTTTTACTTCTAGATTTCATTCGCAATACTATACTAGCATAGTCTTAAACAACAAGTATGAAATAAAATAAAATTTATAAGCATGGCAAAATCAAGAATTGAGATGCACTAGATTTTCAATTTCCGAAATTTCAAATCAAGTCTTTATTGTATTTGATTTCAACATTAGACAAGTCACTCTCTAAATTTCCAAACCATTTAATTTTGTTTTTTTACCTTCTCAGCTTTTCATTTCTCTAGTGATATCTTCATTATCATGCTCACTATAATCTTCATACATTTTACTTTTCATTAGCGAAATTTTATTTATATTAGGATGTGGATAAATTTCTTAAAAGGAAATCCATACAAAATCAAGTGACTTGGTTACTTATATTCAAAAATATATCTTTAACCAAGTTGATAACAAATTGATTTTGCAACCTTTTAGAAGATGGATGGTCCTAGAAGACAAATGTAATACATAAGGAATATAATTTTTTTTTTTATGATAATTTATAGGAAAATTTTGTGGTCCGTTTATAGAAACATTCCCTCAATGTATATCCCAAAATAAAAGGGATTTATATTTTAATATTTAATACCATTACAATCCAAAGTCAAAAAATGCTTATTTTATCATTAAAATATAATTTTAATATGAGGGTATGATACCCATATCCAAAAACTGAATAGTAGAATAAGTTATATTGTATTCAAATATGACCCCACTTAGTGCTTGTCTTGGCTCCGCCTCTGCGTGATAGTAATTGTAGAATCCAAATTTTAGGGTTCTAATAATAATTAGTATATACAGGATTACAGTATTAAAGGAATAAAATAATCAGTCATATGTGAGTGAGAGAAAAGAAAATAAATAATCCAGACTATTATTGACGTCTGAAATTTTAAAACAATGGGAGAAAGCCACACAACAATTTATTGACATCTCAATTTCAAAACAATGGAAGAAAGCCATGCCACAATAAAACTATACAAACTCTTTAAGGCTCTCTTTGAGAAAACACGTATTTTTAACCTATTAGACTTGTTGGGTAAAAAACCACTTATATCAACAATTACCAAATAAAACACATACTCCTAAATAACACAGTTATTAAAATCCGGATCCTAATAAAACTAGTAAATATATAAATAGAAACTTCAAGGTTTGGTTTATTTTGCCAACATTCTAAGCAGTGAAATTCAGACGGGCATACGTGATTCTTGCTGACTCAAGCTCCATCGTGTCAGCATACTTCTTGCAAGGCATACAAGTCCATTAAGCAGCATTTTGAATCCGTTGAGAAGCCAATAGTAGGTGCATTGAAGCAGCGGCCATGCTGCTATAGCAGCAGATAATGCCCAAGAAGCCTTAAGGAGCACTAGTCCAGGGTGGGATGGGAGGAGCAGCGATAGTAGTGAGAAAGTGGAGAGGACTCCACTAGCGAAATCAACACCATTCAATATCTCCACATAGTTATGGCGGCGATTCTGCAATGAGAAGGGTGTGGGGAGGGATAAGAGGGTTAAAAAAAAAAAACATACATAACTAATTGGTCTGTGCATTAAATGGTGTAAACTAACTTTATCCTAGTTTCCGATCGAGAAGGAAGCAGAGAAATTTAAACGGGAAGACGTGTCACGCTCAGCATAGTTGATTCCTGCTGACTCAAGCTCCATGTTGTCAGCATACTTCTTGCAAGGCATACAAGTCCATTAAGCAGCATTTTGATTCCGTTGAGAAGCCAATGGTAGGTGCATTGAAGCAGCGGCCATGCTGTTATAGCAGCAGATAATGCCCAAGAAACCTTAAGGAGCACTAGTCCAGGGTGGGATGGGAGGAGCAGCGATAGTAGTGAGAAACTGGAGAGGACTCCACTAGCGAAAGCAACACCATTCAATATCTTCACATAGTTATTGCGGCGATTCTGCAATTGCTTCATAGCCAAAAATAATAGGGGGTAGGAAAGTATAGCAGCAACGAAACTCCAGGTTTGCAGAGGATGTGTTTCACTTGGGTCCTCAGATTTGGCCTGATACTTCACCGAAACAAGCCCAGATAAAGAGGGAATCAAATATTTTAAGACTTTATGACAAGTAGGTGTCGAGTTCAATTGATCCTCATTCACTTCATCCCTGTAAGCCAAGATGTTTTAAATTTTTGTTAGGGTATCAGGCCAATTATTTGAAAAAGAAAAAGACCAACAATTTAATAGAAAATAATATCTAATACGAATGATGAGCAATACACAAGAATTAACGTAGTTCGGCTTAATCACCAAACCTACGTCCACGGAGAAAAAAACTTGCTCTTACTATGAGAAAAACACTACAAGATTACAACTTGATTCCCAAGCCCCAACTCTTGTATAACCCTCTCACCCACTAAGAACTCTCTTACTCCTTTCTTGTGTGTATTTGTAGTATGTCAACCTACCTATTTATAGAGAACATTACTGCCAAAAAATCAAATAACAATTAGAAACCAATATTATTTACTAAACTCATATAGAGTAGGAAATAGCATCTAATTCCTGCTAAATAAGGCTTTACTTGACTACCATTTCAAGTAACTAAATTCAATTAGAAAACTAGTTACTTCCCACACCAAATAAGAATCTTAACTAAAAGAAATTAAGCCAATTTCCTAACAAATCTCCACCTTGGCGAATATTTCTTTTAGCAAACACAGCAAACCATCCAAAAAAAACTCCATATGCCTTTTCCCACCAAGTACCTTGGTGCCTAACTACACACCCGAATCAATACAGTCTTGTTTTCAATTGATTCAATCGGCAAATGAACGTGTGTAGCTAACCGAGTCCAACATCTAGTTGACTTGCGAGAGGGGCCTCAATTCACCTTCTCCCATAGCAGGATTTTTCCTCTCACCATCATTTGTAATTTGAGAGCATTCTTGGATCCTCTTCCGCTTCCAATCCATTGAGGTATTCAAATGGTACAGATTACCATATTTCTTCCCCATCAACAAGACCGTCTCGCCATGTGTAATTCTCAAGACTCCACCTGCAGCGGAAAAATGGTAACCCTTGGAGTCTAACTGGTTCAAAGAAATTAAATTCCTTCGTAATTTTGGGACATAAGCCACACCGCCCAAAGAATGAATCTCTCCATTCAATATTTTGATTTTCACCATTCCAACACCTTTGACTTGACAAGTAGATCCATCACCCAAGGACATAAAACCTGCCTTCTTTCTTTGGAGAGTATCAAAATAGTCTAACCTGGAGCAAACATGTGAAACACATCCAGAATCTAAAATCCAACCATCACGAGAAGAAGTATTATTACCTTTGGAGATTGTGAGAATATCTCCACCCGATGCATATCCAGCAACATTATCATAATCATTCTCATCATTTTTCTTTTGATGAGGGCAATATCCTTTGATATGGCCAAACTCATGACAACCAAAGCACCGGATTCCACTCTTTCTCTTGGCCTTTGAACCACCTGCGCGCCTTAGATTCACCGCCAAATTGCTTTCCTCTTTTATTCTCACCTCGAGCAATTAAACGCAGCTTCTTGTATCACATCTGGTTTGCCTTCCTTTGTTTTTCATGATCCAACAAAGAAGACTGCACATTCTCGAACTCTAAAGTGTCCTTCCCATACAACAGGGTTGTCACGACACTTTCGTAAGAATCAGAGACTGAGGTAAGAAGTAAAAGGGCCTTATCTTCTTCCTCAATATCCACGCCAACCTTTTGGAATTGATCCAAAATTCCGTTGAACGTATTCATGTGATCCATGAGACTGCCACCCTCCTCCATCTTTAGTGCATAAAGTTGTCGCTTTAGATGCAACTTATTGGATAAGCTTTTAGCCAGATAAAGCTTTTCCAATTTTTTCCAGAGGTCTGCTGCAAAATCTTCCTCATCTATCACATTATTTATGATGTTGTCCGCCACATAGAGCCGAATCGTGCTCGCACACCTTGCGTCCAACTCCTCAAACTCATCATCATTCATGCTCTCTGGTTTCTTGTTCTTTCCATTCAACGCTTTTGCTAAACCCTGTTGAACTAGAACATCCTTCACTCTTCTTTGCCAAAGAGTGAAACTTGTAGTTCCATTAAACGGTTGAATTGAAAACTGTATAGTTCCAAATCCCATGGTATACCACCACCCACTCAATTTCAAATAATTAACCAAAACCCCAACGGAGCTCTGATACCACTTGTTAGGGTATCAGACCAATTATTTGAAAAGAAAAAGACCAACAATTTAATAGAAAATAATATCTAACACGAATGATGAGCAACACATAAGAATTAACGTAGTTCGGCTTAATCACCAAGCCTACGTCCACGGAGAGAAAAACTTGTTCTTACTATGAGAAAAACACTACAAGATTACAACTTGATTCCCAAGTCTCAACTCTTGTATAACCCTCTCACCCACTAAGAACTCTCTCACTCCTTTCTTGTGTGTATTTGTAGTATGCCAACCTACCTATTTATAGAGAACATTACTGCCAAAAAACCAAATAACAATTGGAAACCAATATTATTTCCTAAACTCATATAGAGTAAGAAATAGCATCTAATTCCTGCTAAATAGGGCTTTACTTGACTATTACTTCAAGTAACTAAATCCAATTTGAAAACTAGTTACTTCCCACACCAAATAAGAATCTTAACTAAAAGAAATTAAGCCAATTTCCTAACAATTTTTTAGTCGTGGATGGAAAAATAAGATGAAAAGCAATGACAGTGAAGATAGTTCTTAAATTTTTTTTTTTAATTTTTGGGACAGTGAAGACAGTTCATAATTGCATTAAGGTTTTCTGTTAGAAAAAGGAAAAAGGATTTTGGTAGAATTGAAAAATAGAAAATCTAATGTTTAGTAGAAAATTGATCAAAATTAAACCAATAACAAAGGTTGATAATATTCAAGCTTAACCAGATAAACAAAGGCAAACCAAGTATTGCCATTGTTAACAAAATAGTACCATCGCCGTCTCCCCGGGCAAAAGTGCGTTCAACCTCAACGCACCAATTGCCTCAAGACTAAAACATAACAAAATAATCATGACTTTGTACAGAACAGAGCTAATATGAACAAAGCTAACCTCTAGACTTTGTACTTGAAAAATAGACATGCACTTGCACATGAAGTTCCAATTATCAGATTGCAAAATATCATGTTTGCTTGCCAAAAGGAGGTCATCCAAACACGAATTCAAAGAAACTATAGAATATACAAATCACACACTTTATGAATGGTTTGAATTTGGTGAATGGCAAATTACCATGCTTTCTATAAAGAGACAAAGAGAGAGTTAGATAGGGGTTGGCCTCAAAGTCTTCCCTGTTTTATTAGAACTGTAAGAAACATATTCTACAAATCTCTATGAGATGACTGGATGTTGCTCTACTAGGAGGAGTATAGGTAAAAGTTTAAAGGAAATCAGGCCAGAAAAGGAGATAAATCCAACAGGATTGTACATGAAGTTCCAACTATTGGATTGCAAAATATCATGTTTGCTTGCCAAAAGGAGGTCATCCAAACACGAATTCAAAGAAACTATAGAATATACAAATCACACACTTTATGAATGGTTTGAATTTGGTGAATGGCAAATTACCATGCTTTCTATAAAGAGACAAAGAGAGAGTTAGATAGGGGTTGGCCTCAAAGTCTTCCCTGTTTTATTAGAACTGTAAGAAACATATTCTACAAATCTCTATGAGATGACTGGATGTTGCTCTACTAGGAGGAGTATAGGTAAAAGTTTAAAGGAAATCAGGCCAGAAAAGGAGATAAATCCAACAGGATTGTACATGAAGTTCCAACTATTGGATTGCAAAATATCATGTTTGCTTGCCAAAAGGAGGTCATCCAAACACGAATTCAAAGAAACTAGCATATAATATACAAACACACTGAGCAAAAAGTGTGCTGAATCTCAAACGCACTAATATACAAACACTCTGACCAAAAAGTGTGCTGAATCTCAAATGCACAAAGTCTCTTAAATAGCCAAGATTCAGCACATAATATACGACTGACTGACAAAATCTATCTAGTTGTACTGGTACTTGACATAAATATATAATGGTGCAGAAGCCAAGATAAGCAAAAGACTGAAAAGCATTCGAAGCCCTGTAAGTACAAAAAGGATCGTTAGAATATGTAAATGCGTGATCAACTGACCTGCGTGGGTTTCCGGCGAGATCATTATCGTTAACAGGATCAGGTTGGATCACAACAGCGTCCCCCATCAATACTACTTGTGATAGCAGGATTGAATGGAACCAGTTCTTATATATAGTGTACTTGTTGTTTTTCTTCGGAATAAGGACGTCTTAGGACTGAAGAAGTTAAAATGATCATTATCGTTTTGTGCTAAGTAGAATTGAAGTTGAAATTTGATGGATTAGCATGTTTATGACTTCAAACTTGAAGAAAATACAATTGTCAGGAAACTTGATGCCTTTGCGGTTCGGAAACTTCTAGGAATCTGGAGCGCAATTATCATTTCTCAGACATCATCAACCCAATAAGAGAGGAGTAAGCATTGCAAGCTTTGACGTTGATTATTGGGTAGGAATTAACCAAGAATGATACATGTGTGAGAAGTCAATTCAGTAAGTGCATATGATGGGGTAATAAACAAAAAAGAAAAAAGAAAAAGAGAGAGAGAGCAAGAGAGACGTTCTCAATCTGTGGAGTGCAAAGGACGAGATCGACAAGCTAATTGATTGAATGTTGCTGATCAAAATGGAAAAGTGATCACAGCAGCTGCTGATCTAGTAGCATTAGTCATAGTTCTTAACATTGCATAGGCCCCTCCAATCAATACCTCAACAGCTTATCAGTGTTAAACCTTGTTTTGAACAATTTCCAATTTGAACAGTACTACTGTGAACAATTTCCAATTTGACCAGCTCAATAATGCAAAGTGCCACGCTTATTAAATGCAATGCATAGCCAAGTTTTGCTAAAATAATACTTCAACGTGGCACTTTACTTTCCCTCGAATTTGTCAGAATAAAAATACCACAAGCATATAAATCCAGAATAATTCTGTTTTAAAGTGTCTCGAATCACAGACTTCTTCAGTGATTCAGTCTAATTCGGTGCAGTTAGTGTAATTCTTACAATTTTTAATGTTAATTTATATAAATTTCGTAACCGTGAATTAGTTGCATGAGTAGGCAAACTTCACGTTTATACCTAAGTTGTATCATTTTATACTAAATCTACACTCCCTATAAAAGTGTGCGTAGTATAGATAAGTGAAGCGTAAGCATTATTTTGTCTTGATTCATATAATCGTGAATACAAATTCTTGATTAGTCTTAGCCTAATTGAATTTTCAAATTGTCAAAAATATTATTATTGATACCAAAACTTGTCGTTTATGTTTATGTCAGATTCTGCCCAAAAAAATAAAAAATAGAACAAAACAAAAGAGAAACTCAATTATCGGAGAGAACTGTAAGAGCCTTCCCCTAACTACTGGGCCAAGTAAAATAATTTATTTAATCATGATATTAAGTAAAAATATATATATAACAATATCATGATACCTTAAATAAATAAAGATATTTAAAGAAATAAAAAATGAAAGTATCATGATGTTAAGCACTCCCATAACTAAAATTTATATTTTTGTGGTAGGAGAAAAAGGCGCATAAAATAAAAGTCATCCTATAATTTATGTATGATACTAAACTAAAATTAAGGATAACACATAAAAGCATAGACTGTTTCATTGTACTAGAACCGAAGGAAAAAGCATCAAAAACCACCGAGAAATTATATCTTTTAATCACACAAGAGATTCTACATTAAGGTGACTATAAACATAGCATTAAAGAAATAGCGAAACTTTATATTTATGCGATGCAAGAAAAAGGCATATAAGTCAAAATTTATTTTATGCTTTTATGATCAGAGTAAAAAAGGAGCAAGTATTAACATGAATGCAGGTTTTTTTTAGAATTTGCGTATAGTATTAAATTGAAATTAAGGATAAAGCATAGTCACTTTTGGAGTCAATACAAGGTTATTTATTTGGCTAATTTCTTAGATTATACGTAAAAAAATAAACAATCCGCCAAATGCACCTCTGACATTGGGGTTATAAAAAATTCAGTTGCGCAGTGTCAACCGTCTGCAAAGTTCAACACATTCGCTGACAAAGGTCAACAAATTCAATGGCGCAGTGTCAGGTGCGGACGTGCTGACTGGGCACGTCCGCACCTGAGCAAACAGACTGCTGGTCTGCTCAAATGTCAGGCGCGAACGTGCTGAGTGGGCACGTCCGCGCCAGAGAAACAGTCTGCTGGTCTGCGCATCTGTCAGCGCGGACGTGCTGACTGGGCACGTCCGCTGCCGACAAAAAATCAATGCTATCGGTTGTGTCAGTCGCGGTTTTTAGCGAAAAAATCAACGAAGATTGGTTTTTAGCGTTGGGTTTTTGGATTTTTGTGTTACGGTTTTTGCGTTAATTTTTTAGAATTAGGGTTTTAGGTTTTTAGCATTAGGGTTTTTTCGTTAGGGTTTTAGGTTTTTAGCATTAGAATTAGGGTTTTTAGCATTAGGGTTTTAGGGTTTTGGATTTTTAGCATTAGGGTTTTAGATTTTAGGGTTTTGTGCGGGCAATATAATTGAATTTAAGTTATGAATTATGTGATTTTGTATGTTTCCTTCAAGACATACGAAGTTTATTTTACAAGTTTATAATAAAAAATTACTAATTTTTAGTATTTCAAATTAAGAACAAAAGCTAACACTTATTTTAAATTTTAAATTTAATTACTTTAGTTTTGAATTGGACTAACTCGTATATTTCATTTGGGCTTACATTCATTGTATTAAAGTCATGTAGGTAATTTCTGTTTGGATCAGACGCCTCATCCAAATATCCAAATTTGTTATGTTAAAGGTTGGGTTAAACAATGTGGACCATAATACTTCTGAAAATATTTTTTCTTTGTTTTTCTTTTAATATGTAACTTTAGATATTTTATATGTTTTAGGCATTGTATAATTTTCTGAAAATTATACAATGGATTCTTATGTTCACTGATTTTAATCTAAGTCCATAATTTATATTTATAATTTGTCCCCTAACTTTTGCTTGGATAGTGCTAGGGTCTCAACATTTGCCAAAAATGGATTAATTTTTCATGTTTGGAGTTCTGGCCTTTCTTTATGATGTTAATGCGTATTTTTGTGAATTAATTCTGACTTTTAGGTATAATTAGGGGTTTTAGTAAATTTATTAAGTTTAGGATTTTAATTTAACAATTTCAGAAACTAGATTGAATAATCTTTTGTTTGTAGATTTGTTAATCACTTTGGTAGTCTAATTAACCTAAATTTGAGTAGATTATGAATAAAAGGTTAGTAAAAAAAAGTGATTTTTAAGAATTTGCATTTGGCCCCTTAGATTTTTAAATACATGGTTTTACCCATATTTTTAAGTTTAGCCCCCATGGATCTTTGTTGGCCTTATCAATAACATTGTTCTAAACTCTTTAATCCGTCATTCGTGTTTGTAACTTTAATTTATTATTTGTTTTGCAACGTTAGTGGGTTTCTTTTTAATGACATCCGATCAAGTATTTAGGGTTACACTTTTGTATTTAGGGTTTAGGGTTTAGGGTTTAAGGTTTAAGTAATTAGGATTCGGGGAAAAATAAAATTAATCTAGATGAAATTATACATTTTAGAAAATTAACATTCATTAGATAACTACCTAACACAGCCATTATTTACACGTGATCAATGTTTAGGGCGCATGTTGCCTTTACTCTTCCCCTTACCCTTACCAACATTTTACGGCGTTGTGGAAGGGCAGCAGAATCTCTTCGGTCGTCGTCTCTGACGCTCGCCAATAACGACACCAGGATGATTGGAATAACCACGAGACGATGGATCATCCCTGGAACCACTATCAGGGTCAACGTCATTCGTCTCTAACGCATCGGAAGTATCGCTGCTCTCTGAATCGTTCGTGGAACGATAGGTGACAAAATCTCCTGTCGATACATGACCGGATGCATAACTCGGCTGGTCGGTAGACGGGAAGACCGATGGCTGTCCGAGACTGTAATAATCTGGAAGCTCCAATGATGAAGAAGTGCCTCCCGTTCCACTGAGTAGAGTGAATATAGGATGTAATGCCGCATGGGAAGAAAAATCTCCTGTCATGGGGACATGCTCATACGGAGGTAATTGTGATGAAGAAGGAAATCGTGGATCAAATCCATACATGTCAGCAACTGGCGTCGGTGGTGCAGCAAATGGAGGAAATTGTTGCGACGGTGTTGCTTGTCCACCAATGGTCATCGACGCTGGCTGTGGAATAAACATGTCCCAGATACATGATGCCGTGCAGCCATCCCCCGATCTACTCCCGGCACTGGTGAAGGTTCGAATGCGGTGAATTGCTGAATCGGAGGCGTGTGCGGATGACCAGTATCCATTCCCGTGACTTGAACGCTAGGTTCAACAACGGTCGATCCATCGTGCTGATCATGCCTCCTCTGTCTACCACGACTAGACGAAGGTCCTGTATGAGATGGAACTCGTCGACTAGGTGTCTGGAATGGGATATTTGATGTCCTAGGATGCCCAGAATCGAATGGATCGGACTGTCCTACAACCATACGATCAAACCGTCTAAGGTACTGCATCGAACCATATGCACCATCCATGATGGTCCAGATACGTGGCTGTGCTCTTTCTGCGATATCATCAATATTCAAAACATCCTGTGTCTGCTGACCAATACGTTACATAGCACCCATCTGAAACAAAAAAATGATCACGCAGTTGTTAGGAATAATCAATATTGAGCACCTATGCTACAAAAATGGTTCCCAATAACAAAAGTTTCAAGTAAATGCATACCAGATATTCAAATTGCCCAGAGACTCCCTGAAGCATTTGGCCCATCTGCGGATTCTGGTCACTAGGGTTCGAAATATATAGAATAGTGTGCCCGTGATACCATTTGAGATAATCATTTGATGGCCTGAATGTATCAGCAAGCTGACCTGTGACCTCCGCATTTGCGCGAGCATTCCAATATTGTATCCACGCGCTATGAAATTGGGCCCAATTCCTTCCAGGATAGCCCGATAAATCGAGCTGATGAATCCCCTGCGGATTTGTGTTAACAGGTTCGGGGACGTTTTGCACTAGTCCAAACTGCCGCATGACCCTATCTGAACAGTGAAACTCAATGATGTGCCAAAATACGAGGGGAACTCTAGCACGCCAAATCGCTCGCCGTGTCTGCAGTATCGTGGTAGTGCGGCCAATCTTTCCGCACTGTACGGCATCCATATGAACTGTCATAACAAAAAATTAATTATTTATTTTAACAAATAATAGGGTATATTAGCAAATAGTAACTGAAGTTTTAACATAATATAATACCTCATCCAGGCGTAGCAATGCAATATGCTCACGATAGTAGCTGCTGCGCCTACCCGGCGGATCAACCCCTGTACGTTCGGCTGCCCATCTACCAGCTACCGGAAATTCACCGGTTTCAGGCGCTGGATACACCTCCGGTCGAATGCTGGGAATCCGTTCCCATGCCCATATTTGGAGTAATAGATAAGGGCCGCCTGTGGTAGTAGTAGAAGCACGGCAAGCGTGACACAGACGTGAGTATAAACAAGCTAGAGTCGCTGACCCCCAACTGTACTCCCCCATCGCTTCCAAATCTCGAACATAGTCAAACCAGTTTAGACTAACAACATTCCCGCAGGCATCCGCAAATAGTAGACCACCCAATAAAATCAATATGTACATGCGAGCATACTGTCGGACCAGTTCATCAGGAGCATCCGGCGGTACTGGCGTAGTCAACTGTCTGTACATAGAAGACATCTTCAGGCGGCCACCTTTTAGCATCGCATCTTCCGGCCAAAAGCCTAAAACGTCGTTCACCAGATGTTTGCGCTCTTGTACAGTTCGCCTAACGTGATGCAGTGTCACGGGACGTCCGTCCACGCGTAGACCCCATAGCACTTCTACATCTTGCAAAGTTATCGTCGACTCGCCCATAGCTGGAAGATGAAAAGTATGCGTCTCCTGTCTCCAGCGCTCGACGAGAGCTGTGATGAGTCCATGGTCTACAGTAAGATATCCCGCCACTCGGACACCACGAAATCCTGCTTGATCTATATAGTACGCCACCCGTGGATCCAAATTGCGTAGGGGCTGAAAGAATTTTTTGTCACATCTTCTAACATCAAGGTCTGCACCTACGCCATTGAAGACTGCGCCGGACCTATGCTCGGGCTGTAGATACAGAACACTATCGTCAATTGGTCCCTGTTGTGCGGGGGCCCTGGATCCCATATGCCAACTCTCCATTAACCTGCACTGACAAATTTCAGTTAAACATTATTCATATATTTTGGGTTCGAATTTATATGCTATGGCATTCGTCAGAAAGTTTGGTAACATCAGGTTATAAGGCTAATTTCTCAAAAAATACGTTAAACAAAAATTTGAATTCGATATAGATATTTATATATTTTTATAAATATATTTGGAAATATATTTATCCAAATATAATATTATTTATTTACATATATTTATATAATAAAAAACAAAAAATATATATTTACATGTATTTATGTATAATTATGTTTACATAATTTTATAAATATATTTAATTCAAAAACCAAGGCAATTAATAAAATATCTACAGCTAATAAAATAAGCCAGGTTATAAACATGCAAATTTAGAGATATATAGTTAACAAAGCATAGGCACATGTACACGTCTTTTCAAAATCCAGAACGGGAATACGAATTAAAATTAATATATAGTTCATACATTTTATACCATAGAAATTACAAATTCAAAGGGAACAGACAACAACATTTGATACAGTGGTTATTTATAAAAATAACCACTAAATGGACAATTAGGAGCAGTGTGCCCGGGTTGTAAGCAATTAGTACAACGACGCGGTGCATCAGGACATCTTCGATCCATCTCATTCCTGATTCTACTGGTCTTCAATGGTCCAGGTGCTTTTTGCTTCAGACGATCAGTTAGGAGGCTTAGTTTCAACTCTGCTACAGGCCAATATTTCGGGTCTCTTAACGGGTTGAAAGGACTCTCATATGTGGCTTGATAAGCGTCAAATGTGCACTCCGGCCCGACAAGTGACATCGGATTAAGACCTGACCTAAAACATGCTGCAATCGCATGCGAACATGGAAATCTGAGTTCTCTCCATTTTCCACATGTACACGTGCGATTTCCAATGTCAACGGTTTGAGCATGACCACCTACATGAGCTTGGCGATATGCAGTGGTTATGCAGTAAATTCCCCGCCTATGATCGAACACCTGCACCGAGTGCGCCCTGCCCTTTCGCTCATTTGCAACATATTTCTCCCATCCATACAGTGGCAAGTGATACACCTGATCCCAGGCCATCTTGTGATTTTTCACAAACAAATCCACTGTTTGGTTGAACGTGTATCGGATCAAGGCAGTGATTGGAAGGAAGCGACTTTCTCGCAGCAAGTTATTGAAGCACTCGGCCATGTTTGTTGTTGCATGACCCCAACGGTACCCTCCATCCTTACATAAGGCCCACTGCTCCGGTCTAACGGATCCACCAGTTAGCCAGGCATATGCCTCGGGTGAAATACTAAAGATGACACTCATATAATCCTCGTACTTGCGAGTCTGATTTGCCTTTTCGGCACCCCACATGAGACTCTTTAACCTACAAATATAATTCCCGCATTACTTTAATACTTAGATCAAACTAGCCATATGTAGGAAAGTAAAAAATAATTCTTACGGGTAACTACATTTCTCCAAAATATAAAAAAATTACCTTTCATTCCTAAATTTCTGAGTGAAATTACTGCGAATGTGAACCAGGCAGAATCGATGATCCCGTGGTGTCGGTCTGAAATTACGCATACGTTTTGTACATCTCGACATACGTGAATGCGCAACAATCTCATGAACCAAATCCAACTTCGATTGTTCTCCTCATCAACGAGTGCAAATGCTAGAGGGAATATATGGTTACAGGCATCAAATCCAACCGCCACTAGCAATTTCCCCCGATATGGCCCCTTTAAGAATGTTCCGTCCACACAAATGACCGGTTTTAAGTGACGGAATGCTTGGATAGCAGGAGCAAATGCCCAAAATATATAGTCAAAAATCGTCTGCGATGCTGTACTCAATGGATGATGGTCCCAAACTACACACGTCCCAGGGTTGGACAATTGTAGTTCTTGTATGTATGTTGGGAGTTCTGAAATAGATGTCGGCCAATCACCATAAACAATGTCAATTGCCCGACGTCTGGCGTACCAAGCCTTTTTGTACGTCACATCGACATGAAACTCCTTTTTCACAGAAGTCTGAATTTCCTTCACTTTGTACAGCGGACCATTGATAATGTGGGGAATAATATGTTGGCCAATTAGATCGGCACTCAACCCCCGATGGTCATTGGTATTGCACACACGGACACATGTATGCCCAGGTACAAGTGACACGATCATCCACATTTTATGAGAGGCACGGAGGGTTGCACGAAGTTGCCAATGGCACGGAGGTGTGGAGTTTCGGGCTCTACAGCGCACAAACCAAGTTGTAGGTGTGCTAGCCCGGACTTTGAACTCTCTGTTCTCCTTTATGGACCACAATTTAACTGCTCGCTTTACATGCTCTTTTGTTTCGAACAGTTGGCCCAACTCCAATTCTTTCGTGTGCTCACTCCAGAACTTTAGTTTTTCGGCCTCTCGAGTATCGAGCGGGTCAAATTGCAGTATAGCATCAACTCCTGCTTCATATCTCAAACTGGGACCTTCACTCCCGAAAAATGGTTCGGCTAATGTCGTCTGATCCCGTGCTTCGCTAGAATGAACCGGATAGACATCATCTTGGTCGTCGTCACTACCAGAATTGTCATCATCCGGCTCTGGTTCGGAACCAATTTCAACATCAACTAAATCAATGTCGGTATACGGAAGAGGGTCTAACATTGAGGAAGTTGGGATATCCGCAGCATGAGCCATAATTGTTGACTTATGCATACTTGGCTGACTACTAGTGGTTGGACGGTCAATTTCTCTGCAGCGCATATTGCCTTTTCGTCGTCCTGATCGGGACGGGAGATCATCGACCGTCTCTACTTCAGTAAGCTGACTATACTGGAGATTCGTAGGGTCGAATAAATGGTAAGGTGGTTCGGCCTGAATCCCACTTCCAATTTCAAAAGTTTGACTAACATGACCACAATAATTCGAAATCTCCTCAACTTCAATATAAATTTCAGTGGGTTGTCGACTACCAGATTTTAGGTAGTACATACCAGCCACTCCATTATCATCAACCAAAGGCATCGCACCAAAAATACCAGGTTGGGGGCAATTTCGAAATATCAAATTTATCCTTTGCCTATTTCGATCTAAACCCATGATATTGTATACTCTGTCTAATAATTCATCGTATCCCACAATTTCTGTCAAGAAGAGAACTTTTTTGGGCATAGGTGGATCGTAAAAAATTGAGCCTGCAGCGTATACAATTTTTCCTCCCCAATATAGTTGCAGTAGCATACAGTTATCGCTCGACATATTAAGCCTAATTTACACATAAGTAACAAGGTGTTATAAACTTTTTAATGAACATATATATTTACATGCTTGGTTACCGTAAAATATTTAAATATAATTACCAAATATAACTGGTAATTATTATCACAAGCAACGCCAAAATTAATTATATTTTTATTCATTTATGTATAATCTCCGCCAAAATAGTCGCTTATATAGTTTTTATAATAATTTTAGTAAACTGGAATTTCACAGCCATCCTAAATAAATTTCATTACTTTAATTTTCAAAATAACCTGATTAAACTAAATTTTAACCATAATCCTAAATATACTTCAATTTATTAATTTTTAAAATAAATACATTCACCTAACCTCATTATTCATGTCCCTAGATGCCTTTGTATTCTAAATAGAACATGATTTTTTACTTAAATTTTGTATTATTATTAAATCATTATCAAATGCATAATAGTTGTTAATTAAAGAAAGATTCATGTATTCTAATAAGCAGGAATTAATATAATGAAATATATTTATAAGTTATAAATTATATAAATATTTATATAATGAAATATACAATAAATATTATTAATTGAAATATTATAAAAACACCATATTTATAATATTATAATATTTATAATTAATATTAATGTATATTATATATTTATAATATTATATATTTATAATTATTATTAATGTATATTATGTATATTAAATATTTATATATTATATATTTATATATTTATTTATACATATTATAAATATTTTATTTTATTTACGAAATACTTTTATATATTTATAATATATTTATATAAATATTATATACTATATAAATTATATAAATTATATTATTATATATTATATATTATATATTGTACATTTATACAAAATATATATATTAATGTATATTTATAATATACATTTATATTATGTATTATATCTAATATAATTATTTATACATATTATAAAAAAAATTTTATTTAAAATTTTATTTTATACATTTATAATATATTTATATAAATATTATATACTATATAAATTATATATTATATATTATATATTATATATTATATATATTATACATTTATATAAATGTACATTATACATAATATATATTAATGTATATTTATAATTTACATTTATATTATGTATTATATATAATATAATATATTTATACATTTATATTAATATACATAATATTAATTTTACATTTATACATACTATTAATACATTTATATATTCATATTAATATATTAATACATTTATACATAATATTAATATACATTTATAATATATTAATTTATACATTTATATATTATTCATTTATAATTTATACATTTAAAATAAAATACACTTATACACTTATAAATATATTTAATTTATGTATTATATATAATATAATACATTTATATATTTTTTTATAAATATAAAAATATATTTATCCATAAATATTTATAAATGTATTATAAATGATATCTTACGAAAGTCCTACGTACAGGAATTCTTCATCTATACCAATCTTATCTCCTCAAATTTTTTTATTGATTCTAAAAACTAAAAATTTTAATTAATTCTTCTACTAATTCTATATGAATCATATTATATAGTAATTCTATATGAATTCTATAATTTTATATAAGCCAAGGTCGACACCACTATAGAACCATCACCACTAGTTAACTCTTTTTGTTGCACTTCAATATTATAAAATTATAAATAAATTTAATACACTTTACATTAACTATTAATTAATATAACATAACAACAACATATTCATGTATACAGAAAACATGTTTAATTAATATCATTTCATGACAGTATAATATAACATGTAAATACATAAATAAGCTAAATGTTTAATTAACATAATATAAATAATGTAATTAATAACTAAAGTAATAATAATTATAATACTAACCTGTACGAAAAGATTCGTAATCTGAAAAAATTTCGCCTTTACTAACACCGCAATTGATTAGCACGGCGGCCTAACACCGCAATTGATTAGCACGGCGGCCTTACGTAACACGGCGATACCAACACCTGGTCCCTGATGTTAGCCCTCGGCTTTCACTTCAGCAGCGAATCTACTTTTTTGTAAAAATAAATATTATTATCCACTAATCAATCTCAATTTTTTAAAATCAACTAATAACATTTCATTTATAATAATATAATTAATTTATACTATGCTGCACCAATTAACCTGATAATGAAGCTGCCTGTTCACACAATACTCTGTCTACTAGCTCTAAAAAATAATCGAACACTTTTTCCACTACTATCAATCTGTCAAAAAAAGTTTCGGTCAACGAATTTTCAAGTCGCCAGCAAATCTGCCTAACCCGAGAGATACTGCTTGAGAGAGAACTTTCTTCACAGATTCCGATTGCAAGAACAAAGAGCACCTGGTCTCTTAGAGCAAATTTGAGACTGAGAAGTGAGAGTGTTCGGAGAGTGAGTGAGAAATGAGAGTGAGCAGACGGAAATTTCGTGCCAAACCATTTTATATCGAATTGAATCAAATCTAGCCGTTCATTTGAACGGCTAGGATTTTTTTTTGGAAAAATCTCATTGCGGCCGGGTTGATTGGATACGTCCGCGGTACTCATCCACCAATAGATTCCCACGCTTTCAATAATTTACGTACTACTGCAAATTTTTCACGTGGCCTTGCTGGCCTTGGTCAGGCGCCTGATAGTCAATGTCAGGCACCTGACGCCTTTGACTGTCAGGCGCCTGACGCTTTTTTTTTTTCAAAAAGCTGTCAGCAGCCGTGCTGACTGGGCACGGCTGCTGACAGCTTTTTGAAAAAAAAAAAGCGTCAGGCGCCTGACAGTCAAAAGGCGTCAGGTGCCTGACATTTGACTGTCAGGCGCCTGACCAAGGCCTTTTTGACCCAGCTGACTGCTTTTTAAAAAAAAAAAAAAAAAAACCATGCGGCCGTGCTGACTCAGCACGGCCGCTATAGTTTCAGAAAACCAACCTGTCAGACGTACATTTGGCGGATTGTTTATTTTTTAACCTATAATCTAAGAAATTAGCCTATTTATTTAAGGGGAAAAATACCCAAAAGCGCACCAAAAAGGCATAAAAGATAATGTACTTCATAGTATTACAACAAAAGAAAAAACCATTAAACTCTAAGGCTCCGTTTGATAACACTGAATCTGAATTCTGAATTCTGAATTCTGAATTCTGAATTCTGAATTCTGAATTCTGAATTCTGAAATAATTAATTTGCTGAATTTTAAGTACTGAAAAGTGATATATGAATGTCTGAATCTTAATGCTGAATCTATTTATACTGTTTGATAAATATTCATAATTTAATGCTTAATAAGCTAGATTGTACAATTTTGCCCTTCTATCTTTTAATCCAAAAAGG
Source organism: Coffea eugenioides (assembly GCF_003713205.1). Lineage (NCBI taxonomy): Eukaryota > Viridiplantae > Streptophyta > Magnoliopsida > Gentianales > Rubiaceae > Coffea > Coffea eugenioides. The sequence continues at coordinate 67,936,164 of NC_040036.1, forward strand.
AAATAAAACCTATGATTTAATTAACTTAAAATTGTTAGGTATGAAAATGACAATGATTGTGAAGAACAATGCATACAATGACAATGTTTCTTTGTGTGGGAAAAGGGTATGGTTTCATCGTTTTGAGAATGGGAAAACGAGCTTTTAATACTCTAAAAACACGTTCAATTACATTTCTCAATCTTGCATGTGCTTGGTTAAAGCGTTCTTCTTTTGATCTTGGACGAGAAGCATTTCGAAAATCAGACAACCAATATCTAATATTTCGATATAGTGCCATAAAGCCACGTGTGTGTGGATAAGCTGCATCACATAAATAATATTTATCTGTACAAAAAATATATATATCAAAATATAAATGTTTGTGGATGAAAATTACTGCAAAAAAATACTATTGTTAAAAAAAAAATTTGAATCAGGTTGTTTTGTTTAATTAGATAAGGATTTTGAATGTAATTAACAAACAGGGATATATTTGGTAGATAAGATAAAGTAGTTGAAGTAAATCTCTTGATTCTTATCAAATTAAGCATTCAGCTACAATTCTTGTGCTGAAAAAAATACATACAAATTCAGCACCACTTAATAAGTTCAGCAGGTGAATTTTTATTTATCAAACACCCACAACATCTGAATGTCTGAATGAATTCAGTTTCAGCACTTTTTATGTTATCAAACAGGCACTAAGTGTAAATGGACCTTTATCTATTTAGAAAATAAATATAAACACTCATCATATGCCCAACAAAATGTGTACCCAAAGTTTTATTTTAGTGTTGGGAAAAAATGTACAAAAGAAACAGAACACTTTTATTTTTCTTTTGCTTTCTAAATTAATTTTTCGTTATTGTCACTTTTTACCTCTTGGATATTCATTTACGAGCAGTTAGACAAGTTTGTGGTGAATTTTGCCGAAGTTTATAAACTTTGACCAATTACTTTGCAGACACTGTGGCAGATTTTTCTCTTTCTTTTTACATAGCCCAGAGATACAAATCATCCTATACTATTTCACTGTCTTCAATTACCTAATGTGATTGGATGTTTGCTTTTTTTTTTTTTAAATTGAAGCTAGATTATACTTTGCATAAAGACCAGCCATTGATCAATTGTTGTTCGTACTTTCATCATATTTCCACCATTAGTTTAAAACATAAAGGAATGGGTTTGTTTGCTCACCATTCACTTTGTGTTTAGATGCAGATCTTTACAACAGGGATGAGGGGTAGGAGCAGTCATCAGATGGATCGCTCATGAGCTGTTCACGGCCAAGATTTTATCAAAAAAAATTTTACGGTTCAGATCACTTATTATACCTCATTTTTAACAACGTGTGTGGAGCTCACAAAAATTTGTTCTAAAGTTACACGTTGTACAAATAAAGTTACTCCGTGTGCAAACAAAGTTACGCGATGTGCAAAATGCACAAAACAGGAAGCAAATAAACTAGATTTGAACCAGCCAAGTTTCTCTTGCTTTTTTTTTTTTTTTTTTTTTTGCTTCTCATACGCATTGTTCGTTTTACTATTAACAACACATTTCACTGCCAGCTCCAAAATTCCAAAAACATGCATATTGCCAGCTCCAAACAAATACTAAGTATTTGTTTTGATAGAGTATTATTTGAAATATTATTTGGAATAATTACTATAACATTTTTTTTGATGTGATGTATATGAGATAAAAAGGTGATTGAAAATATAAAAGATGTATTGAAAAATATGTTTTGGGATAATTTCACTGTCCAAACACTCTCCATGCAATTAAATGTTTTTGGGTGGACGCTTCGCTATATTTTTCCCAAAATATGATTGCAATTAAATGTGGACACTAGTTGTGCGCACAGCTTTCCTCAACTAGTATATAGAAAAAGCTAAGGCTTCTACTAAAGCATTGATCCACGTGTGAGGATGTGGCAGAGAGGCCACTTGGAGTCCTTTTTTTTGCCAATAGCAGTCTCATAATTACTATTTTGCCCAAAAAGAGAAACTTTAGGCCTTGTTTGGCATGCAAGTTTTTTGCCAAGTTTGTCTACTACAAGTTTTTTAAAAACTTTAACTACAGTAACTTCAAAAAATTTCTTAGAATTTTTAAATTATACACTTCAAAATATTCAAAAATTTACACATTTCAAAAAATTTTTAAAAACTTCTACAGTAAGCTATAATAAAATTTTAAACAAACTTTCAAAAAACTCACTTACCAAATTGGGCATAAAAAGAGAACATACGTATTCTTTTTTTTTTCGAAACGATAAATGATTTTATAGATGAACAAAAACTTTACAATTTCAAGTAAAGACTTGAGGGAACTACACAGTCAGTGCTAACTATCACTGAGGAATCCAAAATTCCTGGTCAACAAATAAGTTTAGCGCATGAGCGCTAATTCTATGAGTAATATGGTTAATATCCCTATTTACTAGGCAAAAGGAACACATGTGAAACAGGTACTTAAAGCTATGTATATCCTCCAGCAGTGTTACCAGTCGCATATCCGAAGATTTCGGCTGCTGGATGAGGTGGAGTGTCTACTTATTCTGGACCTGAACTTCTAACCTCTCCAACTTCTGTACAGCAGCTTTACACATCAGTAGCTTAATTGCAGTTAGTTCATCAATTAGCTTATGGCCAGAACATATTTCCTGTAAAGCCCATCCTCTCATCAGTTGTTGATTATCCAAAGAGACAGTTGCTCTGATCCCCATTTGGGGGCTGGCCTTGCTCTTTTCTATAGCAAACCTTTATCTCAGAATGCCTGCTGTTTCTTCTTGTTGCTGGGGGGGGTTACGGCTGATCTCCTGTTTCTTCTGTACTCATCTTAAAAGCTATGACCGTAGCTTCACCATATTCCAACCATTCCTCCTGAGCTTCCTGCACTATTCGTAGTGGGGGATGCTGCTTACCATCAAATTCCTTCGCGTTTCTACTCTTCCAGATCTGCCAAAGAATGTTAGCCATGAGAGAAATGTGTTCATATCCCTCACTTCTCGACCTCGCCTCCATCACCGAGGTCCACCACGAACTAAAACAGCCTTGCAGATTTGTAATTCCCTCCCAATGGATAGGTGCCATTCTCCACACCAGTTTAACATGAATACAGTTAAGTAACGCATGTTCAACCGTTTCACAGTCTTCTCCACACACTTTACATGTAGGATCACCTTGTTGTGTTCTACTGTGAATGAGGTGTCTTACAGGTAAAGCTTGGTTGAGACATTTCCATAAGAAAAGCTTCACTTTATGCTTAATATTCAGTTTCCACAGGTGCTTCCAAATTTTCTGACCTTGGATACTCCAACTAGTACTAGCTGGCCCCCTGACCTCCTGCTCGTAAGCCTTCAGCCCTTTAGTTTGTACCCTGTAGGCTGATCGCACTGAATAATGCCCATTTGAATTATCAATCCAGAAGTTGCTGTCTCTTTGTCTATTAAGCTAATGGGGATGCTTAGTATTCCTTCTACCTCCATGGGGGTGAAATTCCTAAAGAGAAGGTTCTTGTTCCATCTTTTGTGGACGATCAAGTCTGCCACCTTAACCAAATTAACTCCTTGTGGCTGCTGTGTTGTCACTCTTCCATTTGGTGTCATAGGAATCCAGCTGTCCTCCCAAATGTTAGTACTCAGTCCATTCCCAATCCTTTTTCGAGTTCCTTCTTCAACCATCAGCCTAGCTCGCATCAGTCCTTTCCAAATCCATGAAGCATTCCCAGCAACTTTACACTTGAATATAGATTGCTTTGGGTGATATCTGGACTTTAGCACTCTACTGACCAGCAAATTTGGTTGAGTGAGCAGCCTCCAAATCTGCTTTCCCAATAATGCTAGATTGAACGTCTCCAAATCCTTGAAGCCTAAGCCACCTGCCTGCTTGTCCCGCGACATCTTGTTCCAAGCTTTCCAGTGCATCTTGTTCTTCCCATTCTCCTCACCTCACCAATAGTTGGCCATTGTGGAGTTAATCTCCTTGTACAATTTTTTAGGTAGCTTGAAGCAAGACATTGTGTATGTTGGCAGTGCCAATGCCACTGACTTGAGCATAATCTCCTTACCTGCTGCACTCAAAAGTTTATTTTTCCACTTTTTGTCTCTGTTGAATACTGGATTTAATGTATCCGAACAGCTGCTGTTTAGATCTTGTTACCACCATTGGGAGACCCAAGTATTTTCCTTGGCTCACAACATGGATATTTCCTAAAGCTTGGCTGACTTCCACCTTCGTTTCCTGCTGCATATTGTTGTTGAATATGACTGAGGATTTTTCCAGGTTAATCAGCTGGCCTGTTCCTCTTTCATATACGTTAAGTAACCTTTTGAGCTCTGCTGCATTTTGGGAATCAGCTTTACAAAATATCAAAGAGTCATTTGCAAAAAATAAATGGGTTAGTCTTGGTCCCTGCCTGGTGATTTTCATGCCTTCAATTTTTTTCTCAGTCGCAGCCTTTTGGAGGAGATTGGAAAAGCCTTCCGAGCATAGGAGGAATAAGTAGGGTGACAGTGGATCACCCTGCCTAATTCCCCTTTGTGGCACCACATACTCCTTGACTTCGCCATTAACCAGGAACGAGTAAGAAGCAGTAGTAATGCACTCCATGATCCAGCTTCTCCATTTGTCATTGAACCCCATTTTCCGCATTACAGCTTCCAGGAACCTCCATCCCACCTTGTCATGAGCTTTAGACATCTAATTTCACAGCCATAAATCCTTCTTTCCCTTGCCGTTTGTTTTTGAGATAGTGTAAAAACTCATGGGAAATCATAATATTGTCTAAGATTTGCCTCCCAGGAACAAAAGCTGACTGTGTTTTACTGATACAGAAATGAAGAACCTGCTTCAGCCTATTAGCTAGAATCTTTGCTATGATTTTATATACTGCTGTGCACAAGCTAATAGGTCTACAGTGCTTAAGGGATGTGGGAATCAAAATTTTAGGAATGAGAGAAATGACTGTATGATTAACAGACTTGAGCAGATGACTAGTGTGGAAGAAAGTTTGGACAGCACCTATCAAATCCTTTTTAACTATGTTCCAAAACTTTTGGAAAAAAATGGGAGGCATTCCATCTACACCCGGAGCTTTATCAGGATTCATAGAAAAGAGAGCTGATCTAATCTCCCCTTCATCTACAGGTTTTGTTAGGTTATCATTCATACTACCTGAGATTGTGTGTGGAATACCATTTAACACTTCCTCCATTTCATTTGCGTCTGAAGTCTTGAAGAGTTCTCTATAATAGCTAGCAATCTCTACACTGAGCTCATCTTCATTCTTAGTCCATGTGCATCCTCTCTTTGGATGTTGACCACTTTGTTCCTCCTCCTTCTCCCCTCCACAGTGGCATGGAAAAATCTGGTATTTTTGTCTCCTACCTTGAGCCATTGCACCCTTGCTTTTTGACCCCAGTAGATCTCTTCGTCTCTATAAGCCTCTTTCAGTTCATTCTTAAGACTCTTCTTCCTCTCTCGCTTCGCCTCAGTATCACACAGATTTAGTTGCTGCAGTTGGCCCTTGATTTGCTCTATCTTTTGTTTTGAATTGCCTTGGATTTTACTGTTCCACTTCAGTAGATTTACTCTACACCTTTTCACTTTCTGCACAACCTTGAACATCCTTGAGCCATCGTCCCTTTGGTCCCATGCCAGTTTGACTATATCCAAGACTTCATCTCGGTGGAGCCACCTTTTATCAAAATAGAACCTCTTCTTTCTCTTGATTTGTGTTGGATTTGTCTCTATAATCAGCATGCTATGATCTGACGCAAATGAATCCAAGTGTTTACACTTAACCTTATCAAAAATTTGGAGCCAAGGATAGCTACATAAACCTCTATCCAGTCTTTGTTTTATCTCACCCGCACCTACCCAATTATTACACCAGGTTCAAGGATGACCCTCAAAACCAACATCCTTCGTCCCTCCAGGTTCCACCCCATTTTTCTTCATTTGAGACAATGTCATTAAAGTCACCGGCCATAATCCATCTTTCTCCCCACAAAACTTTCCTAGCTTGGAATAGAAGTTGAGAAAGTACTGTAAGAAGCATCCAAAAAGTTCATTTCCTTTATTTTTGAAAATTTTTGCTGCTCGATACAAATATTTCATTATGTCTTTTAATGAACTTTTTACCTTCTATGTTGATAAAAGCTTTTTCTACTCATCTTTTATTCACATGGGTAAAGCTGGAGGAGACGAGTGGAAATTCATGTATGAAACTAGGAGTTTTTTTTTTCATTTTTAATAAAGAAACAGGTTTTTTTCAATTTTTTCAACTTTTTATCTATGCAGATATAAAAAAGACTTTTTTTTGTGTTAAATGTTTCATAATCTTAGTCTAATTCTTTAACTATGATTTCAAACTCTATAGATTGTAGCATTTTTGGATAAACTGGTATATGAATTCTATGGAGAAGAATTGTAGGAAATGCTAGAACGTCCTCATGGTTTTTGTAGGATGGCAGATAAAACATTTCTTTCCTATGAACACCAAATTTTTTGGTTACAACGTGCTGTAAACATTTCTGATTTGTATTTTTCACCGGAAAATTATATGTTCGGTGATGCTTTTAGACTTTGGATTGTTGGTTGAATGAATTGTTGTTTCCCAACAATGTTGACACAGTTTGTCGTGTTATTATTATATTTTCGTGTTATTATTATATTTTTAAGTAAGGACACGTGAAGGTCTATGTATTTGTTAGAATTGATTTTACAAAATCTTTTTTTTTATGCTTTCTTTCTTCAGTTAATTTTGAACTTTGGACTGTTTTGTTTTTGTGCTAATGTTTCCAGTTAAGCAATCCTAAAGAGAAACACTAGCAGGTTAAATCTATATTTGTCATATTTTTTACCTGAATCTATATTTGTAATTTTTTAATTCCTATATTACTGATATTTTTTCAATAAAAAATGTAATCATATATTTTAAATATTATTCTAGGTCGGTCTAAGCTGTGCATGGCACAGCCTGGTTCCCCTAGTACTTAGACAGTGGAGGTTAGGTTCCAGAGACTATTCCTCCATTTCTCCCTCTCTCGCTCAAAGCTTCCAAGATTTCTCTCAAATTTGTCCAATCGCTCCTCCTCCTCCTCTTGTGTCTCGCTCGTGAGTTCTTTCTCTCATACTCACTTCCTTTTTTTCCCAACAGTCTTTTTAATTTTGAAACCATACCATCCATCGAAGGCTTAGAGCTTTAGGCTAAGTTTGGGAGTTTAGGATAGAAAAGAGAAGAAGGGAAAACTTAAGTTATGAGAGAAGAGAAGAGAAGGGATTGTTGTGTTGTTTGGGAGTTTTGAGAATTAGTGGAATGATTTTGGATATAAAAGTCATTAAATATTTGTTTAAGACATTTTTAAGGATAAAATAGGTATTTTAAAAAACTTTCATAAGTTTCCTCCAACTTTTTCTCCAATTTGGGAGGAAAACTTTTACTTATTATTTATTCTCTTAAATTCTTCCATTTCTCTTCTTTTCTTTCCTAATAAAAACTAACAAACGAAGGAAATGTTCACTTTCTCTTCTTTCCCCTTCTTTTCTCTCCAAATCATCCACTCCCAAACGAACCCTTAGATAGTGCTTGTCTGTCAAGAAAAAGGAAGTGAAGTGAAGTGAAGCAAAATAACTTTCTTATAAGTTTTGAACGATTATTTGACAGAAAATTTATGGGATCCACCATATAAAATTTTTTAATAACCGCTCATTTTCGATAGGAAAGTGAGTCACGGGAAAATTTTAACTAACTTCACAACTCCTTTCTTTCTAAACTGTTTCCTCCATTCAAGACTTCTACATAAATTAGAACATTTTAGGACTTATAATTTAAAAAATCGGCTTGTAGTTAGACATTTTATTCTTATTTTAACAATTAATGAATTAGTAATTTGTTAAATTTATATGATATTAGTATTGTTTTTCTTTTACATTGTATGATCCTTTGTATAATCTATATTTTTGTGAAATAATTTCACACACACACACATATGTGTGTGTATATATATATATATAAACTTATTGTTAAAGATTGTGATTAATTTTGAGGTAATCAACTCTTCCAATATGCAAAATATTTATTCCATGTTTTTATATGCATTAAATACCAAAAATGAAGAAGTTCAATATAGAATATTTTCTACTAACGAACACATTAACGAATTTTTTCATGATTTTTTGGCTAAACAAATACAAGAATTTGTATTTTCTTGTTAATCAAACACATGTAGGAAAATTAATTTTCTTTTCCTTTACCTCACTTCACTTCACTTTTTCCACAACACACTTATTTACACAACTTTTGAAAGCCTTAGTCTACCTCTGCTCTTTTTCTAGAACTAGTAATAGTTCATGTACTTTGCATGTGATTATATTAACCCTAATATAACATCTTTTAAATGTAATTTTTTTTTGTGAAATTTGATTCTTCACCTTATTCTAGAATATTTTATATTTTCAATTTCTTTAATAAATTGTCATTACAAAGACTATCAAAATTCGAACTCTTTGATCTGTTGGTTTTTGAATATATTTTGAGTTTTTTTTGGTAAATTATGGATTCAACTTTGATAAACAATTCTTAGTACGGTCATGTTTTATCAAAGTTGTTGTATTCTTGCAATAGTTTTACCATTAAATTATAATATTGTATTTTTTTTAATATAGTACAAAAGATATTGTTAAATAGGAAATATATGTACGCATGTCAAGCGTGAGCCTAGCAAATAGAATTCATAATTACTAGTAAAGTAAAGACTTAAACCGTAAAATCAATTTCTCGAAGGGTATTAGTATAAATGAATTGGCTTATTAGATTTTTTCATTCTAGTTGTTTTCACCACACTCGCCCCTTCCTTTACTCCATGGCAAGCTTGTTTACCAGCCAGAATTTAGATATGCCTTGAAAATATAACCCAAATGAAAACATAGCATCAACATTTTGTCATTCTAGTTGTTAAGTTTCTAAAGAAATCAGTGAATTTTAACATATGAAAAAATTTGTCTCAACATTTTGAATGTTATTTATCGTAACATTCAGAATGTTTTTTTTTTTATTGTTAAGACAAACGAAATGCAATTATACAATTAGTTCAATAATTCCATGTTTGGCCAGTCAGGATCATCTGGTACAGAAGATTGGGAATCCAAAAGATCAAGCTTAATCATGAAGAAGAAAATGAAAAAGGTTTGAAAAGTTAAGTACTTCCCGAGAGATAGTCACCTTATAATCAAACCAATCATGGTGAGTCCATTATTTTCGATCATGCTACAGCCATTCAACATTGCCAAGCACACAAGCGCACGCACGCTAGGACTTGAAAGCACACAAATGTCCACACTAGTGTAAGTTGTATAAAATCATATCCTCATTCCTTTTCGCGAGTACTCGAGTCATTTCAAGAGAAAAAATTCCATTAAAGATAGGTTTGAGGATACAAAAAGAAATGGAAGCAGTGAGCTTCGCATGAATAGTATAAAATATATGAACAGTGCTTATATCAAACTTTGCATGAATATTTAATTATTGTACTTTATATATTTCTAGTTTAACTTTTCAATTTTTTTTTGTGAATTTTAATAGAATAATGTGAAGTGCATTGTTGAATTTGAATTATTTACATTTTTTCTAAGTGTTATTGAGGTTAATAAAGAATGTAAATGATTTATACTGCTCAATTATCTTAGATTGGTTATTTAGTTGTCAATCGAAATTCAATTGATGGAAATAGTTGAATTTTTTTTTTAAAATTTTTGCTTTTGTCTTTGTATTTCTTCATATTGATAAAAAGCACATAATTATGCATGTATATTGTGATATTCTTTAAAAGTTCTCCAAATGAATATGAACTCTTTTCTTATTATATATTTCTCTTTTGTTCTAAGAACATCTATTTTTTATACTAATATTTTTTACAATCTTAAGATTGTGGCTAGTGCAATTGGTCACACTATTTCGAGTAAGAAATTGTTTCAGATAAGAAACTTTGACGCACATAAGAATTGAAGATGGAGCACAAGGGTTGCTAAATAGTTTTAATAGGGATCTTCTGAGATTTAATCATTTATAATGTTTCATATTTTTTATTACTATCACAATTGAAATGCAATAACTCTAATGGAAAGATAGAAGGATAATATAAACAAGATAAAAACTAAGATAAAAAAATACCACAATGTCAAGACTTGTCATATTTTTAATATTATAATTATAATACATATAATATATAGTAATAGATAGATACTCTATAAATGTTTGCACAACATACGATCCTACAATCTGTGTTTAAGCGTGATAGTCATACTCACAACCAAATGACCAGAAGGCTAAAAAATTTTGATTCAAAAAAGTAAACATCACATCATGATGAATTTTTGAAAAAACAAGGTAGAGAAAGCATGCATAAGTAAGAAAAAACAGGAAGACAGAAAGCTTACTGAAACAAAAGCAGAAAGACAGAAAGCTTACCGAAACAAAAGCAATAAAAAGAATCAAATGACCAGAAGACTTCGATAATTGGGCATTCTCTCTTATAGTATATACTAGGCCTGGTGCCCCGCGAGTTTCGCGGGGTGTCCATTATTAATTGTTTTTTGACAATGTAGGTTGTGATTTTAGTGAAAAGGTTGTTTTTTTTAATTTTGTTTTTGAGTGGTATAATTTTGAATTTTTTAGTTTTTGAAATATTGTTGAAGTGTTTTTTCGAAATAGAGGAAAATTTTTTGTATCTATATGTAGAATTAATGATAATTTCTTATTGAAGGTATGTATATTGTATTATTTAATTTTGAAGTGTAAAAGCTTTAAGTTGATAATTGAGTAGTTCATATATATTGTTGAAATAAGATTTTTGGAATTGAAAGAAAGTATTGTATATTTTTAAAAAATGATTTGTGGGATTAATGGAAGTTAAAGAAGAATTGGTATAATTTAGTTGTATTTATTGGATTTTTATGAAGTTTTTGTTGATATGTATATTTTTGAGGGAATTATTATTTTTGTTGATAAAGCATGTTAAGATAAATGAATAATTTGGTATAATTTGGATATGTTTATTTTTCTATTGTTGCATATAACTGGATAGAAAATAGAGAGAATTTAAGGGACATATAGTTGATATGTGTAAGAAGGTACAGGGAAGATGCTTAATTATGATTGTTGGATAAAGTCTCTACTGAAGAGTTGGATGTGATAGTTGTTTTCATTGAGTAGGGTGAAGAGGATGACACTTCCTTCGTGCAAGAATTGTTTTTGTACGAATTCTGGCCAGCCTTCTGTTATTTCTATTCCTTCGAGTTGGAATATCCATCGGCTTTTAGCATAGTAGCAGTTGATCATTCCTATGTTATTTGTTTGTATATGTGATGGTATATCACCAATGAGCACCTGGGATAGAAAATAAGGAAAAAATGTAGTTATATTATGAAATAATAAGAGGAATGTAGTGTATGAATTATATTGATTGGAATGTAATTTGTGTGGAACTTACCAAAGATTCAAGATCTTCTGCTCTTAGCATTACATAAAATGAGAAGTGTGTCATTAGTTTTTCTTCTTCTGTGAATAGTTCTTGGGTTATAAGAAAAGAAATGGGTTAATTTATTTTGTAATACAGAGGTAAAATTGTTTTATAGAAAAGGAATTACTTACTGCATCCAATAGGTGATTGTGAATGATTGAGGAGGATGTTCCATTCGTGAGAAGCTAAGCAGTTATTTGGATTATATATGGCAACTCTAAAGACCATGCATCCTATGTGCAAAAAACGAAGAATGGAACCATTCTGCAGATCGTGGTCTTGTATGAATTTGTTCCATCCAGATAGTTGAAAACTGGTATCGAGTTTGATGAACCATGTGCGAGTTCCATTTCGGATAATCATTGTGTTTGTCCAGCAGTTTTGTAATTGTGGATAAAATGATGGATTAATTTTCTGGAAAGAAAAGAGTTAGTTATATTATAAAATATGTGAAAATGAAAAAGTGTAAGTATGAGGTTTATTGGTTTACCAATCCTTCTGGGTATGCTTGTCTATATTCCATGAGAAATGAGATTGGTGGCGAAGCTGATATTGTGATAGATGGATATTTTATAGTTGGTCAGTGAAGAATAAATGAGCTATATATTAGTGAAGAGAATGTGAAGTGTAGAATATGTGAATATAAGAGAATAAAACTTACTGGATATTAATTCTGGTGGCGGATAGTCGGATATGAATGATGTGAGCCAATTTGAGGCATCAAAGTGAGATGACCAATATTGAAGATGGGGTTGAACAAATCTAGAACCTATAGGTCTTCTGAAGTTGGAGCTTATTTCATATGTAAAGGTGTTATTGGATGTTGGGGTTGCTTGGATTACTTGAAGAGTTTGTCCATTGATAGTATGAAGGTAAAACAGGCAGGTTATGAGGGAGCCATTTTCTTCTATTGTTTCTATTGTCTGATCTATAAAAGTTGGTATTGCCATGAGTTTTCTTGGTTGTTTGATTTTAGTTATATTTACGTATGATATTTATAGTGGTTGTGGTTGGTGGATTACATGTGATATGAGTGGGTTGATATTTTAATGATTTTTATATTTTGTTATCTGTTAGTTTGATAGACATGTGAGTAGATAGTAATGTGTTAGAAAAAGACAGGAAGCTGTTATTTTGTTTTGTTAGTATTTTGCTGAAATTGTTGTTATGTGAATATATAGTTATTTTGAGATGTGTCAAATGTATTGGAGGAAAAGAAGATGATGAAGTGATATAAATAGCGTGGTATGTTGATGATGTAGTTTTACATATGTTTTATGGGATATTAAACAAAAATAGATGCTAGTTTTTTTTTTGTTTGATTTGTAGATAAAGTAGATGAGAACGAAATGTGATTGATAGTTGCTGGGAATCAAAAGTATGAGCATGCGTGGATAGCTGGTCAGAGAATCTTAAATGTTATTGTTGGTAGTTGAGTGAAACTATTGTCATGTGAATGTATAGTAATGTTTGGTTCTGTTAGATGTATTGGCAGAACTGAAGGAAAGCTAATAATTTAATAGAAGTAGTGTCTGATATTAGTCATAAAGTTACAGACAATGTCTGATGAGAAGGGAAACAAAAATATGTCCTGCTTTAGTTTGTACACAAAGTAGCTAGTAGGAAAAGCTGATTTATAGCTGCAGGCAATCAAAAATATTAGGGTATATACATATCTGTTTTCATGCAGTCTTCTGGTGCTTAGATTCTTTGTCAAACTGTTTATCTAAGCTGCGTTTGGCAGATGGTGGTGCTGTTGGAGCCTGTGATTCAGTTGAAGCAGTTGCCTGAAAAGTGGAAGATTCACCTGGAGAAGTTTTTTGGTGAATTGAGGTAGGAGTGTTAGCAGGTGGAGATAGATCATGTGGAGTTATAACTTGCTGAGGTGTGTCCATTTTTTCAATTAGCTGCTGTTGTTGTGAGTCTGAAATTTTTTGCTGAGTTGTTTGTTGGAGAAGAAGGTCAGTCGGTGCTTTCTCAGTAACAAAGGCAGTGATAAAATAAAGAGGTGTAAATTGTCTCTGAGATGGTAGATATGACCTCATCTCACAAAGCAATGTTTGCTGCTGGATTTTTTGATTGATAAGATCAACAGGCATTGGGATTTTCTGTGTTATTGAAAAGAATACAGATTAGGGTATAAGAAAAAGGAAAGGTATTAAATATTTTATGTATATGTATGAGTTATTTGTTATATACCTTGGTATATTTGTCATAAATTTCAGCAACACTCGTGTCAAGCAGCATTTCTGCATAGTTATCTTCAACAGTAGCATTGATAGAGCCAGTATCATCGTGTATGTTGACCTGAAACTTTGCTCTGCAAAAGTAATAAGACTGAGCTTAGTACATTATATATTGATAATGGTGATCAGAAGATTAATATATGTAAGAAGTCTGGATACTTGGGTTTTGGCTTTTCGTCCTTTGTTTCACAGAAGCTGCAATCAAATTCGATGTCCATCATTGCTCCTGTTGATCTACCGCATGTAGCACAGCTGGGGACAAAGAATTTTTGTTCAAGGTTGCCTATGAATGGAGTTCCTTTGATCCAAAAGTTTTTGATCTATTGAAATGGAAAAATTGAAAGTTATCAGTGATGTAAATGAATTATATATGTAAATTGTTTGATCTACTATGTAAGGAGAAGAGTGTATCAACAAAAAGAACTTATTTTACCAACTCTGGAGAGGCAAGAATTTGTGAGATTGGTCTTATTTGAGTGTTAGGAGGAGCAAGGATTTTCTGATTTATTTTTTCATAAAGTTTCTGACTGATCACTCTGTCAATATATGCTTTGTTCTCATCACACCTGCGATATTTATGTAATTTTTTGTATTAATTATTATGTTTATTTATGAATGGACAAGTGATTAGTATGAAAATTAAGGAATAGAGAAATGTGCACCAAATTTTCAGGGAAGCAGCTTGTTGTAATGGTGGATCAAGCACAATTGTACTACTGGGCCGAGTAGCAATATCAATTCCTTTCATTGTTATTTGAAGACACACAAAAAGAAGAGGAGATAATGTATTTTATCAGATATATTATTGGCTATGAAATAATCAAAGTGATATGTGAATGGTAGGGAAGATACTAACCATGATATGTTGTGATTTTTGGACGAATGAGGAGAACTACTGGGCATGTGTGAATAATGTTCATCAACTGAATGCCTTCAATGTAAACATATGGCTCCCACATGGTGAAGATCATTGGTCTACATCTGTAATATGTGCAGGTAGTAATGGGTGAGGAAAATAATATATTATATAGATAATTGATAGGATAAGAATTGAGGGTGTATGGAGGAAGATTTAATAAGATCAAATAGTTTGGGTGAATAAGATAAAATAGCTGGAATGTTACTCAGGATTAACAGCAATGAATCTGCGGATGGTGCGTGGTCCTCTTGGAGTTGATATCATTGATTCTGAAAATCCTTGGATCAGAGCACAAAGCAGATCTGCGTGTATAAGATGACTTGATAAATGGAAGGTTTTAGTATAGAGAAATGTAAGATATATATAGTTGTATTGAACAAATAGGAATAGTGAAGGGAGGTTTACTAAATCTGGCGACATCATTGTTTTTGTATTTGTCAATATCCCAGAATGAAGTTAATGGAAACCGGTTGTTCAATGTTAGTTCTCTTGCTTTTTCTGCCTGCTTGATAAAGGTTGTTTTTGTTATTGTCAGCTGCCATGGGACAGAACCAGCTTGGTTTCTTTCATCAGTGATAGATGAAATGGTAGCATTGCCAATGTAATAAGTGCGATAAAGATGAAGCTTGCTATCTGCATAGTTTACATCTCTAGTGAAAGCAATTCCTTGAATTGATTCATTCTGCAAACAAGAATGATGAATTGATTGAAAGTTGATGATAAATAAAGATGATAATGGAGGTTAAGTAAGGATGTTATATTGAAATAGATTATTTTTAATAAGTAAGTTTTTTTTTTATTAATAATTATTAGAGTAGAGAATAAGTAAGATGCTTGTTTTAATTATTTTTTAATGAAAGCAAGTTTTAATGAAAGCAAGTTTTAATGGAGAATTTACCTGCTCATCTGCAAACATGAAGCGCTGGAACATGGTTTGATCTTTTCCGGTAAAGATGTTTGTTTTTTCAATTACAATGACTTTAATCATCCATTCACTTGATTTGTTTGTCAAAGTATTCACAGCAGTGCACCTGTTATCCATGCCTGCAATATAAAACATCAAAAATATATTAATATTGATAGAAAAATGTAAACATATATTGAATGTAAGTACTTTTAATGTAAAAGTTTAAGTTTAGTACTTAATTTTCGGCTGCAGCTGTCAAAATTTCTTGATAGACTACATTTCGAGTACAGTTACTCAAGAAAGAATCAGAAGCAATATGTCTCAGTAAAATTTTAACATCATTAGCAGTTCTTGCTCTTGAGAGTGCAACATATAACTGGCCATGTGAAAATACTGGTTCTTTCAAGTATAATCCTACAAAATCAAGTGTTTGTCCCTGTGATTTATTAATTGTCATAGCAAAACATAATGAAATTGGGAATTGAGTACGCTTGAAAGGTATTGGATATTATTCATCATTAGAACTGTGCAATGGAATGCGAGGAATGAAAACCTGTTTACCAGAATGAATTCCTACTGAAATTTGAGCATGAATGACATTTTTGCTAAAATTCAGACAAATCAAACGAGTTCCATTGCATAATCCTTGTGCTGGATTGAGATTTCTTAGAAGGATAATTGGGCAATTTTGTTTTAAAATTAACAAGTGTGGAGGTAATCCTGGGGGATGAATAGTGTTTAAGAAGTCACCGTGATCAGCTTGTTTTGTTGGATCTATTGTTTCATCAAAGCTGATATACTTGACTTCTTCTCCAGGAAACTTCTGAATCAAAATGTCATTGATTTCATGGACAATGTCATTTGTTGTAGTGAGAATGGCTCTGTTAATGACAGCTGAGTTGTCAGGGGAAAAATTGGATAGAGATGGATAAACAGCGTCTATTAGAGTGTGCAAGGACTCTTGATCATTAATGAAAGGGATGATCATAGAAGAAGGCAACTGTATCATGTCATCTGCAATGGTTTGTTGTGTACTATTTCCAATGTTTAGCAGAAGATCTGAAAATGACGGGTCCAAAGATGCTCTCATGTTCTCTGTCAGTTGAATCTTTTGAAGATGTGGCCAAATATATGAGTTGATAAGTGATGCAGAAATGTAGTCTTCTCTTTGACCTTTTCGGACAATTGGTAAAGTTTGTTGAAAATCTCCACCGAAAACAATAAGTTTTCCTCCAAAGATTTGATCAGAGTTCAGCAAGTCTTTAAGCAGCTTGTCAAAAGATTCAATTGCATATTTTTTTGCCATTGTTGCTTCATCCCATATGATTAGCTTTGCAGCTTTGATTAGCTGGGAAATGGCACTTTGTTTAGAAAGATTGCATGTGCTGCTGGTTTCATGATGGAGCGGAATTTTGAAACGTGAATGAGCAGTACGGCCTCCTGGAAGTATTGATGCAGCAGCTCCTGATGTTGCAGTTGCCAATGCAATGTCACCTCTTGATCTAATTGTTGCCAGGAGAGCTTTGTAGAGGAAGGATTTTCCTGTGCCACCCGGGCCATCAATAAAGAATGCACCTGATCTGTTTGTATTGACCTTTTCCATTATTTTCTGAAATGCAAATTGCTGACCAGTGTTTAACATTGCTACTGCTGCTAAATCTTGTGCGGACACAGGTATTGCAAGTTCAGCTTGTATTTCTTTTGTAGGATTGCTGAACTGAACACTTGGAATAAAATCTGAGAACCCAAAATCTTGTATGCTTTTTCCCATTATCTGCAAGTAGTGATCAATTGAGCTGAGGACTCTGGAAATGATTGTATTTTCTGATAAAGAGGAATCGAGTGCAATATCTTCTGATAAGAATGGTTGAAACTTGGACCAAAGTTGTTGTGGATTAGCTGGTAGAGAATGGACTAAAATCACTGCAAATAATTGTCTTAAACACTGTGGCATTCTATACATAACAGCCTCTGATAAGCATTCCTCAGCTGCATTATCTGTTTGGAGCAAACCGTGTAATTCTGCTGCTTCTTTGAATGAAGATGCGAGATAACCATTGACTGTTTTAAGATTATCAAAAGAAGTTGGTCTTCGAACATTCATGAGTAATATTCTCAGATAATATCTCTCACCTTCAATTGGATGTGCTGTTATTATACGACCAATGACTTGTCCTCTTTTTCTGGTATACCAAATTCTATCATCGTGATCCCAGACAAAATGTTGAGGAAATTCTTTGTAGAGAAGATTTAGATCCTCTGCTTCCTTGTTTGTTCGGTTCATACTAAAGAACTCTGTCAGCATTGTTCGTGAAAGTCTATCATTTGTAATTACCTCTGTTAAAGATTGATTTTCATCGAAGCACAGAGATTGATAGTTTTCAAGATGAAGATGAAGCGAAATGACTGATGGACTGATAAGACTGAGGTCAAAAGCATAGATCCTCCACATAGCTTCAGGAGCACATACCCATCTTGCAGACTGAAAATTTTTTATCTCATCAACGATCTTATTTGCTTGTTCTGCTGTCAATTGGTACATAACTCTGTCATGGCCCTTGTATATATATTTATATATATACTTTACAGCTTCAATAGCAGAACATATTTCCACATTGATGTGACAATCATATTTAGCAAGGAGGTATGGATTATAAGGGACAATCCATCGGTTGTCTACTTCGTGTTCTCTGATATAGATTCTGCTGCCATCATCTCGTCTTCTATATATAGGATATGAATTTTTTCCATGTTTTGTATATTCTGAAAAATCCTTTGGATAGTTGTTCCTGCACTTGTGATTCTGTCGCATACAGGGATTGGTTGGATTCATTCTTCCACATGGTCCATGAATCATATGCTTTATAACCAAAGCATGTAAGTAGGGTGATGTGGACTTATCAGGCAATTCTGCAGAAACGATTCTGTCGTATTCTTCTGGTGAAAACATCTTTGAACGTTCTTTTAAGATAATCAAAAAATGAGCATGGGGCAGGCCTCTTTTCTGAAATTCAATAACATAGGTATAGGCAGCAACATGGCCAAAAAGATGCTTCTTGAAAAGATCTTCTTTTAACTGTTCTATTTTTGCACGAAACACTCGTGTAATCAAGTCTGGGCGATTTTGAGTTTCATCAGCTTCTTCCAAATGGTTCTTTATTTCAGGCCAAGAAGGATTGCAGGTCATTGTAAGAAAAATATCTGGTTTCCCATAACGCTGCACAAGGGTCATAGCATCCATATATCGGCGTCGCATATCCCTTGGTCCTCCTATAAAACTTGCTGGCAATATGATGCGTTTTCCAACATCTAATGCATTTGTCTGCCCTTTTGTGATGATATCGACCAATCCCTGATAAGCTTCTGTCCTCAATTTGTTTTGCTTGTGTCTGTGAAATTCAAGACGTGATGTTTCCAGTTTGACATAAGCATCAACAGAATATTGCTGCAATAGGCGGCCAATATGGAGCAAGTGTGACTGATCTGTATCTCGCATTTGAAATTTGTAAGCATAGTATTCTCTGCATGAAACTGTTGGTCTCTTCTTCTTTTGCTTTTTAGCAGCTGTTAGAGTAATGAAAATATAACAATGAGTATTTTATATTATAGTAGGGAAAAAGTGAAAAATATAAATATTTGTAGATATACCTGTTTGCTCTGCATCAAAGACTTGTTGTAGATCAGTGCATTGATCAAGGGAAAACAGATTTTCTCTTTCACAAGTTTGATGAGGTTGGTTGAGAATCTGAGTTCTTGTCTTTCGAAGGATTCCAGGATGCCATCCAGTTTCTCCACGGGAAAATATTAGTGGATATTGCAATGTATCATAACAACCATAATGTTGTTTAATTATTTTTGTTCCTCCTGTCCTTGTAGATATTTCAATCTGTCTTGGCATGTCTCCATTAGCATTATTGTTGTCGGACCAAATTGCTGCTACTTGAGAGGCTGTAGGAACATTGAAAACACGCTGGTCTAATCCCGGATCAGATTTGAAGAAAATTCTGTATTTATCCAAATCTTCAATGTCTGCTAACCTCCGGATAAAGATGGAATAAGGATTTTGATCAAGAATCGATTTTAGCTGCTGAACAATCGATTCTCTGAATTTGCTGGACAGAGCCATTCTATTTTGTATCTCATGTTCTGTATCATAAAAATACAGTTGGAGATTTGATGCTTTATCACCATCAGAAGGTTTCAATGGACTGACAAAATGGTAGATCTGTCCCTGGACTCGAAATGTGTATATACCTTTGTTTCTTTTGCTGAGGTCTTTGTCATAGTGAACTCCCAGTGATGTGAAGGCAAACATATTATTGTAACTCCTAATACATTGTCTAAATTCAATAGCTTCAGGAGTATTTCCTTTGTATAATTGCAAAAGACTATCTGGCATTTTTGTTTCTGCTAAACGAATTTCTCCTGATGCACAACAAAATCTTGGTGGTTCCATATAGAAGCGTTTAGCATGACAATGTGGACAAGCTGGAGCAGGTGGGAGGAGAGCTGGTTCTAATGGTATTTGTTGAAGCAATGGTATATTTTTTTTGCGTCGTCCAGGAGCTAAAAGTATTAAGTATGAATCTAGATGAGTGATAACATAAACAGAGATAAAGGTTGTAGTATGTAGGAAGAAATTAAAGGGATAAGAATAGCAGAAAGGTTTTACCGCACCAGTTTGATTTTGGATAGGTGTAAAAGAACTTGATGGCTCTGCTATTACTGTTGGTTGTGCTGAAAATTAATTATTGTGAGTTCAACTATGTTATTGATGTAAATCTACAATGTATTATAGATATGTGTTATAGTAAGATAGGATTAAGTGAGGATTGAAATGATTAAAAGAAGCAGTAAACCTACAGGTATAAATTGGACATGAGAACCACTGAATGGTACCAGTAGATGATGGTGCACTGAATAAGCTTTCTAATACTGGATCATTTACTGCAGGAAGATAATCTATATATAGATATTAGTGTTGTTGGTATAATTGAAATGAAGAATAAATATATGGGAAAATGGAAAAAGGAAAAAGGAAATAAATACATGGATCAATGTCAGATATAGCCGATGTAGAGGAATTGTCTGCCATAGGAGAAATTGACATAACAGGAAAAGGAACACATGAAGAAGTGTTTGCAACAAAAGTTGAAGATGGGCAAAAAGTATCAGGAGGTCTATGAAGGAAATGGTTGATAGTTGTTGATCCAGCAGTATAGATAGGCACATCAACTAAAGAGTCTTTATGTCCAGAAGGAATTGAAACAGATGAAATATTTGTAACAGGAGGTGGAGTAGATTCATGAATTGGAACAGTATTTGTTTTTTGGTTGGCCATTTGTGCAGCTTGTTGGGAGCGCTTGGCTATTTCTGCAGCATATCTGTCTCGGCGACGTTGATTCTTTTGGACACGGTATTCATCTTCACAGGAAGGCTTACGCTTTGGAGGCATAGCAAATAAAACTAATGGCAGATAGAGATGGATGTTATAATTAAGAATAGCTATGGTTGGATGTAATAGCGAACGAATGAGCCAAGTAAGCAGGGTGAAGGTTGGATATAACAGTGAATGAATAAAGGGAACAAATATGAGAAACAGTATGTTGCAGAAGTCAAAATCATCATATAGCTATGAAATAATCGAATGAAAAATATACAAAGAGAAACATAGAGATGTAAAGACAGGAGGTATAATGGAAAATGAAATACATCACCTGTAATCCAATACACAAAAGGTACGAAGAAGTCGAAGAAGGAGTGAAACGAAAACAGGCCTGCGGTCAAAATGCAAATTCTAGCAAAGTTAATGAAAAAGTAGATGTGAAAAGTTATAATAATAACAATAACTGGAACAATTGGGAAAAAATTTAGGATAAAATGAACGTCTCTTAAACATGAAAGTTTGATGGATGCGCATGCATGTAAGAAAAAAAAAGTTCAAGTTAAAGGATGATAATAGATATTAGTCATAAAAATTGAACATGCAGTAAGCAGGAAGAGAATATAAAGAAAACACAAGAATAATATAGTAACCCAACAAAATAGTTTGATGCTTCCACATAATAAATGAAAGTAGAAAAGTATTAAAGCTAAGTAAATATTGTAATGAAAGAACTGATAGGAGTGCGAGTGTAGCAGAATATTAATAGAAAGCAATAACAAAATAAGAGGTAGGAGGATAGCAGGGAAAGACAACAATCTGTTAGCAGCGAAAAGTACGTAGAAGAGATATGAATGCAAGTTCATAAATATGAGGGGAAATATGACATAACAATAAAACATGCATGTTCGATGACAGAATGGCAAAGAAAACAGACAAAAGGAAACATTAATGCAGTAAAAGGATTGAATTAACACATAGATGAATTGTGGAGTGAAAAGTAAAATATTACAGAAGGGAAGGAAGCATTGGTAAAATTGAAAGTAAGAAATAACGAATAATTTACCAGACAGAACTTTGAGCAGGGAAGATGCAACAGAATAACAATAGGCTACAGTGAGATTGGACGCGACTGGAAGAAAGAAAGAAGTCAAGTGTGAACTGAAGTGGAAGCAAATGGGTAAAATAATCTAAAGAGCTACTTGTTGCCAGCAGGGATCCGACAGATTGAAAGATGGCAGCATTAAAATGAACGATGATTAATGGCGATAAACATCATCTGTGGATCAAGCAAACATCTGAGCATATTTAATGCAGATTGGATAGTGAAAAGAGGTGATGTGAAAAGAATGAACAAAAATAGTGACAATCTATGTAGATGAATAACACGTGGGTATAAAGTAAGCTAAAAAGTAGATAGGCACATGGGAACATTAAATGAAGATTGGATAATTGAACAATTACATGTAAGAGAGAATGGAAAAAAAATAGTGCAGAATATAAAATTGTAAATATAACATATGTAAATTAAAGATTTTTAAAAAATGTGATATTAGAAATTGAAAATTGTAAATATAACGTATCTAAATTAAAGATTTTTAATAATGTGATATTAGAAATTAGAAATTATAAATATAACATATCTAAATTAAAGATTTATAACAATATGATATTAAGAATTAAGAAATGATATATTTCTATTTATTAATTGAATAATCATTTTTGAATTTAATGAGTATTAGATCAATTGACTTGTAAGTGAATGTTGGTGGAAAGAATTTGTAAC
Organism: Coffea eugenioides; assembly: GCF_003713205.1. Classification (NCBI taxonomy): domain Eukaryota; kingdom Viridiplantae; phylum Streptophyta; class Magnoliopsida; order Gentianales; family Rubiaceae; genus Coffea; species Coffea eugenioides. The sequence continues at coordinate 67,958,908 of NC_040036.1, forward strand.
AATGTGATATTAGAAATTAAGAAATCATATATTTGTATTTATTAATTGACTGATTATTTTTTAATTCAATGAGTATTAGATCGATTGATTTGTAAGTAAATATTCTTGGAAAAGATAATACTTGCATTAATCTTTTGGCAATTAATAAGATTATAAAATTTAAAGATAACACAATTTTGGAGAAGCGGTTTCGTCATTGATATCAAGAATTAATAATGTTTCATTGAATAGCATATATGAATAAATACTTATTTGATGATGAAGTAATTTATTTATCGATTAATCAATATCTTAGTAAAAGCCAACGAATAAATAATGTAATACATAAAAGTTATACTGTTGTGTATATATTAGGTGCATATAGAATTTTTATTGATTTGCATAATTTTTTGAAAATTAATATCTTTCTTAGTATATAAAAGAGCAAAGACCAACTGGGGTTGGGCCAAGTGGTAAGCAGCTTGGTTCCGCTTAAGCAGGTCTCGGGTTCGAAACCTGGCGTATGCAGCTACCCTTGTTGGGAGACTCACCCACCATAGCCAGGTGTGCGACCCGGGTCGACCAACGGATTAGTCAGGGCTTTGCCCTGGATACCGTGGCTGGCAACCAAAAAAAAAAAAAAGAGCAAAGGAAATTATATTTTGAAAAAGGAAAGATTAATACAAAGTTAAAGAAAGAAATTATATATGTTGAAGGAAGTTAATTAATAAAATTCATAAATTACGATCTGTAATTTTTGTGAATAGAGCCCGACAAAGATTGGAGCAACGAACGATGCACAGGAAACAAAACGATCAGATAACAGTTGGAGCGGCAAATTTTTGTCAATAGTGCCAAATAACAATTGCAGGAACGAAAGATGAACAGCAAACAAAAGCGTGGGATAACAATTGAAGCAACAAAGGATGGGCAGCAAACAAAAGGACAAAATTGAACATAAAATTACAAAGAAACCAAGAGAAGGGCAGAATTGGAAGAAGAAAACAAAAGCAGAAATGAGCAAAAAGGCAGCAGCAGCCAAAACGGCTGTAGGGGAGCTGCGAAAGGACCAAAAAGGACAAAATGAGCCGAGAAACCACAGCAAAACCGGCACAATCAACTATTCATCAGGCTTCGCGGCTTTAAGTAGTTTAGATAAGAAAATTTTGATTCAAAAAAGTAAACATCACATCATGATAAATATTTGGGAAAAAAGGTAGAGAAAACATGTGTAAACAATAAGCTACGCTGTTCCAATCCCTTTTTCGGATAAAGCAGCGAGGAAAGGTTTTACTATATGGGATTGAAACTAAATACCTGGTTATCCAACTTATTAAAATTTAAAACACCTAATCAACATACTAAACATCTTTTGTCAGGCCCATATCATTTTTAGTTATTCAACCACTTCATCTCGGGGGATTCAATAAAAATAGTATGCAATCGTCGTGTGCAACAATTAACAAAATTGACATATATTAATGGATGCAACAATTTCAGAGACAAAACCAAAATAACAAATATGCCAACTTTCATAACAAAACTCAATTATAATTTTCAATATTATTTATTTTCAAATAAGTCTAAATTTACAAATGCATGTATGTGTACAAAAAGAAAAAGAAAAACAATGCTAAAATTGTTGGACTCATTTCTCTCTTTTTTCTATTTTCATACCAAGAGTCTGCGCTTCCTCGCTGAAAACTTGGAGTCCAAGGCACAACTCACCCTTTATGTTTTTTTTTTTTCTTTCCTGAGCAACCCTCTAGAATTTTGGGCTGCACAATACGTCTCCGATCTGAAAACTTTTAGCTCCGCTTGATTAGCTGTTTTTGGAGGTGTTTTGCGAAGAAAGAGCCCGTATTGAAATTACTGAAAACCATATGAAAAGGAAGAAAAGAAAAGAAACTGGCGCTCATAATTGAGATGGTGGTGTCATTTGAAGGTTCATAACCGATACCATGAATAAGGTATAATTTACAGTAAAGATCTGTTCGATTCTGATTATCATCATCAATTCCCTCTACACCGCTCCTAACAATTCCAACTTGTGTAGCTTCCCGATTGCATCCGCTTCGCCTTTCTCCTCTTTGTCGATGCTGTAAGTCCAAAAAGCTCAACCTTTTCTTCTTCCCAATCTGCTCGCTGCATTTTTTTTCTTTAATTTAAATATAAAATTGGAATGTTACTGTTCTTTTGGCTCATTTGGGATTCATTTTAGATGAGCAACACTGAGCTTTTGATATTTTGTCGAAATTCTATGTACCAGACATTTTCCTTTCTGCTTTCTGCTTTTGGCTTTTCACTCATCTTTAAGCGAGTAGAATTGAGTTTTGTCATCCCAAAACATAATTGTAAGCAGGATTAGAGACTTTAGAGGCGAGGCTAGCTGAGATGTGTATTTGAGGGGGCAACCTCATATTTTTGCGCAACTTTTTTTTCTGGTTTTGGGATCTGACGTTTATAAGGATTGAAATTAGTGCAACTTAAAAATCCTTGGGGAGTAAAATACAGAAAAATGTTTGTTAACCATGTAGACTGCATGTGGTTGTCTGGCAGTTACACGGAGCTTCCATTTCCAAAATGCTCAATAGCTGTTCTTTAAGTTTTGAATTGGTAAGAATATACCAAGCAGTTCTTTTCCCTGCCTTGAAATTTGGTCCATCATCACCCAAAACAATTGGTCTTGACTTCCCAGTGTTGGAGCTCTAGTTTTTACACGTATCTGTGTTTGTGCCTGCACAATGTTGCCAAGAGTTTTTATGCTGTATTGGATAGCATTTTTGGGAGCTACTCTTTGAGTTGCTAGCATGGACAGCGGTGAATTTCCAAGTCTGTATCCATTGCACTGGTGCAAAACTGGTTGTTTACCTGGTTGGTAAATCCAAATTTTCTAGATATTCAGTATCATACTCTGAGTATTCCAATTTACTCCGTCTTTTGGATTTGAATGATAACTTAAGAATGTCCTTTCGTTTGGCTTTTGCACACAATTTAATGGTCTTTGTGGTCTCATTTAACTATAACTTAGGTGAGGCATGCTCAGGGAATCCATAATGTGGAAGGAGATAAGAACTATAAAGCATATACGTCTCCAGAATATTTCGACGCACACCTTACTCCACTTGGCTGGCAACAGGTGGGGAACAGCTGACTTCCTGTGATACACAGTTGAATCCCTTACCTCTATTTTGTTTTTCAGTCTAGATCAAAGTCCTTAATGGTGACTATAGGGTATGACGATCTTTAGCTCTTGTATCAGGTTGATAATTTGCGCAAGCATGTACGTACAAGTGGGCTTTTGAATAGGATTGAATTAGTTGTCACATCTCCAATGCTAAGGTACCAATTCTCTTAACATTTCGTGTATTAACTACCATAAGCTATCATTTTTGGATAGAATGACTCAAATTCTAGTATTCTGGCATTTTTGCAGTCAATGTTGGGTTTGCTTATCCAATTGCTCAAACATACATATTTTCATTTCTTGAACTACCTAAACTGAATTTCTTGTAAGAAGAAAGAAACTCCAGCAGAATTAGGCTGTAACTAGCCTCAAATCCTGATAGTACCTCTAAATTATAGATCAATGACTGGTTTTTCCCATGCAATGAAACATTCTTGGATATTATCTCGCCCCTTAGTTCTAGTGATGTTCTCCTCTGTTTGTTCCACCAGTAGCATGAGGCTTTCTGGAGTAGCATGTAATGGGGAATCATCTCCTTGACAGATGAACGAATTCTTTGCTCTCCATGCGAAGTAATTCACTAACTGAAAAGCTGTCTGCCAACTGGTAAAAATTTGATATTCAGGACTGTTTCATTCAGGAGAAATTGTGTCTGGTAAATACCTATTAATAAAAGAATTCTCTGGTGAAGTAGAATTCATACATGAAATCCTTGCATGTTGAATCCATTTTATTCCCATCGAGCTTTCAGAGATAGTTAACACGTATAAAGCTCAGGAAATTATGTAAGTAGATCTTGCTAGATTCAATTGCTTAGACATAATACCTGGTCCTGGTCCAAGTTGTTCTATTCAAAGTCTGTATCAACCAAATTGTTCTACCATCAAATGGAAAAATCAGAGCGTTTAGTCAATAGACTAATCTATATTTCAAAATCCAAAGTTAATCAGCAGTAAAGAACTAGTTATATTTGCTAGTTTGAAGTTTCAGTTTAGCAGAACAAAGATTCTACGTCACTTACAGATGAATAGACAGAGATGCAACAATAATCAGGATGCCAAAGCAAAGCTTATATACTCCCCATAACCAAAATGGAGAGTATGTACTCAGTCAACTCATAGCAATACTTCTTGGGAAAAATATTTATTTATACAGACTAAGCACTTGCTCTAGAAGAGTCCATTGGAGAGTTTTAAGATTAGGAATACTAGGCTTTCTTAACTGTTGCTGCTTTTTCTACATTCAGATAAATGCATTAGCTGATTGTTTCTCAAAAAACCTTAGGCATACAGAACACGAAGACCATTTTTCTAACATACCTTTGTCCTTGTTAAGTGCATTCTCAGCTCCAATTTCGTGCAATCAAAGAGGGATTGATGATAGTGAGGAATTGGGAATCCTTAGCAGTCAACATGTGTTTTAAATCCTTTCATGTGGATGTATCTGCAGTTTCAGCAATTCGATTTAAGATCGCCTTGCAGTGATCTTGCAGAACCCAACAAGCCAACCTTCAGATAAAAAAGCAAGATACAGTATAAGAAGCTGAAACACACTAAACAAAGATTGTCAAACTGGATTTATGATGAGTTCAATTGCACTACAGTGTGCAATAGTATTAGACTGGCACCATTTACACGTATCTTTGAGATGTAATAAGTATCAATGTATAAGGTAATGTATTGTGCTGCATCTGCTCAAAATTCATCATCTTTTCTCCTACAAGTACAGGAAGTTGCATAAAGAAGAGCATGAAGAAAACCTATCTGTGCTTCTTGCTGCTAGAAAAGACCAAAGAAAGTCCAGACATTTGAGTACAAAGAAAGCCATACGCTGATATAGTATATTCACATTAAAATCACTTAAAATAATATAACGCCTTTGGCGAGCATAAGGATCCAGAAACGAAAGATTGCCAGTCTTCTAAGAGAGTAATAAAACAAGGCAATTGCAGGTTATAACAATCAAACTTATAGCATCCTAACACCACAGTAGTCACAGAGAAACTAATTGACAACTTTTAATAAAATCTTGAATTGAAGTAACACTAAGCAATAATATTGACAGCAACCACTGAAGCCTGTTTCAATACATTTTTCTATCATCAGAACAGGTGAAAACTAGTTTCTCAAAAATTTCACCTGTCCTTTAATTTCCCATTTTAATTAAATTTCGTATTAGCTCTTTCTGCCATGTACCTTAAGTAATCAATCTCACACATTACTTCAAAATGACCATTATATCTCAAAGGATTAAAGGCCCTCTTCCTCGTCTAAGAATTAGATTTGATTCTCACCATCCCTATTACCCTTCAAGCTCTGTTCCACACCTTCACCCTGCCTTTGCCTCCTTAAAAAACTGCATACAGAGAACAATTCAAACCAATCCAAGCAAGATTTATTTGTGAATTACATTGAAAACAAACCTCGGCCTCTTCCTTCCATCCCACACCATGCCTTCGAAACAAATCCCAATTTCTTCCCTCCCAACCATTCCCTTTCTGCTTCGGAAGCATGTTAAGAAAAATAATACTGTAACACTGTCTGGAGATAAGCATGTGAAACGAAAGACTGATCTGGAAACTCAAAATAAAAATGTTCCAAAACGTGTTTAAAGAATATCCCTTAAAATTGCTCAAAAAATAACAACATAACTGTAGCTTAAGGACTGTAATCCTCCAAGTAGCAACGGTTGTAGAAGTCCTCTCAGCAGCATCGGGCACATACAACAGGTACCCGACTCTCCAAAACCATATACACCATATGCTTACAATATATAGATGGCCGAAATCCAACTAACATTATCGCCAAATTGTGATTCTGAGCGGTATGACACCAACGACGACGACAAGAAGTACACTTCTTCTGACAAACTTCTCGGCACCACCCTGCAGCTTATCTTCGAAGTGACTACATATCTATCCAAACTGGGTATAGGAAAACTCCTCTCTCTCTCTGCATAGTCACTATATATCTATCCAAACTGGGTATAGGAAAACTCCTCTCTTTGCGTAGCTTTTCTTTAAAGAAGCTTGAAAGAACCTGCATTGCTGGGATGGATGTGAATATGAATCTGACTCGTGGTCTAACTCGTAGCCATTGTTGTAATCATCATCATCACAGTTGGAGTCAGAGAAACAGTCCCCACCCATTAGTCCACCGGAGAAAGCCAATGCTGATTTGGGCTCAATAACATCAATGACACTACGGCTGCGGCCGCTGTCAAATGTTTCTGTGGATTTTTCGACTGGGCTTGTGTTTTATTGGATTTCCATTGATGATGATGTTGATGGCATCGACATCTTCTGCTTTAACCTCATGGGATTATTGTACTGATCATTGGCACATCTGGGAATTCTTCTGATGACCAAGTATTTGAGAGGAATTTACTATTATGGATTGGAAGGCAGAAACGTGGTGGGATTTTGTAGGAGCGAAGAAACAAGACTTGGAAATGGCCAAGAGGATAGTGTAAAGGGTTTGGTTTGAGCAAGAAAAAGGCTGGTTTTGCCTGCTACTATTGCTGTTGGTGGCGCCATAGGAGGAAATTTATGTGATTTTACTATTGTGGTAACTCAAGTCATTTGGGGTTTAGGCCGAAAGACAAAGTACAACACGGGAAGGTAGTGGAAACCTTACTGGATATTGAAATACAATTGATTCTTCATGTCACAAATTTGAAGCAGATATCTAACCGATCAGCCTCCATATACACTCTAATGAGCAATACAGGCGATCTGAACCTGTTAAGAGGGTAGAATTAGAGGGTACTCAATTCTACGATTTGCCTCTTTTCAGGTAAATAAGCCTATTTGATCTTTATTCATCTTAACGAGTTTGAAATGCGCTAAAGCTTGAATTTTTTTCTAAGGGGTTTACCAGAGTTCAAATCGAGTGAACTTCTCAAGCTTTATTTGTTTAGAGGGTATACCGAGTTCAGATCGAGTAAAGTTCCAATCCCTTGGCAATTGGATGCAGAGGACTGGGGATCGATCCAAGATCAAGCTTGTTTTGTAGGGCCATCAACCCAATGGTCTCTTATAGCCATGCTCTATCCACTAGCAATATTCTGTTGGATAGAGAAACCGGATCAAACATTGAAGGTAGCCAGTCCTTTGCGATTGGCGGTCAACTTTGGCGATTGGCAGTCAAATGCTGAGGACTGGGAACTGATGCAAGATCAAGCTTGATTTGTAGGGCCATCAAATACCGTCAAATGGTCTCTTATAGCTGTGCTCTATCCACTAGCAATATTCTGTCAATAGAGAAACCAGATCGAACGTTGAAGGTTGATAGAGAAACCAGATCCAAAGCTGAAGGTAGCCAGACCAGAAGCATTGAATGTTCATGTTCAACACCTGCCGCTGTACGATTGAGAAACCATCAAAAACCACAAAACAACTTAATTTACAACGTCAACGCTGGAAACAAGGTTATCAAGGAAGAACTGAACAACTGAACAAGCTATTATGTATGTTCTCAAGCTAAGCAAATAGAATATACTTACTGAGAACAACAATAAATCAAGCAAATATAGACCATGGCAGTTTAATCAGCGACTATATATTTACACAAAAGCATTTAGAAATTCCAACTTTTATTTAGAAACAGCTAACACCACCATAAATTCCCATGACAATATAACACCACCATCCAATCCCACCAAACGAAAACTACAGAAGGCTTTAACAAGCCAGTCCCCATGACTTGGGCAGCAAAGACACAGGGTAAAGCAAACTATAACAGGGTTTATGTAAATTCCAACAGCAAGACAGCCTTCAACAAATTATCAGCAACATTCAGAAGCCACCACGAAGACGCAGGACAAGGTGAAGAGTGGACTCTTTCTGGATGTTATAATCAGCCAGAGTCCTACCATCCTCCAATTGCTTGCCAGCAAAGATCAGCCTCTGCTGGTCAGGTGGGATACCTTCCTTATCCTGGATTTTGGCTTTCACATTGTCAATGGTATCTGAGCTCTCCACCTCCAAAGTGATTGTCTTTCCGGTCAAAGTCTTCACAAATATCTGCATTCCTCCCCTCAACCTAAGCACCAAGTGAAGCGTTGACTCCTTCTGAATGTTATAATCAGCAAGAGTGCGGCCATCTTCAAGCTGCTTACCAGCAAATATCAACCTTTGCTGATCCGGTGGGATTCCCTCCTTATCCTGAATTTTTGCCTTAACATTGTCAATAGTATCAGAACTCTCAACCTCCAAGGTAATGGTCTTCCCTGTTAATGTCTTTACAAATATCTGCATTCCTCCTCTCAACCTCAAGACCAAGTGAAGGGTTGACTCCTTCTGGATGTTATAATCTGCAAGAGTCCGGCCATCCTCAAGCTGTTTACCAGCAAAAATCAACCTCTGCTGATCTGGTGGGATCCCTTCCTTGTCTTGAATTTTAGCCTTCACATTGTCAATTGTATCAGAACTCTCCACCTCCAGGGTTATGGTCTTTCCAGTAAGAGTCTTAACGAAAATTTGCATTCCACCACGAAGCCTGAGCACCAGATGAAGTGTAGATTCCTTCTGAATATTGTAATCAGCCAGTGTACGACCATCCTCGAGTTGTTTTCCAGCAAAGATCAGCCTTTGCTGGTCAGGAGGAATACCCTCCTTGTCTTGGATCTTAGCCTTGACATTGTCAATGGTGTCAGAGCTTTCAACCTCCAGGGTAATTGTCTTCCCTGTAAGAGTCTTAACAAAAATTTGCATCCCTCCCCTCAAACGCAGAACTAAATGAAGGGTGGATTCCTTCTGAATGTTGTAGTCAGCCAGGGTACGACCATCCTCGAGTTGTTTCCCGGCAAAGATCAGCCTTTGCTGGTCCGGAGGGATGCCCTCCTTGTCTTGGATCTTGGCCTTCACATTGTCAATAGTATCAGAGCTTTCAACTTCAAGGGTTATGGTCTTTCCAGTAAGGGTTTTCACAAAGATCTGCATCTGTTGAGAAAAAAATCCAAAACACCGAATCCAATCAGATCTAATCAATTCAAATTCCCAGCCCAGAACTGAAATTGCTGGCACAGAATCAACCGTAATAAATGAGCAAAATCTTGAATAACAGAACAACAGGAGAACCAAATTACCTAATTCAGGGGTGCAACCCAAAAAAAAAAGTTATAGAAAACCATTCGGACTACTATAATTAAAATATTAAAACGCAAAAGATGTTGAATTAAAGTAAGCCCAATAGGGACATCGATTATCAAAAGGCTAAAAGCTACAGCAGTGCATAAGAATCAATTAAAGCTTGCATCAAGCAACAAAAACCTAAATTGATAGAACAGATACACGACCCCAATAGCAGAGAAAGAGGCACCCAACTTCTATAATTAGGGTAGGCTCGCAGAAATAACAGAAAACCCTAGATCAAAATCGGACAGATTAAAAAGACTAAAAAGGCAACCAATATAATCACCAAATAGATCCGTCAATCATTCGAAGATTAAGAAACTACCACGACACCAGAATCAATTAAAGGATCAAACAACAATCAATGATGGATTTCGAAAACAACCGAAAAAAAATGATAAACAAATCGTCGAAGAAAGAAGGAATTAATTACCTTGTGAGAGGAGAAACAGAATACCAGATAAGACTTTTTTTATTAAAAAATAAAAAGAAATGGATGGAAAATTTTAGGAAGGATCAATGAATGAGGAGAAAGAGGAAGATAAAGAGGGTATTATACAGAGGAGCGATGACCGCCTTGAAAACGAGGCGTCTATGAAAACCCGAACCGAACCCGCCACGCAATTGCCAGTGGGTCAATTCACTCGGATCTGATTGCACTAGCTCGGGTCGTTGGAAAGTTGACCAAAATTTGAAATCGGCGAACCAGATCGAGTCGAGCTGATATGGTTTGGCCTGAGCCATAAACTGAATAGTGCGACTAATATATACTAATTGTACAGATACTTCGTCGAGTCAATTTTGTGAATTCTTAAAATCCACTCTTTTTTTATATATAATATATGTACCCATCAAGATTATTTAGGGTAGCTGCAAATTATAAGTAGTTTTGCATACTAGTGCGAAAGCAAAATATATGTGTATGTGCAAATTAAGTAAAAAAATGTAATAGTTATTGGTAGTTATTAATTTAAAAAAATGATATGTGATATTCACATAGCTTGTGATTTTTCACACATCTTACAAGTAAACATGTTATATAGTAGGCAAAATACGTACCTTTGGTACGCAAAATGATTCCATTCGGTGTCCAATTTGTGGTACAATTTAGGTCATTAAATTTTTAAAAATCGAGCCTACCCAAGTTTTGGTCATCTACTTATGGCTACTGTCACCACTTTCCATGATAAGCAAAAATTTGTTGTGAAAACAAGCACACTGTATGGTCAATGGATATAAACATCAACAAACTCAATAATACCCCCTCAACCATTGGAACTTAATTCAATGGCCAAAGAGAGCCCCCTTTAAAGCTCTCTTGTGTATTAGGTCGGGCGTCACATAAAAAGTATAATACTTCTTGTCCTTAAAAGATCCAGAGAGTTCAACCATTGGGTCTTGATCCAATGACCAGATAGAGCCCTTTTAAAGCTCTTTTGTGCACTAAGTAGGTGTCATATAAAAAGTATAGTGCTTCTTATTTTTTAAAAATTCAGAGGATACAATAGTGAAGATATCACATAAGAAGTAGAGTATTTCTCATTCTTAAAAAATTAGAGGATACAATAGTGCACTTATTTGATCTGGTGATTCACCCCTCCTACACATACGTTTGCCTCCCCCAAATAGATCAGTTTCTCTGCAAAAGTTAAACGTACTCACTTGAACAATACGTACGTTTTACATGCACAAGTGAATACAAAGGCCTTTGCATTACACATCTTTGCTCTATTTATGATTCATTTTTTTCTAGCATGCCTTTTACACAAATCTTCCCAATTGTTTATTAAGGAACAAGTCTACCTTTTCTCCTTTCCTCCTTTCCACCTTATAAGGTTTGGAGTCTCCTTTGAATATTAGATACAAAAGTCTCAAGTCTTTCCCTTTCTGGCATTCCCCCTTTCTTATAAGGTTTGGAGTCTCCCTTGAACCAAAAAAAAAAAGAAAAGAAAAGAAGAGGAGCTACAAATCTTAGAGCATTAAAAGGGTATCTTTGAAAATAAAATTAAAATGTGTCTTGAAAAGTAACATTAAGCTAGCATTTAACAACTTCACCAAAGGTGTGTGGAAAAAGTTAAGTGTGCCATTGATTCCTATAACCTCATTGTGTTAGTTAGTGGTGTAAAATTATACATGTTTGTCCTTTTTCTTCTCTCCTACTGCAATATGGGCTTAAGAGTCGCTAATTCAGACGGTACCAGAAACCATAGTTGTGTGCACAAGTCTTAAGAATCTACAAAGCATTGAATGGAATATCAAAAAATTCTTCTGTATCCAAAAGGGTGTTTTTTTTTCTTTTTCAAACTGCCGACTAGTACTGAAAAATGATAATTCAAAGTATAAAATGTATACTCCCTAAAAAAAAAATCGGTCCTCATTTGAAAATTGCATATTGGTTCTCCGTATTGTGAATTTGACACTATAGGAGGACACTTACAAACTAATTAATGAAGGAAATCTTGGACCTTTGATGAACATTAAAAGCTGAGGCTTTGTTAGTGAATTCGCAAGACACCGAATAGCTGATATACAGCATTTACATTTTCGTATCTCAAAGTCTTCAAAGAGCCCTTCTTAAAAATGAAAGGCAGGACAGGACACTCTTTGTCATTCATAGAGGCCGCAATGAGAAGTACTTTTCTAGCAATTCTTGCTCTGATAATACATCATCCTCTTTCTGTGGAGTCCATAACACTTGAACTGCCTGCTTGGACAGCCATTATGATCAGGATATGGTGGAAGACGCAGATAATGATGTATATGCTTGCTTTGGAAACTGAATCATTTCCTTGCCAAAGTTGTACTAGAAGGAATAGAGCCAAGCTTGTTCAAGGCTTTTTTCAAGTCAGATTCACCATTGATGGTAGGCAGCTCATGTTCACCATCAGCAGCCACCAATATTGTGACCTACATATAGGGATCAACATGATGATCATTCTCAAAAGCATTATGAATGGAACCATATCTAACACCAATCATTAAATGCTGCTTAATTTATTTTGTGATGAACATCTTTCAACAAAAACGTATATAAAGTAAAGGAAGAGAAATCTAAACACCTCGATTATTTTATCTTTTCAGATGAACAATTAAATGCCCTCAAGTATGGCTATCCACATGTTGAAAAACCACAATGGATTATTTTTCCAATTAAGGTTTTTACGACATGAACCAAGATATAAATTAACGTACATCGGTCATGAATGATGAAACTAATGCAAGGGTAAAAGAAATTAGAACTGATATTTGAGCACAATCTCTCTAGTTTACAGCTAAAGTTAATGCCTAAATTTCACGAAATATAAATCCTTTACTTCATTCACGAAAGCACTCTGCCATGAAGTTGGCAGTATTGTGATTCAGAAGTGACTCTATTATTCTTTTCACTTCTGACCAACAAGAATCTAGGTGTTGGCATGTTAGGGAAAAAGGTCAATCCTGACACTCTTTGGACTCTCTATCACATATCCAAGACTCCCTGTCAAACACTTAAAAAGGAAATAGAATATATATTATTACTTGGCAATAAGATTTAGGGTGTAACATTCTCAGGTTATCAAGAAAAGTATGTGAAGATGATGCAAACAAGAAAAGTAACTAATAGAATTAGTAGTTGTGAAAATGACATAATAAAAAATTTGACTTTTTCTAAGTGCATAAAGCATGTGTTCTATGCTTCTAAAACAGTGACTCACAAAAGATCATTATTTGACCTAGAAGCTACTGAAAAGATTTTTTTTCAGAAGCTCTTTTAAACATGAAAGGGTCAAGTTAGTGAACAGATTGATGATGCTCAAATTTCTTGGTGATGAAGGGTGAGAGAATATCTGTCACTACCAGAATTCATGAAATACTTCCAAACTCAGAGAAAATGCAATCGAACTTATTTCAGCCAACAGCTTTGCTAAGGTACTTTAACCACATTATTAGGATATTTAGTTTTTCAGGTTTCAGCAGCAGTTAATAAGCAACCAAAAAGAAACTATATGTCATCTTACCACTGTGTAACCATTAGTAACACCAGTTGATCTCTTGATTTTTAAGCTTCGCTTTTTCATGTTATTTAGGTTGACAAGTGTCTCCTCATCAAGTTTACTGCGTTCTTCAATGGAAAGCTCATTGAATGTTGTTTCCCCTTCATATGTGCTGCTCTTGATATCAGCCTGCATTTCATGTAGCAGTAGATGTAAAAGGCTCATTACCAAACTACCTTTTTTCCAAATAAAATAGGTCTTTGTTTGTTTAAGCTAAGCACTTCATCCACACCATAAAGATTTACCTTAACAGTATAAATCCTCGATTCCTTAAATTGAGTATGAAGCATCAAACAAATGAAGTACATATGATCACAGCTATTGAAGTGTAGACTAATACATGTAACACATTAGAGCTAGATAGCTATATAGACCAAACATTAGAGCTATATAGACACGATCTTTAACCAAATCCCAATTAGCAAAAAGATTCACAACCTCTCCTCTTATAGCAAATTGAAATGAAAAGAACATTTACTGTCTTCATGATCCATACATTACATAGTATATAGAACAACAAGAGGAGTAATTCCTGCAGACATAAATGAAGATGTTGCCCAGAGAAAATTAAGTTCCAAAAAAATCAATGCCTAGAGGAAAATTAAGTTGCAAAAACTTGGATATCTATGGAATAAGGGATGCCTTTTTTTTGTGCATATATAATTGTTAACAAGAACTACATTCTGCACAGCAGAAGCAAGTCTGCACTCTTGAGAAGCTATAATAAATAATTAGCAATTAGATAGAGCAAGATTATTGTGTTCTGCAGAAACTTACCCTTGAGTTGCTTCAAACTACCAAAGACAGGTAATAAATGCCTTAGAAAATGAAAGTGAGAAATTTACAGGTCAATCAGCTTCAATGCAATGGTAAAGTAGGTCCAATGTGACTAAAGTGGCTGCAGGTTTGATTTATAAAGCCAGTTTCCTTCTGTATTTGGAAGATATCCAATCAACCCAGCAGCCCTAGCCTTAACACGATGTGCAGTTTCCTACACATTTCGTACCACTTGAATTTTGGGTTTAAGTTGGCATTCTAAAAGCCAATACCCACTAAGAAAGTTCCTTACCTAAAACGCACGATATTGTCATAGGCTTGAGAAGCCAGTGAAAACAACATAACCATCCCCTGATTAGAAGGGGCAAACACATATAAAGACTAATCTGAAAACACAAATCATGAGTTGAAGTTATTAGTAATTTGATGGCAAAACATTCATTGATCAAGCAAACATTTTAGACATGCTATTAGTAACTATATTCCCAACAGACAAGGCCATGGCCATGTCATTTTTTTATTTCTCATTTTTTCTTCCATATACACGGGGATTGGGAGGCATTTAAAACCATATAGAGTAAAGCTACAGGGACCAATAATTATAGAAACAAGACATATAACTTCCCTTACGTTTCAAATGAATTCTTTTCAAAGTCCGTATCAAGCAAATTGCTCTACCATCAGAGGGTAAAATCAGAGCACCTAATCAAGAAGCTAATCTAAATTCAAATCCCAGAGTATATAATCAACATACTGATCTAAATTTCAAAATCACAGGCTAGTCAGCAAAAAGGGGCTAGCTACATTTTGCTGTCAAGACCAATTTCAAGTTTCAGTTGAGCAGGAAGAAAGACTGTGTGTCGCTTACAGATGAATAGGCAGCAAACCAATAAACAGGATGCCGAAACAATGCCAATATAGTCTCTGCAACCAAAGTGGAGAGTATTACGAATTCTCAATTAACTCAGAGCATTACTTGTTGAGAAATGTATGTAAAACATGCAGATTTGAGCATTTTTGCTAGAGAGTCAGCTGAAGATTTTAAGACTAATACTACGAGTCTCCCTTGATCATTTTGCCTTCTTATTTTCTCAAATTTGACCACAAAAAAGAGAACCCAATTTAAAATCTTCATTTTTTTCTGCTTTCTTCTCCACAAATACTTCGCCGAGCTAAAACCATAAACTCATTTCCTTAAAAGCATAAGCACTTCCAACTTAAGTTCTAATGTGAAATATTAAGTCTTAAACCAAAAGATTAAAGGGAAAACAGTTAATAAATGCAGCTGATTAAATGAATAGATTCATCTAATAGTATAAACAATTACCAATTTCAGCATAGCGCAAGAACTGATTCAATATTTGGAATCTTTTGTTAGATTATAGTTTAAAACAATGAAGCTTTCAGACAACTTGATCCATGGCATGTAATTAGAAGTTAGAAAATCAGCGTTATTAACAGCACAAGTATCAAGGTTCAACATTCGAGTGTCAAGATTCAACCATATTAATGACTTCTTATGTTATCTACGAACAGTTTTGTGGCTGAAATTTAGTACAACGGCCACAGTCCTCAGGTACATCAGTACATGGAGGGAATTCTGGGCATATGAAATAAGCAGCTTTTACGTCCGACAAAATGAGGTCCTATTAGGAAGGATGTTCCTTCCCTTATCATTCTGCACCTGACAAGGATCTTTCAATTGGGGAATAGTCAAGTGTAGCAAAACAGAGTTAAACAAAAAGTAAGGTAAAGGAGAGCAGAAGTAACTCTCCACTGTGATTACTTTTTACTATGAGAAATGGCGAAGAAAAGTCTAAATCATTTTTTCATTTGTAAGATGCAAAATGCAGGAAAGTGTGAGAAGTACTAGAACTTCATACACACTGCTCATACAGACATGGCAAACCAGCTGAACTCACTTTACTATACCCTTCTTGGCAACCAAATTGCATTAAACTACATAAATGCTTTCACTTTGGCGAACTTCATACTAACTGCTCATACAGACATGACAAACCAGCTGAACTCACTTTACTATACCCTTCTTTGGCAACCAAATTGCATTAAACTACATAAATGCTTTCACTGGCTGTTTCTCGAAACAAAACTTGGTTATACTGGCATACAAAGCAACAAAACGTATTTTAAAGTTTTGTTTATCTATATTAAGACTTCTATATATGCTCCACTTTTAGGCAATCAAAACTGGACTAATAAAACTGAAAAGCTGGGAATTTTTACCTGTCAATATGTAATTTAAACCCTTTCATGTGGATGTGTCAGCAGTTTCAGCAACTCGGTCAAGATCCCTTTGTAGTGATCTCCCTGAACCCAACAAGCCAACCTTTGGAATTGGAAAAACAGGCAAGAGATGGAATAAGAAGCTGAAAATGACATAAACTAAACAAAGAGGTGAAACTGAAACTTTTGATTAGTTGAATTGCACTATACCGTGCAAATGGACTGGCACCATTTACATGTATGTTTGAGATGTACCATGCATCATTGGAATGCGATATATTGTGATGCATTTATTCAAAATTATTCATCTTCCCTCTCATAGTACAGGAAATTGCATAAAGAAGAGCATCAGATAAACGAATATGTTTGCTTCTACTACAAAAAAGCCTTATACAATTTTTACTTGTCGTATTTTGAACTTATCTGAACATTATACGAGTTTAATTGTCCTATTTTGAACTCAACTTATCTGAACACCCTCATATAGTAAGGTCTTCATCTATTTAATGCAGCAGTATATCACTGTATGTAACCAAGAAGAATCTGCATAAGAAACTTTCCCAAGGATGGATTATTCATTGTTGTCCCTGGACACCTTTCAGTCGGGCCGACCATCTGTGATTCTTTTTTCTTGTTTATTGATTTAGGTGGTATCTTTTTTGATCTTTCCTTTCTCTTTTTTTGGTCCCAGGGTACTGGGAAAGGCTGTTCTGCTGAGTCACTTTATGAATGGTTTGAATTTGGTGAATGGCAAATTATCATGCTTTCTATGAAGAGACAAAGAGAGAGCTAGATAGGGGTTGGCCTCAAAGTCTTCCCTGTTTTATTAGAACTGTAAGAAACTTATTCTACAAATCTCTATGAGATGACTGGATGTTCCTTTACTAAGAGGAGTATAGGTAAAAGTTTAAAGGAAACCAGGCCAGAAAAGGAGATAAATCCAACAGGATTGTCATTATACTATTTCCTTGCACCAATTGAAAATGGTAACATAGTTTATTCATATTAAAAGCAGTTGCAATAATATCTGACTTTTAATATCCATAAGGATTCAGAATCAAAAGAATACCAGTCTTCTTGGAAGATTAGAAACTCAAATTTATGCTTACTGAACAAGGCATTTGCAGGGTTAAAACAACCAAAGTTAAAGCATCCCAACACCATTGTAGTCATAGAGAAACTCATTGATAACTTTAATCAGAACAAGTGAATTTCTTTAAGTTCCACATGATAGCAAGCACAAATTGTACCTAAAAAGGATAAAGTACCTAAAAAGGATAAAGCATCACCAATTTTCAAACATATACATTGTACATATAGTAATTAGTAACTGAGAGATGACCAGGTAGTTTCTTTGGTAATTCTCAAGGCATTAAAATTTACTCCCTCAAAAGGCAAAAGTTGATCAAGTGTGTTGGTATGTATTTTATATTATAAGTTTGATCGAATGTCTGTATATATTTTGAATTGAAGCAACACTAGCAGCAGTATATTGAAAACCATGGTCAAGCCTATTTCATTTCATCTTTCTATAGTCATCTAGCATATGTCAAACTAGTTCCTCAAGACATCACCTGTCCTCAGTTTAATTTCCAACCATGTACTTCAACTAATTAATCAAATTAATCAGTCTCGTACAATTGCTTCATAATAACCATTATACCTCATTGATTAAGGGCCATTCTTCAATTTCTTCCTTTCCCATGTTTGTCTTCTTAAAAAACCACACAGACAGAGCTATTCAAACCAATCAAAGAATAAATTATTTGTCAATTACCATGTAACAAACAACAGCTTTTCCCTTCGCACCCCATGCCTTCTAAAAGAAATCCCAATTTCTTCCCTCACAACCTTCCCTTTCTGCTCTGTCAGGACTCAGAACTCAGGACTCAGGACTCTGCTTTTTGAAAGTGTTTTCAGAAAAATTATACTGTAGGACTTCTTTGGGATATAATCCCTGTCATAAAAATGGATGATTTCAAAACTCAAAAGAAAAAATGTTGGAACACATGTTTAGAGAATATTCCACAAGTTTTTCCAGATATCCAAACAACAACATTGTACCTGCAGCTTGAGAATGGTAATCCTCTGAGTGGCAACAGTGTACCTGCACTTCTTTTCAGCAGTACTCACCATATCCCGTGTAGAGTTATAGAATGCAAAGGCCAAAATAGACATGACCAACAACAAGACCAGAAGGAACACCCAAGCAACAACGGTTGGTCCTGTGTTACCTCCAACTTGTGCTTGTGACACCGAAGATGACAACGAGTACACTTCTTCTGACAAGCTACTCGACAATGCAGTGTAGCTTCTCTTCGAGGTCACTGCATATCTATCGAAACTGGTTCGCCTAGGGTAGCTTTTCTTTCTCACTGCATAGCTTTTCTTTAAAGAAGCTTGAAGCAATTGGGCTGGACTTGGCTCTGAATTTGAATCTGAAATGTAGCTGTATGACCCTGATGACCTGTAGGACGAAGAGGATGATGATTCGGTGAATGAAGAGAAAGATGATTCAGAGCTGTTGGACCCTGATGAGCTGTAGGACGAAGAGGATGATGATTCGGAGCTGTAGGATGATGAGAAAGATGAACCACCCATTACTCCACCGGAGGCAGCCAATGCTAATTTTGGATCATGCATGAGTGACAAGCACAGCAGCCATTGCCACAGGATTTCCTGGATATTCCAAGGCTTTAGACAGGACGATAAAAGCAAGTTCTTCCATCGGTGGGCTTGTTTTTTCTTGGATTTCCGTTGAATCATCATCATCGTTGGTTTTAAACTTGATGGTTGTGTTGCACTGATCTTTGCCATAGGCATCAAGGAGAACGATGCTAGAGGGGAATTTGTTACTATTGTGTGTCTGACGGAAGGGTGCTGGAGGCGGGATTTTGTGGGAAGGAAGAAAGAAGAATTGGAACCGGTTGGGAGGATAGAGTAAAGGGTTTGGTTTGAGCAAGAAAAAGGTTGGTTTTGCTGCTATTGTTGTTGCCGTCATAGGATGAAATTGAAGCTAGTTGTTCTTGTAGTTTTGAGGGGTTTTAGGCAAAAGGAGAAGGGAAGAAGTGACGGATGAACGAAGAGTTTCAACTATGAAGACGTACAACACTTGACCATAGTGGAATAAATGCGTTCTATTGAACTATTTGGCCTGGATTGGAGTTTAGAACGGAGCATACTCTTACTGGATCTAATCTTTGTTTGGATTGCTTCCTATTTCCCCAATTTTATTTGCTTACATCATCTTTACAATTTCCAATACACCTTTTTATCTTCCCAATATCTTTTTATCTCACATACATCACATCATAAAAAGTGCTACAGTAAAAATATCCCAAATAATCCCAAATAACTTACAATCCAAACAGGATTGATCCTTTGTTTCAAAAAGAAAAACAAACTATTGTGCTATCTGAAAATCTAACTCAGCACTTAAAGTTAATGGATTTAAATTTTAACATATTCAGATCGTTTGATAATAAAAAATTGAATATCTGAATTAATTAAGTGTCACTGAATTTTCTAGGTAAAACTTACTTCCAAAATTAAGTGATAAGTTATCCACTTATCATTGAATGTGATGTGCAGTTAAAGGTATTAGATTTAGTATTTAACAACCCAATAATTTAATGGATTCAGATTTCAGTTTTATCAAACACACGGGTGATCCTTGATTAGATATTGGACTTCATTTTTTAGACTTCAGTTTTATTAAACGCACGGATGATCCTTGATTCTTCATGTTTCAGAGAAGCAGAAACAGGTTTACAGGAGTCCGTTTACAGACTGTACATCATTGTACTCCCTAATGGGCACTGAAAGCAATCAAATTATTTGATTCACCTCTTTCCTTTTCTTTTTGAATTTTTTCTTTTTTGCGTAAATAAACTAATTGGTAGTACGTATTTTGACAAATTTGAAATCATAATTTGTGAAAGAGAAGAACATGAAATGGATGTTTTTGCCGCTTTTGTATGTCAACCTTGTTCTGTTGAAGGAAAAAGAAAATGCTACATAGGGCAAGAGTTATGAAAAGATGAGATAATACGAGTGCTAACAATAAATAAGGAGTATTATTAAAATTCTTAGAAATTTAAAATCACATTTCAATTTGACTATGAATCCATTATAAATTTAAAAAAAAAAAAGAATTTTCATATATTAATTTCAAGTAAAAAATTGGAAATTTTCATATTTAAATTTGAAATTTTATACTTATCGCTCCTAGGTGTGTTTTAAACTTTTAAAAAGCACTAAACCTTTGTTCATTTGTACGTCTTCATTGATCTCGACCATGTGACAACCGCAATTGAAAGGCCTTAATCGGGGCTCTATGTAGTTGTAGGTGCAACCACAAAGGATAATTAGCAATCGAGATCGACCATTTCAAATGAATGGCCGAAATCGATCCAAGCTCTCGTCTGATCTCAATCGTTAATGGCATGGTGCATGGAACGTGATCTGCCGTCGTAGTTCTAAAATCTGCTTTACATTATCGGATACAAGAATAGTCCTGCAATCTGCTTTGCATACCAAAAGAGGAGCAGCAGCTTTGACTCAGAGCTTTGCACGTATCCATCTATTATGGTCATCACCAAGTACTGGTACTGGCATTGATTTGATTGATCAACTCCTTGTTTGACCACGAATTCCTCTTCCACATTAATACATTAAATAAGACCACCTCTTATAACCAATGTTTTGAGATTATCTCTGCCCTTGCCATTAGACGTCCTCTTGTCACAATGTTTTGAATATCACTTCCCTTGCCATCAGAGTAATACTACAGCCTAGATTATCACTTCCCTCGCCACTAGACTACGCTACAAACCATAAATTCAGGCGTTAAATTTTACTGTTTACAAAAAAAAAAAAATCCATGCAGTTCTCTTGTCAAATGTCTCTGGCTGTTTTGGACAGCCATCAAAAAACAGCCATCAAATGCATTCAAATGGCATATGAGGTAGGTACATAGGGTAACAAGATCTAAGTAATCCACAATTAATAGTTAATCCATCTAATGCTCTACAATTAATCGTTAGTTAATTCATCTAATTCTGATTTTTAAAGACATTGGGTAACAATCGATTTTGTTTAGATAGAGACACAAGATCAAACAGTCAGTTTAGCCAATGGTGCTGAGGAATAAGAGGTCATGGAATGATTTAACAAGCTAGACAAGGAATGATTCAAGTTAACAAGTGAGACATGTAATGATTTAGGTCAACACAACCAGCTGTTGTTCTCGTCTCTATGGCACAGAACGACTTTACAACTTCTAGAACATCAAGCACATGCAATACGGAAAATGCAGAAAATGAGATTACCAAGGAGTAACAGTACAATTGACGTATGTTCTCAAGCCAAGCAAGCCCTGTACACTTCCTCAAAAACAGAGCAAATCAAGTTAGGATAATAATGCAAAACTTAACACAAAAGCATTTACAAGTAAAAAATTTTATTTAAAAACAGATTACACCACCATAACTCCCATGCCAACAAAACAATACAACACCACCAGCCAATCCCCAAAATCAAGAGCCACAACAGCCTAAGCCAGTAAACATGACTCAGACAACAGAGAGCCGAGCAAAGCAAACAGAACAGGGTTTTATGTAAATTCCAATAGCAAGACAGCCTTGACAAGATAATCAGTAGATGCCACCACGAAGACGCAGGACAAGGTGAAGAGTTGACTCTTTCTGGATGTTGTAATCAGCCAAAGTCCTTCCATCTTCCAATTGTTTACCAGCAAAGATCAACCTCTGCTGATCAGGTGGGATCCCTTCCTTATCCTGAATCTTAGCCTTCACATTGTCAATAGTATCTGAGCTCTCCACCTCCAAGGTGATGGTCTTTCCAGTCAAAGTTTTCACAAATATTTGCATTCCTCCCCTCAACCTAAGCACCAAGTGAAGGGTGGACTCCTTCTGAATGTTATAGTCTGCAAGAGTGCGACCATCCTCAAGCTGCTTACCAGCAAAAATCAACCTTTGCTGATCCGGTGGGATTCCCTCTTTATCCTGAATTTTTGCCTTCACATTGTCAATGGTATCAGAACTCTCCACCTCCAGAGTAATTGTCTTCCCTGTCAAAGTCTTCACAAATATTTGCATTCCTCCTCTCAACCTCAGCACCAAGTGAAGGGTTGACTCCTTTTGGATGTTATAATCTGCAAGGGTCCGCCCGTCCTCAAGCTGTTTACCAGCGAAAATCAGCCTCTGCTGATCCGGTGGGATCCCTTCCTTGTCTTGAATTTTCGCCTTGACATTGTCAATGGTATCAGAACTTTCCACCTCCAGAGTTATGGTCTTCCCAGTAAGAGTTTTCACAAAAATTTGCATTCCACCACGCAGCCTGAGCACCAAGTGCAGGGTAGACTCCTTTTGAATATTGTAATCGGCAAGGGTCCGCCCATCTTCAAGCTGTTTGCCAGCAAAAATCAACCTCTGCTGGTCTGGGGGAATACCCTCCTTGTCTTGAATCTTAGACTTGACGTTGTCAATAGTGTCAGAGCTTTCAACCTCGAGGGTAATTGTCTTACCAGTGAGGGTCTTAACGAAAATTTGCATGCCACCCCTCAAACGCAGAACCAAATGAAGGGTAGATTCCTTCTGGATATTGTAGTCGGCCAGGGTACGACCATCCTCAAGCTGCTTTCCAGCAAAGATCAGCCTTTGCTGATCCGGAGGGATGCCCTCCTTGTCTTGGATCTTGGCCTTTACATTATCGATAGTGTCAGAGCTCTCAACCTCGAGGGTTATGGTCTTTCCAGTTAGAGTTTTCACGAAGATCTGCATCTGTTAAGGAAAAAATGGAAAAAGCCAAAAAGTCAAATCCGATCAGATCTAATAAAATTCAAATCCCTAAACCAAAAATTTCAACCACAAGACGAATAATCAGAATTGGTAGCAAAACTAGTAAACCGAAAAAAAGCTGTAACTCTTCAACCCCAAAATTCGGCACCTAATTCCTTAATTTAGGGACGGAATCCACAAATTACAGAGAAAAAACCCTAAATAGAAATCAACTCTTTTCTTCTTCTCTTAATTCCAGCCTAAATTGGACTAATTATATTTTAAATAAAATATAAAATTGGAAAATCTTCTAGTCTCAACCAAATACATCCCAATAGATCCGTCAATTACCGGAAGATTAAGCAACCAGAACAATATTAAATCAATCAAAGCATCAAGCAACAAATAATCATACACTGAGAAAAGAAACAAGCGAATATAGATTGTCAAAGAAAAAAGGATTACCTTATGATGGTAGAATTTGATATGGGAGAATTCGAGAGACGATTTATGAAGATGATGAAGAAGATTGATAGATTAACGAGTAGTGGTAAGAAGGAAAGATAAGAGGCTATTATATAGAAAAGAAGACCGACTGAGGACGAAATTGTATTCGTATTATATGAAGAGTTTATTAATTCGGTCATAGATGACGTCTACGAAACAGAAAGCGAAACCCACACGCAATCGCCAAATTGGTTTGGAAGAGTCTAGACTTCTTCCACCGGAATCTCGATAGAAATTGCACCAGCCCACAGTATTGACAATTTGTGGTCAGAAATGTATCTGATTAGACATTATTAGGCTTTGTTTGGATTGTTGTTTTTCGTCGAAAAATTACGTCGTTTTCCGTAATCACATTTCCCTATTATCTTTTTTTCTCACATACATCAAATCGTTACAGTAATTTTTTCATGAAAAATGCAATCCAAACACAAACATTTCGAATGGTAGTGTGTTGACCACTTAATTTTTGAGAGTATATATTTATCCATTAAATTATTAGATTTAAATTTTGGATCATTTCATCTGTTTTGTTTTCACGGTCAAGTCTATTAGATTTAAGGTTGTAATGGTATGATGTCATCTAAGTTGAGCACTTAATAGTATCCAAACGATATCGTTTTATATAAACGTCACCGTTTCATCAAATACGCACAGACACTTCTTATCTCTTCGTCACATAACATGTTCAGCAGTGTGAGATCCACACGTCTAAAAAGTGTCAGGATGAAGGAAATAAACCCAGAAATGTAATAAAACTATAACATGCAACAGTGACGTTTTGTACAAACACAATCAGTATCATGTGAAGAATAAGTAGGAAGGCGTCGTTGAGGAAAAAAATAACAGAATTGGTTAGAGTCGATTATAAATCCTATATGTAAAGAGATGATTAGTTGGAAAGGAATCTAAGGAATAACAGATATCAATTCTCTATTTTTGCTTCCCTCATCTCTCTCTCTCTCTCTCTCTCCTCACCTTATCTCCCTTTTCTTCTTTCCCCGCCATTTTGTTCTCTAATTCCTGCTGAGTCCCTCATAACCCCTAAATTCCTAATCAAGATCCTGACAAGTGGTGCCAAAACAAGTAGAATCCTCGACAAATTCGGATTCGATGGCAGAAAGCACCAAGTTTAAGACATTGGAGGAGCAAATCAAGAAGCAAGAAATCAAGCTTCAAGAGGTAGTAGAAGGTCTACAAGCTTAACATCATCTGCAACAGCAAATATGCAATGAATTGCGCACAGAAATGGAAGAAAACAATAAAAGAATGGAAGGTCTAGTAGTTGGGATAAAGCAAGAATTTAGTGCATTTATGAAGATGATGATGGGAAGAGACAATGCAATTCTAAAAGAAGACTGGCAGAGGAATGACCAAACACCCCTATTACCGACTCCACCACTGAGTCAGAGGTTTCAGATTGGATCTGAGAACACTAAGACAACAAAGAAGGAGATAGGTAAGATTCTAATACCAAATCCTCCGAAAATTGACTTACCATTGTTTATTGGTGAAAATCCTAGAGATTGGATCAAGAAATGTAATAAATACTATTTGAACTATCAAATCCTTGAGGAACAGAAAGTGGAAGTCATAGAAATGTATCTAGAAGGAAGGGCAGATAGATGATTTTAAGGAATAAAACTAGAAAAACCTAATATAACTTGGGAAAAGTTTGAGGAACAATTGCATAAAAGGTTTGATAACAAGAATGGCTAGGATATTGTGGAGAGTTCAATAAACTACAGCAGATAGGGAAGGTTGAGAAGTATCAGGAAAAATTTGAAGAGCTTAAAACTCTTATGATGATTAGGAAATCACATTTAAGTGAGGAATACTATATATCTAGCATCATCAATGGTCTAAAGGACGAAATCAAAACCATGGTTAGAATGCTGAAACCTGCAGCTTTATCTGAGGCATTTGAAATGGCTACATTACAAGAAAATGCTTTTAACCTGCAATCCAGAAATTCCAAGAATAGCTGGAAGGCAACATCAGACAATAGATTTGGGATTTCTAGGAGCTCTTCTCAATAATAAAACAACAATTCATATTACAAAGTACCTTCTGTTAGTGCATTTAAGAATACTCAATTCAAGGGCAAACTAGTGTCTACTACAGAACCAAAATCCAGGAAAATCTCAACTCAAGAAATTCAGTATAGGAGAAATAATGGACTTTGTTTCAGATGTGGAGAAAATTTGGACAAGGCCATTAGTGCAAATTTGGTCATCTTAATTTCTTAATTAGTAAAGATAAGGATGATTCTGAATTTGAGAATGCATTGGGGGAACAAGATGAATCCACAGGAAATCCAGGGCAGGTCATGAAGATGTCCCTACATACACTGTCTGATGCAATCAAAAGGAAAACAATCACATTGACAGGGTGGTTGGATGGTGAAAAAATGTTGATCTTGGTAATACTGGCAGCTCAGATAGTTAAATCAGAAGTGAAAAAGGCATTGCCTTTGATATTCCCTATCAGTTAGTCAATCCCTTTTTTGTAATTGTGGGAAATGGACCATGTGTAACCAGTAAGGCCATATGTCCTATAGTAATGTAGGGAATTAATCAACACAAATTCTGTTATGACCTCAAGGTAATGGAGTTAAGTGGCTGAGATATAATATTAGGAGTGGATTGAATGGCTCACTTTAGTCCCATCACTTTTGATTTCCATAAGTTGACTATTTCCCTAAACAATCAAAGAGAAGTAGTACATTTACAAGGACAGGCAGAAAATTGTGATTTAGACCTCATCAGGGACGGTGATTTAAGAAGATTTATTGAATATAAAAAGCAGCTGTGTTTGGCCACGAGAATGGGGTAGGGCAATCCATTTGGAGAGGAAGGTGTGCCTACAGAAGTTCAGGACATTATTGAAGAATTTGCTGATGTGTTTGAGACTCCCACTGAATTACCTCCAACAAGAGGAATAGATCATGAGATCCCATAAAACTTGGATCCCAATCTTTCAAAATGAAACCATACAGATATCCTCACTCTCAAAAAGGGAAAATTGAGAAACAAGTAGACGACATGTTACAGCGTGGAATAATCACTCATAGCAACAGCCCATTTGCCTCACCAGTGTTATTTGTTAAGAAGAAAGAGGAAACATGGCGTTTCTATGTGGATTACAGGTGACTAAATGAGATGACCATTAAGGACAGATATCCTATCCCAAATGCTGGTGAGTTACTTAATGAAATAGCAGGATCCAAATACAAGACAAAACTGGACCTCACCTTTGGTTATCATCAGATCAGGGTTAAACACAAAGATACTTACAAAACTGCTTTCCAAATTCACTATGGCCATTATGAATTCCTGTTGATGCCTTTTGGGTTAACAAATGCTCCAACCACATTCCAGTCTCTCATGAACCAGGTATTCTAGCCATACTTAAGAAAGTTTGTGTTAGTTTTCTTTGATGATATCCTGATTTACAGTTCTACGTTAGAATTGCATGTACAACACCTAAAAACAGTCTTATCTATGTTAAGAAACCACAAGTTATTTGCAAAGAGGTTTAAATGCTCTTTTGCACAACAAACTGTGAACTATCTTGGTCATACTATAACTGAAAATGGGGTATCCATGGACAAATCAAAAGTTAATAGTATCCTAAAATGGCCAATTCCCAGGACAATAAAAGAGTTGAGGGGATTTTTGGAGTTGACTAGTTATTATAGGAGATTTATCAAGCATTATGGGATCATCTGTAAGCCTCTCACTGACTTGCTTAAGAAGGACGACTTTGCTTGGAATTCAGAAGCACATGAGGCTTTCTCTTCATTACAAAATATCATATGTACTGCTCTTGTCTTAAAGCTACTAGATTTTCAGAAACCTTTCACCATTGAAACTGATACCAATGGAGAAGGAATTGGTGCAGTGCTCATGCAAGATGGCCATCCTATAGCTTTTCTGAGTAAGGCTCTATCACCTAAGAATTTGGGGTTGTCAGCTTATGAAAAAGAATTATTGGCACTAATTATGGCAGTAATTAAGTGGAGGCATTATTTGGTAGGATATCACTTTGCTATCAAAACTGATCATGAGTCATTGAAATACTTACTGGATCAGAAGCTCACTACTGCACTACAACACAAATGGCTGACTAAATTGCTGGGCTTAGATTATGAGATTCAATATAAGAAAGGAGTGGAAAACAAGGTAGCAGACGCACTCTCTAGATTACATGGAGAAGATTTAGATCATGGAGCTCAGCAGGGATCATGCTTAGCTCTCTCCTCTGTGAAGCCATTATGGATACAAGAACTCCAGGCCAGTTATGACTTAGATGTTCACTGTCAGGACATTATTGCTCAATTAATAATAGATCCTGCATCCTAGCCATAGTATGAATGGAACAATGGTCTGTTAAGATACAATGGCAGGCTCTATGTAGGATCAGCTCATGGCTTGAGAGACAAATTAATTCAAGTCCTTCACTCCTTTGCAATTGGAGGCCACTCAGGACAAAGCGGGTGCTAGCAGAGATTGAGAACTCTATTCTATTGGCCTACCATGAAACAGGATGTCATCCAATTTGTGAGAGCATGTGATATCTATCAGAGGTATAAAGCTGAACATGTACGTTATCCTGGCTTACTACAGCCATTGCCTGTCCCTCAAATGGCGTGGACTTATCTAACTATAGATTTCATTGAAAGTTTGCCAAACTCACACGGCTTGATACTATAATGCTGGTGATTGATAGATTCACTAAGGTTGATCACTTCATGGCCTTCGCTCACCGTTTTTCTGCTAAATAGGTGGCTCACCTCTTTATGGACAATATTTTCAGACTACATGGACTCCTGAGTCCATAGTATTTAATTGAGACAAACTCTTCACCAGCATTTTCTGGCGAGAATTGTTCAACTTAGTAGATATTGAGTTATACTACAGTTCGACTTACCATCCTCAATCAGACGAACAAAGTGAGAGATTGAATCAATGTGTGGAGTCATACTTAAGATGCATGACTGGTGAATTTCCCACTCATTAGAGTAGGTGGCTAGCCTTAGCAAAGCAGTGGTATAATTTTTCTTATCATTCTAGCCTACAGATGACCCCTTTTAAAGCTTTATATGGCTACAAATCCATTCCCCTACCCCTTGGTCCTCACTTGGATACTATCATTCTAGTAGTAACACAATTACTTCACGACAAAATAAGAATTTTCAATAGCATTTGGGAGCATCTGGCTAAAGCACAGCAAAAAATGAAATATTTTGTTGATCAGCAACGCACAGAACGAACCTTTGAAGTTGGTGATTGGGTTTTCTTAAAGCTACAGCCTTACGAGCAACAAACAGTTGCCATCAGAAAATGTCTCAAGCTTGCTGCCAGGTTCTATGGTCAATTTTAGGTAGAGGTCAAAGTTGGATCAATAGCCTATCATCTTAAACTACCTGCAGGAGCTAAGATTCACCCAGTCTTACGTTTCATTGTTAAAAAAGTAGATTGGACCGCTATACCACATTTTAGATAGTCTACCTGAGTTTGATAGTGAAGATCATTGTCCCTTACAACCAAATTCCATTTTACAAATACATTTCATTTTGCGTAATGGACATCCAGTTATTCAGTACTTGATCAAATGGTGTCAGCTAGGAGAGGAAGAGGCTTCATGGGAAGATAAAGTCTTTATACAAGCTCAGTTCCCTCATTTCCAGTCTTGAGGACAAGACTCTTAATTGGGGGAGGCAATGTTAGGATGAAGGAAATAAACCTAGAAATGTAATAAAACTATAACCTGCAATGGTGACTTTTTGTACAAACACAATCAATAGCATGTGAAGAATAAGTAGGATAGCGTCGTTGAGGGAAGAATTAACAGAATTGGTTAGAATTGGTTAGAGTCGGTTACAAATCCTATATATAATAAGATGATTGGTGGGAAAGGAATCTAAGAAATAACAGATATCAATTCTCTATTTCTACTTCCCTCATCTCTCTCTCTCTCTCTCTCTCCTCACCTTATCTCCCTTTTCTTCTTTCCTCGCCATTTTGTTCTCTAATTCCAGATGAGTCCTTCATAACCCCCAAATTCCTAATCAAGATCCTGACAAAAAGTTGCCAATGGCTTTCAGCCACGTGACAAAAGAGTACAGTGGCCCACGTCGCTGTACTCTTTTGTTATAGCACGTAGGAAAACAAGCAGGTCTGCTCCGCGACTAGTGGCCTTCGGCCACGAGGCAAAAGAGTATAGCACCCCACATGCCTGTCGGGACGTGGGAGAACAAGTAGGAAAAGAAATTTTGAATTGACATGTGGGCTACTGTACTCTTTTGTCACATGGCCGAAAGCCACTAGCTACTTTTCGGCCCAGTTCAGTAGGGAGCAATTAAATACGGTGCTGACATGTGGAACATGCATTCGGTGGAAGAAATGAACCCTACACGGATAAAATATGATGTTTAATGTAGCATACGGTATATATGTAACATATTTGTATGTAGGTAAAGATTCAATGCTGTAGACACCAAATTTTTGTCAAATTTTAATATTTTCTTGATTTTTTAAATTTAATAAGTTATTTATTTTTTTGCATTTTAATGTGCATTTTTCTCAATTTTGTAGGTTTGTTTTAGGAAAAGAAAAAACAAAACACAAAAAAAAAAACAACAAAAGAAAATCAAGAAATAAAAAACTTTCTCCTAATTATTTCTCTTTCACCATATGCACTATTGATCCATTTTTACACTCAATGTCTCCATGCACCTTTCTTTTCATTTTTGGTCAAAAACCATCATTTTTACTAACCAAACACACAAGCTCCACCTTTTCTCCCAACATACATCTCTCAGCCTCTCTCTTTGAAAACACAACAAAACTTCATTTTTTGAGCTCTAAAAAAGGACAATCTCTCGGCTCTCTCTCTCAATTTTGGGGACCTCTCAAGATATCATCACAGAGACAAAAACACAAGAAGAAAAGGAGCTCTCAGCTGGGCTTCTTATTTTTTCCTTAAAAAAACACTCCAACTCAAGACATCTCTCAGCTGTCTTCTTCCTTTTCTTGAGGACACACAAAAAAGGAAGCTCCATTTTTTTTTTCTCCTCTGATCTCTACTCTAAGCTCCCTTTTTCTTTCATTTCTTTTTCTCTCCCAAAAATTCCCAAGACAACTTTTCCCTTGAACTCTCTCTCCCTCTCGGTTCTCCTTTCCCTTTTCCCCTCTCAATCTCACACACACATACTAGCAACTCAAACACAACAAGGCAGCAACCGGTTGAAGTGAAGCTTGGGAGTTCCTTCAAAATTTGACCGAGAAACTCTTGCTTGGATTGAGGTATTTTCAATTTTTTGTTAACCATGTTAAAGCCATATTTTATCGTTTAATTTTCTGGCGTTTTGCTGTCTTTTGTTGTTGTTGTTGTGTTGGTCAAAATTTGGGAAATGGCTTGAGCCAGATTGA
This sequence comes from Coffea eugenioides, assembly GCF_003713205.1. Lineage (NCBI taxonomy): Eukaryota > Viridiplantae > Streptophyta > Magnoliopsida > Gentianales > Rubiaceae > Coffea > Coffea eugenioides. The sequence goes on from NC_040036.1 coordinate 67,990,002, forward strand.
GGAAAAGGAAATAATTTCTGTAAATGCATGCCAAATATTTGAAAAAATGTCTAAATGAAAAACGAATTAAAGGAATGAATTTAGTGTGTATGTTTTGCTAAAATGGATGACCATTAGCTAGTATATGTCCGAAAATGTTTGATTATCCAAAGTTTTTGGAGTTTTTCAGCCTTAAAAGCATTGAAGGTTTTTTTTTATTTTTTGGACTGTTTTTGCTTTAATTTTGTTACATTATTGTTTCTTTTCATTGATTTCAGCTCATAGTTGCATTATAGAATTCATAAGGAGTGTTGTAGTGCAAATTTTATGATTTTAGTAGTGATTATAGTGGTTTAAAAAAATAAATAAATAACTCGGCTGTTTTTTAGCCATTTCGCCACTTTTGGTTCATTTTTATAAAAACTAAATCCAAAAATGGAATCTACCTTAAAATCGAGTGAGGGGGTATGCTTTGGTGAAATTTGGTTACCGAAAAATTTGCCGGTGGCCGGCGTCCGGCGGTAGTCCGGCAGTGGCACCGCCAGCTAGAAGAAAGCTTCAGCTGCTCGGTAGAGAAGAAGGGGAGGAAGAAGAAAGGAAAGAAAAGAAAGAAAAGAAAGGAAAGAAAAGAAAAGAAGAGAAAAAAAAAGGTTTGGGCTAATGTTTTTTTTTTCAGGTGGGCTTGTGGTTATTTTTTGGTTGGGTTTTGGTTTATTTCTTTTGGGTTTCAGTTTGGGCTATGAGGTCAGAGTCTATGTATTTTTTAGTTGGGCTTGAGTGATAAAAAGACGGGCTGGCCTGCTTGCTTCTCTTGGACTTTCGGCTGGGCTTAGGTAGTGTTTGGTCCAAAGAAATAAAATGATGGCTCGGTAGTAGGGGTGCAAACGAGTCGAGTCGAGTCGAGTTTTGAACTTATCGAGTCGAGTCGAGTTTTGAATTTATCGAGTCGAGTTAGGGTTGTTTATATGCGAGCTCGAGTTCGAGCTCGAAAACTGGAGCTCGAGCTCGGCTCGATGTAGGAAAAAGAAAACTCGAGATCGACTCGTTTATGGCTCGCGAGCTTAGCTCGAATTCTGGCTCGCGAATAGCTCGAGTTGCGCTCGATTTTCTGGCTAGCATGAAGCTCGAAGGCAGCTCGATTTCTAGCTCGTTAGGAGCTCGAGTTCGAGCTCGAAAATAGCTCGAAAATTTCTGGAAATTTAAGCACGAAACAACACTAATACAATCATAATTCTCCAAATGTCCACTAATACAAATTCTCCAAAATTATCCACTAATACAAATTAATAGTTTATGCCATCATAAGAAGAAAAGAACCACACTTTGAAACCTCTATCAAGCAATATAAAATTCAGCTAAACAAGCATTTCACTAATGCAAGAAGTTGCAGAAGAATTGGAATTGCATTCTGCCAGGAAAAAAACTTATACCTGCATAACAAGAATACGAGATAGTGAATAAATTATTTGGATAGCAGGATGTGAAGACAAACGAAAATAGTTCTTTTTTTTTTTCACCTAAAGCAGCAAAGAAGCACATGGTAACAGGATTCCATTGTTTTTCCTATTGTCCATTTTGCCAACTGCCCCACAAAAGGTCGAAAGCAATTAAAACAAAAAAGAAATACAACATTCCACCAAAATCTAAAGATATTCAAGATTGACATGAATCTATTGCAAGCAATAGTTCAAAAAATAAAAATTTCTTATAAGATTAAAATACTTCAGTTTCACCACTCTTTTCAATATCACACGCAGATCTTGTTATACAAAAGTTCGAGTAAGACCTATCAATCAAGTTCACATGAACCCAAATTTCTTATCCCCAAACTCAAACCAAACCAAACCTACGGAAACAGAAATGAAAGGCTACAAGGGGCAGCTGAGGTTGGCTTTTAAAAAGCAGATTTTTGGAAAACCCAAAAAGGATAAGAATGGAGAGAACTATCAGTCAACTTGGAAGCAAAAACAGAACCAGTAGATCAAACTATCATCAAGACAGTACCAAAAAGCATGACATCGAATTTCATTTACCCCTTGTTATTACTACTTCAAAGCAGAGCAAAGTGGATCACCTTTCAGATTCCAAAGAAAAAGGAAAAGGAAAAGAAAAAGAATCTCAGTACATACCTGCAAAATCTAGGGACAAAATCCAGTTGACTGATATGAGGATGACGGTAGGGAGTGGTGGAGATGGGCTCAGCGGGTGGCACACTTGCGACGCTGGAAAAGCTTAGACAAAGCCCGGAGATGGCCTTCCAGATCCTCGTCCGTCAGTCAGCCTCCGTCAGTGGGTTGCGCACTCAGATTCTTGCTCGGCTTGGAGGTTGCTGAAGTGGAGCTGGCGGAAGTGCCGGAGATGGAGCTACTGCGCAGCGATGGCAGTGGGGGAAGTGGGAGGAAGTGGTGGAGATGGAGCTAGCAGTAGCAGCAATGGCAGTGGCCGAAGTGGGAGGAAGTGGAGAGGGAGCTAGCAGTAGCAGCGATGGCAGTAGGAGTTTGGGACAGTCGGTCGGCGGAGAGAAGTTAACCTAATCGAAGGAGTTTGGGACAGTCGATTGTAGCTTAGACTCTGAGTCAAGTGTGCAGAAAGTTATAAATTTTAATTGATTCAGGAATATTTTTATAATTTCACATTTACTCGAGCCAAACGAGCGGCTCGTCGAGCTATCGAGCTTAAGAAATGAAGGCTCGAGCTCGCCTCATTTGTCTTGACGAACGGCTTGAGCTCGGCTCGAGTTCGTGTTGACCGAACTCGAGCCGAGCTTTGACTCGAGCTGCTCGCGAGCCGCTCGCAAGCAGCTCGAGTCGTGAGCAGGCCTACTCAGTAGCCTTTTTCTTACCCAAGGAAGAAACCAAAATTTGCACTTTAGCCCCTGATCTTTGGAGTAGTTTTACTTCGGCCCAGAACATTTTAAATTTTTTTACTTAGGTCCTTAAATTAATTGCACTTTGATCCTTGAACTTTATCTTTCATTTAATTTTGGCCCCTAAACTTTGAAAAAATATTTTTTTAATCCCAAAAGTTTTTTAATTTTAATAATTTAGTCCCTAGTAAATTTTGACTCTCTTTATTATGATTGTTTTTTTCTTTAATAGCTAATTCTGTTACTTTTGAATATATTTAACTTGTAATTTTTAGATGTTCTTAAATTTCTTTACGTTTGACATATTAATGTGAATTTAGTATTTTTATCTTTATTATTATTTTCAATTAAATTGGTGCCATGATTCTTTTGTTCATTTTGAATATAAATAGGGCAATTTGACTCCATTTAGTCACCACTTCAAAAGGGAGGTACCCCTATTATTATTATTTCAATATCAATTACGTGCTCTTATGTGCTCCTACGTGTTCCTATGTGTTTACATATTTTTATATGCTTTTATTTATTTGATTTAAATGTTCATTCAAATTTTCTTATATTTATTTAGTTAATTTTTATAATTATTTGAGAGACAATTAAATACCTCAAAAAAATGTAATAGATAGGATAGTTAGATTTGTTTTATTATATTTTCTCGTTTTAGATTGTAATTGGGTTCCCTATTGTAATATATAGGGTAGGTAGGATTTTTATTTTTCACATTTTAGATTGTCGTTAGATTCCCCACTGTAATAGATATATTTTTACGTATTTATGTGTCTTATGTGTTATGTGCTTTATCCGCTTTTCTTAGGATTTTTGCATCTAGATATTATGTTTACGTGTTACGTGCTACGTGCTCTTATATATTTATTTGTTTTAATTTATGTCTTATTTGTTTTACTGTGTATTATGAATGCATGACGTCACCACACTAGTCCAAAACTAGTTGTGATTTCTCCCCCGCCTACTTGCTAATCCAACGCTAGTAAGGTTCTTTAGAAATAGGCTAGTCCAACGCTAGACCTGTAGATCGTTCACGCATTAGATTCATCTTTTGCCTGATATCTATTACATTTTCATGCATATTTTTATTTTTAGAATATTTTCTCATTTGCATGATATTTCTTATTATATTATCACATACCCTCTGTATGTGTTAATCATATCATTTAGAATTGCATCACATTTAAACTAGTTCATTTGCTTGTCTATGTTAGGAGAATTATTCTTCAAACATGGGAAATGGGTGATTATAACTTTTTAGTTTAAATACTCTATTAATCCCTGTATAAGAAAATTATGTCACGAGTTTTTGCCTCCCGTATCCATTATACTGCATCCCTATTCTTTGACCACTTATATCTAATTATATAATTTAAGTTTTTTTTCTTTTTTTCGAATTTCATCCATGCATGCTCATGACCCCTTCAAGGAATTATTTTGATTTTCGCAATTAATGCGATTGGTATCAATTAAACCCTTGAATGGATATTTTGTCCCTTTTAGATATTTTATAAATTTAGATTTGCATCAATGTAGGAAACATCCAAACGTGATAAAATTAACGGTTAAATTAGAAAAATTTTGACTAAACCTCGCAACTAGTTTAGACTAGATTGAAAGAGTACCTTAAGTTTGAGTTAATCAAACCTTTGCCTTCTCTTTCTTTAACCGTGACTCCCGAATTTATTTTCTTTTGTTTTTCAAAAACCTGGAGTTGTCGAAAAGGATTTTATTTTTGTCTAAAAACACTTTTGAGTTACTTGGTACACCAAAACTCAATACCAAGTGGCGACTCCTATTTTTCTTAAGAACCGTTTTAGATAAATTTTGGACTCAAACTGTCGCATTCTTTAAAGTTCCATTTTAGATTCTTTTCACTTATTTTTAGGTAAAAATCATATCTTTTGTAAACACCTTTTTTTTTCCATCGCAAAAAATTTGACACGACAAATGCAATAGTGCCACGTGTAATATGTACGCAGTATCAGAATAAAAATACGTCAACCCATTTCATCTTGAAATCCAATGCGTACAAATATTTATGTTTACTTAGAATCTAGATAGAAAATTTTGCCTAACTTTTTAAGATTTTTTTATCATGTAACATCCATTATTCTTGGGATTTCAATGCTTCTCTGTTGGTTTTGGTTTACTAATTGGATGAATGCAGATATTCTTCACTTCTTCACTAATATACTTATTTTACTTTATAATATGGATTATTGTCATTTTTTGATTTCATATGTAGGACTTCAAAAGTAGCATATATTCTACTTTTGATTTAGCCAAGAGGATTTGATTTGAACAAGTAACCTTTCAATTAGTTAAATACATTGTCCATGAGAATTTTTTTTTCTTTCTGTATAAGGAATGTTAATTTATTGTTATAAATTTCTTTGTTGCAATTGCTTCACATCACATAGAAACCTCGTTGCACATTTATGAACATGGTCATGTTAGTGCTTGATGGAATTTTTTGTGCTAATTTTTTTTTTTGTTTTCACCTTGTGGGATATTCATGTCACAGTACATTCATACCTTTTTTCTTTTTTTTATATTTTTTTGGTAGTAAGAAGAATTTGATTCCTAAGATTAAAGGTAGGGTAAAAAATAAAAAAACTCCATGGGGTTAAACTAATACACAAAAAGCCCCTCATAGTTTTAAAACGTACAAAATGGTACCCATATTTTAAACTAAATTGTAAAGGTGACGATATCCTGTAAAATTAATAGAAATGACATAGTGAAACCTAAAAACAAATTTTTTATACCTAATTTTTAGCAAATATTTCCATTCTACTCCTTAGCACCCAATAAAATTCCCAGTGAAGTCAAAATCCGACATTTGTGTAGAGAAATCCAAGTAGCTTCTTGAATGAGAGAAATCCAACTAGCCTTTTGGATAGATCAAATTACCACCCAATTAAAGAGGAAGATAATGCTTCTTGAGGGATAAAGTAAACCACCGAATTGGTACACAATCTTGGCCAAGGTAAAAAGTTTTAATTTTGCATTTTTGCTAACAAACTGTTCTTATTATGGTTTAAAGTAAGAATATTGGAAATAAAATTGGGCTTCTATCTACTGATGAAGGGAAACTGTACTAGGAAAAAATTTGCTCGTGTCTTCCTCAACCTCTTGAGGAGGTAGCGGAGCTAGGGATCTACGATACCAATACAAGATTTGTGAGTGTCGAAGAAAGGCAAAGGTGAAAATTGTCGAGTCCGGGGAGCCATCGAAAGGGATGTTGTATTTTGTGTGTGAATGGGATGAATGTGACTTTTGGTCATGGTGTTATCCTATTTATAGAGATGAACAGACTAGGGAAAACTCTATTGGGAGGCCAACTATTGAAGAACATTTGCCGTGCATGACATTGAATAATGAAGTCAAGAACTTAAAAGCACTAGTTAGCTATTGTCTAATGGTATCTGTTTTTTCGCTTTTGCTTCTGATGATGATGATCAGATGATGTCTACAAAATAAGACAATGGTTTTCTTATGAATGAAAATGAAGCAAGTTGGTGGTTTGTTTTGTCCATGAAAATGTGTATCTTATTCTTTTGGTTTTTTTGGAAATGGCCTGCCAAAAACATATGTATCTTAACAAGCAATTGAAAAGGTAATCTACATCAAGATCTAAGCAAAAACACTTACATCAACTAAATCCACCACCATTGTGGAATATATTTGGAGCCCTTAATCATATTTGTCTATTAAAATAGTCAATAAGTAGGCAAAAGTTTCCTATCAACTATAACGTTTCCAAGTAAAGTTGACAAAAGCTTCCCAGGAAGCATAAACAAGCCTTAAAAACTATCCAAAAGTTTTGGCATGGAAGCACAAGCTGCCTCAAAAAACTACACAAAAGTTTTTTAACAAATAAAAAGTTTGTCCTAAACACAACCATAAAGCTTCTATGCTAAGTGAACTACAACTGTTCAGATCTTGCTTTCTTGGCCCTTAGGTTGTATAAAACATCAGAAATAGTAGGAAATCGGGCGCTTTTTGTTGGTGTAGTTGTGTCAGCAACCTTGTTACATCCTTTCTTACTACCACCCACAGGCTACAATTAAAGAGGAAATCAAAAAAACAAGCTAAGATGCTGAATGAAAGATGCATCTATAATTTAGAAATCCAATGCACGTAATTGAACTGAGATACAGATTGTCTGCCAAGCATAGTTTTTGCCACACTCGCAATTGTTGGCAGTGTATACTATTTTTTAGACCTACAGCTTGTTTTCTGAACAGGTTTAGTAGTGCTAGTTCCCTCTTCTTGATGGACAACTAGTTATAGGGGCACTATTGCTGAGGAAAAAAAATGAATCAATTGCTAAATTTGATTCAGCTTTATTGGGTCTTATCATCCCATGTAGGAATACATAGCCAACTAAACTTTATATTTTTGGCAATCTTTTCTGCAATGTTAGGACAAAATTTTCCTTGAAATTTTTGCATTCCAGACTTCTTAACTTGAATTCTTTGCATCAGCCTTCTTCAGATCCACTCAAGCATCCCTATGATAGTAGCTTTCTTGCTTCTAAAATTTAGTTATGAATGACTCGCATAGGTTATTCACCAGAATATCATATTTGCCACTTTGTCTAAAATGTGACTGGCTCCATAAAGTTGCGGGGCTTTTTTGCAGCCATTCAACTACATCCTTGCGAGATCTTTCAAGGGTATTCATTGCCGATTTCCAGTCCATTTCATTCCAAACACTTGCAGTTGCCCAGAACAGAACAAGTCTTTCAGCTCCTTTTCTTTGAACTTTTGCCTGAAATTTTGGTACCTTTGCCTCAAGCAGAACTTGTGTTCAAAATTTGACAATAATTCGTTCACTACATGGACCAACCCTTTCTGTATATCTGAGATGAATGTCTAAGGCATGTTTTCCATACCCAATCCAAGATCAACCATTAGTAGTTCCAAGAATTACTTCCATGAGTCATACCTCTCTACTTCTACCACTGCTACTGCTATTGCAATCATGTTGTTGTTGCCATCTCTGCCAACTGTTGATAACAGTTGACCACCAAATGTAGACTTCAAAAAATTCCCATCAAGACCAATTATTGGTCTGCAGCCATTGAGAAACCCCTGCTTGCAGGTATGAAAGCAATAATACAATCTTTCAAATGTCCTATTTGTACCATCTGTAGGCATAACAAGCTTAAGTTTGACAGTGCTACCAGGATTTGTCTCTCGGATTGTTGCTACATAACTCCAAAGGTATTGATATTGCTCCATGTCTGTGCCAAACATGTCATTTTTTGCCTTTCTCTTAGCTCTGCATATCTTCACAATGGAAACATTAATCATAAGTTTTCTAATATCATTCTGAAACCCAATTAGGCTACACTTTGGGTCACCTCTCATCTTGTCTTGGTATTTCATACTCAAATATTTGGCTGATGTATGCTTGTTGTTGTAACCTCTAGCACAAACATGCTTACTCAATGATTTGATCTAAAAGGTAGTTTCACCTTGGATTGATGTTGCACGAATCCTTCAAAAATAGCCCTTTGCACACTTGGCAATGATATTTTTCGAGTAGTTTTTTACCCAATTAATCTCATATTCCTCTCTGACCAATCATTCTACCAACACGTCTAAACACTTCAAAATTGGAAAACTTATGCCCAACCTTCAACTCAAAATGTGGCTTTCTAAACTCTACCTTAGGGTTAAAGCCAAGGCATTCTTGCTGGGTTTCACCATCAGATCCACACTTGCCCAGCAACTCTTCATCTAAAACCATTGGTTCCTGCCAATTCTCTTCTTGCATACCTGAAGCTCCACCTTCTACTTTTGATTTTTCATCAAGATTTTCACCCTCAGTTGCGATGGAATTTGCTAGTATGCAAATTGAGATAGATTCTAAGATGGAATCTGAGATGAAATGTGACGTGGAATTTCTCCAATAGCATCAAGCCTTTCAGACAGCTTGCTTTTATTGGACTTCTTTTTCTTAGCACTTCCATTTATGGCAAGGCTCTTCACAGTTGGCTTTGCATGAAAAGAAAACACATGATAAGGTTGAAAATGCTTGGAATGTAAAGTGGATCTGCCTTCTGGTTTGTTGTATTTATCCACATCTTTCTTGGTTGCAAAAATATCCTCATGCTCTATTGTCTCCAACCCATCCTTCAACCATTCAAGATCATCATCATTAGGAGTTGTTGTCTTTTTTGTTGCGGTGTTACTAACCCTATCATCATTAGGAGTTGTTGTCTTTTTTGTTGCGGTGTTACTAACCCTATCATCAGTAGTAGTTGACTTCTTTTTAGCTGTTGTGATGTTATGTACCCCACCATCATTGATGTCAAAAACTTTATTTTTTGATGTTGAGGCAATATTTGTTGAATTCGGCTCTAGCACGGTGGGCAGTATTTATTGAATTCGGCTCCAGCACAATGTCCCCACCATGTTCTGGTGACTTACTGACTTTTCAAAAGGCTCATCCCCATTGCAAGTACAAATTATCCTTGTTGCCATTTCTCAATATGCTTTTATTCATCAATTTAACATCATTGTTGTCCCTAATTGGATGTAGGCCACCATTTAAGTCAACTATTGGGGGCACAAAATCAAAAGGTCACTCTTGCATGCTTATCCAATTTCTTAAACATTCTACAAAAGCTAATTATGGAGATTTGGTCTTCAACTCTGTCTATAAAGACGGCCATATGGCTTTTTGTGTAGTGGAGGGTAGGAAATTCTCTAAATCTCTCATCAAAATACATATGTATGTTTACTTTTTTTCTCAGAGCTGTCTTTTTCCGTGGAATACTTTTCTCTCAGAATTGTCTTCTTTTGTGGAATATTTCAAGTAATATAATAAACATGTTTTAGTACCCCAACTAATATGTCTTAGTCATTGAAACGCAGAATGCCAAATAAACAGAGAAGTATAAATTCAATCAGTTTTAATAACAAGGGATTTTGGACCACTATCACCACTACTTCATATGACAGTTATAGGTATAGAAATTTAGAACTTTGACACACAACTCTTTATTAAATATCAACTTGTGACAATTATTTGAATCGTACTCAAATACGTATAGATCCTATGAGAAAGGGAACTTTCACAAATTATTTACATGATTCATAGTCAACATAAACAATCAACCATTAGCAGAGTCATGCTCAAACACAAACAAATCTTCCTAAAAATGGAATAAAATTAAGATAATATCAACTTTAAATCCATCATAACAGTACCCAAACTCACAAAATCATGACTTTTCTGTGGTCAACACCCAAAGATCTTATCTTATTTAAGTAAATAAATTTTTAGTTTTAAATATTGAAAATCAAATCAGCAAATCACAATTACTAACTCCAAACCCTAACTAACATAAACGAATTATGACATACATATCTATTTGCTTTCAATTTTATGGAAGAAATTTTCGCCTTGTCATCTTTTTCTTCGCTCTTCTTGATTGATTCAGATCGTAAGTTGTTCTTTCACTTGATTTGTGCTCTCTCTCTCTAGAAAGTCTCTCTCTCTCTCTCTCTCTCTCTCTCTCTCTCTCTCTTCGTTAGTTTTGAAAGAATGAAACAAATGATTTTCTTCAACTGAATTTGCTTAGTTTTATCGAGCCATTTTTCTCATTTCATCCTTCCCATTAATTTTATCGAATTTCATCACCCTTACAATTTAGTTTAAAATATGAAATATCGTACTGTACATTTTGAAACTACTTGAGGCTTTTCTATATAAGGGGGAGGGGGTTTTACCCTTAAAGGTATTGCGTAAATAGGAGGAAAAATATAAGAAAAAAGAACATTATACTTGCATTTTATGACGTTTTCAAGGCTGATCTTTCACTTTCGCTTTCTTTGATGAGGAAATGTTTGGGATTTTGCTTTTCCTTACTGTTAACACAATAACTTCTTCATTAGTTTAGCTATTGGTCACTTGATGGGGCAGTGTAAACTATTTTGAAAATTGTTGGCATTTCAAGAATTGTCCTTAAGTATTTTGGGTTGTTATTATACTTTTTCCCCTTCTTTTATACTTTTATAGCTTGAAAATTTTGTTCTGTATAAGCAATAAGCCTTTTTTCTTTTTTCTTTTTTGGCCTACATCTACGCAAATTACAATAATGATACAAAAAGCAAACGATTGTGCAAATGAACTATTTAAGAAGAATCTTTGTTTTCTTATTCAAGAAAATTGATTAATTAATCATTATATGCTTTTGTTTAGTATATTTAGATTAGAGAACTTAAACAAATTAATCATTATATGCTTTTGTTTAGTATATTTGTCCAATGTATAAAACATCTGTAATTTTTAATTTTTGCATATCCTCTTCAATGTTGCAAACTCCTTTTTGATAATTACACTCTTTGAAGAGATTATAAATTTTATCTACTAAATGAATATCATTTTTTTTTTAGATTTAATTTGATTATATGTTAAACTAAAAAAATAACCTGTGCAAGTGCATGGGATAAAAACTACTTATAGTTGGTTATAAAATATTGAAGTTGTACCATATTGAACTTATTGCCTATGAAATTCCATTTGAATTTGAACCATCAACATAATTCCATTTGAATTATAAGGAAGAATTGAAATTGAATGACTGTACTTTCTTCTAAATTACCTATATTAATTCGCATTATTAGAAGACACTTGCCAGGGATCAAGATCAAAGCTGTGAAATTTTTGAAATTGAAAATATATTTTCCATTATCAGTTAGTATACTAAGGAATATTTGTTTTTCCAAATTAGATTGAGGGGGATTGTGGATGATGTTATTCACACTCCTATTATGTTATATGCACTTTTAATATCCCGTTTTCATTTTGATGAGACCATATTATCCCTACCTTAATTATTTTTCCTTACTCACGAGCTAACTTTACTAGAGTTGGTCATCCAATTACGGTAGGATAAGAAGTTGGAGCAGGGATAATATGATTTTATCAAAATGAAAATGGAGTATAAATGACATAATAGGAGTGTAAATAACGTCACTCTGAGACTATTATACTACTTTTGATAGTATTTTCTGGTTTCTTTTGCCGTGGAAATTATGAAGTTTATGAAGTTGAAGGGCAATTGCCTGGTCAATGTATTGTTTTGACTTTTGAGGTTTGCTAAAGACAATTTATTTGCTAAAGACAAATATAAGATTTTTGTTGCCCTGCCTTGTGAGGGCTTAATTGGGTAAATGATTATTTTATGCCTTTCAAAGTAAAGAGTTGAGTAGTTTGTGTGGCTTTTGTCTAATTCCATTAAAAGTAACTATCGTTACACTAAGACCATATTTGATAAAATTGAAATTTGAAAATTAAAATTCAAAGTTTCTGAAATTTGAATACATTAAATTATTAAATATTAAATTTGATATATTTGAGTGTATACTATATTAATTAATTTAGATGTTCTATTTTTAGTTTCAAACACGTCTGAATATGTTAAGATCTGAACTTGTTAAATTTAAATGTTCAATTGGATTATCAAGTAGGGTCTAAATCGTAACTATAATTAACGTAATAACAACCTATAAATAACTTTTGAAGTTTAATAACAGACATGTTATAGTGGGCAAAAGTTTGCTAATGTGCTTAATATAATTCCCCAAAAAATTTTTAAAAAAATTATTCCCCAAAAAAAAAAAAGACTATTCCCCAAGAAAAAAAAATTCCATTTTCTATTTGTTTCAGCTCACCGCTTTGGATAATGAAATTATCCCAAATAATATTTCGTTTGCATCATAAATACATTTTTCAACCCACTTTTTTATAATTCTCAACCACTTTCTTATCTCACATATATCACATCGTAAAAAATGTTACAGTAATTATTCCAAATAATATTTCAAATAATACACTATCCAAATAAACCAATAGCAAAGCTTGGAATCCTATCAAGATCCCATTTTGTCCACGTTTTCTTTTCGCAGAGTCCCTCTTCTTATCCCTTATTTTCTCAACCACTTACTTATCCCTTTCTCACACCCTACTCAGCATTTATGTATATAAATAAATATTCATAAATACGTGGCCGACCTTCTCTCCTCGTGCTCCTTTGCGTCCACGTTTATTTTGCTTTATTATGTTACCAAATCTTCCTTTACAAATGTCATCGCTTTCCTATATATTTTATCTTCTCATTCGAACCTTTTCTTTAAATCACGAAAGGAAAGAACCCATTTCTTGAAGTCCATTGATTTTGAGTATATTCGTCTCAATTTTCATCTTCACAATGGAAGAAGCCAATGGTAAGCCACAGAATAGGCAATGAGATAAATTTCTTGGATTGATTGGTGGAATTACTGATGTTTTCGGGATTATGTTTGATTGGTTGTTTGGAGTTTGATGTAGCGAATGAACTGATGATTTAGTTGGTTCTATGAATATTAATGATACTTCTGTTTGTCGGTGCCATAATTGTCTGCAAGAATCTTGGATCTTATGTGCGAATTCCAGCACCGACGAAAAGTCAATTGGGGTCACTTCATTTTTTTTTAAGTTGGCCGTTTTTCTATCATGGTTTACTAAGAGACTGTCGAAAACTCGACACGATCATTGGCTTTTACTATCTTGCTTATGCTTTGCGATTTATCTGAATTTCTGATTGCTACCTGAAGTTTATTGACTTCAGTTTGTTCTTTGGAATTTTGGTCATTGTCACTTTCAGTTGTTGAGGCAAAGGATGGAACTATTTCTGTTGCTTCTGCATTTGCTGGCCATCAGGAAGGTAATAACATTGGCTCGTTTACTTTGATAACGTCCAAAATCAAGTCAATCTTTTTAGTACCAAAAGGTGTTTTTGATATAGATCTGTAGGTTGAGGCCATTGGAATATGGTAAAGAAACAGTTAAACAGGTTCTTTTTTTTCTTTTTTTCTTTTTTTCCCTTGTATAGATATATCTCGTAATGTGATTTTGAAACTTTCAAGCTGTATCAGCTTTTCCTCTTCAATTTTTCAGCCATTATCCTGAATTAGTGCTTCTGGTCTCTTTTTGCTATTCTCTATGGTATCAGTTAATAGTGTGTCCGCTGCTTAAGCTCGAGCATTGTTTTGATAGGATTCAGGTCTTTACTTGCAAACTCCCCCTTTGAAATTTGTATCCAATATTTCACCAACCAGCTATTTGATAGGCTCAGTTCTGAACCAGTTTTAATTTTGTATCAGTTGTTTCTCCTTCTTTGTAGAAGTTTTGATATTGAACATTCATGATCTTTTCTTGTATAAACAAATGAGACGTTGGCTGTACATTGCTTATCCCAATTTCTCAGAAAATTGAAATAAATATGTTTGAACTAGTTCTCATTATTGAGGTAAGCAGATTTAACTACAACACCATCATCCAAAACCTTTCAGAAGCATTCAACATTTAAGCTGCTTGAGATCTGTAATATGTTGCTTGAGTTTTCTATGTTGATATAACTTAGTGATTTGGATATCTTTGGAAACTTTTTCCAGAAATGTGTTCAGAAGCTGATCTGGATATGTAGTTCAAGTGTTTTTAGTTAAAGATAAGTCTGAGCATCTTCTGACCATATTTAAGTTCCTTGAAGGGAAAAGAAAACATAGAATAGCATTAACACTGGATTCTTAATTTGATTACAAGGTGAATCTGTTGTGATTAAATAGGTTGACCCAGGCCGTGGAAGTGAAAACTGAACCTTGCCTTGTCAGTTTGCAATTCACATTTTCTTACAGATAATGCTACTCTAGTGAAGTTCAACCTTAATTAATTTTGACACTAACCTGTAAGACTAGTTCTGAGTTCATTCCAGACCACTTCGTAACTCCTATTCCTCCTGTTCTTGTTGAGCCACCTCTGATAACAAACTACAGATTTAATTGATCGTTATCTTTTCCATGTACATTTATTGGTGAAATGGTCAAATTCCATTTGAATCTACTAAGGTAGCCTAGATTTTGATTTCGAAACATGACTGTTATAGTAGCTGGTGGGTAGGCTAGCTTCATGATGGGTATGTTATTTCTGATCAGCTGTACAGGATAGAGACCATAAATTCTTAACAAGAGCAGTGGAAGAAGCTTATAAAGGGGTAGAGTGTGGACATGGCGGACCATTTGGTGCAGTAGTTGTTCGCAACGATGAAATTGTTGTGCGCTGTCACAACATGGTTTTAGAAGGCATGGACCCTACTGCACATGCAGAGGTCACAGCAATCAGAGAGGTTAGATATAATTTCTGTGACATTTATCTTTGCTTTTGTACTCTTCCAATTCATTGAAGCACGAATGATCTCCCCAAGAAACAATCACCTAACGTTGAGACAGGTGGAATTATTGCAGGAAGCAACCACAGCAGCATAAACTACAATCACACTACTTAATGCATTTCCTCTTTTTAATGCAACACACCTCTCTCTCCCTCTTTTTCAATCACTCACTCATGCCTCTAATTCTATTTCTTGATAAATAAAGAGAAGAAAAAGGGAATCAATTTTTAGCTAATTAAATTTTTCTCCAATGCAGTATACTTATAAGTCTCGATTTTAATTCAATAAAGAATAGGTAGAATGTTACTTTTGATCCTCTTATATGAAAAAAAACTAAGATAATTGAAGAAAAAAATTGTGAAGTATGCATAAGACTTGGCTAGAAGCCTCATTGAAACATAAATTTGTATACATGTATGATGGTGTGTGACTATGTGGATGTGTTCCTAGTCCTCTAATGGTGGTGGATGATGGAGGCCCACCGCACGCACCATTTCTACTTGGGAAGCAGCAAAATGTGAAACAATTTGGCAAGGTTGCCAACCCCATGCACCACTTCTAAATTCTCACCAAAATGCCTTTTCTCTTAACGTCCTCCTTCTACTGTATGACACCTATTAATTGAAAATATAACCAAATCCCAGACAAGACAAGTTAGTCGCCGCATCCAAAATTTTAAAAACTTTCATGGTCGCAGCATGCAGCGACGTTAGCTGTCTGCAGTCGCCTCATGCAACTTTAAAAAAATTTGCTTAAGTTTAAAAACCTACTGTTGATCACATTTGATCAATGGTCAATCATATTTTGTCGCATCCATTTTGAATGCGGCGTTCTGACACTTCCAAAATTTTTTCTACGCCGATTTGTTATTTGCAGCATTCACAATTCAAAAAGAAAAATTTTTTTGTGCAACTTTAAGAACCAACCACTGATCAAATTTGATCAACAGTCAATCATGTCTCGCCGCATCCATTTTCGGATGCTGCATTTTGACAGACTGGAAGCATTTTTTTTTAAAAAATTTGTTAAGCTGCATTCTAGCATAAAAGAAAAAAGGCAAAAACAAATTGGATTTTCTGTATGCCGATTTTCTCAATTGCAGCGACCCTTATTTCAGAACACACTCCTACAGAACACCACTTTTCTGATGTTTTGGTATATTAACAATATTTGGAGAAATTCGCTGTCACTTGGAGTGGTGGAATTTCTTTTTTCAGATCAAATTTTCAGAGACTTTTGTGTTTCATGATAAAATTGTGTGGATTACTCTCAATTCTTTAGCTTACAATAGCCATGTGCTTTTACTGGATAGACTTAATTACTACTGTGAATTCTAGGCAGTGCTAGCAACTCAGCAAACATGAATAATTGGTTGGACATATGTGAAATTTTTTTGACACCTCTATCCTGTTTCCAATGATGAATACGCATGTTAGAAAGTCTCAGGAAAACAATCAACTGGCCTTGTACCAAAATGGACCCCCTACATTGAGTTTTGCATCAATGTGATGGCCATGCAATACAACCTGTATTAATGTGCCCAACCTGCAATTGAAATAGAAATATAAGTAGTTGTCTGATGATCAGTGAGTCATTGTGTACCAATTTAGATATAGAACTATGAAAGTGATTAGACCAAAGTGTATCACGTCAACAACCCCTCCCTTTCAACCAGAAGCAGAATTTTGAAGCGAGCATCTTGCAGATGTCCTTTTCTTGTAGAAGGATGTATCATGCTGGGAGTTGATAATCGTTTTCTTACCCTGGATGATTGATTTTGTTTTTAACACATATAAGTTGCATTTAGGGTGTCAAGTATTTTATGCGTTCTTTCAAAATATAATATGATCTGCAATCCTGGAAATTGCATGTAAAGATGGCCCATGAGCTTGTGAGACATTAAGTTGGTAAAAACTTTGCAAGTGGCAGATCCAGTAAATGCTGTCTATAGACTATGGATACGTAATCTGATGACAAGCTTACTCTTTGTTGTTGGTTAAAGCTTTAGGTACTAAATATGGCCAAAAGTAGTGTTCCCTACAAACTTCCGCAGGGAGCTTGGATTCAAACTTTATCTCAAACTTCACTGAGGTAGAAGTTTTAAAAGCAAAGTCAGGCGATAAAGTTAAAACTGCCTATAAAGCTGAAGTAAGTACAGAACCCATTAAAGACTTAAGATTTAATCTAAGCTAATAGAAGTATGTGGCAATGAAGTGTACTTACACGTCTATTACCTATTTATTATATGATTTAGGTATAGGAGAGTGCAGTCTGAAAACACATGGTCAATTTACTCTCATTTGTTTCCTCTGAAAAGTAGGATAGGCCTGACCCATCAGAAACAGGTCAAAACTGAGAAGCATCGGGAGCATCTGGGGAAATGATTTTAAACTGAGAAATGTTGGATAGTGACATATAACAATGTCCACGTGAATTTTGGTCTTTAAACTTCTTTTGCCAGAAAGATTTTAGTTCCCTGCCTAACATTTTTCTTCAGTGGCTCACAAACAATAACAATGAATCTTGAAGATTGAGATCTGTACAGAGCTAATAGTCTTTGAAATTTAGAATGCTCTCTGACCATTGTCCCAGATCCGATATCTTATCAATTCCTGAATGTTAAGCATTTCTGGTATTGTCTTTTATCAGAATTCTTATAATGTTTTTGAGTTAATGATGACAGCTTGGAAGCTAAAGTATTAAAATATTAACCATACTTGAGCTTAGGCAGCTTGGATGAATGTGACCATTTATGTTTGACAATCTCAAATTTAAATTATAGGAATGCAGAGATAATATGATCTTTAAGCTAGGATGATTGGTAGAAATATTCATTTGCAATTTAGTAATTTTGCGTAGTTTTTCTCCATTTGGCTGCCCAAAATAGTAATGTCATGATGATAATTTGCTCTTGCTGATGATGCAAAGGGACGTGACTGGTGCATAGATAAACCTCTTTTCAGTAAATGTTTGTACTCACTATACGCTCCTATAATAACAAACATAGAATCGTAGAACTTCTGATTGAAGTCTTTGTTATGTTATTATATTTGGCGGACAATTTGTTCATTGAAGGTGGTCCCTTGCTGTCTTTTCTCCATCAATTATGGAATCCCTTGTCCTTTTTCTGTTTCTTTAGCTTTAGAGGGTGGAGGGGTGATGGCCTGTGTACTTAGCATGCAACTTTTCAAAATTAACATACTGCTGATCAAACGTGAAATTGTTGGAGTATTTTAGTCTTTTAGATTCAGCTTTGGCCATGCTTTGAGTGGTACATTTGGACAATGCTACATTTTACACAGGCATGCAATTTTGTCTATTTACTTTAAGATTTGAATGATAGAGTTTAATCTAGAATAGTCTTTTTACTCATTTGTAAGAGCACATGCATAGCATGCCATGCACATAATACGTGTTTGCAATTGCTTCCACTTCCCTGCAAATGGTATGGAAGAATGTACTAGTCAAGCATTAGATGCTTCAGTTAGATTGATTCTTCATTTCTTCCTTAAATGTTAATTTCGAATGGATTTTTCATGTTTTTCTTTTTATGTCATATTTCTTCTTGGAATTGCTGGAGTTCCATGGTTGCAATGGTATTTGTGCAGGAAAATGACCAATTTCATCGCTAAACTTTTTTACTAGTGCTGACTTAGTCCCTAACTTTTATTCTTAGCCAATTTGATACGTTAACTCATTTTGCAGTTCCAATTAAGGATCTCCGTGGCAGCGCCACCACCTAAAATCGATCTGGCTCCTAATTGACTAACTAAATTGGGGTTATGTTGGGAACGCCACAAATGGGACTGTAATAAATCAACTAAATCGTATAAAAAACCACGAGTAAACTTTAAAAATGTTTATCTGGTGATTTTTTACACAATTTAAAAGTTTTATCTGGTGGTTTTTTATACGATTTACTTGTTTTATTATAGTCTCGTAAGGGACATTTCCATAATACCCCTATTTAATTAGTCAATTAGGAAAAAGATTGGTTTTAGGTAGTGGTGCCACTGCGAAGGTCCTTAATTGGAATTGCAAAATAAATTCAAGTATCAAATTGGTAAGAAACGAAATTTAGGGACAACATTGGCATTAGGAAAAAAAGTTTAGGGACGAAATTGGCCATTTTCCCTAAGTATACTACTCAAAGCTGCTGCTTGGCCATTCTCATGTTGGATACTACTTGTTCAGGCATGCAAAAAGCTCAACAAAATTGAGCTCTCAGATTGCGAGATGTATGCTTCTTGTGAGCCTTGCCCCATGTGCTTTGGTGCAATCCACCTTTCTAGAATTAAGGTTCTTTTCTCTTTTCATGTCATCTTTCCTGGTGGGTTCATGATTTACATTTAGGCCCTTTTATTCTAATTCCTGTGTTTTGACACACTTTATGCAGAGACTGGTTTATGGTGCCAAAGCTGAAGCTGCCATTGCCATTGGGTTTGATGATTTTATCGCTGATGCCCTAAGAGGTACTGGTTTTTACCAAAAGGCACATTTGGAGATCAAGAGAGCAGATGGTAATGCATCCCGTATTGCAGAGCAAGTCTTCGAGAAAACAAAGGCCAAATTTCCTATCTACTGAGGAAAATGTTGAAATCTGTGATCGCTGATATGGATGCTTTGGAACGATTCACGTTTGCTCATAAAGTAGCTTCTAGCGTTCATTGTTTCAATGATCTCTACATTGTTGAACAATGTCCACGGGAACTGCCGTTACCTTGTTATTTCCTTAACAAGTGTTTATATTTATATTTGTTTCTTCCTCAAGTTCGAGAGTCCCAGTTCGTTGATTTTTCATTATGTTAAATTGTGAAAGGTGGAGATATTTATGATGAATGTCCTTCACTCTGTGTTCAGTAGATTGGTATCCCGGAAAGGTCCGTGTGTATGTGCTCAATTTCCTTCAAGGTATCCAGTTTTCATGATGAGATATGAGATTCAGTCTTGAAACTTCAGGAGATGACACTTCTGGAAAATACATAGAAATGTAGCAACTATTCCCATTTTACCAATGTACTTCATCTTCTTGACTCGTTAAAAGTTTATAAACCTTGTGCCTTTAACAATTCGTTTAAACTACTTTGCAGACAAACAAGCAAAGGTAAGTTTACTCGTAAGCTGTCGGTTGCATTGTAGCAAGTGGAACGGACGTCTTGAACACATGATACTTACATGTAGTTAAAGGTCGAGATACTATTGGTCAACCAATTAATGTAACTTGTGAGGTACAGCAATTATTAGGAAATGATCGCCACCTTGTTCTTCGGATACAATTCGATCCCTCTAAAATGAGGCATGGAAGAAAGCCACTATGAAGAAGTTTCGGGGGTCACGAAGGAAGCTTCTAGCTCATGTTGGCCGTGTTGAGAACAAGAATTGAACTCTAAGTGCCTGCAACATCCAATAGTGATGGAAAATTTTATGTTGGGAGCGACTGAAAGGCATGTGTAGTAATTCTTGAACTAGTGAAAGTGTTTTAAGTGGACATATAAGGATTTCACTTGATTTAATTTAACATGTCAAAGGGACTTACTTAATATGTGAATTAGCAAGTGGGATCTTTATATGTTCACGCGGAGCTTTTCTATTGATTCTAGATTAACTACTAGGTATGTTTAGTAGTTACTCCTGATTGAAATAAAACTTCTACAATAGTGATACAGATGAAATGCATGGTAAAAAGTTTAATTTGGGCAGCAAATCAAGTTGGATCAGGAAAAAAAAAATCATATTTGAACCAGGAGCAAAAATAGCAATAGGAAGCTCGGCGAACTGTAGTCTATTTCATGCTAACTTTTAGATGAACTCAAATCTTTGGGAAATCAGTACTTTCACAAAGAATAGTGACATCTTTAACCAAACTAATCAGTACATATTAGTAGCCGCCAAACAAATTTGGAGCTCGCGAAGACAGAAGCAATTTGCAGACAAATCACAGTTTAACAAGTCAGAAAGAGTTGTATTCGGAGCTTCTCAGGCACATATTGCAGAGAGGCATCTGAAGGACATGGTTATTTCACTCTGAGGTGCCATAGGAATAAATGCATTTTGATAAAAGCTGGCTCGTCATTACCCCTAGCTATGTCATTTAATGTTATACCAAAAATTCCCTCTGAAGTTAGTTTTCAAAGTACTCAAATTCCATCTTTTTCTTTATCAACTATCCACATCCAGAGCTGCAAATAAGTCCAGCCAAGTTTCGATTCAATCTTACCAAGTTCAAGTTCGAGTTTGACGTCTCTCAATGTAAAATTCGAACTCAAGTTTGACCTCAGATTCGAATTAAGTTAAGCCTGAATTCAAGCTTACTCGAGTTTAAAAAAATAAAAAATAATTACTCTCTCCATCCCATAAATTTGTCATATTTGTCACTTTTTCTTGTCCCAAATTAATTATTATCTTACAAAAGTCAATCCATTTTGTTCAATGAAATTTTATCTTTACCTTTATGTGACCCACCACTTATTCCTCAGAATTATTAATACATCAAATAAAAGATGTCCCGCTGCTAAGGTATAAAAAGAAAGTAAAACTGCTCTTTCCTATTAATATTACTATACATAAATTGCACATTCTCCCAAAAATGACAAATTTTATGGGATGGAGGGAGTATTTTGTTTTAAAAAATGAATAAAATAGTAATTTTTCTAAAAATTAATAAAATAGTAGGATATATATGTTATTTTACTTAATAAAAATAAAAATAATATATATATATATATATTTGCATATATGTATAATCAAGTGGCTTGCAAGCTCGAACTCAAGCTAGATGTTGGTCGAGTTCGAGTCGAATTTTGACCGAGCTGGCTCACGAGCGCTCATAAGTGATTTGATACATTTGCAATCCAACTCATATCCTCTTTTTTCTTCTTTACCATGATTTTAAAAAGTAATAACTTCCTAAATAATGAAAAAGAGTAGTTTTATAACTTTTGAAAAAAAAAATACATGCTCTGACATGATTCCACATACAATAATTTATTGTAAAAATAATTAATTTGATAATTTTTTATAATAAACACACATAGGGTGTGTCAAAAGCACTAGCGCATATAAAGAGAGTCGGGTGAAAAAAGATTGAAACATTAAGGAGTAGATTTAAATTTACTCATTTCTTCCCAACATCTCACAAGGTTTAGAGTGGCCATAGAGCGCAGAGTTTACCAACTTCTCAAGATTTAGAGTGGCCATAGTTTTATAGCGTCCTCAAGATTTGGAGTGGCCATAGAACTTAGCAAAATCTCACAAGGCCGAATTTTTATGGCATTTTCGTTAGGATTAATTTTTTATACACTAACAGTGTAGTGATCTTTTTATACTAACTATTTTGATTATATGCTACATAATGATTTGAATCAAATTTAAACTCATGTTATGTGATATGATTTAAATCTGATAGTGTAAAATATAATATACACTAACGGTGTATAAAAAAGTTATTCTTTTTTATTAATAATGTGGCAAAATTTATATGTCCAAAAAAAAAGCAATAACAACCTATAGACAACTTTTGAAATTCAATGACAAAGACATGTAATAGTGGGCAAAAGTTCGTTAATGTGCCTAATATAATTCATAAAAAAGGAAAAATGCCCCAAAAAAAAATTCCATTTACTGCTTTTAATTAGTTATAGCTTTGAGTTTTTGGCTCTTACCATCAACACTACTTTGCAGTTTGCATTAGGGATACAAACGAATCGAGTAGCTTGTGAACTGATCGATCAAACAATTGACTTGACTCGGCATTGACCGAGTTTGAGTCAATCTTGAGCGATTCGTTTAGTCAAACAAGTCGAGTATGGATCGTTTTTAGTTAAGTTTGATAGCTTGTCAAGTCTTATCGAGCAACAAGTGTTATATATGTAAAAAATATATTTATAATATATGTATATGTGTGTATATATACATACATATATATATAGTAAATTACATATATAAGGACTAAGTTTTTGTAAATTTTCAAAATACCTCATTTTCAAATCGAGCTCGATCAGGCTGGAGGTTGATACTCGAGCATATCAGAAATCTTAACGAATCAAATTGAATATGTAGAATTTCAAACTCTGAGTCGAACTCGATCTCAAACAGTGCTAAATCAAGTTGAGTTCAAACTCGAACATAGTATTACTCGGAATCGACTCAACTCGTTTGCACCGTCACTTTTGATTATGAAAAGCAAAACTTGGAATCACTTTTCCTTTGGGAAAATCGTTCAAAATGTTCCTTACATTTTGCAAAATAACTTTTTTAATCCCTCACTTTTAAAAGTGTAATTTTACATCTTTTACAAATTCACATTGATCAAATTTGGTTCCTACCTAGGTTTCTAATTAGTTTTTTGTCGGAATCCACCACGCGACTTGTATGTGATCATTTTTGAAAAGTAAATTTGTCAAATCAAATTTTACATATTTTGATTCATAGTCCTTCACATTTCACAAAATAAATTTTTTGATCCTTCATATTTTTCAAAATGAAAATTTTCATCCGTAATTGATCATATGTACGAATAGCTTTTTTTCTTTAAACCCATATATATACCTATTTGATTTTATCTGAACAGTATGAATATCATGTAATATATTTCTATCTAATTTCACCTAAATAAGCTAATCGTAATTGTACACGTAACAATTTTATTTTAAACCCATATATATATATATCTATATCTATATGATTTCACCATATGAACCTATTCAATATTTGTGACATTTCTCTTTTGATAATAATTTATTTATTAAATTGTATAATAATGACATCTAATTAATGGGTCTTAACTAGAATTTTATAATCATGCTAATAAATTGCAATTTAAATTTGAAATTTCTACTCACCACTTTTAAGACAAACAGTTGAATTACTTGTCTTGTAATTGTTTTAAAATTTGAAAGTGCCAATCACTTACTTCTTTTTATCATACTTTTCCGTTGTTTATTTTTTTGTCCAAATTTAATTCGATATAAATACTTGATAATGTTTAGAATTAAATGTCTTCTTTGTTTTCAATTTTTAAGTAAAAGGAAATGAATAAGAGTGAAAAATTAATAATTTTTTTAAACACATGTATATATCTATTTGATTTCACTTGAGCAGTACAAATAACATGTAATATATCTCTATTTGATTTAGTCAGACGCAATCAAATAGAGATATATTACATGCTTTTGTACTGTTAAGATGAAATCAAATAGATATTTAAAAAAAACTATTCACACATATGATTAATGAGGGACGAAAAAATCTATTTTGAAAAATATGAATGACGAAAAAATTCATTTTGTGAAATGTGAGGGACGAAAAAATTCATTTTTGTGAAATGTGAGATACCATAAATTAAATTATATAAAATTTAATTTGACAATTTGGTTCTTAAAAATGATCACGTGCCTTGCACGTAATAGATTCCCCACTAAAAATTAGTCAAAAATCTAGATTGAGATAAAATTTGATCAATATGAATTTATAAGAGGTGTAAAATTATACTAAAAGTGATGGATATAAAAAATTATTTTGTAAAATGCAAGAGATATTCCGAACGATTTTCCTTTTCCCTTTTATAAAATCCTTCGGCTTATCCTTGTTTTCTGTTGAGCGTGAGCGCGCGCTTTTCTGTACAAGTGCCTATCTTCTCCTCTTCTCCTCGTCCCCTTTCCCTCCACGTTTATTTTGCTGTTTGACGCCAAATCTTTCTTTACTCATATCGTCGCTTTCCTAAATATTTCATCTTCTCATTCGAACCCTTTTCTTGAAACCATTGACTTTCCGTATATTCGTCTCAATTTTCATCTTCACAATGGAAGAAGCCAATGGTAAGCCACAGAATAGGCAATGAGATAAATTTCTTGGATAAATTGGTGGAATTTCTGATGTTTTCGGGATTATGTTTGATATGTTGTTTGGAGTTTGATGTAGCGAATGAACTGATGATTTAGTTGGTTCTATGAATATTAATGATACTTCTGTTTGTCGGTGCCATAATTGTCTGTAAGAATCTTGGATCTTATGTGCGAATTCCAGCACTGAAAACAGTCTACTGGGGTCACTTCATTTTTTTTAAGTTGGTCGTTTTTCTATCATGGTTTACTAAGAGACTGTAGAAAACTCAACACGATCATTGGCTTTCACTATCTTGTATCTGCTCTGTGATTTTTCTGAATTTCTGATTGCTACCTGCAGTTTTCGAATTCTGCTCTAGTTTGTTACCTGAATAGCTTTAGTTTGTTCTTTAGTTTATTCACATTCAGTTGTTGAGGCAAAGGGTGGAACTATTTCTGTTGCTTCTGCATTGGCTGGCAATCAGGAAGGTAACAATATTGGTTCGTTTACTTTGATAATGTCCAAAATCAAGTCAGTCTTTTTTCGTACCAAAAGGTGCTTTTGGTAAAATCTGTAGTTTAAGGCCATTGGAATATGGTAAAGAAACAGTTAAAAAAGGTCCTTTTTTCTCTTTTCTATTTTTTCCTCTTGTATTAGATATATCTCGTAATGTCATTTTGAACCATTCAAGCTGTATCAGTTCCTCTTCGATTTTTCAGCCGTAATCCTGAATTAGTGCTTCTGGTCCATTTTTGCTATTCTCTATTGTATCAGTTAATAGTGTGTCCGCTGCTTCAGCTTGAGCATTGTTTGGATAGGATTCAGGCCTTTACTTGCAAACTCCCCCTTTGGAATTTGTATCCAACATTTCACCAAACGCTATTCGATAGGGTCAGTTCTGAACCAATTTTAATTTTGCATCAGTTATTTCTTCTTCTTTGTTGAAGTTTTGATATTGAACATTCATGTACATTTTATGTATAAACAAATGAGACATTGGTTGTACATTGCTTATCCAAATTTCTCAGAAAATTGAAATAAATATGTTTGAACTAGTTCTCAATATTGATGTAAGAAGATTTAACTAAAACATCATCATCCATCCAAAAGCTTTCAGAAGCATTCAACATTTAAGTTGCTTGAAATCTGTAATATGTAGCTTGAGTTTTCTATGCTGACATAACTTAGTGATTTGGATATCTTTGGAAATTTTGTCCAGATATGTGTTCAGAAACTGATCTGGATGTGTATGTTCAAGTGTTTTCTAGTTAAAGATAAGTCTGAGCATCTTCTGACCAACATTTAAGTTCCTTGAAGGGAAAAGAAAACATAGAATAGCATTAATCCTGGATTCTTAATTTGATTACAAGGTGAATCATTTAATAGGTTGACCCAGGCTGTGGAAGTGAAAACTGAACCTTACCTGGTCTTCAGTTTGCAATTTACATGTTCTTATGGATAATGCAACTCTAGTGAAGTTCAACCCTAATTTTGACAAACCTGTAGCACTAGTTCTGAGTTGATTCCAGACTGCCTCCTGACTCCTATTTCTCCTGTTCTTGTTGAGGCACCCCTGATAACAAACTACAGATTTAATTGAAATCGTTATCTTTTCCATGTACATTTATTGGTGAAATGGTCAAATTCCATTCGCATCTACTAAGGTAGCTTAGATGTTGATTTTGAAACGTGACTATATTAGTTACTGGTGGATAGGCTAGCTTCATGATGTGTTTGTTATTTCTGATCAGCTGTACAGGATAGAGAACATAAATTCTTAACAATCGCAGTCCAAGAAGCACATAAAGGGGCAGAGTGTGGGCATGGCAGACCATTTGGTGCAGTAGTTGTTCGCAATGATGAAATTGTTATCAGCTGTCACAACATGGTTTTAGCACGCACTGACCCTACTGCACATGCAGAGGTCACAGCAATTAGAGAGGTTAGATATAATTTCTCTGAGATTTATCTGTTTGTATAATTATAGCATGTGCATTTTGTAGGAGCTCTCTTTGGGTTTAGTTTACACTTGGATGTAATTTGTCAACATTTTCTTGCATGATTTCATATATTTTTGTTTGATGCAGACATAAATGATGTGTAGCACCTGTATCTCTTCCATGCAGTCTGGCGCTGCACTAGTTGTGGTGCTGCATTTAGTGGTCTTGCAACTGAACTGGCTGGAAGTATTTTCTTGTCAGTATGTGATAGAAGAAACTTATGGATTACACATTCCCAGTACATGTTCCCAATAACAATAACCATAAAACATGTGGAAGACAGCATTCTGCTTGTTCCCAATAACAATAACCATACACTAGTTGTGGTGCTGCATTTAGTGGTCTTGCAACTGAACTGGCTGGAAGTATTTTCTTGTCAGTATGTGATAGAAGAAACTTATTGATTATACGTTCCCAATACATGTTCCCAATAACAATAACCATAAAACATGTGGAAGACAACATTCTGCTTGTTGTGTTGGTGGTAATGGAAATTTGTTCAGACTTGGACCCTAAGTTTACTTTTCCTTCATTCTTTGTTGATTGAAAAAAAATATAATGTGCTTGGTTGGTGGTATTGAAGCTAATTTCTCAGTGCCAAGGACTGCTAAGTTGTGTCTTCTGATGTCTCTTGTCATCACCACCACCACCACCACCATCATCATCATCATTATCATCTTCTTCCCTGACATTTTTGGATCTTTGCTTACAACAAGCCATGTGCTTTTACTGGATAGACTTAATTACTATTTTGAATTCTAGTCAGTGCTTGCAATGCAGCAAACGTGAATAATTGGTTGGAAATATGTGAAATTTTTTTTTTTCCAAAGATGAATATGCATGTTAGAAAGTCACAGGCAAACAATCAACTGTCCTCATACAAAAATAGGCACCCTACTTTGAGTTATCCATCAATGTAATGATGGCCATGCAATACAATCTGTATTCCCAACCTGTAGTTGAAATAGAAATATAAGTAGTAGTCTGATGGTCAGCAAGTCAATTTGTGCCAATTTATATATAGATGTATGAAAGTGATTAGACCGAAGTGTATCAAGTCAACAACCCCTCCTTTTTAACGAGAAGCAAAATTTTGAAGTGAGCATGTTGCAGATGTCCTTTTCTTGTAGAAAGCTGTATCATACTAGGAGCTGATAATTGTTTTCTTACCCTGGGTGATTGATATTGTTTTAAACATGTATAAGTTGCTTTTTTCTTTGTTGGACGATTGTAAAGAGTTCGGTCATTTAGGGTGTCAAGTTTCTTATACATTCTTTCCAAATATAAGATGATCTGCAATCCTAGAAATTGCATGCAAAGATTGCCCATGGAACATGAGCTTGTGAGACATAAGTTGGTAAAAACTTTGCAAGTGGCAGATTCTGTAAATACTGTCTAAGGACTATGGATACATAATCTGATGACAAGCTTACTGTTCGTTGTTGGTTAGAGCTTTAGGTTCTAAATAGAGACAAAGGTAGTGTTCCCTACCACCTTCAGCAGGGAGGTCGGATTCAAACTTTATCTCAAACTTCACCAAAGTAGAAGTTTTAAAAGAAAAGTCAGGCCATAAAGTCAAAACTGCCTATAAAGCTGAAGTAAGTGCAGAACCTATTGAAGACTTCAGATTTGATCCAAGATGATTAGAAATATGGGGCAAGGAAGTGTACTGACACATCTATTACCTATTTCTTTTATGATTTAGGTATAGGAGAGGTCAATCTGATAACACATGGTCAATTTACTCTCACTTGTTTCCTCTGAAAAGTAGGATAGGCCTGACCCATCAGAAACAGGTCATAACTGAGAAGCATCGGGAGCATCTGGGAAAATGATTTTAAACCAAGAAATGTTGGATAGTGACTTATATCAATGTCTGCATAAAATTTGGTCTTAACCTTCTTTTACCAGAAAGATTTTAGTTCCCTGCCTAACATTTTTCGTCAGTGGATCCCAAACAATAACAATGAATCTTGAAGATTGAGATCTGTAAAGAGCTATTAATTTTTGAAATTTAGAATGCTTTCTGACCATTGTCTCAGATCCCATATCTTATTGATTTCTGAATGTTAAGCATCTGGTATTGTCATTTAGCAGAGTTCTTAAAAATGCTATCGAGTCAATGATGACAGCTTGGAAACTGGAGTAAAGTGTTAAAATATTAACCATACTCAAGCTCAGGCAGCTTGGATGAATGTAACCATTTATGTTTGACAATCTCAAATTTAAATTATAGGGATGCAGAGATAGGATGATCTTTAAGCTAGGATGATCTATGGAAATATTCATTTGCAATTCAGTGATTTTGCTTATATTTTCTTCATTTGGCTGTGGAAAATAGAAATGTCATGGTGATAATTTGCTCTTGCTGATGATGCAAAAGGACATGACTGGTGCTTAGATAAACATCTTTTCAGTAGATATTTGTACTTTGCTATACAGTCATGCAATAGCAAACATAGAATCATCGAACTTCTGATTGAAGTCTTTGTTATGTTATTATATTTGGCGGACAATTTTTTCGTTGAAGGTGGTCCATTGCTGTCTTTTCTCCATCAACTATGGAATCCCTTGTCCTTTTTCTGTTTCTTTAGCTTTAGAGGGTGGAGGGGGGATGGCCTGTGTACTTAGCATGCAACTTTTCAAAATCAACATACTGCTTATCAAACGTGAATTGTTGGAGTGTTTTAGTCTTTTAGATTCAGCTTTGGCCAGGTTCTGAGCGGTACATTCTGACTGCAATCCTACATTTTACACAAATATGCAATTTTGCCTATTTACTTTCAGATTTCAGTGATTGAGTTTAATCTAGAGCAGTCTTTTTACTTATTTGTAAGCACGTTTTGCATGCCATGCACATAATATGTGCTTGCAATTACTTCTGCTTCTTTGCAATGGAATATGGGAGGAGTGTACTAGCTGAGGATTAGATACTGCAGTTAGATTGATTCTTCGTGATTTTGTTTTATGTTAATTTCGAATTTGATTTTTCATGTTTTTCTTTTTATGTCGTATTTCTTCTTTGAATTGGTGGAGTTCCATGGCTGCAATGGTATTTATGCCTCTTAAAGTTGCTGCTTTGTCATTCTCATGTTGGATACTACTTGTTCAGGCATGCAAAAAGCTCAACAAAATTGAGCTCTCAGATTGTGAAATGTATGCTTCTTGTGAGCCTTGCCCCATGTGCTTTGGTGCAATCTACCTTTCCAAAATTAAGGTTCTTTTCTTTTCTCTTTTCATGTCATCTTGCCTGGTAGGTTCATGATTTACATTTAGGCTCTTTTATTCTAATTCCTGTGTTTTGAAACACTTTATGCAGAGACTGGTTTATGGTGCCAAAGCTGAAGCTGCCATTGCCATTGGATATAATGCTTTTATTGCCGATGCCCTAAGAGGTACTGGTTTTTACCAAAAGGGTCATTTGGAGATCAAGAGAGCAGATGGTAATGCATCCCATATTGCGGAGCAAGTCTTTGAGAAATCAAAGGCCAACATATCCACTGAGGAAAATGTTGAAATCTGTGATTGCTGATATGGATGCTTTGGAATGATTCACATTTGCTCATAAAGTAGCTTCTAGCATCCATATTGTTTCATTGATCTCTACATTGTTGAACATGTCAATGTGAGTTGCGATTCCCTTGTCATTTCCTTAACAAGCATTTATATTTATATTTGTTTCTTTCTCAAGTTTGAGAGTCCCAGTTCAATGATCATATGTTAAATTGCGAAAGGTGGAGATATTTTCGATGAATGTCCTTCACTCCTGTGTTCAGCTGGAAAATTTAGATTGGTATCCCAGAAAGATTGGTGTGCATGTGCTCAATTTCCTTCAAGGATTTCAGTTTGCATGATGAGATATGAGATTCAGTCTTGAAGCTTCAGGAGATGACAGTTCTGGAAAACACATAGAAATATAGCAACAATTTCCCATTGTACCATTGTACTTCATCTTCTTGACTCCTCGAAGTTTACACACAAACAAGCGAAGGTAGTTTTACTCGTAGGTTGTCTTTAAATTGTAGTAAGTGGAACGGATGATAAAAAAACGTTGACTGAAACATCCAATAGTTATGGAAAATTTTATGTCAACTCGGATCAACTACTAAGCATGTATAGTAGTTATTTCTGAACTAACGAAAGAGTTTCACGTGAACGTATAAGGATTTCACTTGATTTAATTTAATTTACACGTTAAAAGAACCACTAAATATATGGATTAACAAGTGAAACTTTTATATGTCCGCGTGGAGTTTTTCTATTGGTCCTAAACCAACTACTAGGTAGGCTTAATAGTTGCTCCTAACTGATATAAAACTTTTCCAAATCAAGCATAAATTTGGGCAGAAAATCAAGCTGGATCAGGAAAAAATAATCTTTGAACCAGGAGCAAAATAGCAATAGGTAGTTTCACGAACTGTAGTTTATTTGATGCTAATTCTTTGGGAAATCAGTACTTTGACAAGGAACAGTGACATCTCTAACCAAACCAATCAGTACATATTATTAGCCGCCAAAGGCATTTGAAGCTAGCGAAGACAGAAATGAGTTACATTCGAAGCTTCTTAGGATCATATCGCAGAGGGGCATCTGAAGGAATCAGTTAATTCACTCTTGAGATGCCATAGGAATAAATGCAGTTTGATAAAAGCTGCCTCGTCATTACCCCTAGCTTCAACTTGGTGGACCTTATACAGCAGTCAGAACAAACCAACAAAATTCAACCCAAAAAAAAAAAGGTAAACAGAGAGAGGAAAAAAAAAAACAAATTATGTGTACACTTTGATAAACCAATACAGCCCGGATGGAAAGACTAATGAACCTTTTTGTTGGTCAGTTTTCATCGCCATAAAGGTCCTCAATACCATGATTCTTAAAGACTGAAATTAATGACTTCTTCCTCTAATCAAAACATAGAGACCATCCATAGCATATTGAATTAGATGCTTTAATATATTGACACTGGGCAGGTATTCAGTAAAATCAGGATACTGGCAACGCCAAACAGAAAGGACTTCCATATGCAAGACTTCAAGATAACAATGGATGGTGGAAGATCAATAATCCTCTCCAGACACAATCGCCAAGAATAATCAACCTTATCTCATTTCTTTAAGGTTCAGAGTCCTTGGAACAGAAAACTGCACGGATGCATACGCATTTTTCTTTACACTTAATGTTTCTCTGACATGTTTTAAGGGCAGCAGAGAGAGGAGAGAGGTGTTTCTTTGTTGGCAGCACTCACTACTAAAGTAAAACTTTGCATCTTCCAAACATGATTCTCCAACAATCCTCAAATAAATTAAACTCTGCATGTTTCAAACATGATTCTCCAAGAATCTGCCTAACTAAAGTTATCGTGAAAACATTGCTTGAGCTCCAACACAGATGATTTTGCTAGGGAAAATGCAGAAGACGTATGATTACCAATTGGTCCAAGCAGATAAGCTGTTCCAAAATAAAGTATTTCTCGCTCGCTCGATCGATTAACGAGCAGAACAACAAGAAGAATAGACATCAATCCAGCAAATAAAAAAAAAAGAAGGTAAGTATAGATATCAAATAACAAGTTACCTAAGATTGTCCATTCTCATGTACATGTCAACTAACTATCTGCACAAATATTAGGAGTCTAAACAAGCCATCAGGGCTGAATATATAGGACTCATTATTCCACAATGTAAGTTAAAATCCTAAACTATTAATCAATTACCAGAAGAAAATTTATCAACTAAGATCATATACTGAATAATGGAAAAAGCACCAAGCACTTACTACTCCTCGAATCCAAGTCAAGACCTGCCTACTCATCAACCCTCCAGCAATTCCTAACTATCGACTTCCCATTGATCTTAGCTCCTCCAGCTGCGCCTTTATTTGATCCTGCACCAATTCTAACCTCTTTGAATACACCTCCAACTCCAATATCTGTTGCTTCCTCCACTTCTCATCCGCCACCAAATCCCCATTTAACCCTAATGGCATTGGACTCAATGCAAAGCCAAATCCTCGTGAACCACCCATCATTGGCCCATTCAAACTCATCACACTGTTCAACAATTCCTTAAATATCGGTGATAAACAGCTCCTCACTGTCTCCTCAATCAAATTCGTGGCCTGCCCCGACCCTGCTGAACCAGCTGCAGCCGTCACCGGCCCAATTTGCGTTGCTGTAGGCGTAACCACGCCCACATTCTGCATATTTTGCACATTCTGCACGCTTTGCTGCTGGTTTGAATTTTGCAAAGTTGGAACACTAGTATACCCAAATGGTTTCTCCTCAATTTTCACCCCACCTACACCGCGTGATCTTTTCCTAGACCGCGGAGTTTTCTTCTCTAAATGATCAATTCCATTAGGGTTAAGGTTAAAATTAGGGTTAGGGCTTTGATCAATAAAATTAACACTAAAATTAGGGTTACCGTCATCATCATCAAATCCACCTTCTTCCATCACAACACCGCTGCGGACGGAAGCACCAACGCCACTGCCGCCCCAAATTTTACGAGAAATTTCAAAAGTAGCTTGATCATGAGGGCTTTTGAAGACATACTCCTTACCGGAGCTCATCTTGTTCATCACGTTCCGGTATTTTTTCTTCAACCTTCGGAGTTTTTCGACCAATTGGTTCTTGTTGAAGTCCAGCTGCAATTTACTCTTGATCTGATCATAAAACGCCGTCGTATCATGATGGTGAGACGAGTTGATCACGCCTCTCGAGGTCGTATACTCCAAAAACCCCTGTAAAAGTTCGATCTCGTCCTCGTCGGTCCAGAGCCGTTGAAACAGCCGCCTCGACTCATCGTTCGGAACCGGCTTCTTCTCCTCCACGACGGCCCTGGCCACGGCAGAGACCGAGGCGACCGTCACTTCATCGATTCGCTGTCGTTCAGCGTCCGGACGGAGAGACTGATCGGTTGGGAGAGCGACGGTAACATCTCCCGGGGAAAGAGAGGGAGGCGGAGGCAGGTGGATGTGGTGGTGGTGGTGGTGGTTAAGGAGAGAGGAGGGATCATGGTGGTGGTGGTCGGCAGCGGCGAGATTGGAAGAAGAGGTGGAGTCGTCGACGTCATCATCCTCGTCTACGTCCACGTCGACATCCACGTCATCATCTTCGTCGTCCACAACGACGTCGTTCTCAGGAGGGTTAATATCATTGGTATTATTACCGGGGTTATGAATTAAACCTCCGATTCCTTCTTCGTCTTCTTCGTCGTCGTCAAGGTCTTCCGGGTTGTAAACGTTACGGTCTTCTTGAGAGGCGGCCATCGGATTTTTGAGGAGGAGGATGAATCAAAATGGACTTAATTTTGCTGGGATTTATTTCCTAAAAGGGGGAAGGGGCAGCTAACCTAGGACTTCTGGTGGTGGTGGTGGCGGTGGCGGAGGGTGCGGGAGGTGGTGGTGGAGTCGTGTGGGAAAAGGTTTGCCTGGGAAGGGGTTGAACGGTTCCGTTTTACCAGATGGGACTTTGGAGGGATGTATTGCACGTGACTTGGTGGCGTCGTCAATTTATCACACTCATACTCACGTGCTGCTTAGTTTTTGAAATATTCAAGCCTCCGTTGTTCGACAGCCTAAAAAGGGTAAAATCTAACGATTTATAAGATCCATCTACACTCGGGCATTGATATTTTGGAAAGGTAGTTTTAGGTAGGGAAAAAATATATAAATGGAAGATAGAGTAATAATCGTACATTAACATTGTGCATTTTATGTATTCATACTGGACTTAGGTGTATTCACATTGAATAAGAGGGACTTTGATGACGAGTCTCACTGAATGACTTTTTTTTTGAGTTAAACTTTAACAATTATCTTAAAAAAGATGCTTAATACAGGCGACAAATTTCAATTTCAATCTCCAATAATATAAATTTAATTGCGAAACATTAATGACACTACTAGCTCAAGCCAATTCTGTGAAGTGATTAATGACTCGCCAACTCAAAGAGCATCTCTTTGGTTGAGATTTTGGATAAAAAATAGAGGAATATAAAAAAGTTGGCAAAATAATTGTTAATGCACGGATGTAGCATTTATTCAAGCATGACAGTATATACACTGTATAAAGAGATTGAAGTAATAATTATTAATGCGCTTATGTGGCATTAATTCAAGCATGACAGAGTGTACACATTATTATTGTATAAAAAATTAATCACACACACACATATATATATATATATATATATGGATTAATCTTCTATTTACTAATAGTGTATACACTATCACCATTAGATGCATAACACATAATCCAAATTTGAATTTGAAATCCAAATTCTGCATATGTATCGTGCATCCAATCGTGATAGTGTATACACTGTCAGTGCATATATGATATTCAATTTCAATTTTAGTAGGTTACTAAGTTGGGTATTCCTATATTCTACCAAGACATGTTATCTTCATGCCACGTAACAAATTAAAATTGTACGAAACAGCGTGTTTATATTTTTGTGGATTTTATTCTTTTTCTAAGTAACAATTAATTATAGTCTTTTTTACATTTCCTTATTTACCTTCAATTTCATCCAATCTATTGATGGCCTACCTTATATGAGTTTGTATTAATTGTATGTTCTTTATTTTTTTTGTCAATCAACTCATATATTTCCTTTTAATCCTCTTCAATCACATTTTCTATCCTTCTTATTAGCTTGATTATTTATTATCATTACTAAAATTTGGACAAAATATGCTATATAGTTTTTCTCATTTGTACGTTACTAAATTGGTTATGCCAATTAAAAAGAAAGTTTGCTATTTTAGTTTTTTGCCGAGTGTAAGTTCTATCGTTTCGCCACGTAGAAAAATATTGTATTTGCTTATACCTTTTCATGGATTTTATTCTTTTTTTGGTAACAATTAATTATAGTCCTTTATTACTTTCTTATTTATAGTAAATTTCAAAAAATCGATTAATTACATACTTTATATATATTTGTATAATTTATGCCTTTTTTTTTGTTAATAGCTTTCCTTTTTTAATTCTTTACAATCACATTCTCTATTCCTATTATTGAATTGATCATTTATTATCATTAATGAAATTTGGATGAACTTTCATTTTTTTATCATTCAAATACTTCCTTATTTATAGTAAACTTAAATCTATTAAGTCACTGCTTTATATACATTTACATCGATTATGATTTTTTATAATCAATCAACATTATTTTAAATTTTTTTTTCAATTATGTTGACTATATTTCTATTATTTGATTTGAT
Source organism: Coffea eugenioides (assembly GCF_003713205.1). Taxonomy (NCBI): domain Eukaryota; kingdom Viridiplantae; phylum Streptophyta; class Magnoliopsida; order Gentianales; family Rubiaceae; genus Coffea; species Coffea eugenioides. Next base: position 68,026,138 of record NC_040036.1, read on the forward strand.
TATTTATTTGTAATTCTAAAGTTTTGACAATTTTCATTTTTCAATGAATTTATATTCCGCAAAGTTAGCATATTGCTCATACAAATGCACTTAAATTGTATAAATAGTCATTTTTGTCTAAAATTTTGTCTATTAAATTTGATGCTTTTTTTTCAATTGGAATTCAATTTAAGCTAAAATGGTTTCTATATAAACACAGGATTGTAAAAGTTCCCCCAAATTACTTTTTTTGTTAGTTTTGAATGTTTGATCATATAATAAGTTTATCATCTATTAGTTTGCTTTGAAAGTGAGGTAGCACAGGAGGTATGGAGGCACTTCAACTCTCTTTTCGGGCTTCCATTTAGTCTTCACTCCTGCCTCCATGCCTCAATGATGCAATAGATATTATCGACACCCGACGGGCAACCACACCATGTTAGATGTCTAATTCCGCTACTTGTAGTATGGCTCATATGGCGTGGAAGGAATGCAGCACGATTTGAGGGGCTCAAGATTGAGTTGAGGTCGATCATTAACGATGTTACTTCTTTCCTGAAACTACTGGGGGCTTCTTCCAAAGTGAAACGGGAACAATTGAAGGGGGACCAAGATTTCGGGCTCGCATCTTTTTTCCAAGCTCAGCATAGCAAGAGGAAAATGTGTATTCCAGTAAAATGGGAGAGGCCGCGACCAGACTCGTTAAAGCTCAACACGGATGCTAGTGTCACTAATGGGGAAGCCACAAGTGGAGGGATCCTTCGAGATCATCGGGTCAAGGTCATCATCGCTTTCTACAAGGAATTTGGCGACATTCAAGTATTAGAAGAAGAGGGCAGAGCCTTGCTCTCCGGACTACAACTTTGTAGTAGTGGAGGATTATCCCCTATTGAGGCAGCGGTGGACCTAAGACACTCTTTCATTTGGTGACATTTTCATTTGCTCAGCTACTTGGCCGCTTTGTAACATTGTTCAGACAATTTAAGTGTTTGCTAGAGAAATTGCAAGGAAGCATAAATCTCTATAGGGAAGCGAATGCAGTCGCAGATGCACTGGCTGGTCACCCAAACATGCAGCCATATACGATCTTTAGTTTCATTAGACGTTTCCATTGCTGCAATCTTTAGACGTGTCCATGTAAGTGAGTAGTACTCCCTACTTGCAATTGTTCGGTTTTACATATGTACCTCCTCTTATGATTAGTAATAAAGTGGAGGTGGCGTCCCTCCCCGTGTATGGGGACTTGCTAGAAAAAAAAATTTATTTATTTACCCAAAAAATCATCTACTAGTTTGTTTTTTAAAATTCTTTTAGTCATGAAAGAATCAAGTATTAAGTGCATTTATTTCCTAGTATATCTCCTTTACTCATTTATTGACATACCACCATTAATTAGAGTAAGCATAATTGAATCACGGGATAAATTTCGATTGAAACTAATTATTAAGTTGTTATGAATTAGCTATTTTTAATCTATTGAATTAAATGTTTCTTTTACAATTAGTATATAAAATTTTATAAAATTGTATTTTTAGTTATTTTATATTAATTTTCATTCAAAAAAATAAAATGCATAGGTGTACAACTAGTTATATATAATTTAAGTGTTTTAACGAGTGCAGACTCGACACCAGTTGGAAAATTCCATATTATATGACACTTCCCAATTGTTGTTTATCAAATATGATACTATAGTAGGACTCGATTTTCATATTGGATAAATATTTTATACACTGATATCACGTTAGATTCATGACAACTAATTTGAATTTTACATATGTATCATATATACAATCATGATAGTGTATTCATTATCATTGTATATAACATCAACTCATATTTATTAGGTTTTCAAATTAGTACAAGAAGGGTTTTGATGACAAGTCTTAGTAGATGCCAATTTTTATTTGAATCTTTAACAACATAAATTCAATTGAGAAACATTAATGACTTGCTAACTCAAGCCGAGTCTGTGAAGTCATTAATGACTTACCAACTCAAGAGGAGCTCTTTGGTTGAGATTTTGGATGAAGAATAGAGGAATATAAAAGGGTTGGGAATGCATATTGACATTCTATACTTTGTGACTTGTTTCGTTTCATTTGATTTTCTCTTCAAATGAATAGACACAGACACTTCTATCTAAGGACAAATGAAACGATACTCTTATACACATGAAAAGACAGAGACAAGCTATCCAATTTCATGTATTATCTAAGGACTTTCCAATACAATAACACTTCCAGAAATTACTTCATTTTGAAAAAAATTAATTATTTCTTTAACAACAGAATTGTCTATGGATGGAACAGAGTCTTATTTCGACTGAATCTCACATATTTTCACCAATAAAGAAAATGTCTGCTGGGCAAACAAGAAATTAGTCACTCTCATGATAAACGGCTTTAAAGAATAGGATTGAGTTCAATAACAAACCCCAAGACCTCACAAAATCAATAATTACACATGACTGTCCAAAATGCACTATATTTATTTACTTTGGTTCCAATTATTTTCAAAGCTATTCTATTTATGTTTAACGAAAGAAAACCTGTCTTTTATTTGGTTATTTTTTCATGTAACTTAGAAGTGAATACCAAGTAATGGATAAAAATTAGGTTAAATACATCGATCTAAAGATATTTGTACGGCTAGGAAAAATCACATTTGTATTTTGTTTCAACAATGTTATCATTGAACTTCTTATTAATAAATTGAGAAAAAAAAATGCTAAATATGTTTGATTATGCTTTATTCAAGAACATTACATCTGATAAAACAGACAGTTTGGTTAATGGGCTTTCAAAACCTTCAAGTGCTGCAAATTATGTTGTACGAATCTGAATCAATCTTCTTCAACTTTCCATGCATTTCTTCATTGTATTCATCAGAAAACAGAGCAAAAACAGAGCATTAATGAACCATACGTGCAACAGAATTCCTTTGATTGGGAAGCTTTCTACATCATCATCATCATCATCGTATTGTTCAACGAAATGATCAGCTCTCAAACTAACTAGTACGCAAACAATCAAACAGACTGAAAGTTTCAGCTACAAATGAATGTCTCAGAAAATCAAAGTCTAGAACTCATGCAGAGTTTCAATCCAGCAACAAGAAAATGATCCACCAGGAAATAACAGGTCCTAATTGAACTCATGCATGACGTTATATCAAATATTAGAAGCATCAAAACGGCTAATTCTCATCATCATCAATATATCAAACCATACGGGCCGATCCTCTGTCTGAGGAATTCATGATAGACAGTATGCGACCTCATCCAGTTGTCAAATTCTTGCCTATCACTGGCCTTCTGGAAGAAGCGATGCTCCAGAATCTGCTTCGATGGAGTCAGATCTTGTGTATCGAGGCACATCAACACCACTTCCAAGAAATCCCTTGAGAATTCTCTCTCATCAGCATTGTTATTCTGGGGAAAGAGCTTCTTCACAGCCTTCTTGACTTTTTCTGTCAGCGTTACTATAGCTTTATATTTTGTCAACTTTTTCTCCAGGCGCTCAACGTAACGAATATCCAGCAGCTTCTCCAGCGCGGGAAATGTGATCATCGATTTCTTGGGTTCTTCATCAGCAACGGCTTTCTCTTTTAATTCTTGATCATCAGAAACTTCCAATGTTTCCTTCCCTTTCTGCTCGGCCATTTCTTCCCCTGTCGGATCATCAGCAAGTTCCAATTCTCCCTTTCCTTCCTGCGTTGCCTTTTCTTTCATTTCCTGATCGTCATCAATTACCAAATTCCCTTTTCCTTTCTGCATTGCCTTTTCTTTCAATTTCTGATCGTCAGCACTTTCCAATTTTTCCTTCCCTTTATTCTTGGCCAATTTCAGATTCAGAATCCTGATCACATGGTTGGCCAAAAAAGCCAAACGCTCATTCCCAGTGCAGTATTTTGGTAAAGAACCGTAACCGGCCTCCAAAGCAGTCATCCCCAAACCCCATAACCCTTCAGTGGGATTCCAATCTTTTTCCCCTCCAACTTCTAAGTGCTTATCTGGAACAACAGCAAGCTTAACGGTGGTGGGAACTTGCTCAGTATCAACACAGATATTGCTGGAATTAACGTCGTTATGATCAGCGGACCAATCATGGAGATAAGAGAGAGCCGTCAGAACGTCTCGCATGATGATGGCTATGAATTCTTCAGGCATTCCATTTCGGAATCTTGTACTGAGTATGTGTTTCAGGGATCGCATTTTAGGAAAGCCATTTTCAGTAGTAGCAAGGATGTTGGGGCAGGCGCCTGAACCTGAAGAAGTTGCCATTTTCCTCGAGCTCCTGATCAGTGTTCTTGATGCTTTTCTTTTCTTCTTGGGATTTCTTGATAGAAATTTTTTAAGAAGAAGAAACTAAATGATCGGAAATAGTTACTGCGAATTGGAAAAATGAGGTGGGAGGGAAAGAAGTGGGATATGATGGTCGAATATATATAGAGAGTTTTGTTTTGGGAGCCGCGGCGGCTTGCGTTCTTGAAAACGGTTAAGACGGTTAGAGGATAGCCCAAGAGGAACAAAGACACATAAAAATAGATTATTATTATTATTATTCTTTAATGGCAGCCTCTTAATAGTGGGAATTGGAAAATTGGATGGGTTTTGAGTATTGGGGAAGAAATTTTCTGGTAATTGATAATGGAAATATTATGTTGATTTAATTTTGTTTTAAAAAAAAATTTACGATGAAAAGAATTGAGTTTTGGGCTAGGAAGAGGGATTTTACAATTTTAATCACACAAGTGATTCAGATAACTGAATCTTTAAGGATTAATTACATTTACCTCCCCAAAGTTTGGACTTATTACTGATCAGTCCTTGAGGTTTGGTAATTCTATCATCAACCCCTTGAACCAGGCAAACGTTTAACAAACCAACCCCCGGCCAGGTAAACGTTACCAAATGCGTGAAATTACCTTAAAATCAAGCTTGCATATGTGGAATTATTTCCAAATCCATCCACACAATCTAATTTCCCGAAATTCACGAGGATTTGCATATGTTATTTATCTTGGCTAGTTGTTTCATCTTTTTACTTATTCCATTAGTTGACTCTAACTGCTGTTAGGTCAAGGAGGGTATTGGTAATTTTTCCAAGCCTCGGGGCTTATTTGGTAGTTTCTCCAAACTTTAGGGGAGGTAGATGTAATTTACCCAATTCTTTCTTAAGCCTGCAATGTGTTGTACAGTATTAAAGAGTTGTAATTAAGCCTGTCAACGGGCCGGAATTCATTATTCCGGACCCGGACCGGCATAGCATATGGGACCTGGATCCGACCCGTTTACCCGACGGGTCTTCTACTCTATGTTTCGGATCCGGATCGGGTCTACCCGAAAAATCTATCAAACTTACAATTTCTAATATAAATGAGAAAAAAAATATATTTGTAAACTAATTTCTAACTAATACAAAAAAAAACCAAATAAGAAAAGAAATCAAATTGACTTTACTTAAATACATCACCCTAATCAAATTATATTGATAAATATATATTTTTTAAATTATTAATCCATTTATATCCGGATCCGGATCTAATACGGGTCAGAATACTATATTCCGTATCCAACCCGTTTTTTGTTTGATAAAACGGATTCGGATTCGAGTCCGGATAACGAAATTAAATCCTTACCCGTACCCGCAATAATTTGTCGGATCCGGCCTTGGTCCAGGTCTAGACCCAGACCGTTGACAGGCCTAGTTGTATTGCCTCCTCCAAATTCCGATACTCGATAGAATATATTCTCCCATTAAAAAAATGGCTCATTAGAAAAATTTCTTTGTTTTAGAAAAAGAGCACATTTTTGAACAAAATTCTTATAACATCATTACTAATAATGGCTATGTATGGCCTAAAATTAAAAAATAAGGATACAAATTAAAAATTGTAAACTAAATGCTACATTAAATATATTAATTCCTATAACTAGAAAAACGTTATACTAATTTGATAGTAGATTTTTTTTTGGGATGAATGGAGTATTCATTTTTAATTTAAAACTACTAATATCAAAAGGCCCAATGGGGGATTTGGGAGCATTTTGAAATTTCATGGCAGGATGCTGAGTGAGTTAAAAAATTCGCTATTGTTGCTTTTTGGCTGTATTGGTTGCTGTTGTTGGATAGGTTCTCAAATATTTGGTGAGTGAAGTGGTGAATTTGTTGGATGTAACATGCTGTCTTTGTTGGATATAACAAATGATTGTATAGATCCACCCCTTTCCATGCCCTTCCTATCTCCAATTATTAGACTCAGAATTCGAACCCTGAACTTGGTAATTAGGAGAACTCTAAGAGCTTTCTCTTGACCACTTAATTAGGAGAACTCTAAGAGCTTTCTCTTGACCACTAATTAAGTGCCTGTTTCATTGAATGACAGTAAGAATTTAAATCAAATTTCATGGTTTAGATGCTTGAGATGTTTGAGATGAAATAATTTCCTCAAAGGAACAGTGAAAGTCATAAAATGGATGACAAAATTTCACTTAATTTTTAATGAAGGTGCATTACTTTTTTAGATAACAAAAAAATTCACGTCGCTAAATTAAAATGTTTAAGTTTCAAATAACTAATTATACAATGTTAAAAAAGGTTCAAAGTTTTTAATTATACAATGCTAACAAAGGTTCAAAGTTCTAATTGTTTTTTTTGTGAATTTTAATTTTACTGAATAATATAAAACTTACAGAAAACTAAGAAAGAGATTTTATTTATTTATTAACAAATTTCATTATTTAGCTATAGCTGCGTGGTGCCTTACGTGTTCAACTGAGCACAAATAAACTAAGTAATTACACAAACTATTTATTTCAACTAAAAGAGAAATTATGTAACAAGATAGTTAGCTTGCACTATTGTCTAACTAGTTGCATTTCCGTGCATTTTCACCGGACCATATTATAGTTTAATAGATCACCAGGTATTTCAGCATAAATCTTGAAATTTCAATCTCTAAATAAGTAACACTCGAATTGGAATTTTTTAATTAATAAAGAGTGTACTCATCCAAAAATACTTTGATACAACAAAAAGGCTATGCTATATCTAAAAAATTGAGATGAGAATTAATTAAAGTGGACATTTTGCACCTATAGAATACTATAAAAAACAATGCTTTTAAACATTGTGAAAAAAATATACGACAAAATTATAGATCTTGTGTAAATTTATATCAAGGTAAAACACTTAGAAAATGAGCACAAAACCAAGCTGGAAGCCAAGTGTTTTTTTTTTTTAAAGTATAAGTGGGAGGTTTCGAATTCGAAATCTCTCATTTACAGTCTTTACTCTCGTAACATCCAATCCATCTCTCTTCTCGTTTGTTTGACCGCATACAGACCTCTTAGACAAACCTGGAATATTGTGTCATGCCCTTGTCTAATTAGCGTTCCTGATTGCTGTTATTTTCTTCTCATGAACAGAAATAGCATCATTGAATACGATCAGCAAATGAATATTCATGTGATAAAAGGTTATAAAATTTTACACTTTCATTGGCTTTCTAGACCCTCGAAAATACTCACAAAAATGAAAAAAAAAAGTGATGCTGCCAGTATAATCTTGGTACAACCTGGCTCGATTCAAGATTTTTTTATTTTGGTTCCTTTCAACTTGAATGCAAGTTCAGGTTGCAAGGTTTAAACGTATTACCTAAAAGAAAATCTACGAAATTACCTAAAAGTATGAGAAGCCAATATGACCCAATATCTACCCCAAAAATTCAGATGCCTTTGCTCAAGTGAAACGGAGGGTTAATCTTTACTTGTATGGTGAACATATATCCGGCCGATATATCTCTCCGTCTAAATTATAAAGATTTGAGTTAAAACTTATCTAAGAAAAGAATAGAGATGGAATACATGTTTTTAGTGTTCCTTTTTTATGGATACTTTGAATATGAGATAAACTTTTAAGTACCATAATCTAAATTTCAAGGAAAAAAAAAAGAGATAATGCCAAAAAAAAAAAATCAAAGCAAATTGAAGAAACCATGTAAATTTTATTCATGCTTCATCTCCTTCATATTTTTTTTTCACCATCTTCTAAGCAAATCTATTTTTCAATTGACTGAAAAATCTATGAAGAGTAAAAGACTTGAAGAAGTAATAGAAGAGGGGAACAAAATAAGCCACGGGGCTTGTAACATATAATCAAACTATTCAAGAAAAGATGAAAACCCGAGGCCAGAAAACAAAAAAGCTAATAGCACATATATCGTCTACTGTATCAACGAAAGTCCTCTAAGGAATACATTCCCAAACTTAAAAAAAAGGGTAGACACTAAATGAATCCTCATATGACTTTATCATTGCTATCCATTCAGACTCTATAACCAAAACGATCATGAATTTGAACATCACATTTGAAACAAACATCCTTCCCCACTTATTGTTGAAACATCACATTTGATCAAAAGCACTCCATCTTGATACCCTATTACCCCTATATCATGAAACCAAAAGAGATATAATATTAAGTAAAAAACAATTTGAACAACAAATATGTTCCAAGAGAAAAAAAGGGAACAAAAACTTACTGCATCAAAATTAAACCATTTTTTATGTTATGTATAAGCAGTTTTATGCGTTTGCAAAAACCTAGCATCAAGACTTGATTCTTTTGGTGAGTACTTCGAATAGATACCAAGATATATAAACATGTACAAAGCTCAAAATTTAGGGGATAAACTTAAATTTCAATCCTCAATTTGAATAGGCAAATCAAATAACCTCAATGTAGGAGATAAATATTAGCCAAAGTTGCTAAAGTTAACTTGTGAAACCTGGAAAGGAGAGAGACAAAGACAGAGAGACCGCGACGGAATTAGAGAGGGCATCATCAACCATGTAGAAAGAGAGACAATAAAGGGATAAGGACGAGAATATGACATTAATATGTATATGTATATGTGTGTGTATATATATATATATATGTGTGTGTGTATGTGTGTGTCTATATAAATATGATTAAATATTGGCTTGAGAATGGTGCCACTTCCAAAGTCACACTTTGAGCACATTTTTTTTCAAGGTTAAAATCTTACTCCTACAAACCTCCGTGTCATGTCAATTAAAAAATCCAACTATTTTGTTCTCAACAAAAAAATGGAGATTTTACATCTAAATAAAAAAATACATAACCAATGAACAAAATTTAGGTAATTTTACATCTAAACAACAAAACATAAGAAAATTCATAAAAATCCTAGAACACAAAATGAACACTACACTAAAACTCAAGGAATGAAATAGAAAAATTTGCAACATACCACAAAGATAATTTAATAACAGATGAATACATTAGAAGATAAGAACATCCAAACAACAAAAAAGAAAAAAATCATTTATCATTCTCTTGCGAACACAAATTTAATGCAGTCATACCGCAAGTGTAGTAATAACTACGAATTTGCCAAAAGATCACAAAACAAATTTATTTGACACTGAAGATTAAATAATATTACTAATGAAGAACAAAATTACAGGTAAACGATGATCAGTGTCTAGCAAACACAATTTTATCGACCATGTCATCAATGGAGAAATAAATGAACGAATTTGATAACAGATCACAAATAAATCCATTCTTTACTTTACAATAAACATATTACAAAACAAGAACAAAATTACATGCAAATGTTAATCAAATTTTGATAAGAACAACATTCAGCTTTTCTATACAAATTGAAGTCAAAAACTAACTTTTTTCAACTAAAAGCTACTCAGCAAATATTTAAATTACCATGAAGCAATGATTCAGAGATTGTTTCTTCTTCACTGAAGAGCTAGAGCTTCTGCGTGTCTTTCTCCTTAATTTCCATTACACGTTGAAGTTAGAAAATTAATAGATAGAAGAATTTTCTAGATTTTTTTTTTGAGAATTACTAAATGAAAGCTTAAATTACCATTGTGCATGGACTCGAACATGCTTCTTCCTTCTCCATCGTTCAGCTGGAGCTATTGCATGAGTTTCTCGATGAGAGAGAGAGAGAGAGAGAGAGAGAGAGAGAGAGAGAGAGAGAGAGAGAGAGAGAGAGAGAGAATGGAGGGAATTTTTTGAATTGTAACGACAGTGTTGAAGGCGTAGACCAAAATGCCCTTAAATCCTTGGGTTTTTTTTGAAAGTTTCCTTTATATATATATATACACACACACATTGATAGTGTATATACTATATACACATTTTTATGACCATTTCTAGAGTTTTCATTTTTACTCACCAGCCAACCTTGACAAAACTTATTTTACAATCAATTAATTTGGCGAGGGTAATATATATAAGGTTTAATAACACTAATAATGGTATGTTAACTAATTTAGGGAGTGAAAAATATTTAAGCATTTTTCTTTTTTTTTAACTTTTCTAAAATTTGATTTGATTCTTATTGTTTACAATATTTTGTTTCATCTTTAAATTTTGTAATTTGATTATAATTAGTACTCTCACTAAAATCAAGCCAGGTTAATAAGTTAAATCATGCAAACCACATGGAATCAAAAATTTTTTTTAAGCATTATTGAATCAAAACTAAAAAAAAATTGTCAAATTTGAGGATTAACTTAAAACTTTTAGATTATTAATGACCAAATCAAATTCAGGACCAAGTTGAGAAATAATTGATACCATTTATCTATGAAATAATTATTCAACGGATAAAAATCAATCATTGGCACACTTTAAATTTAGAAAAGTATTACTTTCATGCCTTCGAATTTAATTAAATAGTAAATTAACCCCTTTTCATTACAGTTTCTGGTAAAATTTCATAAACGGTGTATTGCAATCTCATAATATGCATGTCAATTGTTTTATTTTCAATACTGCTGATTTTTAAATTAATAATATTTTGCATATAAATTTTTTATATAATTTAGTTATACAAAAATAAGGTACTTGACGTTGGCTGATTTGATGAAGATATATATATATATTTTTGAGGTTAATGAGGACTTGACAATTTATAGTTTGCAAAATCATGATTCTAGATCATAGGATTCTATGATTCTACAATCTAGAGTTGTAGAATCAATGCAGAATCGTACTAAATTGACGATTGTCATGGAATCATAATAGGATCATTTTTAATTAGATAGGATTGTACACGATTGTAAATTAAATTCAAGTAGCAATTAAATTTATATAGGTTTGATACTAGTTATAGCTCTGCTGCTGAAGTTTATTGTTAAATATTGTCTGAAATTAAGCTTACCATTGGCTGACTCTTTTTTTAAAGATGCAAAAGAAATTACATATGAGATTGTTAATTGTTTACATGTTGGATTGTTAATAGGGAATCCAATATAGCTCAATGGTTGAAGAAATTTTGCCCTTCTTCCGAGTTATGTATGTCTATATTTATTTACTTTGGTCCCAATTATTTTCAAAGCTATTCAATTTATGTTTAATGAAAGAAATCTCTTTTTTTTTTTGGGTTATATTTTCATGCAACTTAGAAGTGAATATCAAGTAGTGGATAAAAATTAGGTTACATTATGTCAATCTAGAGATATTTGTATGACTAGGAAAAACCACATTTGTATTTGTTTCGACTGTGAAAAATTAAACTGCTCAGTCAATAGAATGCTTGATGTTATGGCAATATTAGAAGTATCAAAGGGGCTAATTCAAGAAATCATTTATCATCATCAAAGGACTTAACCCATCCTCATGCTATGATCAAATTTTTGCACATCAATGGCCTGCTTGAAAAAGGGGCGCTCCAGAATCTGCTCCGCTGTAGTCAGCTTTTGTTCTTCGAGGCACATCAACACCACTTCCAAGAAATCCCTGGAGAATCCTCTCTCATCAGCATCATCATTTGAGAATTCTCTCTCATCAGCATTGTCATGCTTATTCAAATCTCACCTGCGATAAAAAAAAAAAATTTCAAGATTTGTGTCAAAACACTCTCTTGATTTAGTAAGGTTTGTGTACCTGCTAGACCTATACGCAACCTCTTTAGACTCCCGAAAAAAAAAAGATAATGAAAATATTATGATCATTTTAATTTTGCTTTTAAAAAAATTACAATGAAATGAATTGATAATTTTGTTCTGGGCTAGGAAGAGGGATTTCGCAATTTTGCATTACTTCAGTTAATCATTAATTATTATTCCATAATTACATTTAAAACTCATATCTTTAACTGACTCGGATAACTGAATCTTTAAGGCTTAATTACGTCTATCTCCCTAAGTTTGGACTTATTACCGATCAGTTCCCGAGGTTTGGCAATTCTATTGTCAATCCCCTGGACCTGGCAAACATTTGACAAAAGTCCCCTGGACCAAGCAAACTTTTAGCTTCCGTTACAAAATACATGAAATTACCATAAAACAAAGCCTGCATCTGCGGAATTGTCTCCAAATCCATCCACAAAATCTAATTTCCCCAAATTCACGTAGAGTTGGATGTGTTATTTATCTTGGCTGGTTTTTTTTCGTCTTTTTACTTATTCCGGTAGTTAACTATTGGATTTTTTTAACAGATGCCCTAATACATCTAACATTCATCCAACTTACCATGTGTATATACATATTATCATTTATTATCCTCCCTTGCATTTATATACTTTCACTATTTAATCTTATCAACCTTTCCTTGTATTTATTCACTTTCACTAATTAATCTCACATTTCCAAAAATAGGATACCTGAAATATATTTTAACAAGTTCCTTATAAGCACTCGTTAGATGGACCCTTAGCTATTATTAAGTCAAGGAGGGTATTGGTAGTTTCTCCAAACCTTGAGGCTCATTTGGTAATTTCTCCAAACTCCTGGGGACGTAGATGTAATTTAAGCCAATCCTTAATTAAACCTTCAATGTATTGTACAGTATTAAAGAGTTGTAATGCCTCCTCCAAATTCCTTACATTCTATAGAATACATTCTCCCATTCGAAAAAAAAAGAAGAAGAAGAGTGTTTTCAAAAATTTTCTTTCTTGAAAAAAAAAGCTCATTTTTGAACGCAATTCTTATAGTATCCTTACTAATAATGGCTATGTATGGCCTACAATTAAAAAATATGGACAAAAATAAAAAAATTGTAAACTAACTGGTACCCTAGATATATTATATCTTATAACTAGAGAACTGTTTATACTAATCTAAAGTGGTTTGTGAGCTTGTGTTTTCCCCATTCGTAGCAAGATTATAACATGCAGTCTTGGTTACCAAATAAGTGCATGTTTGATTGAATGGCCGTAAGAGTTTTAGTCGAATTTAACGGTTTAGATGCTTGAGGTGTTCGCGATAAAATAATTTCCTCAAAGGGATGGTGTAAGCCATCAAATGGATGACAAAATTTTTCACATAATTTTTAATGAGGGTGTAATACTTACTTCTAAACTGATATATCATTTCTCAGATAACAAAAGAATTCATCAAATGGATGACAAAATTTTTCACATAATTTTTAATGAAGGTGTAATATTTACTTCTAAACTGATATATCATTTTTCAGATAACAAAAGAATTCATGTCCCTAAATTACGGAAAATCATTCCAAACGTTCCTCACATTTTGTAAAATAACTTTTTTCATCCCTTACTTTTAAAAGTATAATTTTACATTCTTTACAAATTCACATTGGTCAAATTTGGTCTCTATCTAGGTTTCCGACTAGTTTTTGGCCGAAATCCATCACGTGCCTTACATGTGATCATTTTTAAGGGGCAAAATTGTCAAATCAAATTTTACATAATCCGATCCATAGTCCCTCACATTTCACAAAATGAATTGTTTCGCCCCTTATATTTTACAAAATGATTTTTTAATCCCTCATTGACCATGTGTATGAATAGTTTTTTTTTAAAACTCATGTATTACCTGAATGGTATGAATAATATATACTGTATCTCTATTTAATTTCATCTAAACAGGTTAATTGTAGTTGTACACATACTATTCAATAGATATATACTTGGGTTTAAAACTAACAATTTTGTTTTAAACCCATGTATATACTTATTTGATTTCAACATATGAACCTATTCAATATTTATGACCTTTTTTTTGCTAATAATTCATTTATTGAGTTGTCTAATAAGGTCATCTAATTAATCGGTCATACCTTGAATTCTATAGTGATGATAACAAATTGCAGTTTACATCTGAAATTTCTACTTGCCACCTTTAAGATCAACAGTTAAATTACTTGCCTTGTGATTGTCTTAAAATTTGAAAGTGTCAATTACTTACTCCTTTTTGTCATACTTTTCATTTGTTTCTTTTTTCTGTTCAAATTGAATTCTATATAAACACTCGATAATGTTTAGGATTAAATATCTTCTTTGTTTTCAATTTTCGAGTAAAAGAAAATGAACATGACTGAAAAACTAATAATTTTTTTAAACTCATGTATATATCTATTTGATTTTACATGAACAATACATTCAGATGAATCAAATAGAGATATATTACATGGTATTCGTATTATTCAGGTGAAAGTAAATAGATATATACACGGGTTTAAAAAAACTATTCATATACATGATCAATGAGAGATAAAAAATTCATTTTGTAAAATATGAGGAATGGAAAAATTCATTTTGTGAAATGTGATGGACAAAAAGATTTATTTTATGAAATGTGAGAGAATATGAGTCGGATTATGAAAATTTTGATTTAACAATTTTGCCCTTAAAAAATGTTCTCATGGAAGATACGTGGTGGATTCTGGACAGAAACTAGTCGAAAACTTAAGTAGCAAATTTGACCAATATGAATTTATAAGGGACGTAAAATTACACTTTTAAAAGTGAGGGACGAAAAAAGTCATTTTGCAAAAGGTGAGGGGCTTTTTGAATGATTTCCCCCCTAAATTAAAATGTTTAAGTTTTAAATACTCTCTCCATCTCATAAAATTTGTCATTTTTGAGAGAACGTGTAATTTATGTATAGTGACGTTAGCAGGAAAGAGAAATTTTTACTTTCCGCTTATATCCTTAGTGATAGGCCATCTTTTATTTGATGTATTAATAATTGTTGGGAATAAGTAGTGGGTCACATGAAGAGTAAAGATAAAATTTTATTGAAAAAGGTTAGTTGACTTTTCTAAGATGACAATTAATTTGGAATAAGAAAAAGTAACAAACATGACAAATTTTATAGAATGGAAGGAGTAACTAATTATACAATGCTAAAAACGCTTCAAAGTTTTTAGGTTTTAATTATTTTTTTTGTGAATTTTAATGTAACAGAATATTATAAAACTTATAGAAAAATAAGAAAGACATCTCTTGGGCAGTGAAGAAATAAGCCTCTCTCAATATAAGGGGCTTTAAAGAATAGGAATGAGTTTATGACAACCCCAAGATTTCACAAAATTAGTATTTTACCCCCTAAGATCTTGTTTTCCGAACCCTTAACTTCACTTGAAGGTCCATAATGCAAACTGTGCATGCCAAAAGATGAAAAACACTTGGACATTAAACTGTCTCCCCTTGATTATAGGGGAAATATACATCACAGGCTTTCAGCCTTCTCAACAACTAGTCTATAATAGCAACCAAAATTTTCTTATCTTCGCTTACATATGCCCCTGTAATAGCAAAACCTTCACTACAAACAAAAAATAATTTGCCTCCAGAATTAAAAAATTCTCAAATTGAAAACTACAAACCTACTTCTCTTTGTAATTGATATATGCATTTATTAAATGATGAATATTCAATGATTTCATTACCTTGAGGTTTAAGCTATTTTATCTTACTTGTAGCAATTCTTTTTTTTTTCTTTTTAAGTTGGCATAAACACAAATTTTTTTTTCAAAAAGCAACAAAGAGAACTCAGCACCCATATAAATTGAGGATCCTTGAAATGCATTGAAGATTTCATATAATGCATAAATTGCTAAAGTCTATTGTTTTCAAAGGCAGAGTTGTGGGGCTTACTTATGCTAAGAAGATTATGACACTTATTAACCCAATAAGTTGAATTACTTTTTTTTTTTAATTTCATTTTTAAACTCTATTTTTTTAGTCATACATCGCTATAGGGCAAGGGGGATAGGTTCAACTAGACCTTAGGCAACCACATATTAAGCGGCAATTGATGAGAGACAAGATTCGAAACTTTGACCTCCCACCCCACAAAAGGCACTTAAGTTGAATTATGTACTCAAATGGAATTAGCCTAAATCACCCAAATGTTAAAATTAAGGTAAGTAAGGAAGTTTAAGAAGTGCTTGGATGAGCCATATTTGGCTTGATACGATTTAGGGACATATTTGTCTTTTCATCAACTTTGACATCATTACTGTTTTGACCAGCAGTCAAGCATCGTTAAGTATTAGGGTTAATTGCAAAAAACCCCATATATTATTACCTCAGTTGCATTAAACATCCTAAAGTATTTTTATAGATAATCTACACATTTAATAAACACCTGACGTTGCATTAACTGTTGACTGAGCTTCAAGTTGCACTTTTGAAATAGTTGATAGAACTACCTCTCAACGTTAACAGCTATTTGAAATATTACCAACCGAAAAAAGATAGAAAAAAATAAATATTAAGAAATCAATGAAAAACAGAGGGAAGAATAAGTAGCAGGAGAAAGAAGGCCATCTTGATGAATGCATTCAATTAAACAAGAAGTTGATAGCATTCTGATAAAAAAAATAAAAGATAATATCGAGCATTCTGTTTTCTTTCTTTTTGTTTTCCCTATTTTCGCTCATTTTCTTTTTGTTTGGTACCATAGTACTTGTGTTTATGTTTCCACTGTCTGCCTGAGTTGAGGAACCAAACTGGAAAAGAAGACCAATCAGATACGCACTTTCAAAAAATGGAACTTTAGTCACTCATATTTTCCTTCTTTTGCCACCTTTCAAAAAGTACTTTTGTCACTTAAAGTCCTAAAGAAAAAACATATTGATCATTTCATTAATGACCTAGACAGAAACTTAACTAATGTAATACATATGGAGGGTTTCTAACAATTAACCTTAACTATTATTATTACCGAAATAAAAGTGAGAGGGTAAAGTGAAAATTGCTAGAAAACTTAGAGGGTCCTCAAAGTGTGTAATTTCAAGTTGGTTGCAACTATATATTGGACAAAATCACAAAATCCAAAAATGAACCCAAAAATAATGCTGTTTAACTTTAAATCTTTATGTATGTGGTTGCAAAGTGCATTTAAATAAAGGATTTGGCTATCGGATGCCCTTGTTAAGAGGGGTCTTAAGTTTTAGATTTTTGTCAAAAGTGCTATTAATTTATAAAGGCGTTTAAATGCAAAACTACGATAATTGTAGGTGTGTATATCTATATGGTAAGTTTGGTATGAATAAAGTAACTAACAAGTGCCCATTAAAAAAATTCTTAAACAAAAAGGGACTCTAGATTTTGTTACCATATTAGACTTATTAGTCTTGACCGTAATGACGCGTTTGTAATTATAGCATTGAGGAAAATGAGAATCGAAAGTGATCATAGCGAAGGCTCCATCATCCTATACAAAAAGTGACTGCTGTTCGCTTTCTCTATCCTTCATTCTTTTAGTGGCATTTACGCTTCTTTTATACCCAGATGCAATTGACAACCAATTGAAAATCAACTAATAAAGATTACACGTTAGAAATTGTCTTATAACTGCTTAAATAGTGCTTTACCAGACTTAATTGGACGTAACACACCTATTCCCTCATTACTTCTTCCAAGTAATTATATCTATGAAAGAACAAATGGTAGATAAAAAGATCAGATTCCATACCATTAGTCAATCCAGAATAGGAGGTGGTCTTAACCTAGGTGGTCTCCCTAGCCATGTATACAATTATAGCAAACCATTTCATACCTATAGATGATAAGTGATAACTATAGTTTAAGAGCTGAGATCTTAGGCAGGAACCTCAAGCTGCATATGGTCACTCTCAAAACTAGCCATATCTTCTTCAAGCATGTTAACCCATGCTTCTATACCCTCCCCACAACTTGTACTCATCAATATCACAACATTCTTGAAGGGCAAGGTGGTTGTGCACACCCATGTAGGCTTGCCCCAACCATAATCCACCTCGTACACAGGAAATCTACACCAACTGCTAAAGTTGCAAAATTCTATGTCTCCCTTCGAGACTAATTCCATAGTTTTCTTGAGAGCATGTAGATACTCGTCTCCAATTTGTAATGTTTTCACATAATTGCTGTTGATATTCCTTATTGCATTCCTCAAATCACCAGCTAGATTCTGATACCCTTTCTCTCCCTCAGCTACTGGAATTGCTAGGGCATGCCTCCACAAGTTCCCAAAGGCGTGATCCGGAAGGACAGGATTCATCCTGGGTCTCAAGTTCACAGCATGGACTGCTGCAACCATCTTCTTGGACTTAGAATCCATCTTGGCTCTTGTCGCCTCTATGAAATGCCTCCAAAAAAAGGCTGAAACAGCCTCCACCCGCGTAGGATCCTTCACTTGTGATCCAGGAGATGAAGCAAGAGCTTGTTTGAGTTTCGCCAGCTTTTCCCTGTCAAACACAAATCGTTTAGTCGTGATCTTTTCCTTTGTGATGCCTACTGTTGGTTTGAAACCGGAGTTGAGCACATCTTTTGGTGGAAATAAACTAGCCAAATCCAAACTAGATTGATGAATTTCAGCATCTCCTCGGCAGTTTGCGGCCCACGCATTCATGAAAGCCACCAAGGACGTGCCATCGGCTATCTTGTGCGACATTTGCACGCCAATAGCTAGGCCTCCACAATCAAAGATATTGATTTGAACAGCTAAAAGGATAGTGTTAGCTTCAGTGATGCCATGGCCACTACCATTAGGCTCAAGGGGCAAATACTGTTTCATCTCATCCATGCTAGGCTTTTCTATAACCTGCAAGAGGTTAGAGTGAACTTGAGCTTCAACAAACAAAGCACCAGCATCATTAGCATCAATTGCAAAATCGTCACTGCAAATTCTTCCACCTAGGGGGTAAAATTTAGTCAGAGCATTGGATAATGATTGTTTGAGGAGTTGAGAAATTTGGGCATGATCTTTGTAAGTTTGTAATTGGCTAGGTTGGTAGAAGAAAATAAGGGGGATGTGAATGGGTGGTGCAAGTTGATCTAGGAAAGATAGAGTGAAGTTTCTAAGGTGATAGGGTGTTGGAGATGATGGTATAATCATTTCTTTTGATAATATCTCCGAGTTGGCCACCATATTTGGTTACTTTCTTCAAGCTTCTACCACACTTGGGACTTGGGAGAGCATGGTGGCTTCCCCTATTTATAGGAAGACATAATCAATCAGTCAAGCTGCCAACAAAGAAAAAATAATAAATACAAAAGCCCAACCACTTTCATATGGGCCGACATATTATGTTTATTTTGATTTCTATCTTTGATTTTTGGATAAATTACAAATAACTTCCCTCTGATTTCATCTATTAACTCATCACAGAGACATGAGCTCTGTAGCATTTCAAAATATCCACTACACCTCTTATAATTTCATTTAAAGTGAAAATTTGATAGATATAATGTTGTTAGTTGAAATACCAGTAGTGCTTTTATTTAAATGTTAAATCAAATAGCAACTTAATCACCTTATATAAAATCACAAGAGGATTACATAGATAAATGTAAAAGTCATAGGGGAGTAAAGTGAATATTTATGCAAACCATAAGAGTGTTAGGTAGATGTTATGATTCCATCACATGTTCTTTTGGAGCGCATCTTGTATAATCGCTATAATTGATCATACATTCTGTCCATGTTCCACTTTACATAAAACTACAGAGAGTTATATTATTATTTTGAAACCATAAGGAGGTATATGGCATTATGCAAAATTATAAGGGATTATATGTAATCTACCCTTGATTTTTTGGTTGCGATAAGTTTGTCATGGAGCATAAAACTAGTTTTTCTTATGCCTAGTGGCACTAAGGATATCCATCATCCAATACTTTTTGACTTAATGACATCCAATAGATAATATTAAATAACACTGATTGTGTTGATACAATTAAATAGCAGTTATTGAGATCTGTTACCACGGTTGTTAATTGTTATTAGAGGTGTCACAATGAGTGATTCACTGATTTGAGTTGGTTAAAATGAAAAATGGGTATAAGTGAGTTAACTCATTTATACCCATTCAATTAAATAGGTATAAATGGGTAAGTCAAAAAATGAATTGGATAACTCAATTACCCATTTATAACCCATTTATTTAACTTTTTGTAAACTCATTTAAATTCATTTTTGCAAACTAAGTTATCAATTTATACCACCCTTTACACCCATCATTAGTTTTAAATATTTACTTATAATGATCAATAAGTCTAATTATCAATTTTTTTCCATCCATACTCTGTGTTATAAAATTACATACTATTTAATAATTAAACAATAAGAATATAAAAATTTGAACTATGTACTATAAAAGTTAACATAAAAACTTAATCTAAAAATTTTGAAGTTCTAGCATTTTTTTCATGTGTAAATTTAAAATTTCATTTTGTAAAGGTTGGAAAAGAGACTAAAACTTATCATAAATTGGTAATGCCAAAAAATGAGCAAGTTAACAAACTAAGATAAAATAAATTGATAAGATAAAACTAACAAATAATAATAATAATAAAATAAAAGTAGTTAACATCATGAAAAAATGAAAAATTTGAAAAAAAAATGGGCGGGGGAAGAGAGGAGGTTTGGGAGAAGACAATTTAAAATGGGTTAATTGGATTTGATAGGTTATGGGTAACTCATTTGTACCTATATGCAAAAACTTAAGATACTCATACCCATTTATTTATGGGCGGGTATGGATAAATTTAGTTAAATATGTTTGTTTGCCACATATAATTGTTATGAAGCATACCCATGCCACGAATCTGAGTTGCCAAAAATTATAGGAATGCAGGAAATATCTTAAATATGACCCATCACTTCAAAATTTTGAAAAAAAGATTGTTGGAAAGATAAGTTAATTTAGACCCTAGCAAGATCCCTATTAGGTTTATTTAATGAAAAATGCCCACGATACCTATTAAGACGATAAAATCTAGAGCATCATTCTGTAAAGATTTCTTCAATTTGACATGAAACATATGGTTTGAATTTAAAAAATAAACTGCAACACCTTTTGGAAACTAATGTACATAGGATGTGTTGTCGATTGATTATTTTAATTGATTATAAATTCTGATTTTAGAAAATTAGTTTTTGTGATATTCTCGGTTGCTTTTATATTTTGATTATATATTTTTTTTAATGATGAAAAGTTAAAATCTATAATCATCTAGAGAGTAGTTTTTACTGATTTTGATTATTTTCTGTGATCAAATTTTTGTAAAATCTAAAACATCCGAGAACAAGGCCATAAATAGACAAATAAGAAATAATTGAAGAGCTTATCTAAAGAATGTGTTAAAAGACGTATTTAACAAGGAATCTGCCAAACAAATTTTAGTCAACTAAAGTAAAATGTACTGCAATGACTAAGTACTCCTTTTTTCAGTTTTCCGTTTAACTTACGACTAAGACTGCTCAGGACAGAAATTAGATGGTGACACTGACAACTGTACTTGATAAAGACCATAAAATAATCGATGCTTACACGTCTGGAAATCCCACCCAAGCAAAATTTGACTTGGTAAACTTCCTCTAAATTGGACATTTGTGGATACAAATCAACTGCACCTGGGTTCACTTTCATCATCCCAATAATTTCTTCATAAGACACAAACTTTTTATGCAAGTTGGTCATTCTTGTTTTTACATTTTCTTTTATTTTTTTGGTTCAAAGAAGTAATGGAAACCCATTGCACAGAACGTGTGGAACCTGTGGTCACGCTTTTGGCTTACCACAAGATATATATATTACCAATCTACTTCAAAATTCAGTTATAGTTGGATACAAGTGTGACAGTTTAATTTAAAGTCGAGATCTTAAGAATTAAAAATTTTAGCTTTTAAATCCCACCTTTGACTACAAATTTTTTAAAAAAAGTGACAGTCCAAATCTCCACAAGAACCTTTTATTCTGTTGGCTCTCCAATTCCAAAGCTCCAAGTAATCAATAATGGAAAAAAGCAAGGTTAGGTTTTCCTTCACAAAACCAAGGTTAGGTTTTCCAATTCCACCTGTATTGAGTTCATTCACCATTGGTTCCCAATAAATAAATAAATAAAGGTTCCACAATCAAAAAGACCCCTTGACATTGACTGCTTCAAATTGTATTCCATTCGGAATTCGGTGGGGTAATCATGTTTGAGAGACCAAATTCTTTGAAAGGGACGCCATTGGTACAGTGGCAACATTTGGAATTGGAATCATTTAATAGTTTAGAACTTTCACATTTATTTTGTGTAAAATGTCATTTAAAATGATCCAAAACAGAAGGCGGCCTTCAACCCCTTTTGTCCCCTCCAATTCACTACAAAAAATATTTACATATAGCTGCAAAAAAAAAAAAAAAAAATTTTAAGCCAAATAAAGAAAAATTGTCATGAATGATTTTTGCTGAAGAAAAAATATCGTGGGCAATTTCTTAGTGAATTATGTGTGTCACGGGCATAAAGACATTAATGCATTGTATGAAGATGAGGGATGGGATGGGTGGTACAAAAGGAAAAAAATGTAAGTGAGAGGTTTTGAATTCGAAACCTCCCACTTACACTAAAATATATATACATACATACATATATAATACATTGTTTGGGATCATTTTTTCCTTACAATAATAATGTAAATACAAATAAATTACAACATTGAGACTAATAATTAAAAGATTTTTGCTATATTCAATGATCTGGACAAACTTTAACAGTTGATGCTGCATGAGATTAAAACTAAATAGTTTCTTTGCATACTTAAGAAGTAGCTAGACCTAGCCAGTTCTTGAAAAATTCAAGGTTAAGATATGAAATCTTTCCATGTAGAAAATTTAAGAAAGCAGAGACAACGCGTTATTGAGCAATCGACATATTTAGATCAGTACGTGACAAGGACACAACAACCAGAAAATCTTTTGACTCCCCCTTAATTTACTATTCTCCGCAATATCATGCACCTACTGCTCCTCATGGCACTCTTCAGTTTCAGTGGTGGAGCCAAGATAATATGGCAGGGGATGGTTAACTTGTATACGGTTCCCTGTTGGAGTTAAAACTTATGATCCAATTGTACATTTCTTATGTTTAAATAATTGTTTTAAATTTACTATGGAGATCATATTTGTATTGGAGCTTGAAAAGGTTGAAAGTTTCAACACATTTTTTTCTCCCATAGAAAGACATCTATGTTTAATTCTAGGATAAATATTTGTATTACAGGTAATTACTGCAAAATTTTATATAGACGAGAGGTTTAGGTCCGTTTGCCCGTGTAGATGATTTTTGCATTGTTTGAAAAAAGTATGGGTTCATTTGGTCCATGAAATGATGCGTGATTGAATTACTGTGTCATTCCATATTTGATTGCGTTTTATATATAGAATGAAACATTCCACATAACCGAATTAATTCTCTATATGGGGGATAAAATAATCCCATGAAGGAGGGGGGTGATATGATTTATCCTGGGAGAGTAAGAGGTGGGATGATGACAATTGAAACTTATTTACTCCTACTAATAGAATAATGTTTCATTTTAGCAGCTGTATAAACATACTCTTTTGCTATAATATTATCTAATTTTTGGACTAATTTGCCCCTATTAATCACATAATAAAATTTTAGACGAACCTACTGATAAAAAAAGTTAAATTTTGGACTAATTTGCCCATATTAATGTTATACCATAATTTTGGACTGATTTGCCCATACTATGAATAAAACTAAACTTTTTACTCATTTATTTGTATTAATAAAATAACTAAAATTTTGGATAAATTTGCCCCTATTGATAAAAAAAAAATTTATGTTTTGAACTAATTTGACTATTTTAATGAAACAAATAAATTTTGGACTATTTTTCCCCCTATTGTTAATAATTAAAATTTTGACTAAGTTGGACCTACTAAAAGTTTAAACTTATTTACTCCTACTAAAAGCAAAAGTAAATTTAATACTAATTTGGTCGTACTAGTTAATTAATTAATCATATTTTCTTGATCAATTTTAATTCAAAAACGGTTACAGTGTAAATTGAGATTTGTAAACCCATTTAATAGGGTCAAACTCGGTCCAATACAAAAAACTTATATATTGGTTCGGTTCCAGATCACACAAAACTCACATATGTACATTGTTTATTAATATCAAGTTCATATTCAAATCGATTAGTATATGAAAAATTATTCAAAATGCCCTGGCCTTCACATTTTATAAAATGATTTTATTCATTCATTACTTTTAAAAGTGTAATTTTACATCCTTTACAAATTCACATTGATCAAATTTGGTTCCCATCTAAGTTTTTGACTAATTTTTGTCTGGAAACCACTACGTGCTTTGCACGTAATCATTTTTTATGGGTAAAATTGTCAAATCATATTTTGCAGAATCTGATATATAGTCTCTCATATTTCACAA
Source organism: Coffea eugenioides (assembly GCF_003713205.1). Classification (NCBI taxonomy): domain Eukaryota; kingdom Viridiplantae; phylum Streptophyta; class Magnoliopsida; order Gentianales; family Rubiaceae; genus Coffea; species Coffea eugenioides. The sequence goes on from NC_040036.1 coordinate 68,050,606, forward strand.
AATAAATTTTTTCGTCCCTCATATTTCATAAAATGAAAAATTTCATCCCTCATTGATCGCATGTACAAATAGTTTTTTTTTAAAAATTTTTGAAAACTCATATATATATGTCTATTTGATTTCGCTTGAACAGTACATATAGCATGAAATATATTTCTATTTTATTTCACTTGAACAATCATATAGATATATACATGGGTTTTAAAAAAAAGCTATTCATACACATGATCAATGAGGGATGAAAAAATTTATTTTGTGAAATGTAAGGGATGAAAAATTCATTTTGTGAAATGTGAGGGACTATGGATCGGATTATATGAAATTTGATTTGATAATTTTGTCCCTTAAAAATGATCATGTGTAAGACATGTGATGGATTCCGACAAAAAACTAGTCGAAAACCTAGATAGAAATCAAATTTGACTAATGTAAATTTATAAAGGATATAAAATTACATTTTTAAAAGTGAGAGTTGAAAAAATCATCTTGCAAAATGTGATGGACGTTTTGAATGATTTTTCCATATATATATGTATGTGTGTGTGTAGCTTTCTACTAGCAAATTGAACCTTGTAGTTGTTGGCCATTGTAGCGTCTAATTTAAATGTTCCGCTACTCGCAATGCTTGGAATTTCTTGATATGGAAGTTTAGATACCACTTTCCATGATGTATATACAAGTTTAGAAAAGTTGTAATTGTTAAACTGTGGTGTGTATACTTCAACTGACAATCATATGTCAAAACATCGCTGGGTAAGATACAACTCTTGAATATTATTATTTATAATGTTATCTATAGCTTCGTAATTAATGTTTAAATTACATGTTGTATAAGTTGATTTAGAACGGTGAATTACACAATTTACTATATGTCAGAAATGTTTTAGTTCGTCAAATGCGATTGTGACTGATAATCATCCTTGCCTTCAGTCTATTCATTCTCCTGTTAGATCCAAAATATTTTCAGTTATACGAATTTCAGGTAGGAACCGTGCGTCTTATATTAGCATGCAGCCTTTGTAATAAATTGCAATTCATCATAAACAATTTGTACTACTTTTCATTAAGACATATAAATCTTATATTATTCCTAATGAGACGTATATAATAGATTTATGGTTTGACTGTACATTTTTATTTTTTGCCTTGTTGGCCAAATCTGAGCTATTAACAGCTCCATCTATGGGTCCGCGTTCCTTCATGGTTTCTTAGAAATATCAGTCACATCCATTGAGGATAACACCAACCATAAGGGAATAGGATCGATTGAATCGTAAGGAACAAGTACCCTGAAAGATAAGATATTGTGAAGGGGATTAAACAACATAAAAGGGACAAAAGCCACACTCACAAAAGAAGGCAACAAATATAATACCCATGAAAGCGATGAAACAAAAAAAAGGTAAAAAAAAAAAACACTACTAAAGGATACACAATTTGTTGATTAAATGGTGGCCAGATGAGATACACAAATACTAAAAATCTATACTATCTACCGATTTTAAGAATGTCAATCTCCAATCAAGGATCTAAAACTACTAAAACGAATAAAAAAAAAGACTTTTTTCTTTATAAGAAGGACAATTACATGTCAATATCTGTACTAATGGTAACAAGTATATTAAACATGACACATATCCATATCGATGTGAAAATCAAATGATACAACAGATCTATAAAAACTACAAATTTGATCATAGAATTGAAACTTCAAAGATATCTTCCCATCAAATGAATGTCATTACAATTCAACAAATCCGTATGCATGTTTTTTGATATTTAGATAGTCAGATGTGATAAAAATTATTTCAAGTTTAAAGAAAAATTTAAATTTGACTATTAGATTTGGTTGTTGACGTCTACCAAATCTTTAATCTTACTGACTGAATAAAAAAAAAAAAGAAAACACTCTCACAAAAATATCCTAGGAGAGAATAAAACTCCCACTAAAAAATTTAGGGGAGAAAATTTATCACTAGCAGACTTAGGAGAAAATAATCTCTAACTAGAAAAAATCACAGGAGGGAATTTATTCAAACGAAAAATAAAACTAGAAAAAGAGTCCCTTCCCATAAGAAAAGACCTGGTCTCTCCCCCATGCATGAGTCAAATTAGAGTAGAGAAGCCCAAATCCAACTAATCCTAGAATGCAAGACAGAGTGGAAATCAAAAGAATGAGAAAAGACTTAATTGAGTATTGAAGTTGATAAAATAAATGTCGACTCAACACAGATATTGTCTATTGGAAAACAATTCCGGGATACGTTTGCTGAATTGATTAGGTATCTCCCCAACAGACTTGGGATAGGTACCTACGGCTACATCAGATGCTGACTGTTGGAAAATAATTCCTGGATACCTTAGCCGAAATAGTTAGGTATCTTCCCAACAGGCTTGGAGTAGGTATGGGAGGATTCGCCTATCTCCACCGAGTGAAAGCTGCCACTTCTAGCAGCTTTGAACACTTGTCCCGCACCAACATTGAGAACGTCTGGTGGGCTGGGGGAAGAAGGACCAGGGGCCAGGACGGTTACCAGACAACCGTCTCAGTAACTTTTGACGGCCAGATGAATTGAGATAAATCAATGGGAGAAAACACAGCCACGTCGCAAGTGAAATGAGAAATTGCAAGACGGCGACGTATTATTTAGTAGCATTAAAAAAAATAAAAATTATGAAAACGGATGGAGCATCATCATCAAACGGCGTTTGCACAGTAAAAATTTATCCCGCCCAAATTATTAATGAAAAGTTCTTTTTATCAATAATATCAAAATAGATTTCTCCAACCAAACCCTTTCCCCGTTGTCTACTAATTCCTAAAATCACTCCAAAACATTGACACTGCTTTGAGATAGTAGAGAGGACAACTCCCAAAAACCTCCTTGGATCTTAGCCAGACACTTATCTCATCAAGGAATAACTGCTTGAATTCCTCCTGAAGAAGACCCCACGGTGTTTTATAGGCGGAGAAACTGTATAATCCACGGGTTTAGGGTCTTGCAATAGTTAGAGATTTCAGAGTTAATAGAGGTAAGAAACTCTATTTTCTTGAAAAGATTGAACAGGTTTATCTTTTGTCAGATATATCGGGCTGTTAACTAAAAATATTTACACACTGTTTAGACAATATACACATTATTTAATCTGGAATTTTGAGAAAAAAAAAGAAAGAAAGATGGAATGCCCAGTGAATTGGGCATGATTTGGACATAGGTTTAGTGAATGTCTCTTATTTGGAAAAAAAATAACTAGTAGTTAGGGTTAAGTTACATGTTGTTTAATTAGGTTTACAATTTATTGCTTTATTAGGACAACAGAAATTTCAACGCATACAAAAGAAATTCTTGTGGTAAGTAGAAGAGAATCATGTGAAAATTGAAAAAAGATTTTATTAGTTGCTTGCTTCTTTTCTTTGCCTATTTTGAGAATACGATGAAAAGTTCTTTTTATCAATAATATCAAAATAGATTTCTCCAACCAAACCCTTTCCCCGTTGTCTACTAATTCCCAAAATCACTTCAAAACATCGACACTGCTTTGAGATAGTAGAGAGGACAACTCCCAAAAACCTCCTTGGATCTTAGCCAGACGCTTATCTCATCAAGGAATAATTGCTTGAATTCCTCCTGATGAAGACCCCACGGTGTTTTATATGCGGAGAAATTGTATAATCCACGGGTTTAGGGTCTTGCAATAGTTAAAGATTTCAGAGTTAATAGAGGTAAGAAACTCTATTTTCTTGAAATGATTGAACAGGTTTATCTTTTGTCAGATGTATCGGGCTGTTAACTAAAAATATTTACACACTGTTTAGACAATATACACATTATTTAATCTGGAATTTTGAGAAAAAAAAAGAAAGAAAGATGGAATGCCCAGTGAATTGGGCATGATTTGGACATAGGTTTAGTGAATGTCTCTTATTTGGAAAAAAAAATAACTAGTAGTTAGGGTTAAGTTACATGTTGTTTAATTAGGTTTACAATTTATTGCTTTATTAGGACAACAGAAATTTCAACGCATACAAAAGAAATTCTTGTGGTAAGTAGAAGAGAATCATGTGAAAATTGAAAAAAGATTTTATTAGTTGCTTGCTTCTTTTCTTTGCCTATTTTGAGAATACGATGACTGTCAATACTCACAGTTAACCAGAAATTTTTATTTGTGAGATATTCTTTCTTTGAAAATTTCATCCTACACAAGTTTCTCATTATCATATTTTGTTCAAATGAAAGTTAAAATTTTGTGATGGAATACTTAGTTAATTGGACATGAATGGAATATAGGTGACCATGAATGTCTCTTATTTGAAATCACATTAGTTAGGGTTAAGTTACAACTGGTGCAATTGGATTTACAATTTGTTAATTTGTTTGGACAATAGAAATTTCAATGCATATAAAAGAAATTCTTGTAGGTAGTATAAGAACATCATGTGAAAGGTGACAAAAGAGTTTATTAGTTGCTTGCTTTTTTCTCTACCTATTTTGAGAATGCAATAACCGTCAATATTCACAGTTAAGTAGAAATTCTTCTTTGTTAGATGTTCCTTCTTCTGTTGAAAATTTCATCGTGCACAAGTCTCTCATTATTATATATTGTTCACTTGAAAGTTAAGATTTTGTGAGTGTTACTAATCGTATGTTTACTATATTGAAGAAGTATGGAACTAAGTTTTCGCTTTCGGTAGGTTTGAGTTTCCTTGACCCAAAGCAAAGTATCACAATAGAAATTATAGGACATTATGGAGGGTTTATCTTTAGTGCTAAATTTTTTATGAGTGACCATATACAATTAGGAAGAAGAAAGTGGCGAATCATGATGGCTACAAGCTACGATCTAGTTATCAAGAGAGCCTTTGTCCTATGCATATGAAGAATCTGCTTAACAAAGATTTCAACTCTAAAATGAGGATTCAGAAAAATTATATAGTTGTGACAGATTGTTGTGTTGTTTGAACCAATAATTGTTTACGTTCTACACATTAGTTATTATGGTTTACAAATTAATTCTAATAGAATTATGGTTTATACGTAGGCTATCATGATTTACAAATTGTTATTGCTATTAATTTGTTATATGGTTTTGGATTGAGAGTTTAGGAAAATAAATTTGGCATGACATATTGTTATGTTGTTTGTATCAATTGATATTTTTCTTGTACATATTAGTTATTATAGTTTACAAACCCAAAGTATGGTAAAAAAACAGAGTGTTCTTTCACTTGTGTACAGTGTACATTGTGAGGACCCGAAAATTTGTCTTATTTTATAATTATTTTAGTTTATTTTCTTCCATGTATTTTTCATACTTCACTTTATTATATTAAGTTTCCAGAGATTTTTATAAGTAAGTACAGTTTTTTAATCATTTTCCTAGTAGAAGATAGTTCATGTTAAGTTTGAAGTGTATTATGGACGTGGGACCCGCTAGTGCGGTAAGTGCGATAAAATTTTTGACAAATAGTTGAAGTTTTGTATTAAGGGATATTATTTTACAAGGTGCTCGGAGATAATTAGAGGTTAGCTAGTTAGATTAACTATTGGGAGAAAGAAGATAAGATTTTACCCTAAAGGTGCCAAGTGTCGCGACCCGATTGGAAATTTGACTTTGACCTAATTCTCACCTTTACTAAATATCAAATTTTGACCAAAATCATCTTCATTTCTTCAACTAGCTGGCCGAAACTTTGAGGGAGAGAAAGAAGAGAGAAACTTCATCTTGCACCATCCTTTTTGCTCCAATCTAGAATTCCAACCATAAATCTTGCAAACCACTCCATAAAAGTGCTAGTTAAGGTAGTTTCCAAGGTGTTTGTGGAGTTAATTTGGGAGGAAGAAGCCTAAGCTACCATCTTTCTTGTGGGTATAAGGTAACTTGCCAAGAAAATCCATCTTTACTTCTAATAATTGCATAATATTGGTTTAGAGTTGTTAAATGTGTAGTTTTGTGAGAAATTTCATGACTTGGGGTGGTAATATGTGGAATTTCAGTTTGTGTGGAGAATTTTCTGCCCATATATGAAGTTAAAGGTTGGCCATGATTTCCTAGCTTTAATATGTGAAATATCTAGTGTTTACGTGTTATTTTACCTTGCCTAAAGAAATTTCTGGTTTGGATGCGTAAATTTCAGCTTTAGGGTTTTAAATTTGAGCATGATTTGGGTTAGTTTTGGAGCTATCAATTGGTTGTGATTGAAGGGTATTGTGACCCTAAAGAAGTGTGTTTAATAGCCTATGATTTGTATGTGCAATTGTGGGTGATTGATATGAGATTGGTCGTTGGTTGTAGCATGGAAAAGTAAGGAAATCTAGGTGAAATGCTGCCCAATTTTTAGGGCTACTCGCTTCCTTCAAGTTTAGATTGATTTGGTGATAAACTTGCTTAAGATGCTTGGTATACCTATAAGTTTTGTTTAGGTGTTGAATTTTGGTTGAAATAGAAGGATTTACATTGGTATTTTCCTCCAAGTTGTTGGCTGAAATTTCCGTTTGTTGGTTTAGTGATAGCGAAGTCTATTACCTTGTGTTTTCTAACCTTTTCATGCTTTGGTTTTGGCCAAAACTTGTTCTAAACTTTGGTTAAGCCTTTTGTGCTTGAATTTGAGTGAAACTTTTTGATTAGGGGGTGAACAACTTAATGATTTCACTTGTGTCATGATTTTACTTGTTACCTTGTTACTTACTATGATATACGACTCGTAGCATTTTGCTTGTGAATGAAAGTAGTTCATTGGATAGGCATATGACTCGTAATCGGTCTTAATGGTTTCCCTTGATTGTTTTAGGAAGTGCCGGTGATTAAAGCCATACTTGGAGAGGAAACTTTGGAAGTTATCCTTCCTTGAATTGGTGAGTGCACCACTCCCTTGATTTGTTGCTTAACTGGTTTATTGGTACTTGAAATCTGAGACTTGAATGACTGTGAACTCTGTTTATTCTGAATGAGACGAGGGTGTACTTTATCACACTCGTTCTCTTGCCTGTGTGACTGTTTACTGTATAAACTGGAATCGATTACTATGCCTGATCTGATGTCGTTTGGAGGTGTATCCAACGACCTTACTGTTAAACCTGAGTTCAACCTCATGGGGACTCAATTGAATCGATCCAACAAGGGATTGGTCGAGAAAAATTAACAAACTATGGGGACTGTTCATGGGAAATCTTTGGATATTGGAGACTCTAGATTTCCGGTATACTCGAGTATTACCATCCACTGTTACTGTTGAGGTGTTCGGGCTCGGCAAGGGGAATGTTTGGTGGACGGAATTTGGAGTTAAGTGGTGCTCTATTGGACTGGTTATTATACTTGAAAGTTGACTGAGTGTCAACTATTACTTGATCAAGCTCTGGTGAAGAAATGAAAATTTGGCTCCTGAGAGCCACTTATATCCTTTCTATTTGCATTATTCTGTTTAATTGTTTCACTTTATATCTGGTATGTGTATCTGACTGGTTAAACGTGAAATGTCATGATTCGTGATTGCTTGTATTTTGGTACCTCATTGAGCGTAAGCTCACCCTGTTCCATTATCCTTGTTTTCCTTACAGGGTTCAATGTTTTGAAACCGTGATTCTTGGGAGAAAAGAGTTGAGCTAGTTGTGGAACTACTTTTGTTTATACTCCTCTGTAACCGAAACCCTAATTGTATTTTGTATAAGTACGGATATTTTGACTTACACTTCAAGTAATTTGTTGAAGACACTAATGTATATATGATGACAAGTGTATAGTTGTGTATATTTGATGAGAAATGCATGTCGGTATGGTTATATGAACTTTATTTGTAACCGTTGGTAAGATCAGGTGAGCGCGGCATTTGAACGTGGAAAGAAAAATTTTCTGGCAGGAAACCCTTGCAGAGAATTTGGCCGCATATCCGGCCAGTTCTTGGCCAGATACTTGGCCGGATTGGCAGGAGACGTTGAAAAAATTGGTTTGGTCACTGCTTTGAATCCGGCCGTTAATCGCTGGATTGTGACGCGGCCACTTTTCGTTTCGTTTTGGTTTTTGTTTTCCTTTTCGTTGAAGTGTTTAATCGAATTCCCGTTTCACCGTATGGTTTGGTAAATCATATTTTAGCTTAGTGGTGTTCAATTGTTTGTTTTTCTTTGAATTCTATCGCTCGTTATGTGGGGGTTTGTGTGATTTGACTCCATAGTTCTGGCGGGAGTTGGGCAAGCGGTCCGCCAAACCCTTTGGTTCGTCTTAGGAGAAGGTGGGGCTGTCACATACATGGTAAAGAATAAACTCTAAGTATGGTTATTCAATTGATGGCTTTCTGGTTATCTAGGAGTTCCTTTCGTTAGGTAAGGTTTGTTGTGCTTATTCATATTCTTCTAATTTGCATTTCCACTTGTGCCTTTGGAGAAATATACTGCTCGATTTAGTATATGAAGTGTGGGGTTTGTTGAGTTATGATTTTTATAGACTTTTTATGAGCTGTACTTTTAGTTCAATTGACTAGCAACTTGGTCCTCTTACACTTATAAGACACACTTTACTTGAGTTCTGATTTGAGAAAATTGTTTATGCAGTGAATAGCTCTCCTAATAAAGGCGGGATTTGGCAAATTTTACAGCATAACATGTAATAATCTTAACTTTTAGTATGTGTAAATAATCATCCAATAAGTAATAGGACATCATCAGGGTTGTAAGACAATTTGATATTTCATATACTATAGAGTATGATGATATCTATCGTTTGAAAGGATGCGAGGCAGGGAAGGTTGTCAGATCAATTATCCCTGAACAGTGTAACATTTTTGAACATTTTTGTAATTTTATGCAACCTTCTTGTACGTCTTTACAACAGATTGCGTCTCTGTTGTTAAGTTTTACAAGTAGTTCACGTAGAGTTACACATTGTTTAAAAAATGTTACATTGATTCGAACAGAGATAAATAAATGTGACTATGGATTCTCACAATGGCAGCAATAGTTTCAATATGTGGTTCTAGCTGTGTAGAGCTTGCTCTTCCATTTTGTCAAAATGAAGTAGTGTAAATAGTTTTTTTGTACATCCTAGTCAAATGGAGTTTGTAAGTTATTAATATTGCAATCCTCACTGTCTAGATTATTGCTTATAGATGGTGTTTTGGAAAGATATGGATTGCAATACCCTGTTGTCAAGTAGAAATGGCTTCCTAATGCTATATACTAATGAATTCCCATCATCTTTGAACTACTTTCATATTGTGTTTTTGTTTACTTAGGAATTGCAATTTTGGCAATGACATAATGTCGAGTAATGCTATTAATATCATTGGAAACTCCATGACTATTTAATATTAGGGAGTGGGGTAGGAACAGTTGTCAGATCAATCGTCTCTAAATAGTGTAATATTTTTTGAACATTTTGTAACTCAATGTAAACTTCTTGTACATTCTTACAACAGAAGTGTGATAAATTGTTACTATACATGTGGGTTCAATATGTAATAATCGTATTTCTGTTGATAAATTTTACAAATAATTCAAGTAGAGTTATACTTTGTACAAAAAATGTTACATAGTTCAGAACGATTATCAGTAATTTTTTAAAAGAATTTTCAGATTTTTTATCTTCTTTGGTTTGCAGTTTTCTTCCTAGTTTTTGTAGTGGAGTATTGGTCTCCGTATACTGCACTGATTGTTTTTGAATTATGGCTATTCAACTTTGGCTCTGGTATAACATTACTTATCTGAATTTCTTTTGCTTCTCAATCTACTATAAAAAATGGTCCATTACTATTTTGAGTTAAGGCTGTTTGTGCCTTTTATTGCTGTTGCAACATTTGAACCAAGCATTGGCTTTAGCTTTTTTCTTTTTAGTTGTTGAACAGCTCTTTTGCTAATCACACTTTTGCCCTCTTAATCTCAAATCATTTAATTTGTAGACCTTTTTTTTTTCCTACTTTATTGATTGTTCATAATAGGATAGCCTAAGGGTATTAATGGTACAAAAATAATCTCTCTCCTCTAACTTGCGGCTTTCTAATATTATTTTTGAGCATAAGAGCTGACGTTGTTAACCAAATATCAATTAAAATAGAGGTAACTGAGATTTTGTAAGCGTCGGGGGAGTTATATGATCTGTGAAGAAACCTTATGGGAGGCTTTTGAAATTATCCCTTATATTTTTGTCACGTCATTTATTTTGGTGCAGTTTAAAATAATACATTATGGGGCATCGGGGAACCAAGAAGATGAATCATACAAAAGATAAAGGCAAGCAGGTTGAGGAACATTATGACAATAATTCAGTAAAGTCGGTTAAGCCACCAAGTGATTTCATTGCATACAGGTATATATGGCTTTTTAGAAGGATTATTGTCTACATTTGGGGCTTTGAATTAGTTAAAAATCTCATGATAAAATCAAAAGTCTATGTGATGAATTTAATCATATTAAATCATGCTAGGATTGACTTCGCACGCAAGCAAAAAGCAAAGGGAAAGGCATTAACAATGAAGGAACTAAACATAGCTGCTAGAAATGCATGGAACAAACTAAGTGATGAGGAGACACTTGTATGGAAGAATGAAACAAATGTAAAGTAATATAAGGAGCTGATGAAAATTTATAAGGAGTCTATAGCGGACAAGAGAGAAAGTATAGAGTGTGATGTAGCGAAACAAGTAAGGATGTAACACCGAATTTTATTTTGCATAAATTAAATGATTTAGAAGTTTCAAAACGCAAGTGCAATTATTTGGCTGTTATTTGTTATTTTTTATCAACATTGTTATAGGTTTTTTTGTAGGCATACAGGTTTAGGTGCACACCAACTAAATTCTTGAAGTTTGTGGGTCGTATTGATGGGGCAAAAATAGCTGCAATAAAAGAAATAGGTTTTGGTGGATTACTGGAGATCCAATGCCACATCCCTTCCAAAAGATACACGTGGTTGGTGAATAATTTCAATCCAACTCACTCATATATATAACTTGAAAGTGGACGTGTACTGCCTGTAACATCAGAGAATATAGCAAAGGCTCTTGGAATTCTTGGTAATGGATCAGTGCCAGTTGAAGATACTAGAGACAAAGGAATTGATAGCGATCCACATTATTCTAGGAAGAAGAAGTATAATTGGCATGGTATAGTAGATGAGCTAATATCCATGGAGATCGGGGATGAATTCAAGAGGTTGTTTGTTATTTTTGCATGCGGTGCTTGCTTGCTCCAACAACATGAGCTGAAATTAAAGCCAATTTATGGGAGAGTTTACAATTAATTTCGGAAATAACTAAATTTAATTGGGCTGAGTTTGTTAGACCTGATTTATGCAAAAAATTGTTAAATGTGCAGAGCAATACCCACAAAAATGTTGGAGGTTGCATCTTATTTTTACTGGTAAGTTAAGAAATCTCAATTGTTGGATGATCTTACCTTATATTTGTTCATTATATCTAACAAGGATAAGTTGTTATTATTTTACAGCTATATTATTATGATCGAGTAAGTATACTCAATCATTATGTTCGTAGGACCTGCCCTATAGTAAAAGCATGGATTGATGCCAACATAATTGAAAGAGAAACATTAGAGTTGGGTGGTCTTTAAAATTTTGGCAAAGGAAAGCTAGTAAGTATTGTTGAAACAATGATATTTTTGGAATTTGGGTTAGTAAGAGAGTATATTATACGGCTAACTATTTTGTCAAACTTACAATATACTTTTTCTTATACAAAGGTTGGGTCAAACAAAACGGACAGAGAAGAAGGTGAGGAAGAGGAAGCTACTGAACTTGCACCGGATGTGATTAGCCAGATGGTAAATAATGGACATGGAGAAATTGCTGTAAGATAACAAATTAAATCTAATAAGAATGCAAATATGTCCCAAATTGTACCAATATGAGGATTAATTGCATTTATTTTTATATTCAGGCTCATCTAGTCACTCTATATGCAAAAGCAGCAAATGCTAAATGGATAGCAGTTGAGTGTCAATAAAGTGTAATGAATATATCAAGCATACTTTACTTGTAACGTAGTGCCATGCCATCATCTTCACAACTAGCCGTTAGATCCACAAGGAAACAGGCAAAAAGCGAATGATCCATGACGAGAAGGCAAAGGTTGTTATAGAGTCTGATACAGACAAATTTGAATACAAAAACAACCAAGACGAGATAAAAGATGGGGACATGAATGATGTTTTGGTAAAGATGAGGCAAATGAGGCCGAAGATAAAGAAGGAAAAAATGATGCCAAGGTAGTTGCGGTAGCATTACATCAATTGCGGCAGCCCAACTCCAACAAAGATGTTGGGGATAGCAGAATTGTAGATGTTCATTGCTTGGATACAGACATAACTTTCCCATCAAGAGCTACGGTAGAGAAACATTCGCTATGTGCTGCAACACAATGGAAGGGTCGGTTTAGATATAAAAAAAGAGAGTTCGAAAGCAAGTTATGTGTGGTGTAGTTGAAATTAATATTTGATTTGTTATTGCACTCTGTAAATGATATGCACATTGATCATTACAAAAAATATGCTATTCTTGACTTAATATAGATGCGGAAGATGACCGAATGCATAAGACATTGCGGACAACAAGACACAACACCCTCATTAGGTCTACTGATTATCAGCTCCAATTCCAAGCTACTTTGACACAATGCCAAAGGAAAATTGTGAATTTCACATGGCAAGACGAGGGAGATGAGAGGTAAAATTATTTTTGTGCGATAATATTCGGAGTTATGTGCTATTTTTATTCATATTCATTGATAATTCAACTTAACATTGTTGAATCAAATGTTTAATGTAGTGAGATTTTAATGTCTATGTTCGAATTTAGCCTTAACCGGAAAGATATGCAATCCTTGCGGGAGAAGCATTGGGTATCAGATAGGGTAAGCCATGAGAAAAAGAAATTTTTTTATTTGACTAATTTACTTACTGTAATTGTGGAGATAGTTTCACCTTTTGAAATGCTAAAAAATTTTGTTGTTATAATTGATCCTCTTTTAGGTCATTGATATGTATGCAAGATTATTGAATTTGGATGTGAGTAAAAGTTTGATGAAGGTTAAGCGGTACATTGTTGAGTTATGTGTTGTTGTAAGTATAATGACCAACTATTTTTGTCACCAACTAACACCATGCATATATAGTTTCACTCATTGTTAGTTTGTTAAAAAATTTGGACCGATGTTTAATAAATAGTGTATATTACTCGTGCAATTTCTAACTATCCTATCATTTTCAATCCAATTTTATTAATTTCTTGGGCAGGCTGCCATCCAACGGGTAGACTGATTTGTGAAAATGTCTGATGATGACGTATATTCACAATTGAACAAGTGGTTCAAAATAAGAACAGATAATGCCTCAAGTCTAGCAAATGCCGATATCGTGAGCAATCTCTTATAACTTGTCAAACAAATATCTTTTACTTTATATCAAATGTGTTGCATTTCTAAAATCTAACACATTACATTTTCAGATACTGATTCCAATGATTAACAAAAGTCACTGGTTTGTATGCTCATTTGATATCGCACAAGGCATTGTTCATCTCTTTGACTCACGAGTTGATTCATCACAGGTTCGAGAGACTAACATCTTACGACGACTTGTGAAAACTAAATACTATTTATAATTTGTAAATTTAATGCATCTGTTCTATATCTTTACTAAATAATTAGTGTGAAAGTGCAATTTTTAAAACTATATTTTTATGTTGCAGAAGCGAACCTTGGGATTTACCCTATCGTTCATTTAAAAATTATGTTAAAAAATGTTTAAATGTATTTTACCTTATTTATATATAATTAAAAAAACTTGGAATAATTATTCTTCTTTTTTTTCACTCTAAGATTCCAGAAACATAAAAATAAAAGGATTTTGTCAAATTTCTTTTTTCACATTTATTAATACTTGGAAAAGAAAAGGAGATAGGACAAAAGGAGATAGAAAATTAGATTTTACAAAAAAAGAAAATAAGGAAAATCTATTGTATTACTTTAATGTCTTCGGGATTAGAATTGGAATTGGGTAATAAACAAAAAAGTAAAGTAATTTTAAAATAATTAAAATATTGAATTATTTCTTGTTTGTATTAAAAAAAAGAATTGAGCTCTCTCTTTCTCTCCCTCCCCTACTTTTCTATTTTTTTCAATATTAATAAGATTGCCAAAATAAAAGAGATTAATGTTTTGACTTTTTTTTTTCATACTAAAAAGTAGAAGAACCACTCTAAATATTTTATTATTTTTATTATACAAAAAAGAGGGTACTATGTTCTAAAATTTTTTAACTTGTTAAGTTGGTTTAATGGTGGGATAAATTGTCTAAAAAATAACTCTATGGGGTAAATTGATAATAAGGTTATAGTTTATGGGAGAAAAGTGGTAATAATTTTAAAGGTTAAACATGTCTTATTACTTGAATTAATAAATTTCGTCAAGTTTGACCATTAGTCTTGCGGTAAAATGACTAAAACATAACGTTAAGGAGGAAATTAATAGTGACGCCAAACGTTACGGGGGTAAAGTGATAATAACCCTAATTAAAAAAAATATACTTATCAAAACAATAATAATTCTATAGTTCTATTCCCAAAATTTTCAAATCCTAATACCCCAATTTAGCCGCACATCCCACTCACTCTCTCTTCTCTTTTGCTCGGCCTGTCCATTGTTTCGTTTCCAAGCTTCCAAGAGGAGCAAGACGAAATCCCTCTCTCCCTCTCTCTTGTCAGTCCGCCATTTTTGAGCTTACACCAGATGGTCCGCCATTTTCATTGATTGTTGAAGACTCAACGCTTCAGATTGTCCGGCATTTCTATTGATTGTCGAAGCTACAACAGCGACTAGCGAGGCCCATCGCCGGCTAAACTCTCTCTGTCTCTCATGGTTGCAACTCCAAAGAAGCATATTTTCCGGCGACACTCCCTCTCTCTCACGAGTAATTTTTTTTTTTATAAATTTGTCAATACCCTAAAAGTTTTTGAAAATCATGGTGAAAGCCTCTATTCATGGTGAAACTACTATTCCATCTTTCTATCGCTATCTATCTTGGCCCTTGGGTGGGAGTTCTTGTTTATGTGATTTCAGTTCTTTCCCTTCCATTCTCTAACAAGTGCCCTCAAATTTATTGCACTGCAGGGAGAGGGTTCTTGTTGAGTCCAACACCCAATTTTAGTCGCTAGTCACCACGCTACCTCTTAGATTGATTTGAATTCATATCTTCATATTTATCCATATTATCAACAACCCTTATCTCCATCCTGTAAAGAAAAAAATAAATGGTTGTGACTTTTCATTTTCTCTGCAGTTTTTACGCCCAAAGGCATGAGTTTTTTTGGTGACCTAGTAAAGAAACTAGCAGCATCCTTTAGATCAAAATCTTGTGATTAATATTTGTGTATGCTACCTTCTTGATTCTACCAGTTTGAAATCTGACATGTTTGCCCAGGAAATTTTTTTTTTTCCTATTTTCTTTCACAACTTCGCTAGACCTATACCAGGCTTGTTTTCTTTCCAGTTTGAAATCTATGTAATTTGTGATTTAGGTTTGTGATTCACTTTGAATGACTTTGTAATTTACTACAAAACATGCTTCGTTTTTAATTTTTGGCAAAACAGGTTTCGTTTTTAAGTTGCTGCAAAACAGGCTTTGACGGGTCTCCTTTTTCTAGGTAGACCCGACTTAGATCCGAGACCTGTCGGACCCGATTCTGGGAGATAGAGTAGAAGATCCGTCTGGTAGATGGGTCGGATTCGGAACAGGTATAATATGATGGGTTTGGGTCCGGAATGATGAATTTCGGCTTGAACCCGACCCTTTGACAGGCCAACCTTGATGTTCCGAACAGTATCATCTAACACGTGTGAAATCCCAAAAATATTACCTATCTCCCTTATTTTCAAAATTTTGTAATATTATCAACCTAATTAAAAATAAATACTACAAAACTAATGTGAGGATTCTATATGTAATTTCGTTCCAATATTGCCCTTTTGTTATGTATCCTTAAGTGTCATGACAAACTAATCCAAAATTTTGCAACATTTGAAAATTTATGAAATTACTTCTTTAAAGGAAAATTATAAGTTTTTATTAGGGTTAGGAAATCCTTTAAAAATTTTATTTTATAATTTGGATAATAGGTATTAAAAATTTTGGAACTTATGACCAAATTAGAAACACGTAAAAATCATCCATAATACTACATAAATGAAAATAATACAATTTCAAACACTTTTCTTTTCTTTTTTTTTTTAAATTTCCAAGCCATCAATATGGATAAAAGCATGAAAATGTTGAATAAGTTATAAAACTCCTTAAATTCACTTGAAATAGCTTACATAAAAGGAAAAATTTCTTGATTTGGTGACCTAAAAGGCACCCAATTAGAATTTCAACAAAAATTAAGATGGACTAATGTCAAGGTTTAAAATCATAATCAACCTTTAAATTGTAGCAATTTAGTTAAAAAATCTACTCTTCTGCCAAAATAATCGATTTTCTATTATAGCACAAAAACAATTAAACCCTAAAGAAGACAAAAATGCACGATTTTGTAGTTTGAAAACATTTTAAATTAAATTTTCATTTTTTGTACTTTAAAAATGTTTACTTATGGTTGCAGTTGCTATATTTTATTCCATCATATTTACATCTTTATACTCTTGTTTTTGTGTTCAACTTTTGATTAATTTATTTTTTATTTTGTAATAGTAAACAAGAGAATGGCAACGTTGGAGAGAAACTATATTGTCTTTCTTAAAATAAATATTTTGATAGTATATTTTGAAATGGGTTTATAATGTTAAAAAATTTGAAAATAAAGGAGTCAAGTGATATTTTTGAAACTTCAAGAGTGGCAGCTGATATTGCTAGAAATCTAAAGGGTTGTTTCTAAAATTATCCCTTTTGATTATTTGCTTCATATCTCTTTTTATCTTTTTTTTTGGCTCCAAAAGTTTATGTTAAAATAACAAAAAAAAAAGAATGAATGATGTTTATCTCAGTGCGTAGGTTTTGATGATTACAAAACAAATAGATGTTACTAATGTTCTCTCATTAGATCCTTTCAGAAATGGAGCAAAACAGGTTCAAAAATTAAGTACAAAGAATGCTGAAGCTGCTGTCGTACGCATAAGAAGACTCGATCGGACGTCCGACAACCTTTGCGCAACTTTGGACGCATGAAGAACTTCACCCTCGGACGTCCGAAGATATTGAGTCATTCCCTCTAAACTCACTGATTTCGATCGGATGCACATCATCAGAGCATCGGACGTCCGACAAGCGTTGCGACACTTTGGACGCAAAACCTTGAAGGCACTGGACGTCCGAAAAGAATTAAAGAAGAATTCTCAGTTTCATCTCCTACCTTCAGACGTATAGATTGAAGGTACCGGACGTCCGAAATAATTCAAGAAAATCTCTTGAACTCACTGCCTACGTTCAGACGAAAGAAATTAGTCTACTGGACGTTCGACACTACCAACGGTTAGTTGACTCTTCAGTTGCCTTCTATCCGTTGAAAGTATTAATTGAGGAACTTTTTGGTCCCATATAAATAGAAAAAAGTCAACCACCTCAAAGTAACTTTGCACATTGAGACTACATCAGATCAAGAGTGATTTTAGTGGTAAAATACTCTTCAAAGAGGATTTGTTCACTTAGTTGTGTAATTTTCGATAAACTTTTCTAGTGTGATTCAATTACTTCAATAGTGTAGGTTTGTGAGAGTTATCCGAGTGATAGTAAAACTTTTTTGCTTGACAAAGTATGGCTTGGGGCAAGGAGGAAGTGATCCTTCCCTTGTACATAAGAAATTGATTGTAAGTTGATCAACTTGAAGAAACTTGCTCTATAAAGTGATATTCAAACTCAAGAGGAGTTTGACATTTGGTTTGATATTCTAGCTCTTTTACTTATTGTCTTGATATATAAATTGCTTATCTCTTCTACTCACAAGCACTTGTGCTTTCTTATCAATTGCTCCATTGTGTGGTTTTTTAGAAAAAGAGGGCAAGTACTCAAAAAGTGACTCATAACTTGGCCAGTTTTTAAACTACCTAATTCACCCCCCTCTTAAGTTATTTTCGATCCTTACAATTGGTATCAGAGTTTGGTCTCTTAGAGATTAAACTCAATCGGTTTTGGAGTAAAATGACAACCAACAATATCATGTTCTTTGAAGGACAATCCGTCACTAGACCCCCAATGTTCAATGGATCAAATTATGTGAGTTGGAAGGAAAGAATGATTATTTTCTTACAATCTATTGATATCGAGTTATGGTTTATTGTCAATGAAGATCCATATGATGCCTCAATAGTTGATGAAATCACTCATAGACCAAAACCAAAAATTAGAAATGAATTGACTGGTGATGATAGAACTCACCTCACTTTGAATGCCGAGGCTTTGAATGTGTTATACAGTGCTTTAGATTCAAATAAGTCTATTAGAGTCAAGGGTTGTAGGTCTGCAAAAGAGATTTGAGATAAATTTAGAGAAATCCATGAAGGGAGTGAGAATGTGAGAGAACAAAAGAAGTCGATTCTGATCACTAAGTATGAATCTTTTAAGATGGAACCTCATGAAAACGTTGATAAGATGTACTGTAAATTCAATGATGTCATTAAGGATTTAGAAGTGCTGGAAAAGGAATACTCTCTAGGTGAAAAAAATAGAAAAATTCTGAATGCCTTATCCAAGAATTGGGAGAGTAAGGAGACTGCCATTGAAGAAGCTAAAGATTTAAATTCCATGCCTATTGAATCTCTCATTAATTCTCTAACCTCTTATAAGCTGAAATTCAAATCCAAGGTGCAGGAGGAAGAAGATGCAAAAGTGAGAAAGAGCATTGCTCTAAAGGCCTCGCAAGATGAAGATGACTCAGCTTCCTTGGATGGAGACGATATGGAAGGTGATGACAGTGACATTGCACTCATCACAAGAAGTTTCAAAAGAATTCTTAACAAAAGAAGATTCAGAAAAGGAGGACCTAGCAATCCATTCCCAAATCAGTTCAATAACTCAAGAAACAAAGGGAAGCAAGAGTTCAATAAGAAGCAAACTGACAAATGCTTCGAGTACGGCCAACCTGGACACTATGCGAGCGAGTGTCCAATGAAGAAAAAGAAAGAAAAAAAATTGAGCGAAAACCAAAGTTCAACAATTTCCAGATCACCTGGAATGACTGCAACTCAGAAGATGAAATCGAAAAAGAAGAGGAATCTGCCCAAATGACTTTCATGGCCATTGGTGATGAAGAGATAATTACTTTTAACTCTCAAACTGATAGTGATAATGAATCTGATGATGATGTTAATTCTTTTATGGAAAGAATGCATAATAGCTTGAAAGTATTCTATGTTAGAAACAAGGAACTAAAACAAAAGATTAATTTTCTGATTCAAGATAATGCAAACTTTTTTCGACAAAACAAGAATCTGAAAAATGAAAATGAAAACTTGAGAATGATTGAAAATGATCTACATGCTGAACTCGATAGAAAAACAAATTTCTGTGACATGCTCAAAAAGAAACAAGACAGTTTGAAAAGAAGAATGGATGATTTTAATCAGTTGTTTCAACATAAGAAATAAAACTGCTTTCAAAGGAATGATACAACACCTCACTTTGGCATTCATGAGAAAAGGTTAAATTCTAGTGCAAACAAAATTTATCATTTATAAGAGAAGGCAAATCAGATTTGTTAAACCTGTTCATACGAGTAACTCACTGACTATGTGCAGATTTTGTTGTCAAATTGGTCACATGAAGAGTAATTGTTATGTGAGGAAGAATATGAGAAATGGTATGAAATGCATGTGGATAGTTAACCATAATGCTAACTCTCAAGGATCCAAAATGTAAAGGGTACCAAATATTATCTTGTGAATTTTTGTGTAGGTGAACTTGGTGAATATTATCAAGGAATCAAAATGGTTCATAGATAGTGGATGCTCAAGACATATGACTGGTGATCCATCACAATTCATCAAGCTCAAGCCAAAAGCAAGCAAAAAAGTAACTTTTGGAGACGATAACAAAGCCAAAACTGTTGGAATTGGTGATGTTGGTAAGAATGGTCAAATCTTTGTTCACAATGTTCTTTTAGTTGACAATCTTAGCTATAACTTGTTAAGTGTTAGTCAATTGTGTGATAGAAATCTGTTTGTATTATTTAAAACGCATGAATGTCTTGTTCTTGATTCAAAATTCAACACTATTTTCAAAGAAAAAAGAGTTAATGACATTTACGTAGTTATTCTAGAAAATGTTGACTCTTCTAGTCTTAAATGTCTTAAAGTTGCAAATAAAAATCCTTGGTTTTGGCATAGAAGGCTTGGTCATTTCAACATGAATTTGCTAAAAAAGATTTTCAAAAAGGAACTTGTTAGAGGATTGGTAAAAATCAAATTTGAAAAGAATAAAATTTGTGATACTTGTCAATTTGGAAAACAAGTCAAAGTTTCTTTTAAACCCAAGAAATGTGTTTCTATCACAAAACGTTTGGAACTTTTACATATTGATTTGTTTGATCCTACACAAACTACCAGTTTAGGTGGCAAAAGATATTGCCTTGTTGTTGTTGATAATTATTCTAGGTACACTTGGGTGATGTTTCTTGCACACAAAGATGATGCTTTCAAAAACGTTGTTTCATTATTTGCAAAGGTTCAAAATTTGATTGGGTTGAAAATCATCAAGATCAGAAGTGACAATGGTTCAGAATTTCATTTTTATGACTTTTCAGAATTTTGTGATAACAATGGAATTACACATGAGTTTTCAATTGTAAGAGTTCCCCAATAAAATGGGGTTGTTGAAAGAAAGAATAAAACACTTCAAGAGGCTTCTAGAACCATGTTAAATGAGTGCAATTTGCCAAAATATTTTTAGGATGAAACCATAAATACAGCTTGCTATACTATGAATAGAATCCTTTTAAAACCAATTTTGAACAAAACCTCTTATGAGTTGATGTTTGATAAAAAGCCTGTTGTTGGATACTTCAAAATTTTTGATTGCAAATGTTTTATTTTAAACATCAAGGAACATCTTGGTAAATTTGATAAAAAATTTGATGAAGGAATTTTTTTGGGGTATTGCGAAAATGAGAGAGGTTTTAGAGTTTATAATCGAAGGACTCTGGTTATAGAGAAAACTATACACATTACTTTTGATGAATCTAATGGTGATATTTCCAAATGTTGTGGTGAGGATGATGATGCAGGTGCTCAAGAAGGACTAAAGAATCTCACAATCAATGACCAAGACACTGTTTCACCAAAAAATGACTCAAAAGAAGATGATACTCAAGACAGTCTAGCACTGGAAGATAATAACAGAGATGTTAGTACACCTAACGATCTTCCAAGAGTTTGAAAATTTGTTCAAAACCATCTTAAGGAGCTCATCATTGGTGATCCATTAGAGAAGGTCAAAACTCGTTCCTCCTCGAAACAATTGATGGATAATTTTGTATTAGTCTCACATTTTGAACCTAAAAATGTTGATGATGTCTTGAAAGATGAGAACTGGATTTTAGCTATGAAAGAGGAGTTAAATCAATTTGAAAGGAACAAGGTTTGGACATTAGTTGAAAGATCTCAAGATCATCCTATCATTGGCAAAAAATGGATTTTTAGAAATAAAATGAACGACAAAGGTGAGGTAGTAAGGAATAAGGTCAGACTTGTTGGTAAGGGATATGCTCAAGAAGAAGGAATAGATTTTGATAAAACATTTGCACCCGTGGCTAGGCTTGAGTCTATTAGAATATTTTTGGCCTTTGCATGTTTGAAGAATTTTAAACTATTTCAGATGGATGTTAAAAGTGCTTTTTTAAATGGCTTTATTGATCAAGAAATATATGTTGATCAACCTCCTGGTTTTGAGAATAAGATTTATCCAAATTATGTGTTTAAACTCGCAAAAGTTTTGTATGGATTAAAACAAGTTCCAAGGGCATGGTATGGACGTTTAAGTGATTTTTTGATTGAAAATTATTTTAAAAGAAACATTATAGATACTACTCCTTTCACTAAACAAAGTTCACGTGATCTTTTAATGTGTAAATATATGTGGATGATATTATATTTGGTGCTACTAATGAGAGCTTGCGCAAGGATTTTTCCACAATTATGCAAAAAGAGTTTGAAATGAGTATGATGGAAAGTTAAATTTCTTCCTTGGACTCCAAGTGGTTCAAACCCGAGAAGGAACATTTATTAATCAAGCTAAATACACCAAGGAGCTGCTCAAAAGATTTGGGATGAAAAACTCAAAATAAGTTGGAACACATATGTGCACATCTACCAAATTTGATAAGGATGAAGAAGGTATAAAGGTTGATGAAAAGAAGTATAGAGGTATGATTGGTAGCTTGCTTTACTTAACTGCTAGTAGACCTGATATCATGTTTGCTGTGTGCTTGTGTGCTCGTTTTCACTCCTGTCTAAAGGAATCTCACTTGAATGCGATAAAAAGAATTCTTAGATAGTTAAAAGGAACTTTAAATTTTGGCCTATGGTATCCTAAGTGTCATGAATTTCCTTTATGCGGATTCTCGGATGCTGATTTTGGTGGTTGTATGATAGATAGAAAAAGTACAACGGGCATATGTAGCTTTCTTGGAAACTGCTTAGTATCTTGGTTTAGTAAGAAGTAAAATGCTATTTTTTTGTCTACAACTGAAGCGAAATATGTTGCCGCTGGTGCTGGTTGTGCTCAATTATTGTGGATGAAAAATACATTGAATGATTTTAGATTGATGTATGATTGTGTGCCTATGTATTGTAATAACACCAGTGCCATAAATTTGACAAAAAATCCTATCCAACATTCTAGGACAAAGCACATAGACATAAAGTATCATTTCATTCGCGATTTTGTCCATAAGGGTGACATTTGTGTTCAATATGTCTGTTCAAAAGATCAAATTGCTGATATTCTCACAAAAGCCTTACAACTGGATCAATTTGTGTTTTTGAGAACAAAATTGGGAGTTTCAGAAAAAATACTCTAAAAAATTCTCTGGTCACTCTTTATCGGACGTCCGATGTTCTAGAACGGACATCCGACAGTGTTCTTGATCATTTTTTCCAGAAAGTTCAGGTTCGAACGAATGTGTCGGACACTCTACTTCGCTCGGCCATCCGACACTCAAAAATTGCGTCTTATAAGGAAGTCCTCTGCATCATTTAGTTCATTCTTACCCTTTGTTTCGGACGCAACTCTTTATATTCTCTCACTTTCAAAATTCAAATTTATCTCTCTTTGGAACAAGTTCCAAGAAATTACTCTGATCGACACCATTACATTCCTATTGCGCGTTTATTGCTCATCATAATTTCTCCCAACTGCCAACTACACTATAAATTTCAATTCTCACCTGAAATCCTAACCACTCAAATTCACTATCTGTGGACGGTTCAAGCATCCATTGTAGTTCATACTGAACTTTCCATCTTTTGATACTTATTTGCATTACACTCCCACAACAAAAAACACACTGCATTGCAATCATGGTGAGGATTAGAGGAGGGTCTGTGAGTGCCGGACGCACCTTCAGGCTTAGAGATGAAGAGGATGAAGACGTTCAGGTTGTCGAACCTTCCACCAAATCACCCAAAAAGGGATCTAGAACTCGTGGTGGAAAAACAAAGCAGTCTGCAAAGAAGAAGCAGAATGCTCGAACTAGAGAGCCATCTGTTGAACCATCTGTTGAACAGTTGGAGGAGCATCAAACTGAAGAGCATCCAGTCAATGGCAGTGAAGAGGAACTAGAGCAGCCCACCGATGCAGATGCATCCGTCACGAAATCACCCAAGAAAGGAAAAAGGACCGCCAAAAGGAAGAGGATGGCTCAACCTAAGGAAAAGCAAACTGCTGATCCTTCTGGGGAATAGCAGGCTGCAGAGAAAACTGTTGGGGAATAGCAAACTGCTGAACCATCTACCAGAAAGTCACCAAGGACAAGGTCTGGTGTTCAGAATACTGTGCCAACTGCTTAACACAGTGGAAAGAAAAAACATCCTGCCCATGAGCAACCTGAGGGTCAAACTGCAGAGGAACCTACCCCCTTGCCCAAGTTCATTGATGATGATGCCAGGGAGAGGTTCGAATGGATCTCGCAGAAAGGTTTCATCACTCAGAGGACCATCATCCCTTACGAATTCCGTAAGCTTGACCTTGAATCTGTTCTCAACCTTTTTGAATTTCAAAAATAGACCCATCTTTTGACTATTCCAAACACATGCTATCCTGACATGCTTCATCAATTCTTTGCCAACCTTAGAAAGGGTAGGTCACACACTGATCTTGTTTCACGCGTCAATTCTGTTAACATAGAGTTGAACCCTGACATTGTTAATACTGTTCTGGAAACCAAAATTGAAAATGATTTTAAAGGAAAAATTACAAACTTCTTTTCATATGAAGAATTTCTTTCTGCATATCATCATTTTCATGTTGCTAAATTGATGACCTATTTTCAAACTCATTTTAATACTCCTGCTGAGGCGAGATTGGAGGATTTCAATCCTCAAAACTTGATCATTTTTTTTTCATAATTTCGAATCTGTTGGTCTCTACTGATGGTCATAGGACATATGCCAACAAAATGGAGCTTTACCTGTTCTATTGCTTTCTTGAAAAAATCAGGATTGATTTTGGTTTTGTTATGTGTAAATTCTTGCTCAAAATCAGCACTGATAGTCGTAGAAAATTTTCCTATGAAAAATTCCTTACTCCTATTTTTGCTCATCTTAAAATTCCCTTTACTGAAAAATCATCAAAAAAAGTGCATCAACTGTTTTCTCCAAGACTTATTTTGAAAGCAAAAATCTGACATTTTTTGAGGGTCACTGGTGCTACAAGAAAACTGTTTCGGAGTCTAGGAGAAAGAATTTTCATGAAACTCCTGTTATCCCTTGGACTCCTCGAGATCAGTCCATGTTTGTCTCACCCTTTACTATCCATCCTAGAAAGTCAGCCACTAAGTCCTCTTCATCCAACTCTGAGGTCATTTCTTTGCTTGAGAATCTCAAACAACACATCTTATCCTTGAAGATGGTCTGATGATGACCATGTCATCCGAACAACAAGCCACCTTCATTGACAAAAGGAATCTGCTTGTGCCTCCAATTCCTCAAGACAATGAGAATGCACACCAAAAGGAGCCTAGAATTGAGCCAACTACTGAAACTACTCCAGAATACCGTGCCTTCAGTTCTTAGCCACAGGACAAGGGAAAGGCTCCAGCAACTGAAGAAGAAACTGAAGAGGATGATGATGATGAGGACACTGAAGAGGAAGAAGTGGTTACTGCTCAGTTTCGCCTAGCAAGGAGGAGGCCTGGATCGTCAAAGATTACCATTTAGGCTCTTCTAGACAAATGCACTTCATGACTAGGATAGTAGTTCATAATAGGTTTTTGGCATCTCTTACATTTTAAAATATTTCGTGTGTTCTGTATTAAGAATTCTATTTCTCTTCCTCTGCTGGTCTGTAAAATTATTTGGTTATCTTTTATATTTCGAATGAATGTTGCTTTTGTGGATTATTCCTGTTCTTTGGATGAATGTTGTTTAATTTAGTCTGACATCTGATTTCTGATATTGACTGGATGAATGATTGCTGCTTCCTCTGTTGTGTTTTGGCTTCTGGTTTTGCTAATAAGTGTTGATAGTATTGCTGATAGTTTTGGCTTCCTATATTGCTGGAAATATTAATGATGTGTATTGGATACTGGATTCAATGATGACAAAAAGGGGAAGAAATAGATATGTAATCTATATGTGAAGGGGAGTCACTCTAAGGGGGATTGTCCAGTAATCTATATGTGAGAGGATATTTTTTATCCACTCTGTGGATGCATCAAGTAAGGGGGAGTTGTGCCCCAATTACTTTCCTCAATTCATTGTTTTGTCATCATAAAAAAAGGAGAGATTGTTTATCTCAGTCCGTAGGTTTTGATGATTACAAAACAAATGGATGTTGCTAATGTTTTCTCAATAGACCCTTTCAGAAATGGAACAAAACAGGTTCAAAGATTAAGCACAAAGAATGCTGAAGCTGCTGTCGGACGCACAAGAAGACTGGATCGGACGTCCGACAATCTTTGCGCAACTTCAGACGCATGAAAAAGTTCACCCTCGGACGTCCGAAGATATTGAGTCATTCCCTCTAAGCTCACTGACCTCGATCGGACGCACATCATCAGAGCATCGGACGTCCGACAAGCGTTGTGACACTTCGGACGTAAAACCTTGAAGGCACTGGACGTCCGAAAAGAATTAAAGAAAAATTCTCAGTTTCACCTCCTACCTTTGAATACATAGATTGAAGGTACTGGATGTCCGAAATAATTCAAGAAAATTTCTTGAGCTCACTGCCTACGTTCGGACGAAAGAAATTGGTCTACCTGACGTCCGACACTACCAACGGCTAGTTGACTTTTCAACTGTTTTCTATCCGTTGAAAGCATTAATTGAGGAACTTTTTGTTTCATATAAATAGAACAAAATCAACCACATTAAAATAATTTTGCACATTGAGACTACATCAGATCAAGAGTGATTTTAGTGGTAAAATACTTTTCAAAGAGGATTTGTACTCTTAGTTGTGTAATTTTTGATAAACTTTTCTAGTGTGATTCAATTATTTTAATAGTGTAGCTTTGTGAGGGTTATTCGAGTGATAGTAAAAGTTCCTTGCTTGATCAAATGTGGCTTGGGGCAAGGAGGAAGTGATCCTTCCCTTGTACATAAGAAATTGGTTGTAAGTTGATTAAATTGAAGAAGCTTATTCTAATAAAGTGGTATTCAAACTCAAGAGGAGTTTGACATTTGGTTTGATCTTCTATCTCTTTTATTTACTGTCTTGATATATAAATTGCTTATCTCTTCTACTCACAAGCACTTGTGCTTTCTCATCAATTGCTCAATTGTGTGGTTTTTTAGAAAAAGAGGGCAAGTACTCAAAAAATGACTCACAATTTGGCCAGTTTTTAAACTACCTAATTCACCCCCCTCTTAGGTTGTTTTCGATCCTTACAAATGAGAATTTTCGTCTAGTTTTGAAGGAGATATGTTTCAATTTGCTTTCTACAAAATAGGCAAATGTTTTGCTTCATATCTTTTCTTACGGGAAAAATACCAATTTAGTCCTTAAAGATTTTCACTTAAGCCGATGTGGTTCCTCAAATTTTTTTATATGCAATTAGTCCTTAAATTAAAATGTCTATGCCAATAAAGGACCTACTAGGTGGCGCCACCCCAAATATACTTTTTTTTCAGCTGGACGACAAACTATGAGGGAGCATTTTAGGTAGAAGATTTTAGTATCAGTGTTACAGACAAGATACAAAATTAGGCAAGCCAAATTAGGGCAATTCTCTGGTAATCATAATAAAAAGCCATGGCAGATTGAGATGTCGGAAAATGAATTGAACAGCTTGGGATCTTCACAGATGGGGCAAGTGGGCTATCAAAAATACGACGAAGACAAATTCGAGGAAATACCAGCAATTCTAGTAAGTGATAGACTTATGCTCTTGTTTAAAGTTGAATTTTGTTTGGATATGCACTTTTTAGTTATGTAACTTGTTGGGATTTCAGTTTAAGTATTGGGATTTGGATGCTTATACATTATGTCTATTTCATGAGTGTAAAGAGCAGGGGTTTGGGAAGATAGATTTGGGGTAGGCTAAGGTGTTTTGTGTAGGGCTTTTTGGTTTTGGTTTAAGGCAAGTGATCCCTTTGCTATCATTTCATGCAATATGTTGTTGCTTTCATGCTATTTATGCGAGTGATAGAATAATGGTTGAGCATGTGCACACATAATTAATAAAAATATTTTTTTATCTTATTTGAAAAAAAAATGAATAGGACAAGGGTTGGATTATTTTACCTTAAACATCTATCATGGTAGGGTATATTTTGGACCACTACAGAAAAAATATATGGGGGCACCATGGATTACTTTAAAAGTGTCCTTGCCAATGTGGTAGATGTGTCAAAGCTTTATGATATGTGCACTATCATAGGATGCACAGAAAATATCGAATTATTTTATAGAGTTCTAAGAGGAGAGTGTGGCTTCAAACTTCGTAAAATAGAGAGAGAGGAAATGTTCTTGACATGGCTTCAATTGAGAAGCAATCTGGTGTAGCAAAACTATATGTGGTAGATAGGTTGATAAATAGTAAACTAGGCAATTGCAATGTTGATGTGGGAGAGGTTAGAGTTTTAAGTGAAGATACTTTTTATGTTGATATTAATTTTGATGACTCCACAACATTTGAAGATATCACAGTACCAGTTGAAATGGTTGAGAAAGAAGATATGTGTGAAGTAGATGATAATGGAATTTCAAAATCTAAAGACATTGGAAGTTTAAATGACTGTGACTATGACTTTAGCAAGGATGAAGATGATGTGATTTTTTGCAATTTTGTTGCACAATCTGATAAGGAGCTGGAAAGAGTTAAAGAAAGGGGTCAAACATCTGTTACTACCGAGAAAAATATAGTGATTTTGAAAACACAAAACCAACAAGTGAATAGTGTTCAAGGCAACAAACCATTGATGTTAAAGGATCTAGGCATCAAGGCAAGCTATTGGTGTTGGTGACTTTAATTTGTATGATGGGGATATTATCCCAATGCATGAAGAATCAAACACATTGAATTTAGAAGGGCTTGATAGCAACTATGAAAACTCAAATAATAATAGTTCTAGGAAGAGAATGCCAAGATATGTTAGGTTTAGGCTGGAACATGACATGGTAGACCCAAAATTCGAAGTTAGGTTGTTGTTTGATGATAAAAATATTTTATAGAGAGCTGTTGATTAATATAGATTGAAATAGGGCAATGATTTTCGATGGGGCAAGAATGACACAGGGAGAATGAGGGCAAAATGAAAGATAGAAAATTGTAAGTGGTTCATTTATGCTTCAAAAGAACCTAACAATAATGTATTTATTATCCGGACCATGGGACCACCTTGTAATTATGGCAGAACCTTTTATTACAAGAGTACAAATTCTGGTTTCTTAGCATGAGATTACATGGATTTCCTAGGACTAAACAATCAGGTTACAAGAGCAGAGTTCAAGGAAAAGGTGTGCTCGAAGCTTAATGTCAACACCACTATGGACTGGGCGAGCAAGACCTTTATGAAGGCCAAGTTACTAATCAATGGCAGCTATGAATAGCAATACACAAAGTTGTGGGACTATTCTAATGAATTGCTGATTTGTAATCCTAGCTTAACAATACGCATGGAGACAACTATTGATGATGTAACCAGCAAGGAAAGATTTTAGAGATTGTATATATTCTTTGAAGCATTAAAAAGAGGCTTCAAATTAAGTTGTAGATGTGTGATTGTTATAGATGGATGGCAATTGAGGCGCCCTTACCTCGAAGTTTTGTTAATAGCAGTTGGAATTTATGCAAGTGATTGCATTTACCCTATTGCATAAACAATAGCTGAGGTAGAAAGTAAGAGTTCATGGAAGTGGTTCATAGAATTTTTGAAATATGACTTGGAAGTTTATGAACAAAAGAGTTGGACCTTTATCAGTGACCAGCAGAAGGTGATTGATTTATTGCTGACTTGATTATTTTTCCATATGTTGACTCTTCCTTTTTATGATAAACTGACTCTTTTTTTCATAAGTTTACATCTTTTTTATGATAAACTGACTCCTTTTTTTCATTTGGTCTAAACTGTCAAGGTTTAAGATCTGCCACTCAAGACATCATTCCGAGAGTTGAGCATAGACATTGTGTGAGGCATTTGCACTACAACATAAAGAAGTTACACCTGAGTCAATACATAAAGGATAGTTTCGAGGTTGTGCACGAGTATCATATATGAAGACGTTTGAAAATGAGATGGAAGCATTGAGAGATTATAACCACAATGCTCATAAGTGACTAACAAATAATACACATCCTGCACACTAGTCTAGATCATAATTTAGAGAAGCAGCTAAGTGTATTATACTCCTCAACAACCTATGTGAGAGTTTCAACTTAATCATCCTAGAGGTAAGAGAGAATCCAATTCTAGGTATGTTGGAAAACATTAGACTGTATCTAATGGAAAGGCTGCGGACAAAAATAGAATGAATGAAGAAGAGAAGCGATGAAATTTGTCCAAGGCTACTACCAATATTGCAAGGCACTCGAATGACAAGAGGTTTGAAGTGAAACACATCTATGGTGGAACCTACATGGTGGATCTAAACAAGTGCTATGCACTTGTAGAAAGTGGAACTCACTGGTCTACCATATTGTCATACTGCATGCTGCATTTTACTTACACCAAAGAAACTCGAGGAATATGTGCACAAGTGTTACTCCAGAGAGGCATAATTGGTTGCATATGACCTAGCTATTACCCCACTTAGTGAACCTAATGCTTGGAGGAACTCTTATAAGGACCTTGTTCTACTACCCAAGAAGTTGAGACTTCTGGAAAGGCCAAAGAAAGCAAGGAGAAAGGAACCTAATAAAACTCGACAAGGCAACAATAGAGTTATAAGCTATCAAGTGTAGGGGCTACTGCACTAAATTGCTTAAAATGTCATGCAAAGGGACACATAATATGAAAATGTCATATTATTATACCACCCTAGCAGTTAGTTAGTCATGGCAGTGTAAGAGGTCCTTCTTTCAACACCAACAAATGTAGCAACTGTCTTGGACTTGGCCACAACAGAAGGATCTATCTAAAGAGTCATTTTGGGGCACCAAGCAGTGGGGTTGCAGCTAATGTAGACCAAAGTGTTGCTAGTATAGGTTGCTATTGTTAAGACAATACTTATTCGATGCTGCTAACATATTGAAACTGATGTTTTCTCAATTTTTTCAGATGAACCTGTTGAAGAAGAGGCTGACCAACAACTTGAATCTGCTAAACAGCCTCCACTTGATGAACATCCCACCTGTGTAGGCTCAACACTTGAGAAACAATCAACTGATCATGAACAAAATGGTTGTTCACTACTGACCTGTCTTTTTTCACCCAGCCTTTTAAAACTCACCTGATCATGAAAACTTGTTCATTTTTGTTCCTTTTTCTTTTATAGTTGTAGGTGCTAATGGAAAAGAGGTTGCAGCTACTGAAAAGTAATAAGATTATATAAGTAAAATATTAATCATAGCTACTCGAACTACTATCTCATGATGCAATTTAAAAGCCAAAATGAGTAAATTATACCCTTGAACTCCACAAACTAACTCAAAACAATATGAAACAACTTAAAAAATATTCACGAAATTAGCCTTTATCACCCTCCACATTATTTTAACCCTATTCACAATAGACCGAAAGTCATGCACAACTATCAATGTGTAGCATCCCCGAACAAGCAATTATCAACATAAATAGCAATGCAATTCAAAATTTTCATCACAATTTGCCTTAAAAAATTCAAGGTCATGTATGCATCACTTGAGAAAATACCAAAGACATCATCTATTCAAGCCATATTTACCAATTTTATATAGTAGTACCAATCTAATCATTAAAAATCATAACCCATGGCAATTATATTGCAACTTCACAATTTCATTAAAAAAATACAATACTCGATAATGGCAAAAATTGAAATGTAAAAGTTGATGAAATAATCGTACCTTAAACAAGTGAGATAATGATTGGTGACGCAAAATACGATGTAACCTAGAAAATTTATGCACAAAATAAGCCCAAAATGATCCAAATTTAGAATTGCACAAGTTAGGGTTCTCGGGTTGAATTCGCAGATTAAGATGCTTATGATGCGTTTTAATCCAAGGATTTGACATAGAAGTGGCTGGAGAATGATTAGGAAGGAAAAAATTGGAGTTTTAAGGATTCAAAATTGAAACATTCAGAGATAGGTGTGCTTGGGTATTTGGTTTCATGAAGAAGATAAAGATAAAGAGGAACTGTTCATGATGCTTTGTTATATATGGTGCTTGAACTATATGCAACACTGTATATTCTGTAGTTATGCTATATAGCAGCACTGCATGGTGGTCAGAAGGTCAAGTTCTTGTGAGTTTTGAATGCACTATCTAGCTCATTGTACAGTGCAGTGAAGAATACACAATGCCATATAATGCTTCAAAATACAAGAATTTTGCATATTCTTGAGCCGAATATTGGGGCCGTATACTAATCAGAAAGTTTGCTCTAGTTTGTATGATATCTGGGGTACAATATGGAGCAGAGAATAACTATATGGGGCCAAATATTGTTCCAATGGAAATTCTAAAAAATTGAAAACTCAACAAATCTGGCATCTGTTACTTTGGCAATGTGGCGAATATATCCTCGGTTATTAACCAAAAGGAATCTCAACCATATATTTAGTGTTTTTAATCGAGCTGAGTTGAACCGAATATTTGATTGTTGAACTCGACTCGTGCTTAGGCTCGAGCTCGCTCGACTAAGCGGAAGAGCCTTCAAGTGTACTCGAACTCGGCTCGCCAATTGGGATGTGTGACTTGAGCTCGAGCTCATGCTCAACTTGTTTACCACAAATGAGTCGAGTTCGAGCGAGCTCGATCTCGATCTCAATCTCGAAGTTGAAATTTTTGTCAAATAGTAAACAAATGCTACATCTTGTCCAGAAGTCAACAAAACTCGATTCAACTGAGACAACATATAAGATCACAACATCCAGGAATGCCAAATGCAATGCCAAATTCCATTCAAGAAAAACATATAAGACCATCATAACATCCATAAGCCACAAACTCCAGGAATAAAAGTCAACAAATACACAAACTCTAGAAATAAAATATCAAGAATAAAAGTCAACAACTACACAAACTCTAGCCAAATTTTATCAGAGACAACATCCATCAGACCAACAGGATTTGATTCAACAGAACAAATACACAAATCGCAGCCAAATAACTATATAAAACAATGCTGGATAACTAAAAATTTGTCCAGCTTCACAAATCTATAGAAAGGTCCAGCTTCACAAGTCCAACTTCACAAATCACAAGAAAGGTCCAGCTTTACTTCAGCAAACAAATTCAACAAGAAACAACATCACATATTCCAAAAAACAGCCTTCAGATGTTTGGAAGATCAATTTCTTCAATTGTATATGATTCGGGAACATTGAGTGGTTCTTACAAAATGAAAACAGGAAGGTTATGACTCCTAATAAGGTAAAATGAGGTATCAAAATAAACCAGTAGTAGAAGATATATTTTACTTACACGAGACTTGTTTTTAACGCATGAAGATTACGAATCTAATCATTGCCACAAAGTAACATTTGCATCGTTTCAACCGACAAAGAAGTATGCCGATCATCGATTATTCTACCACCAACATTGAAAGTAGATTCAGAGGCCACGGTTGTAACTAGAATAGCGAGTACATTACATGCCATCCTTGACAATATAGGAAACTCTACCTTTCCCTTTTCTACCAAGCTAAGACATCAAGATTTGCATTTGCATTACAAACATACCTGCCCTCTTTCAAATAGACATCAAAATTTGATTTTTAGGGCAAGCCTTGTCAATTTCACTAACAATTATCTAAAATTTTTCTTTCCCAGTTAGAACATTAACTCCAAGCTTTTTAGTAGCCTCTTAGGTAGATTTACTTGTAATTTCTACATGTTTTCGTTTTCTAGCTTCCTTTTGTGGTTCTTTAGCATGAGATGAGATGTGAACATCAATATATATTAATTATAAAATTCATAAAGAATGTGTCTAATCTCATCAATATACCTAGGGGCTGCATCCTCGTCATAAATAACTGGAAAAGTATGATTAAAAAGGACTATTTTATACCTCGGATCAAGAATAGCACCCAAAGACAACAAAACAATGCTTTCCCGCCAATACTTGTCAAATTTTTGTGCCATACTTTCAGTCATAGACCTAATATGATCAGAAAAATCAAGAGTTTTTTCATTTAACAACTCCTTAATCCTATACAACTCTATAAGAAAAAGGCTAGTAGTTGGGTAATCGGATCTAGAAATGATATTGGTGATCTCATTAAAAATACCCAGAAATTTACATATTTTTTCAACTTTCATCCACTCATACTCACTTGGGACATAGTGAAACCCAGGATCAATATCCCTATATCTTGAAAATACATCCCTGCAACTCTAGAGCCGACGCCATCATCAAATAGGTGTTGTTCCACCTAGTTGGGCCATTCAAAATGAGCTTTTTAGAAGGCAATTGAAGCTATTTTTTTATTTTGGCAAAATCATTGAGACGAGACTCTGAAATTTTCAAATTAATCCCCTTTTGAGCAACGTCAATCATATCAACAATTTGATTCAGCCCATCTTGAATAAGCAAAGTAAGTATATGTGCACAACACCTAACATGAAAAATTTTTCCTCTAATACTTAAACCTTTTTCTAAGAGAAAAATCCTCTTTAAATCTCCCAATGAATATATCATTATAAGAAACATTATCTACAGTTATAGTAAAAACCTTATTCTAAATCTACTACTTAAGAAAACACTTAAAGCATCAGTAATGATTACTCTTATGTGTGGGACATTTAGGACCCGTTTTTGCAATACCCAATCACTATCAACAAAATGCCCTGTCACAACTATGTATTGAATTTTTTGACTAGATTTTTACAAATCTATAGTTATACTAGCCCTATTGGCACTTTTTAGTGTATTTTTAAGCCTTTTCTTTTCAAACATGTAAGCAGTCACACAATCTTCCTTTACTGTTTGCCAGTTAATCTTTTATAAAAATAGAGATACAGCTTTCATAAATTTGTTAAAAATAACATGGTCCAACATAGAGAAAGGATATTCATTTACAAGAACTATATGAGCTACTAACTCTCAGACCTTGGCATAAGCATAGGAAAAATTAGTTATAGAAGTTATACAGTCCGAGGGTCCTTCGGTAAAGGATAAGACTTGCTGCCTTTTTCGATTTTCTTCCCCAAGAGTCAACTTTTTTTGTAGACAATTTTTAGGTGACGCTTATGTTGAGATGTGGCTCTAGATGCACTTTTATCAAACAACTCTTTGCAGTGATTGCATTGCACTTTCATTGTTCCATCGGCCTGCTTTAGTATTTTCATATCCTTCCACATTGTTGGCTTCTTTTTTCTTTGCTTTTTTTATTCAAATAGTTTAGTTCTTTCATCATCACCTTTTTGCCCTGTTTTTGCTCCTTCATTTGGCTGCTCTAAGATATCTAAATCTAACTCTTCTTCACTCATCTCATCAACATTTTCTTCCACCTCAAGTTCTTGATTGACAACTTCATTTCTAACCTCCATAATGAAACTTGATGATGATCCTTGGTGTGAATGAAATGGAGGAATATATATACCTGTTTTTTGAAAGGGAAAAACCAATCAATTTTATTGTTAGTATGATCCAAAAAGAAAGAAAATGGTAGAAAAAGAAGGCAGAAAAATACAGGTATTTAATTGCACTAAAATATGTCAAACAGCCTATCACAAATATTGGCCTTGTTTGGCAAGCAAGTTTTTGGCCAAATTTGTATGCTACAAGTTTTTTAACAACTTTATCTACAGTAACCTCAAAATTTTTTTAAAGTTTTAAACTATACACTTCAAAATATTCAAAAATTTACACACTTCAAAAAATTGTTCTATAACTTCTACAGTAAGCTACAGTAAAGTTTTAGACAAACGTCCAAAAAACTCACTTGCCAAACAGGGCCATTGTTAATAGTGTCATTTTCTCGAAAGAATGAAGAACAAAGGAATAGAAAAGTAGAATGAAATTGCTGACCAAGGATGCTTCAAGAAAATGGCCAAGATTAACTGGATAAATCCAGATGGAAACTTTGTTTATTTCGGTGCAGGGATGGGAAGTGCAGTTAGAGTATATGGATGGCTCAAGAAATGGAAGGTTTGGCAGCAGATTACTATATGAATTTAAAACTTAATTAATAACTTTGTTTATTTCTTTCTATATGAACTTTTAAAAAACTTAATTAACTAGCCATAGCCTTAAAGCTTAGATAAGTTTCATGTCCATCGGATAGAAGAAAAGGCAAGGGCTACAAAGGGCATTTGAATGAGATTTAACGGGTGACTCTCTAGTGAAAATGCTCAAACTAAATGGAAGCTCGATTTGTTGGATAGCTAATTTAAGACTAAAAAACTAACCTAGCTAAACATACTCGGTAACAATTACTACTTGTTAGACTTCTTAAAATTCAAACTTAAAACAACCTAAGTTGGACTACTATTAGCTTGTCTACAATCTAGAGGAATGAGAGACTACTTTCGGCCATAATTTAGCTTAGATTTGTTCAAAGCTCGTAAAAAATCTTAGAAGGAACAAATACACAATTTTAGGCTTTTAACAACATAAAAAAAAAGAATAAAATTTTCTTTTCTTAGACAACATTTCGGCAAGACCAAAAATGTTTCGAGGTTAATTATGGGCAAGTCTTCAGCACATACCACTAATTAATCATTTTTTAACTCTAATGGTGATTATCTAAAAATATACCATTGTGTTTGAGTACAAACAATGTTGGCCCAAATCACTTTTTGCTCCCTCACAAAATTAATTAAGCTCGCATATGCATGAATTTGTCGATAAATGTGAAACTTATCATCAAACATTTGAAAATAATAAGTATTTATACTTACCAGAAATCACGGTGGTTTAGAGAAACCAGTCAAACTGGACTGGTCAGTGGTTGCTTGCGATGATTTTTGGTGGAGATCGGAGAGTCAAGATGGCCGGAGGTGATTGGTTTTGGCCATGAAAAATGGAGGACTGGTTGCGGTAGTGATTGGTTTTGGCTGTGAAAAATGAAGGGCTTTGTGGCGCTAGTGCACTGGTGGGGTTTGGCGAAGAGGCAGAGAAGCAGAGAGGTGGAGATGGTGGACCATTGGGCTGTGGACTGGTGGGCTGTGAGGTGTGGTAGAGAGGCACAGAGGTGGAGATGGAGCAAAATCAAAGAAGAAGAAAAATGAAACAGAACCTGAGAACCCTAATCCAAATTTCTGTTCTTTTGATTTTTAAAATGACATATATGCCCATCCTTATCGAGTCCAATCGAGCTACTTGGCCAACAAATAATTTGAGCCTACTCGATTCGTTAATTAAACGAGTATATTTCTAGTTCAAACTCGACTCGTTTGCCACAATTAACGAGCTGAGTTCCAGCCTTATCGAGTTAAGCTCAATCGAGTTTTTGAGCTGCTCGTTCTGTTTAACAACTCTATGTATATTACCTCCACACTTATCTTATTAGTACAACACCTTCCCATTTTTAAGACATCATCTTAAAAATCAGTCTCCCGTAGAAGTGGTTAACATTAAAACTTATCTCAATCAAACATAAACTATAAAATAGTGCATGGAAATAAAATGAAAACTTCCTTGACTCCATGGCCGTGAGCTCCCGAAAATTATTTTCTTAACTCTTATTTTTCCTTGCTTTCCTTGAATTCTTGGTTGATTTAATGGTTGAGTCATGATTTATATCCTATTGTCTCATTCAATGTGTTGCATTTTGAATTTCATAGTGCATTGTGCCATTGTGATCAACTAGTGAGGTATGAGCAATAATTTTTGTTGAT
The DNA here is from genome assembly GCF_003713205.1 of Coffea eugenioides. Lineage (NCBI taxonomy): Eukaryota > Viridiplantae > Streptophyta > Magnoliopsida > Gentianales > Rubiaceae > Coffea > Coffea eugenioides. The sequence continues at coordinate 68,088,177 of NC_040036.1, forward strand.
TCGAGGAAGTTTTGTGCAAAAGGGATTATGTGACAAGAGGTGTTAAAAGCTAATTGGAGAAAGAGAGATATTACTTGGATAGATATTACTTGAATGATTAGTAAGACAATTAGATAGACATTACCTCTTGCTTTGCCACGTGTCACTCATCTAGAGAATCTTGACCAAGACCAAAGTTCATTCTTATCCCACCAAGGTACCATTTTAACCAAATCTTCTTCTTTTCTTCTTAGCCTTGGCCGAAAATTTGAGGGAGAAAAAGGGAGAGAAAAACTCAATTTCTAGCCTTGATTTCTTGTCTAATTAGTGAGAAAACAAGAGAGAAACCCTAATCCACTCTATTAATCCTTGAGGCAAGTTTGGAAGAAAGCTCTTGGAGGAGTTTTTGGAGGAAGGAAACTTTGCAACTTTCTTGATTTGCTTTTCATTCTAGGTCTTGGAGGTAAAAAGGTAAAATTTGCTAGAAACCCCCTCTTTCTTCCCTTATCTTTGATTTTACTTGATGTATGATGATCTAGGATGAAAAGGAAAGGCTTTTATGAAGGATTTCATTTCTTCTTAAATTTCTAGCCATGGTACATGAAGTAACTAGCCTAGTTTCAAGTTTATATCTGTGTGATTTTGATGGCTTTTCTTGCCAAGAATATATGTCATATGCTTTATCATAGGTTAGCCATGATCTATTTTTTTTTGTCATGAAGATGAGGTTAAAAATTGGAAGTTTAGATGGAGAAATTGAGGATAAGTGCTGTTAAATTTTGCTTGGTTGACTGATTGAGCAAGGGAGAGCTTGAGTTTTATTGTCCCAAACTGTTTTAACCGTTTTTAACTCTTTTATTGTATACTCAAGTGAATTCTTGTAAACTTACTTTTTTCAACTCTTTTAACCTTTTGCACAACCTTGGTATACTCGAGCTTGAGTTTTAATTTTAGAGTGCTTTTGACTTACTCTTGCACATACTCTTGCTCAAGACACTTGTTAAAACCTTGATCTTCATATGTATGTTGGATTTGAGTCAAAACAAAGAGGGTTAAGAGGAGGAAAATGATTTTCCTCCAAACCGTTTTCTTTCTCAAAATTTCCAGCATTGAACTAAGAGAGTCTTGTCCTGTTTTCTTCAAAATTCTTGACTATAATTGATATATTTTTGCTCCATATTACACTTGAAACATTGGTCTACCATGCACGTGGTTTTTTCCCTTGTGATTTTTGGTCTAACATTGCTCTAGCTTTGTGATTTTTGGAAGCTTTGTTGGGACTAAAATGTGAACAATTGTGTGGTGTCTAAGTGAAAGTTTTGAAACTAAAAGTTTCTTACTTATAGTGGCTTGGAGTTGTTGAACTCTTGCTATACTATATATGATCGCAGGACTTGAGAGTGGCCAAGAGGGAGAACTTGCGAGTGAAGTGGATTGAACGTGATAAGTTGGTGAGTGTTCCAACTGCATGCTAGAACCATATGATTTACTTGATTGATGTTTCATGTGACTAGTTGTTCGAAATGTGACTTGTTGATCAAAATTGCTAGATATCTTGAATTGTTAGTGCATAGACGAGTGCGTACTTTATTGCGTTCAACTTCCATGAATTTGAATTCCATGATCTTGAATGCGGATTTGAATGTGCATGAATGTAGGCCTGATGCGTAATTGATCACATCGGTTGAACTGGATCCTTCACTGGAACTCCTATCCGAGACCTACCTTAGTGAGGTTGGGTAGTTGGGTAGGGTGGACAGCCTTGGGTAAAGAAAGGATTCCTATCCTGTTTACAAGTGATCTGAACAAGTGAAATATAATACTTGAGCGTTGGGTGCTCATGTGCTTTACCCCAATGACTCCACCGAGTGATTGACTTGAAAGTTGATTGTGTACTCTTACCACATCGGCTATACTGTCATCGGGGCTCCAAAACCCAAATCTTATCGGCTAATTGGTCGAACCGAGCCAATAAGGGATTGATTGAAGCGATTGAGGAACCATGGGTCGTGTTTATTGTTACTGGTTACAATAAATTCAAATATTACCCCTCTTGTTACATATTTGGCTTTCGGGCCGGGAAGGGAGATGATTGGTAAACGTAGACTGGAGTTAAGTAGTGATTTACAGGATATTGTTACTGTATTTCCAAGATTGACAGAGTGTCAACGGATTCGAAACAAACTGTGGGACGACCCCACCCACCCAGGGCGTACCCAAAGGTTTGGTGGATCGTCTGTCCAACTCTCACTAGGACTCACTACATTTACTCCAATAAATTCTCAAGATATCCATTCAAACCTCCAAAATAACATTTGAGTTCTACAACTCAATCAAAATTCAAACTTAATTACAACCCAAAAGTGAAGTAAGATACACCACCAAATATCAATATACAATATGTTTGTCAAAAATACATGTGTAAAAGGATCATTACACTCTAGTTCAAGCTTATCTGCTCCGGATCTCAACTCTTGTAAGGAAAACAAACTAATGGGATGAGTTAGAAACCCAGTGAGATTCCCAAACAAGCATTCAAGCAGTTAAATCACAGACATATTATATTTAATAACAATCATTTGAGGAAAACATTTGGAGCATTTAAGTAACAATAGCACACTCAATAAAGGATACGTGCTCATTTGGAACCATTCATTCAATCATTCTTCGTCCATCTCTTCCTTATAACTTCCAACATTTGAAAATAAAAACTCCCACAGTGATCATTTCATTCAGTTAGTTATTCATTTCAGTCATTGCATTGCATTCACTGGCCAGTATTTCACCCGACTTCGTGGTCATACTCGAGTATACCAAAACAGTGGTCTAGGGTCACCAGCCTCCCGACCGAGTTTGCTTTTGTCTCGAGTGGACTGGCAATAAAGGGCAAGGGCCCAATTCAGCCAATGCGATATAGTACACATGGCTTATATTCATGCACAAGTAATATTCAATCATTTGATCATTGAAAATTTGCATTCACTTAGGTCGAGTGTGATAAAGTACACACTCGCCCATTGAAAATCCATTTAACAATTATTGGAAAGCATTTAACATTCAAACAATCATTCACAAACATTCAAAATAGTCATTTATTGCACAAACATGTAACGGACACTCATCAATGAATCATAATCATTTCAATTCAAACCCCTAATTTGTCCTCTTAGATATGCTCAATTCTTGTGATCATATAATATATCAAGAATCTAACCACTTGAGGCACACATAAATAAATGACAAAATGTAAGTTTCAAAACTTCACTTAGAAAACAAAGTAATTTGTAGGGTTAACCCTCATATCGCTTATCAAAAGTGCCACGGTTTCTTGTTCAAATCAAGGTCAAATCAAGGTGGAAACCACATGTATGATAACAGAATGTTTCAAATATAATATGGCGTAAAAATACGTCATTTATAGTCAAGAATTTTGAGAAAAAACTAGTCAAGACTTGTAATGTTCAAAGTTGGAAATTTCTGACTCTATAGTTTGGGAGAAACTCATTTTATTTCACTTAAACCTCTTTCTTTGGCTCAAAATCGATATACAAGTAAAGAATAAGATTGTAACAAGTGTCTCAAGTAAAATCATATGCAAAAGGAAAAAAATATCCTAAAGTTACACCTCAACTCTCACTCTGTCTCACTTGACTAACAAGGAGAAAAAATCCAGCAATATGTCCTCCAATTTTTCAAGTTAACCATTCAATATTCAACCCTAGTTTCATGGCAATTTGCAATCAATCAATCTAACACGTTATAGGGCCTATGTGGTACATAATCTAGCCATAAAAAACTATCAAACTTTGACATATAAAAGGTTCCAAATAAACTACATCAAAACTGAAATTTTAAACCTTAAAGCTGGAAATTTCAACCAAAGCTGGAAAATCTCATATCGAACCTAGAAAATTCATATCAAAATTGAAAAATCATATACCAAAGATTAAAGGGAGAGCTAGGAGTGGAAGAGCACCCTCTCTTTTCTTCCGGACGCCCTCCCTCTTTTTTCATGCATTCTCTCTCTTTTTTCTTTCTCTTCTCAAAGTCAACTTTCTCTCTTCTTGCTTTAGTTTTCAATAAGGGGCTGCCTTCCTTCAGTTGGCTTTCATATCAAAGCTAAAACATCTCATATGAAAGCTGAAAATTGCAAACTACCTAGCAAAACCATGAAATCTTCTATGAAATCCTTCATAATCAAGTCATGTGTCACTTAAATTACAAGATAAGAAGGAATCGAGAGGTGTCTTAGTGATATACCTCAAAACCTTAAGATAAGATGCAAGACAAGAGCTTTCTTCTTCCAAAAACTCTACCAAGAGCTTCCCTCCAACACTCAAGATCTATTGGAGTAGTTTAGGGTTGATATTCGAATTTCTCACAAATCAAACAAGGAAATCAAGATGAATTTTGAAGTTTTTTCTCTCTTTTCTATCCTCTATGGTTTGGCCAAAAGCAAAAAAATATGAGAGGTTTTTGACTAATTTTGAAAGACAAACCCAAAACTTCTCTTGATCAAATGGTATCCTAGATGGTTGACACTTGGCACTATATGGTCAAACAAAATGAGAGGTTTTTGACTAATTTTGGAAGATAAACACAAAACTTCTTTTGATCAAATGGTATCCTAGATGGTTGACACTTGGCACCACATGGTTTCATTCCTATCTCTCTGTCTCTCTTGTTTTTCTACTAACCAATTCATCTTATATTCTTCTAATTCACCCTTAACACTTTTTGTGAGGACCCGAAAAATTTTCTTATTTTTATCTTATTTACTCGTTTATTTAAGTATTTATTCACCCGTTTTTTTTGAATAATTTATTTCAACCATTTTAAATCCATTTACATGGAACTATGCCTTACTTATATTTTTAAAACGTCCCGTTAGCAAATTTAATTTTCGGAAGCTCGTTTAGTAAGAAATAGCGAATACACGTTTTTCGAGGCAATATTCGATCTGAGAGTGCAATGATCTTGGTGATTTGAGGACTCGTGTTTATTCTTAAAATAGTTATTTTTATAATCATTTACCTTAGAGTTAGTTAATTATATCATCGTTACATAAATTTATTGTAAGTTTCGCTTTATCGCGCTCGAATCGGAAGTTCGCGTAAATCGAGCCGGAACGGGTAAATGAAGACTTAAGAAACTTATACTAGACTACTAAGAGTGAATAATTATAGTGTTAAAGGAATTACATTAGAAGTTTAGTGCACAAGTAAAACAAACCCGAGAGAAAACGGACACGAAACGCGTGCGTGCGAGCACTATTCTCAATTGACTTTTGTAGGAAATTGGTTACAAAACCCTCAAGCTTCTTCAAGAAGCTTCACCACACAACAAACCTCTCTTTTTTCTCTCATCTTGGCCGCCCAACCTTCAAGGGAAGAGGAAGGGAAAAAGCTTCACTCAATCTTGCAAATTCTTACTCCAAATTCTTCACAAATCATCACACAACTTCCATATAACTTGGGAATTCACTTAAACTAGAAGAAAGACTTCATCTTGGCGGTTTTCTTGAAGCTTTTGGTGCCAAAAATTTTTGGTTTCTCTCAAAGCTAGGAGGTAACCATCCAACACCATCCAATCTTTCATTCTTAGCTTTAATTGGTTTTATCCTTGGCCTTGAAGCTTGTAGCTTCATTATTGTTGTTATTACTTGGATTGGACTGGTTGAAGTGGGTTCTATGAATTTCCACATTGGTTGTATGGGCTAATATGATGATATAATGTTTGGTTTGTGTTGTTTATGTGTTAAATGGGAGGAACTACAGTTGCAAATGGAGAGAAAATTGAGAAAAGAGAAAAACTAGAACTGGCCGAATCTATCCAATGCTTTTCGTACATGTCTTTCGAATTTTTGTGGGTTGTTTTGTTGTGAAACTGATGTATATATGTTGTATATGGTGTGTAGAAAGTTTCTATAAAAAATCATTTGAATTGATTGAGCAAAATCAAAATTTTCGAAACTTGAAGAAATCTGGAAAATGTGTTCGGATAGCTTGAACAGTGTCCCTTTGATCGAATATATCTTTTTGTACAGACGTCAAAATCGAGTGTCGTTTGTGGAATTTGAAACTAGACATTTGTAGCTTTCCAACGGTATAATGCACCATCTAGTTCGAACTGAGTGATCTGTAGTGATTTACCAAAGTTTCCTGTTTTGTTCTGCTATTCTGTTCGAATGACAGTGGTAAGCTGCGTCTTGTCACTTGAATTCGAACTATCTATGAACTGAATTTCGAAATGACTTCTTCTGATGAAATGTAGCCTTTTGAATCTAGTTTCCAACACCACTGACCACTCTCAATTTCAAGTTGTATTGAGTGAGATATGGTGCAATTTATGAACTGCAGCAGAACTGGAAAACCCTTCTTTTTGTTGGCTGACTGGTTTGGTTGTATGTGACATGTTTTATTTCGAAATTTTGATGTCAACCAACTATGAACTGCTTATGAAATGTTTCTTGGACCTTGGTTTCACAAATGACCCAAAATGGGACTGATTTCGTGGTGCAAAATGTTTGAAAAGGAAAAGAAAGCAAGAAGACAGATTTTTCTTGAACTTTGATAGTTTTGTTAACTACCTTCCCGTACGAGTTTTTGTGTGAAAATTGATAGTGAAGCAGTCCTCATATTGAAGATGGTGTGTACCAAATTTGGTGTTATTCTAAAACCGTTTTGATACCCAAATGATGTCCCAAAATTTACTTTCAAATCTGAAAAATTCACAGAACAGTCTTCAATTTTGGCCAACTTTGAGCTGCTATATCTTGATGCTCAAAACTCTGAATCTAGTTCTATTTGTTGCATTTGAAACCTTGATTGAAATTCTTATTGTGTTACAAATTTCAGAAGCTAGTTTACTTTCTGTGAATTTTACCGAATTTCCAAAGTTTACCGAAAAACATGATCGAAACTGTCTTGTATGCTCAAGTCAGTCACTTTGAGCTGAAATTTGAATGTCTTCCATTTAGAATCTTGGAAAAGTGTTTTCTAGGAACTTTTAGTACCTCCTTTTTTCATTTTGGAAACGAGAGTGCAAGTTTTAACGAGTTTCCAACGGTATAAGATTTTTCATTTTTGGACCTATAGAGTGCAAGTTCTAATTTTCCTAAGTTTGATGTGTAAAACTGAAATTTTCCAACTTGATGAGAAATGAGTTTTTGGAAACTTTTCTCTACCCTTTGATAATGATTGATCGTTTTAAACTCGATTTAATGGAGGAAATTAGTTTTTCTTGTGTTAATAAATCCTCACTTTTGAACCTTTATTTTGAGTGGTTAAGGTTTGTTGTTTGAGGTATCGACTAGTCTAAATAAGTGTACCTTCTTTCTTGATTAATACGTGATTGTGAGTGAGAAATGCTTGTTAATTGTTCAGGCGCTCAAGGAGATTTCGAAGGGAATCTCGGTGCGGACACTTAAAGTTTTGTTTGCTCACTTATTTTGAATCGGTGAGTGTCAAGTGCATGAATTGTTGATAAATACTTTAATTGTTAATTGAGTATTATGGAATTGTTGAGACGAGTGTGTATTTTACCGCACTCGTTCTCCCTTAAGTGATGCTATAATTGAATTGTGCTATGTGAATTGATATTCGAATTGTGTGAAGTGAATTGCTATGTGAATTAAGTGAAGTGTTGCCATTGCAAATTATATTTGTGTTGACTCGACGTCGATCGAAGTAAATCTTATCGACAAATCGAATTTTACTCGTGGGGATGCGCTTGTCCTCTCTCTCTTTGAACTACGTGGTACTTAATTCCTGAATACATATGATTGGTAATTGTACATAAACATGTTTAACTCATGAGTTTTGAGCGGAAGCATGTACCACACCGATTCGGGTGGAAGGTGCCTCTCATACTGTCTCAGTGATAAAATCGGTTCCCTGAGCGATAGCATGTACCACACCGATTCGGGTGGGAGGTACCTCTCATGTTGACTCAGAACCATAAACAATGATTGGTAATTGTACATGAATATGTTTAACTCGTGAGCCCTGAGCGAATAGCATGTACCACACCAATTTGGGTGGGAGGTACCTCTCATACCGTCTCAGTGCTATAATTGATTCCCTGAGCGATAGCATGTATCACACCGATTCGGGTCGGAGGTAGCTCTCATGTCGACTCAAAACTATAAACAATCCTAAGTCGATTGGAGCAATGTCTCATCGACCACTGAGTTATAGTATGTGCCATACCGATTCGGATGGGAGGTACCTCTCATGTCGAATCAGAATCATAAACAAAGTATAAGTCGATTGGAGCGATGTCTCATCGACCACTGAGCGATTGTATGTACCACACCGATTCGGGTGGGAGGTACCTCTCATGTCGACTCAGAACCATAAACGTATAATCGATTTCCTGATCGATAGCATATACCACACCGATTCGGGTGGGAGGTACCTCTCATGTCGACTCAGAACCATAAATGGAGTAAGTGAAGTTCTACGGACTTAATTACCTACTCGGGTGACAGAGTGTCATCACGAGGAGGTATTGGATTAAACTTTGGCAAAGCAAGTGGAAATTAGCTCTTGAGAGCTCCTGTATCCTACTCAAGTGTGTTTAATTGTTAATCGTGAATTACTTGAACTTTGTAGCTTTATTTAGTATACAAATGTTATTATTGTTTGAACTATTCGCTTGCATGCCTTTCTTGATCTCACTGGGCGTCAACTCATCCCATTAGCTTTGTTTTCCTTAACAAGGTCGGATTGAAAGATTCGGGGAGAAAAGCCGACTTGATTGCTTTTGATTAGAATCATGGGATGTAATTGGCTAGTCGAATTATAATGATTGTATATTTTGGGAATGTTGATCTACTTTTGAGAACTTGTGATGTAAGAGTTGAAAGTTTATTTAAGGAAGCGACCTTTCTCTACTTGGACTTGTATTATCGGGTATTATCTTTAAATTTGGATTTGAATTGTACCGAGTTCTGGCGAGAGTTAGGTAGGCGTCCTGTTGATACTCTTTGGTCCGTCTTAGGGAGAAGTGGGGGCGCCATACTTCTAATTACTCATCCACCAAATATAATGCGCACACTTCACTTATCGGTCACACTATCTTAATGTACTACGAAATTTAACATACACTAAATTATAAAAGGAAAAAGATAAAAATATTGATTCAACCATTAAAATCACCATGAAATTAAGGCAAGTAAAGTAAAATAAAAGAAAAATGTATAAGAGAAAATATAACAGAATTTTCGGGTCCTTACAAGCTACCACTGAACTAGTTCGCATGAGCAAATTGTATCCTTATGTGTGAAAGTGAAGTGTTTACTTGAAATGTTAGTGATCTGTCTTGTTTGTGTTTACTGTCTTTGCCTTGAGATTGTGATACATGTAATTGTTATCTTGCCACTGTACTTGCATGTTTTCTTGGAATCTCATTGAGCGAAAACTCATCCTATTAGTTTGTTTTCCTTACAGGGGTTAAGAACATGGGAATGAGAGTCGGAGAAGGCAAAGCTTTTGTCTAAGTTTTGTTGAATGTCTTAGTGTACATTTCTTAGCTTTATATCGGGTTTTTGGTTTGTTTTTGCTTGAAAACTTGAATCTCTTGTTGTCTTTTGAAATTGTAAGTGCAGGTGATGTTAATGTATTTGTGTATATATATATATATATCTATTTATTGAAGTTTGGAAATTGTTCTTGATATTGAGGTTATCATTATTGCTCTTGAGATTCGTGAGTGAGTCCTGACGAGAGTTAGATAGGCGACCCGCCAAACCCTGGGGTACATCCTGGGGGGTGGGATCATTACAATGGCTCATGACTTCACCATCTAATTCCTTCCCTTGATGCTGCAATCCATAGAAATAATCAAATAAAAACTATTAATTGAAATTCACTAAAATCTAAAAATTGTTGGGTTGCCTCCCAAGTAGCGTTTTGCTTAAAATTGTTAAGCTCAACTCAATGATTAAGTTTTTTAGTTAGATGGCGAATGTCCCAGAAGGAGAAAAACTCCCTTAGGGATCATCTTGCCTGTAAGATATGGTTCAATTATTGACCATTGACGAACTTTTCTTATTCGTGATTTCCAAGGCTCGATAGGAAAAATTCGCGACACCATGAAAGCCCAGACTATCCTGATTTTTGTTAGCTTGGAAACAAATGGAGACGCGAGTTAACAATAAAACATTTTGCCTTATCTACATTTTGCCTTATCTCAAATTGTTTGGAGTAATGTGTTTGTCATGGCTGAATTTGATTTTTTCCCTTATAGATCTTGGCATTCTCGTAGGAGCTTTATCAGAACTCCTACAATTCACTCAACTCCAACAACCTTTTCTCACCTGCAACAGTAAAATCCATGTAAATTGTTTTGATAGTCCAATATGCTTTGTTTTCAACCTCTACAGGTAAGTGGCAAGCTTTGCCATAGACAAGCTGGTACGGTGACATCCCTAATGGTGTCTTGAATGCAATCCGATAAGCCCAAAAGAGCATTATCCAACTTTCTCAACCAATCCTTTCTTGACTGTTGGCGACTTTCTCCAATACAACTTAATCTCCCGATTTGCCAACTCTGCTTGGCAATTTGCTTACGGATGGTATGGAAGTGATATTTTGTGCCTACAACTATATTTGAGAAATAAAGCTTCTAATTGTTTATTAATGAAATGTTTACCTCGTCGCTCATGATAGCTTTTGCAACTCCAAACTTGCTAAAGATGTATTTTTTAACAAATATTAATACAACTTTGGCATCATTAGTTGGGAAAGCAATAGCTTCTACCCATTTGGAAATATAATATGCAGCCAAAAGAATGAATTTATTGTTAAATGAGTTAGGAAAGTATCCCATAAAATCCATGCCCCACACATTAAACAATTCAACCTCCATAAAAGTGGTTAAGGGCATCCCATTCTTCCTAAAGATATTGCTGATTTTAGATGTACTAAAAGATTCTCTAGTTTCTAAGTTATGGCAATGGTATAAGATACTGCCCATTTGCTCCTCGGGAACACATCGCCTAATCATTCCATCCATGCAATGTTCATAAAGCAATGGTTCTTCCCAAAGTAGTTCTTGACATCATGAAAGAACTTTTTCCTCTAGTGAGATGATGTTATATCCTTCGAAACCACTCCACTCACCAAGTAGTTTGCAATGTCGGTGTACCATGGTAATTTGGTAAGAGCTAGAAGGAATTCATCGGGAAAGCTCTTACTGGCAGAAATTTGATTTTCGTTTGGGATGTACTCTAGGCACATTAGGCGATATGTTACCAAGTTTTTTGATCCCCTTTTGTCCTTAATTTCTAAATCAAATTCCTATAATAACAAGATCCAATGAATTAGTCAAAGTTTGGCATCTTTCTTGCTCATCAAATATGTAAGAGCTGCATGGTTGGTGTAAATAATGCCTTTAGATTCTATTAAATAGAATCTAAGTTTGTCTAATGCAAAGATAATCGCGGGCAACTCTTTCTCCGTGGTTGCATAGTTGATTTGGACCTCATTAAGAGTCCTACTTGCATAGTTGATCACATATAACCTTCTATCGTATTTTTGCCCTAGAACTACCCCTACCACGAAATCAATAGCATCACACATTATTTCAAACAGTAGGCTTCAATCCCGCAATGCTATAATTAGCGCTGAGGTAAATTCCTTCTTTAACATGTTGAAAGCAAGCAAACACTCATCATTAAAATTAAAAAGGACATCCTAAGCAAGTAAAACACATAGAGGCTTAGCTATCTTGAAAAAATCTTTGATGAATCATTAGTAAAATCTTGCGTGCCTAGGAAAGTTTTGAATTCCCTTTACAATACTTCGTGGAGGCTTTCTCTCAATGACATCAATTTTTGCCTTGTCTACTTCAATCCATTGGATGAGGCCGTGTGTCCTAAGACAATGCCCTATTATACCACAAAATGGCACTTCTTCCAATTCAAAACAAGATTAGTTTCCTAGCACTCTGCAAGATCAAATCCAAATTATCAAGACAATGGTAAAGAATCGAATCAAGGATAGAAAAGTCATCCATACAGATCTCCATTATTTTCTTAGTATAGTTTGAGAAAATGGCTATCATGCAACATTGAAATGTAGTTGGAACGTTGCATAATCCAAAGGACATTCTTCGAAAAGCAAATGTGCCATACGAACATGTAAAGGTAGTCTTTTCTTAATTCTCAAGAGCGATCACAATCTGGCTTTAATTTGAAAATTCGACAAGAAAACAATAGAATTCATAACTATCTAGTCTCTCCAAAATTTGATCAAGAAATGGTAATGGAAAGTGATCCATTCTAGTGGTGGCATTCAACATCCTATAATCTACACATACTCTCCATCCTAGTACAAGTCTAGTAGGAATCATCTCGTTAGTTTTTGCCTTGAATTATAGTGATTTCACATTTTTTTAGGCACTACATGTATAAGGCTTACTCACACACTATCAAAGATAGGAAAAATTATATCAGCGTCAAGCCATTTAAGAATCTTTACTCTTACATCCTCCTTCATATTTGGGTTTAGCCTTCATATTGTCTCTACTACTAGTTTACAATTTTCCTTCATTGAAATTTCCTGCATGCAAATAGTAGGGCTAATGCCCTTAATGTTGGTGATTGTGAGAACCCGTAATTCTCTTATTTTTCTAGGCTTTATTTTATTTAATCACACGCCTTTTATGTATTTTCTTTAGTAGGAAATTGTTTTAAATCATTTTTAGGGGTAAATATGGTTTTTAAATTATTTTTCCAGTATAAGTTGGTTCATGTGATTTTAGAAGTGTATGTTGGATGTGGGACCCACTAGTGCTGTAAGTTCGGTAAAATTCGGCCAATTAGGTTAAGTTGTGTATACCGGGATTAATTTACTAGGTGCTAAGAGATAATTAGGGGTTGCCTTAAGTGGATTATTGTTGGAGAGACAAAAGGATAACAATGAACAAAAAGGGTGCTAGGTGGCACATTTCTATTGGTCATGGACTTTGACCACTTTACTATCTTCACTAAATAAAACAAAAATTGACCCAAAATCGCTTCTTATTTCTTTCTTCTTGGCTGAGCCTCTTGGAGAGGAAAAGGAGAAAAAGCTTCCAATTTCTTCCTTCTATTTCTTGTTCAATCTCACAAACCAACCGTTAGAACCTTGATTTACTCCATAAAAACCTCTCTCTTGGTAGGATTAAGGTGAGTGGTGAAGTGGTTTGAGGAGCAAAGGTGCTAAGGTGCTTCTTTTCTTGAGTTTTCAAGGTGAGTGGTTAAGGAATCTTTCCTTTGACCTTGATAATGTTCAATTAGTGATTGATAGTAGCTGAATAAGTGATTTTGTGGAGGAATTCTTGACTTTTGGTAAAGATTGGTGAATTTTATATTTATTCTTGATTTTTTCTGTTTTTATATGTTTGGTATTGTGTGGCCATGGATGATGGCTTGGGATAGTCTAGAATGAAGCCATAGTGCGTAAATTATAGCTAATTGCGGAAAAAATTCTACTTTGTGCGGAAAATTCCAGATTAGGGTTTCAATTAACCCCATTCTACCCGGTACTGTTTCTCCTAGTTAGAGGCCGAATTAGCCTTGGGTTAAAACATAAAGTTGTATAGAATGATGTTTTAGAGTTGCCTGCAAAATTTCAGCCCAATCGGAGCAACGTATCCTGTGAAAAAGACTGAAATACCCCTGCTGCCCTTTCTGTCCGAACTGATAATCCGCTTCTGTAATTGGTTAGTTTGACCGGGAATACTACTGATTTGGTTGTCGATGTCTTCTTAAAAATATAGCCTGGTGTCTTAGTTTTCCAACTCCCCTAGAATCTCCTCGTTTGGACATCGGTAGCCTGAGTTACGGTCATTTAACCAGAATGCGGTTAGCTAACCTGCTTGTGCGATTCTGGTTTGGTACATTGAAATTTTGACCTAGTTACACTACAAACTGGACTGAGTGGTCTTCTTCAACATTGTAGACCTTTCCCTTAGCTTCGAAACGGTGTATATTTCACCTCAATCCAACAAGTGTAGCTTCAGTTGTGTTAATTCCGCTAAGCAACAGCAAATCTGCCTTTTGTTTTCCAACCTAAACTTCATTTCCGCACATGCCCTAGTTGATTTTGCACTTATACGTTCTATTTGGTCTTATTATAGTAGTATGTAGAATCGGTTTATGACTCGTATTCAGGTCTCATTGTGTTTACTTGTATGGTTTAGGGCGTGCGGTGACGCTAGGCGCTCGTTGGACCGCAATCTGTGAAATCTTTTCCTTGCTTGATTGGTGAGTGTATTGCTCACATACTTGTTACTTCATTGCTTCGCTATACTTGAAATCTATGGCTTGAATGCTTGTGTGTATTGATGAGCTTGGTTGAGTTAAGGGTGTACTTTATCACTCTTACACTCAATGGCTTATGTGACTGTTACTGTATCAAGTGAATGTCTTTGAATATACTTGAATTGGTGTCGTTTGGACATGTATTCAACGACTCTTACTGTTTACTCTGAGCTCAACCCTATTAGTGGTCGATTGACTCGAGCCAGCAAGGGCATGGTCGAGGAGATTGATAAGCCGTAGGGACTGTTTTTATGGAATCATTGGGTATGAGACCCTTGATTCTGGTATACTCGAGTATTACCATTGTAAACTGAATGGAGTTCGGGCCCAGTAGGGGTATGTGAGGTGGATGGAAATTGGCGAAAGTGAGGTCTACGGTATTGGTTACTTCTTTAAGCGTTGACGGAGGGTCAACAGGGCGAGATCAAGTACGGCAAGCGAGGAAAATAGCTCTTGAGAGCCGCCCGTATCCTTTTACTGAATTTAATGTAATGTTAGTTCGGATTACTTGTTGAACGTTGGACTGAGCAACTTTGTGCTTATGTGAACTTTACTGATCCGCATGAGTGTACCTCATTGGGTGAAAGCTCACTCCATTGCCTTTGTTTTCCTTACAGGGATGTGAATACCTTTTGGAAACTGTGAATTGGAAGCCGAGTTGAGCTAGTTTCATATACTTTTGTATAGCTCCTTGATGGTTGGAAAACCTAAATGTATTTTATTATAACACTATCTTTTGAGTTGTAAGTTGGGAACCTTACATGTATAAATGTGTTTGGCACTGTTCATGTGAGGCTTTGATATTCCGTTTTCATTTCATGGTTTTGTTTCACTTGAGCGCGCTATTACCTTCCGGAACGTTTTAGATTGTACATAATCGAGCTAGTAGTCCTGGCGAGAGTTGGGCAGGCAGTCCGCTAACCCCTTTGGTACGCCTTAGGGGAAGGTGGGACTGTCACAGTGATGATCCACTCTATTGCCCTTAGATGCTTCCTTAAAATCTACAAAAGTTTCTCGAGCTACTCATTATTAAAATTTGCCCTCATAATAACTAGTAATGTGTCATTTTTCCTAAGAAATGCAGACCTTAGCCAAGTAGACAAGGGCTTAACCTCAATTTTTAGAGCCTGTTCATACGAAGGTGGTGGAAGTCCCTTGCTTTTCTTAAACTCTCGTACATGTTGCCCCATTTATACTGTACTTGGGTATCAAAGTAATTGGCCATCTCTTGAACATCTTTAATATCCTCCTTGTTCATTCCTAGATAACTTAAACAAAGTTCAAGAACATCATAATTAAAATTGGCTTGATGAAACTCTTGAGTTAGTTGTTCAATCATACAAATAGAATTGATAAGGACGATAAAGGAAAGGTATTTCTCTATATAACTTAGGTTGAACTCCACCTCCTCATCACCACTTTGGAATTTGAGTTTGTATGCTTGGCATCAATTATCATACCTGCAGCTGCCAAAAATGGCTTACTAAGAATGATAGACATGTTAATGTTTTTGTCTATATCCAACACCACAAAATTTATAGGGATAATGAATTTTTAATCTTTGATCAAAATATTTTCCAACAATCCTAATGGATATCTCATGAACCTATCAACTAGTTGCAAAGTGATGTTAGTGCATTTAAACTCACTCAACCCTAATTGCCCTACCACAATTAAAGGAATTAGAGACACACTCGCACAAAATCACATAATGCCTTAGAAAATTCAACACTACCTATGGTACAAAGGATAGAAAAGCTATCCGGATCCTTTAACTTATAGTTAACAACTTGTTTTGAATGATAGCACTGCAGTCTTCAATCAATGCTAGTCTCACAGTCCTTCAACTTCCTTTTTTGCTTCATGATTTCCTTTAGAAACTTCGTGTAAGAGGGAATATGCAAAATGGCATCAACAAATAGAATGTTAACATGTAATTGTTTAAAAAGCTATAAAAATTTTTCAAACTCTTTATCATTCTTGGCCTTCTCCAATCTTTGGGAAAAGGGCATTGGTAGTGGCATAGGAATGGTCTTGGAGAGTAAAGCTTTGTCAACCTTCTCTTTTCCTTTAGCTCTCTTTCTGCATCTCCACCTACACTCTCACCTCCCTTAGCAACTTCCCTATTCTCACTCTCTTTTTCTTCCTCAACACGAAGAGGGTCACTCAATTGCCTACCACTTCTAAGGGTTATTGCCTTGTCACATGCTCTTTTAGGTTGAGTTCGATTTTGTTAGGCAGCTCACTTGGGTTCCTATGGTTCAAAGCACTAGCTATTTGTCCTATTTGGATCTCAACATTTTTATACATTGTAGTAAGTTGGTCCAATCTCCCCTCAATTCTTTCAAATCTTTCAAAAGATGCACTAGCTAATCTGTCAATTTTATCATTTGAGACATCGGCTAACTTTTCTATAGCAAACTCTCAAGAAGGTTTAGTCTCGACAATCATAGGCCTTGGTTGAAAACCAGGTGAATTTTGTGGCCTTAGTTGGCTCGTCTAGTCCCTCTATCCGAAATTTGGGTAATTTCCCTACCCTGAATTGTATGTGTTTGAGTAAGAATTGTTTTGTGTAGTCCTATTGTAGTTGTTGACAAATTGTACCTATTCAATATTAAACAACTAGAATCGTCATGATTTCCTCCACACATAACACAACAAGCCACATTAGCATGTGAACTTGAACTAAAACCAACATTAGTCACTTGTGGATTCAACATCTTTACCACATTGTCTATCTTGACATTCAACAAATTAAGACTACCAAGTTCAAACATACCTACCACTTTTCTAGTGTTATCTCTCTCATTAGTCCATTGATAATTGTTAGCGGCCATTTTTTCTATCAACTCTTGAAATTACTCGGCTAATTTGCCCATCAATGCTCTACCCATTGAGGTATCTATATGAGTCTTTGTCAAGAAGTTTAATCCATTTAGAATGTTTGCATAATGAACCAATGAGCAAGACCATGACATGGACATCTTCGTTGTAGCTCTCTAAATTGCTTCTATGCCTCATTAATGATATGCCATCCTATTGACAAAAACTCATTACATCCATTCTTAGCTTAGCAGTTTTTGCTAGTGGAAAATATTTGTTTAAGAATGAATTCGACAAATATAGTAGTTTTTGCCAGTGGAAAATATAGTAAAAGTATTAGATGGATGTGATTGCAACCAAACCTTTGCTTTGTGCCTTAATAAAAATGGAAACAACCTCAGTCGAATTGCATCTTCGCTTACCCTATTGAGCTTAATAGTATTGGAAATTTCGAGAAAAGTAGCAAAATGAGAGTTAGGGCCCTCGGTAGTATTACCTCTAAATTGAGATACCTGCATCATTTGTATTAGTGTAGGTTTAATGTCAAAGTTATTAGCAATTATCGTGGGCGTGCAATGTTTGTTTGAAGACCATTCCCTTTGAGCAGCGCAAAATCCCTTAGTACTCTCCTATGCGCCTCCTGCAATTTGCTCTATTTGAGGTAACTCAATGCAGAGTGCACCTCCTTGTTGCTCTACTGTGGTTTCTTGTAGTGCGAGTCTCCTTATTCTCCTTAAAGTCCTCTCCATTTCTGAATCTAGAGGTAAAATTGTCTACAAGGCTCGATGCATACACTACAAGCAAGCCAAAATGATAATTCAATACAAATTCTACCCAATTGATATACAATCACTTCAATAAAAGCAATCTTTTACATAACAAGTTATATACAAATTTTTATTACAATTAAAGTCTAGATTAATAAAGATTATTTGGTCCTAATATTGATGTGTTAAAACAACTTAATGTTTTGGAATAATTCTTCTAAAGTTAACTACAAGGTTCCTTATCTCTTCTCCAGAAGCTTCTCCAAAAGATTTTTCTTCAATCAAGACAAATTGGGCGATTGACATAAAGTGACATTAAGATAACAAAAGTTGATATTTTGACTCCAAACAGTAGCTGTCAAAATGTCATAGCCATTGCAGAAAAGGAGGTTGGAAAGTTGGCTGCAAGTTGTGCAACTTGAAAAGTTTCTTCTCAAATATCTAATGCAGTATCCAACTTGAATTTCACTAAACGACACAGTGTATTGCTCAATACTCTTGCTATTGAAAACCTTTTAACGAGTATTTGGTGCGATATCTAGCTCGGCTCCGGGCTCCCTCTATTTGGCACTGGATGTTTTCTCAGAATCCGGTACAGCCAAGTGTAAATAGCGCTGGATACCGTGTTCCTACAAGAAATCAAAGAGTAAACTTTTCTCTGCTTTGCACAATTCTCCACAATTGCTGAATAACATCAGTTAATTATCACGTAACATCAAAATAGCCATTCTAATGATAATTTCAAGCCCAAATTAATCACAATTCATCCAAAATATGCACAAAACATCTGACAAAATATACATCTGTCAACCACTGAAATTGGCACAAAATTTTCAAGTAAAGGAAAAGAAGTAAAGGCAAGCAAATGAAAAATCGGACATGGATATAGTTGAAACTTTGAAAATAAATAGAAGCAGCCGATAATAGTTCTATTTTTAAGTTCATAATATTGTATTCAACTTCTTGAATATTAATTTTATTATTTGAAAATAAAAATTGGACAGTATTTATATTATTTTTTAAATCTATATAGTTTTAATATATTTTTACTTTAGTATATTTAGTTAAATATAATGGATACCCATTGAATACTAGATTTATGAGGATTTGAGTTTGAATTTGCTTTTTTCAGACTCATAAAGATTTGGATCTAACAAAATTTAAGAGCTTTGGATTTGGATCAAAAGGATACAATCCAGACCTTACCCATTCACATGTCGGGTCATTGACATAAGCAAAATCCGATTGGGAAGTTTTCGTAAGTATTTACACAAGTAGGCTGCAACATCGTAGACTTTATATGGCATTTGTTTCAAACCCTAGAGTTCTTCGGACATAGAATTCCCATAGAACAAGAAACAGAAGTTCTATAAACCTAGGTCCCATCAAATCCGATAACAAGAAACGAATAGCGATTCAAGTCTAATTAGCATGGGTTCAAAAAAATACATTGGTTCAAGAGGAAGCAAACCATCGTCATCAGGGCTGCCAAAAGTTTCAGGTTTAAGGCTACAGCAAGAAAACATGCCTCATCTTCCACAGGAAATAATAAATTCTGAAATCCTTCCCCGGCTTCCAGTCAAATCACTGTTGAGATTCAGATGCGTAAATAAGCTCTGGAATTCTACGATAGTTGATCCGAGATTCAATCGTCACAATGCTAGATCTATGGCAGTTTTCATGTCAGCAGACCTTCGCGCCTACCTACCCTCCCTAAAATTGCCTTGGTTGCAATCCATTGAAAAATTGCCTGGGTTGAAATTCACTGATGAGGAAGGCTCCATCCAACGATTCCCTTTGGTGAAACTCGTGAGGGATAACAAAGGGTTTATTGGGGGTTCGTGCAATGGTTTATTGCTTGTGATTCTTGGATCTTCTTTCTATTTGTGGAATCCATCGACTGCATACTTTTGCCACGTGCTCGAACTAGATTATCTAGATGGTCTTGCGTCTGTAAGCATTACAGGGTTATGCTATGACTCGTCCTCTGAGGATTATAAAGTAGTTGTAAAGCTTAAGCTTCCGGTGAAGAATTTTGGCAAATCTGTCTTGGTAGCTGCTTTGAAAGACAAACGTTGGAAAGGGTTGAAGTTTCCTCATAGTGGTTGGGGTCGAGGACGGGCAGTTCTTTGCAATGGAATTCTGCACTGGGAATGGGATGTTTACAGACCTGATATGGTAAATAGTAAGAGGATTATTGGTTTTGATCCAAAGACTGATCAAATCGTTGAGGTTCCATTGCCTCAGTGCAAGAATAGGGAAGACAGTGTGATACTTGGTCTGGGAATTATAGAATGCTATCTTTGTACGGTTCAATGGGATAATCCCAGTTATTTTAAGGGGAATTTTCAGTTAATGGTGATGAAAGAGTATGGTGTCAAAGAATCGTGGACTCCCATGTTTGAAATAGTGCGAGAATTTCCTGCATTATTAATTTCTAGCCGGATGATCCCTTTGATGCTTAATAAAAATGGTGAACTGTTAATGATCATCAACTACCAAAGGATTGTTAGTTACAATCCACGAACAGCTGAATACAAATCCATACTACCTAGCACACAGTTTGTAGCGTATTCAGCTGATGTATTTGTCGAAAGTTTAATTTCCCCTGCTGGCTATGATTGGAAGAAAACGCTTTAAGCAGCCCATAATCTGGTCGGTCAATTATTTACTGAGATTATGCAGAGGAGCGAAAACGAGAGCTGTTAATTTAGGAAAGTGTTTGATGAGATAAAATCCTCCATCTACATGTGATCATCTTCTATTTGGTAGTTTATTATAGCATAGTAGCTCAACACCGGGATAAATTTTCAATGATTTTAAGTAGGTTGTAGCAGTATATGTCATTTTTCTCCAACTGCATGTTAGTATTATTCATCCCACCATTTTGTTGATTGGATTATATTATTATTGAGTTCTAACTAGTTCGGATTAAACACAGAGGATTGTTCTGGGTGCAAAATTTGCTCAGTGTATCCCAATTATTCAAGAACATTACATCTGATTATGCTTTATGCGTCATAAAAACGGCAGTTAGATTAATGGGCATTCAAAACCTTCAACTGCTGCAAATTATGTGTACAATCTGAAACAACCTTTTTCAACTTTCAATGCATTTCTTCATTATATTCATCAGAAAACAGGGCAAAAGCAGAGTATTAATGAATCATACGTGTAGAGGTGGCAAAATGGGCGGGATGGGCGGGATTTGCTTGGGTTTGAGATGGAACCGAGTCATATGGGTTTGGGCCCAACCTTACCCATATGTGTTTTGGGACTAACTTGGGCGGGATCATTTTGGGATGGGTTTAGATTGATCCCGCCCAATACCCAAATCCATTTTCTACATATTTTTTTTTCCTTTAATTCATTTTTTATTTTTATATAATTTTTATATTTTTGATTTATTAAATTTCTTTTAGTTTTATTAAATAAACATGCAAGTGCTTTATACTCAAGATTCCCACCAAAAATTGGATTAACAAATAAAGGAAAAGATAGATATACAGCCATATTCCAACATATATCAAGATGGCCAAGGTCCTTAGGATGTTGAATATTTATCCTTATCATTGTCCAAGGATGACAGGTCTAAACTAACTGAAATGCTGGAAATTCTTGTGGATAATGACTAGGAAGACTACTAGATTATATTCGCTGGTATGACTATAAAAATTGTTAAAGATAATTTTTGAATCTAAGATTCCGTTTGGATTGACTTTTTTTTCAAAAAATAAGTTTTTCAAATACAATGTTACAGTAATATACAATAACTCAAGAAACATCCCATCCATATTAATATATCAAATATTTCAAAAAAATTTTATAGTAAAAATTTTTCATATACACTGCTACAATAAAATATTTCAAAAACACCTACCAAAAACAGTTAATCCAAACGGAGCCCTTGCCATTTGAGCCCAATGGGTACCCAAGTATTTCCCATCCTTTCCCATTCATTAATGGGTATAGTTGGGATGTGTCCCAACTTAAACCCAATACCAAATTATAATACACATCCCGCCCAAAGTTCCTTTGGGCATGGGTAGCCCATTGGGACTTGGGACAAATTGCCAGCTCTACATACGTGCAACAAAATTCTTTCGATTGGGAAGCTTTGTACACCAGCATCATCATCATCATCATATTTTTTAAAGAAAATGATCATCAAACTAAAAGTTTCAGCTATGAATGTCTCATGCCTTATTCTGCTCCTGAACTCTCAGAAAATCAAAGTCAAGAACTCATGCGGAGTTTCAATCCGGCAACAAGAAAATGATCCACTAGGAAATGACAGTGCCACCTAAGTATTATGGAGCCTTTATGGCCTCATTGAACTGCTTAGTCAGAGAAATGCATGATGTTATAGCAATATTAGAAGCATCAAACAGGCTAATCATCACAAATAGACAAAATGCGACCTCATCCAGTTCTCAAATTCTTCCACATCGATGGTCTTCTGGAAAAAGGAGCTCCAAAATCTGCATCGCTTTAGGCAGATTTTGTTCATTGGAGCACATCAACACCACTTCCAAGAAATCCCTTGAGAATTCTGTCTCATCAGCATTATCATCCTTATTCTTGTGAAAGAACTTCACAGCCTTCTTGAATTTTTCTGTCAGCGCTACCATAGCTTTCTTCTTCTTCAATTTTTTTCTCCAGGTGCTCAACATAACGAATATTCAGCAGCTTCTCCAGCGCAGGCAATGTGATCGTCAGCTTCATGAGTTCTTCATCAGCAATTTCCAATTTTTCCTTCCCTTTCTGCTTGGCTTTTTCTTTTAATTCTTGATCATCCGGAACTTCAAATTTTTCCTTCCCTTTCCGCTTGGCCATTTCTTTCCCTTTCAGATCATCAGCAAGTTCCAATTTTTCCTTTCCTTTCTGCATGGCCTTTTCTTTTATTTCCTGATCACCAGCAATTGCCAGTTTCCCTTTCCTTTCTGAGGTTCCTTTCTTTCGTTTCCTGATCGTCATCAATGTTGGACTTGTGTGGGCCAGCCCATTTGTGGGCCAACCCAAAACACAAGTCACTAAGACTTGACGGCTTCATGTGACGGAATATTGAGCAGCCGCATGAAGCATTCATTTCTCGGTCCTGGTGCGAGGGAAAAAAATTGTTAGCCGCCACTCTTTCTTTTTTTTTTTTTCGAAACGATAAGTACTTGTATTACTAGACAAGAACTTTACAAGTGCGAGCAAAGGCTCGATTGAACTTTACAAGCGGCGATTTTACCACTAAGGAAACCAAAGTTCCTCATCCAAAATAATGCCTAAGGCATGAATGCTAAGCTTGGAGCTTAGTTGAGTCTTATCATTTGTAACTAGGCAAAAAGAGCATATATGAAACAAATCTCTTAGTTGAATAATGTCATCAACCACGGTAGCTAGTCGAATGTCACTCACTCTGTTTGTGCAGATATAGTTGAGGAGTTGAGGACTTTGCACTTGGAATAACACTTCCGTTAGTAGCTCTGCGGCAACCTTACACATTGCCAATTTAAGTGCAATTGCTTCATCCACCAGGTTTGATCCTGAACTTCTAGAACCGTTAGTTAGCCGCCACTCTTTCATTTTGGTGAAAAACGACGAAAAGAGAAATAGCAGAGAGAGAGAAATAACTTCAAGGCCTCAGTTAGAGGGTGATTTGAAGTTCTATTGAGACGAAATTTCACACACGCGATCCTCTCATCAAACTCTACTCATCTACCGGTCAGATTTCAGATTTTCTTTTCGTTTGGTAACACCTTTTCAAACCCACTTCTTTGACAATTATAGTTTTTGGGAGTGATTTTATAGCAATTTTGCTAAGTTGGTATTGGTGATACTATTTTCATCCGAATATTTCGGGTAGATCTGTGTATCCCCATTGTTGTGATAGTAGAGATTTTGACTGGACTAGATCCCGTGATTTTTTTCAATTTGAATTTTTCACGTAAAAATTCTGGTGTCCTGTGCTTTTTATTTTTCTTACATTTTATTATCACTGCTAGTACTATTACTTGGTGATTTGATTTGTTCCTGTTTTAACTGGTATTTGGGGAAAAAGAAATTTGTCTTGAGCTAACTTTGATATTGTGTGCCTGTACCGGTACCCTTTTCCCAACAAGTGGTATCAGAGCAGTCAGGTTGGGCTGCTCAGTTATACTAGTTAAAAATGGATGATTCGGAAAGTGGTTGCATGATAAAATTGAATGCTACTAATTATTTGATTTGGAAGCCTAGAATGGAAGACTACTTGTATTATAGAGATTTGTTTGAACCTGTTCTAAGGGATAAAAGTAGACCAAGTGATATGAGTGATGAAAAATGGACTGTTATGCACAGAAAAATTGTTGATAATATTAGAAAATGGATTGGTCAAAATATTTTTCAACATTTTGCTAATGACACTAGAGCTGATGTATTATGGAAAAAGTTTAAAAGTATGTATGAACGGAAGACCGGTTTGAACAAGGCTAGTTGTCTGAAGCAGATTATTCGGATGAGATATAAAGATGGGAAAGATATGACTGAGCACCTGAGTAATTTTCAGGAATTGATAAACCAGACAACTACGTTAAATTTGAATTTGGATGATGAAGTGCATGCTTTATTATTATTTAGTTTACTACCGGATAGTTGGAAAATCATGGTGGTCTCCGTCAGCAATTCAACTTCCAATGGTGTGTTGACTATGGCTATTGCAAAAGAGACTGTGATGAATAAAGAGCTCAGGAGGAAGGAACAAGGAATTGTTTATGAGTCCCAGTCCCTGGTGACAGAAAAGAAAGAAAGAAGAGAGAGAAGCAAAAGTAGAGGACTCCATAACAGGAATGACAAATCCAGAGGCAGGTTTGAGTCGCGAAAAAATATTGCATGCTATTATTGTTAAAAGAATGGACATTATATGAAGGAGTGCAGAATTTTAAAACGGAATCAGGTTGAGAAAAAGGGTAAAGTGAAGGAAAAAGATGATGAAAACACTACAGCAGTTGTTGCAACTCATGATGACATGTTTGTGTTCTGTGATGATGGTCAGGTGAATATTATTCATTATGACAGTGATTGGGCAGTTGATTGGGGTGCATCCTACCATGTTACTTCTCACAAGCATTTCTTCTCAACCTATACCGAAGGGGATTTTAGATATGTTAGGATGGGAAATGAAGTCTCATGCAAAGTTATTGGCATGTGAGACATATATTTGGATACAGATACCGAGTGCCAGATGATATTAAGAAATGCTCAACATGTCCTTAATATTCAGCTTAATCTTATCTCTACAGGAAAACTTGACGATGAGGGTTACCATAACTTGCAAGGTGGAGGTAAATGAAAACTCAGTAAAGGAAATCTCGTTGTTGCTAGAGGAAAGAAACAGAATACCCTCTACTTGATGCAAGCCAAGTTGGGGAAGGGAGAAGTCAATGCAGTTCGTGATTTATCAATTGATCTTTGGCATAGGCGACTTGGGCACATGGGTGAAAAATGATTTAGACACTTGTTCGCAAACAGTTCCTACCTGAAATTAGAGGTAATGCACTTAAATCTTATATTGACTACATTTATGGGAAACAACACAGAATTGCATTTCAAAATTTTCCTCCATCTAGAAAATTGAATCCGTTAGAATTGGTGCACACTGAGGTTTGCTATATGAAAGATAAGTCTCTTGGTGTTGCTGTTTATTTTATAACTTTTATTGATGATTTTGCTAGAAAGGTTTGGTGTTTTGCCTTGAAATCCAAAGATCAGGTTTTGGATGTATTTAAAGATTTTCATAATAAAATTGAAAGAGAAACTGGCAAATAGTTAAAGTGTATTAGTGCTGATAATGGTGGTGAGTACAGAGGATCATTTGAAATTTATTGCAAGTCCCGTGGGATCAAATTGGAGAATACTGTGACAAAAACTTCTCAAGAGAATGGGGTAGCAGAGAGGATGAATAGATCCATCACTGAACGGGTCAGATGTATGCTTTCTAATGCTAAGTTACCAAAATCCTTTTGGGATGAGGCAATGAGGACTGCAGTCGATTTGATTAATCTTTCTCCATCAGTTTCTCTAGATGGTGACATCCCAGAGAGAGTATGGACGGGAAAAGATATATCCTTTAAGCATTTGAGAGTTTTTGGTTGCTAGGCATTTGTTCATATTTTCAAAGATGAGAGGTCAAAATTTGATGTAAAATCAAAACAGTGAATTTTCTTGGGTTATGGAAATGAAAATTCTGGCTATAGGTTGTATGATCCTATTGAAAAGAAGGTGACCAAGAGTAGAGATGTTGTCTTCTTTGAAGGTCAAACCATTGAAAACATTGATAAAGGTGATAACTCAAAATCTTCATATGACATTCCTGCTAGTTCAAATTCAAATCCAGATCTAATTCCAGTGCCTGTTGATTTTAATCAAGGAGGAGCTGAGACAGAGTAGAGGGAGGATGTTAATAATAGTGATAATCCTACTGCTAATGAACCTGAGCATGAGACATTACCTACTCCACCACCTCCACCACAAGATGAGTTTAGGAGATCTACCAGAGAGAGTAGACCTTCTAGCATATATAATTCTCATGAATATTTGGTGTTAACAGATGGAGGAGAGGCAGAGTCCTACTGTGAGACTTTAGAGCATAAGAATAAAGAAAATTTGTTGCGAGCCACGCAAGAGGAAATGACGTCCCTGCATGAGAATCATATTTATGACTTAGTGAAACTGTCTAAGGGTAAGAGAGTTCTGAAGAACAAATGAGTTTACAGGTTGAAAATTGAGGAGCACAGCTCACAACCAAAGTACAAAGTAAGATTGGTTGTGAAGGTATTTAGTCAAAAGAAGGGTGTAGATTTTGAAGAAATCTTCACTCTTGTGGTAAAAATGTAATCAATTCGAGTTGTTCTTGGTATTGTAGCTAGTTTGAATTTGGAGATCGAACAACTTGATGTGAAGACAACCTTCCTGCATGACGACTTGGAAAAGGAGATCTACATGGGACAATCGGAGGGATTCAAAGAAAATGGTAAGGAAAATCTTGTATGCCGTCTCAAGAAGAGTTTGTATGGATTGAAACAAGCACTGAGACTGTGGTATAAGAAGTTTGACTCCTTCATGACAGACCATGAATACCACAGGACTATATCTGATCACTGTGTTTATGTGAAAAATTTTTCAGATGGTGATTTTATTATTCTCTTACTATATCTTGATGACATGTTGATTATTTACCGTGATATTATAAAAATTGACAGGTTGAAAAAGGAGTTAAATAAATCCTTTGCAATGAAAGATTTGGGTCTAGCTAGACAGATACTGGGAATGAAAATTTCACATGACAGGCAAAATGGGTAGCTCTGGTTGTCTCAAAAAAAATACATTGAGAAAGTACTCAATAGGTTTAACATGAGCAAAGCTAAGGAAGTCTCAACTCCACTTGCAGGTTACTTTAAACTGAATATCAAGCAGTATCCTACAAGTGAGAAAGATAAAGAAGACATGAAGAAGGTTCCTTATGCTTCGGCTGTTAGTATTTTGATGTATGCTATGATTTGTATCAGGCCAAATATTGCTCATGCAGTTGGAGTAATTGGTCGGTATCTCTCAAATCCTGATAAGGAGCATTTGGAATGCTATTAAATGGATTCTCTGGTATCTCAAGAGAACTTCTAGACTGTGTCTATATTTCGCCAATGATAAAACTATGCTAGATGGATACACTGATACAGATATGGTAGGTGATTTTAACAATAGGAAGTCCACATCTGAGTACTTGATGATCTTTGCAGGGGGGTAGTGTCATGGCAAAGTAAGTTACAGAAGTGTATCGCCCTTTCTTGTACGGATGCGGAGTACATCGCAACCACTGCAACATGCAACTCTTTGGTTGCAAAAATTTCTTTAGGAGTTGGGCATGAAACAAGAGAAGTATAGTCTTTATTGTGACAGTCAGAGCGCTATTCATTTTTGTAAGAACTCTACATTCCACTCTCGATCTAAACACATTGATATGAGGTATCATTGGATTCAGAAAGTACTGGATTCCAAGTTATCGACACTTAAGAAGGTGTATACAAATGATAATGGTACTGACATGTTGACCAAGGCATTGCTTAAGGAGAAACTCTTGTTTTGTCGACAAGAAACAGGTTTGGTGGAGCCCCACAAATGAGCTGAATGGGGAGATTGTTGGACTTATGTGGGCCAACCCATTTGTGGGCCAACCCAAAACACAAGTCACTAAGACTTGAAGGCTTCATGTGACGGAATATTGAGCAGCCTCATGAAGCATTCATTTTTGGGTCCTGGTGCGAGGGAAAAAAATGGTTAGCCGCCACTTTTTCATTTTGGTGAAGAACGACG
Organism: Coffea eugenioides; assembly: GCF_003713205.1. Lineage (NCBI taxonomy): Eukaryota > Viridiplantae > Streptophyta > Magnoliopsida > Gentianales > Rubiaceae > Coffea > Coffea eugenioides. The sequence continues at coordinate 68,116,392 of NC_040036.1, forward strand.
AAGAGAAAAATAGCAGAGAGAGAAATAACTTCAAGGCCTCAGTTGGAAGGTGATTTGAAGTCCGATTGAGACGAAATTTCACAGACGCGATCCTCTCGTCAAACTCTACTCATCTACAGGTTCAGATTTCATATTGGGAGAACTGCACAAGTAGTCCCTCGTATATTGCAAATGTGAAAATTTAGTCCCTCAAATAAAAAATGATCAATTTCAGTTCTTAGCAAATAAAAAAGGATCAATTTAAGTTCCTTTTCACTTTTTCGACTGATTTTTGCCCGGAATATCTCACGCGCACACCACGTGGCCAACTTTTAAAGGGTAAAAATGCCAAACCACTTATCTGTTGACCAAAACCAAAATGTAAAGGAAGAATACTTCCCAAAAAAACCTCCATTTTGGTACAACTCACCGTTCTATCTCCATTCCTCTCAACCCAAAAAAAAATTTAATTATCACTACCCAGCAGTGGACTGATTTTGATGAAAAGGAGTGTTGGTGATTGAAGCGAAGAAGAAACAAGCGTACTAGAGTAATGGACAAAGAAAACATTCAATGGATCCCAAATTACAGTATGTATTTTTAAACCCTAAACTGTAAAATTTATGAAATGATGTCAGATACTATGTGAATAGTTTAAATACAGTTGCAATAAGCATGATTTGTGCAGTTAAGAAGTATTATTATATTGATTAGGGTTGCTGGTGGTCAATTTTATGTATTAAATTATTGTAAGTACATGTGGTCCCTTGTATTGTGTTGTGTTGTCGCTTTACATAGATTGGCGGTCGGTCCCAAAATAATTTTTTTGTTGTTAACTGTCTCCTAAATGGTTGGCAGATGGTATGAATCGATTTTCCATTAGGGTCTACTATGGAGGTGAATTCACTGCGTTGCCGAACAAAGAATACCATGGGGGTAGTGTAAAAATTGTTGACTATTGCAATCCTGACAGATGGTCCATCTGTACACTTGATAGGGTTGCAGAAAAACTAGGTTATCCTGAGTTTAGTGTAATATACTATTATTTAATACCCGGGAAGAACATGGAGGATGGGTTAGTGTATGTGTTATGTGAAGATGTTGCTCAGGATTTGGCTAGAGACGGAGTGAAATATGGTTTGGTTGATGTATACTTTGTGCACTTAAGAACCTATTCCATAAGTGAATGTAAAGTTGGACCTTCTAAACCAAAAGAGGGGACTGATCCTAAGGAAAATCAACAGGGTGGTAAGGTGCATGAAGAATCTTCTGATGTAGAAGAAATTGTGATGACTAATATTCCTGTAACTCAATCTGAAAATGAGGGTGAAAAGGATAGCATAGGTGCTGGTGAGTCAGGAGCTAATAAACACATAGACGAAGCAGCTATAAGAGAGGAGAATTTAGGTGAAATGCTTTCAGAAGTTGACATTAGAGTTGCTGATAAAGGAGATAATGCAGTATATATAGGAGGGCCTGATTAGAATTTTAGAAAATAACAAGATGGGACAAACTCAGAAGTACAGAATGCAGGAAAAAAACACCTTCTACTAGCAAATCACCAAAAGAGAAATCATTAAAGAAAAAATCCTCAACTAGGCTAAAAAAGTTGAGAGAAAGAAGAAGAGTAAGAAGGAGACACATGTTGAGGAAGATGAGGAACCTGGTGATGGTGACAAATTCATTGATAGTGACTATGAGTTTAGTGATGAAGAAGACATAGTAAAATTTGTTAAAGACAGAAAAACTGAATGGGAGAAAATTGTCAAAAATTGCAAATCAAATAAGAGTACAAAGGAGAGAACATGTCAAGTGGAGGGTGCTGAGATGAAAGAAGATGCTACTGACTCAAATGAATTTGATAGTTGGTGTGACTTAGAAGAAGAAGATCAGCCAAGAAAAAGAGCTAAGTTTCCAAAATTTAACCCTGAAACTGATATAGTTGATCCCAAATTTGAGGTTGGGCAGATTTTTACTTGTAAGCAGTTGTTCATAAAGGCATGCAAGAGCCATGGAGTGGTTCACGGAAGAAAGATAAAGTTCAGTAAAAATGATGGTAGAAGAGCTACGGCTTATTGCAAGGACTGTAGTTGGAAAGTTTCTACAGCTGTTATGCTAGACAAAAAGACTTTTCAAATCAAGAGCATGCAAGATGAACACAGTTGTGGGAGGACATTTGACCATGGACTAGAAAACTCAACTTTTCTGGTTGATAGATACAAAAAGGAGCTGGCTGCTATGGCTGATATGAAGGTGAGTACACTCACAGATAAAGTGAAGACTGATGTTAATGTCAACATCTCTAGGTGGCAAGCTTATAGAACCAAGAAAAATGCAGAGAGTTTAGTTAATGGTGAACATGAAACCCAATACAACAAACTAAGAAACTATTGTAGGGAAGTCAAGAGGGCTAATCCTGGCTCAAATGTTTTCATGACCACTGTTGAAGATGATGAGGGAGAAGATAGGTTTGAGAGGTTGTATATTTGTCTCAATGCATGCAAGACAGGCTTTTTAAGTGGTTGTAGGCCTGTTGTCGGGTTAGATGGCTGCCATTTTAGAGGGCCCCACAAAGGTGTGTTGCTTACAGCTGTAGGAATTGACCCCCAATGATCAGTTGTACCCCATTGCCTATGCTGTGGTGGAAATAGAAAATAAGCTGACTTAGAAATGGTTCGTGGGTGAATTGCTGAATGACCTCCAAATCAGAAATGAAAATCATTGGACAATTATTACTGATAAACAAAAGGTATGTTAGTGTATTTTTCTGGGGTTATTTTAAGCTGAGTTTGCTAGTTTTAATTTGATGATCTGTTTTCACCTTTTTATTTGTTGAAGGGACTGATTCAAGCTATTCAAGAGTTGCTTTCAGATGTGGAGTATAGGATGTGTGTGAGACATATGTACAATAATTTTAAAAAGCTGTATGGTGGTTTGGCATTAAAGGAGAGAATTTGGGCACTTGCAAGAGCTCCTTACAAAAATCTGTTCAAGGTTTTGATGGAAGCTTTGAAAGCAGTTGATAAGAGTGCATTTCAATGGTTGCTTGACAACACAATACCGCGGCAATGGTCCAGAGCTTACTTCAGAACCTTCCCTAAATGTGACATTTTATTGAACAATCTTTGTGAGAGTTTCAACTCCAGCATTTTAGAAGCAAGGGAGAGGCCTATACTAGGTATGTTGGAAACAATACGACTTTATTTAATGGTTAGAATGGAGAATAAAATGGAGTGGATGAAGAAGTATACAGGAAAGATATGTCCCAAAATTTTTAAAAAGTTGGAAAAGGTAAAAACTGCTTCTAGTGCATGCATAGCTACACCTTCAGGGGATTGGAATTATGAGGTGAGATGTATGTATGGGGATAGGTACACTGTGAATTTGGCTAGCAGAACTTGTAGTTGTAGAAGGTGGGAACTAAATGGCATTCATTGTGCTCATGCAATGAGTGCCATTGCTTTGACAAAGGAGCCTCTCGAGAACTTTGTTCATGAATGCTACTCAAAAGAGACCTATATGAGGGCATATGGACCTATAATATATCCTCTCAATGGTGAGCATTTGTGGAAGGATTTGAAATAGGGGCCTATCTTGCCACCTGAAACCATCAAGCTTCCTGGCCGGCCAAAGAAGGTAAGAAGGAGAGAACTAGATGAGCCACCAGCTGCAACAACTTCTCAAGGACAAACAAAGAGACTGTCTAGAGTTGGTCTAATGGATTATAAGTGCAGAAAGTGTAAACAGAAGGGCCATAATAGTAGGAATTGTCCAAGCAGTCATGATCAAGGGAATGTCCAGCAACAAGCTACTGCGGTTACAAGTATCTCTCAGCAACAACAGCAGACTCCTAACACTGTGAATCCTGGTGCAAACAAGCAATCCCAATCTCAGCAGTCCCAACCTCAGCAGTCCCAAATAGATTACCGGCCTCAAAATACTACTCCTATTGCAAACAAGCAGTCCAATTTCACACCTGAAGCAGTTTTTGGTGCAAGTGGCTTGGGGACTGATACAAGTGACCAAGTCTTGTTTGATCTCATCAATCAAATCCCAGATCAACCTACAACAAGCCAACCACCTACTCCAACATCGACAACAAAGAATGCAACATCTCCAGTTCATGTTTCTCTATTTGTTCATATTAATAATAGCATGTTGATTTCTTTCTATACTATTATTTACTTGAATTTCTGGTTGCCAATTGTCAGGGTAAGAAAATCAAGTACAGATGTGGTGTATGTCGGAGATTTGGACACACTCGAAGTAGTTGTGATTCAACATTGGCCTTTCTCTATAGGAGACACCCATGGGAACCACCTGGATTGGCTGTAAATATTGTCTACTACATGTCTACTTCTAAGACTGTAAAAATTGCTATTGACTATAAGTAATGACCTCCTCATTGTTTTGTTTGTATCAGAGGCCTAAGAAAACAGCAAAGATATCTACTTCTAAAAGTGCTGCAAAGAGGGCTAAAAAGGCCTAGTGACTACGGCATGTTATTGCAAAGAGGGATGACTGCAAAGATATCTACTTCTGAAAGTGCTGCAATGAATTTGACTTGTATTGTATTTGCAATGGATATCTACTTTTATCGTGTATTTGACTTCAGCAGACCTTTTTTTTTGGAGCAATGGAATTGACTTCTTAGTTCATTGAATTTTTTTTGATAAGAGGCGTATTGTAATGAATGTACTTGGCTCGGTTATGTGCTATTTTTTCATTGCAATGGAATGCATGCTCTTCTTATTTTTGAAGGGACTGATTATTGGTTCATTTTTTACTCTTTCTTCGCTTATAATATCGCCATTATCATCTTCATTATCTTTCAAGTTAGACTTTTATTCCATCTTATGTTGTAAGCTCATATTCAAGAAAAAATCACAATATACCAGAGAGAACTTAAGCTTCATAATTGCATTCCAACTCCCATTTGTACAATCAACAGGGCCACTAAACGTAACCCAACCTAAATACAGCAAATAAAAGCCACCCTGTTTCCAGTTCACCACCTGCACCAACAAGTGCCAGTTACAACTCAATCTTTGCTCAACAAATTCTGCACTACAAAAACAAAGGCCACAAACAGCAACAATTTCATCATTTTCTCCTTGCGTCTTATTTCTTCCAACTTTGCCTTCAACTCTCTTAATCTCTTCGTCAATCTTCTTGTGTGTCTCACTAATTTATCGCACCTCTTGTAACTGTTTGTATCATACCACTTGAAATAGCCACAGCCGCCACCACCATTATGCTGTTCAAAATTACCTCTTCAAATTTCACATTTTCTAAAGGAAAAAAGAAACAGAAATCAGGCACACTTACTTCGTAGTAAACGCAACCATAGAACCTCTTTCCTGGATTTTCAGCTGTCCACGACATCTTCACCCTAGTTGGTACACCGCAATTACAAGTTGGTGGTTCTGCCATGGAGATGAAGCTTTGCTTTTGGGTTTGGTTGAAATGAAGGAGAGAAGAATTTTGGGAAGTATTCATCCTTTACATTTTGGTTTTGGTCATTACCCTTGAAAAGTTGGCCACGTGGTGTGCGCGTGAGATATTCCAGGCAAAAATCAATCGAAAAAGTGAAAAGGAACTTAAATTGATCCTTTTTTATTTGCTAAGGACTAAAATTGATCATTTTCGATCTGAGGGACTAAATTTTCACATTTGCAATATGTGAGGGACTACTTGTGCAGTTCTCCCTTTCAGATTTTCTCTTCGTTTGGTAACACCTTTCCAAACCCACTTTTTTAATAGTTGTAGTTTTTTGGAGTGATTTTATAGCAATTTTGCTAAGTTGGTATTGGTGATATTATTGTCATTCGAATATTTCGGATAGACCTGTGTATTCCCATTGTTGTGATAGTGGAGATTTTGACTGGACTAGGTCCCGTGATTTTTTCCAATTTGGATTTTTCAGGTAAAAATTCTGGTGTCCTGTGCTTTTTATTTTTCTTGCATTTTATTATCACTACTGGTACTATTACTTGATGATTTTGTTTGTTCCTGTTTTAATTGGTACTTTGGAAAAGAGAAATTTGTCCTGGGCTAACTCTGATATTGTGTGCCTGTACCGGTACCCCTTTCCCAACAATCAATTACCAATTTTCCTTTTCCTTTCTGTATTGCCTTTTCTGTCAATTTTTTATTGTCAGCACTGTCCAATTGTTCCTTCCCTTTATTCTTGGCCTTCTCTTTCCCTTTCTTATTATCAGGATAGGCCAATTTCAGCTTCAGAATCCTAATCACATTGTTGGCCAAATAAACCAAATGTGCATACCTAGTGCAGTATCTTGGTAAAGAACTATAGTCCATCTCCAAAGCAGTAAACCCCAAACCCCATATCCCTATAGTGGGATTCCTACCTTCTTCCCATGGAAATCGAGGATCCGCTAAGTGCTTCTCTGGATCTAGAGCAAGCTTAATGGTGCTGAGAACTTGCTCAGTATCAACACAGATACTATTGGATTAACGTTTTTATGACCAGTTGACCAATGATGGAGATAAGAGAGAGTCGTCATAGTGATGGCTATGAAATCTTCAGGCATCCCATTTGGGAATCTTGTACGGATAATGCATCTCAGGGATTGCTCTTCAGGAAAGACTATTTTGATATTTGGGCAATCCGATCTTGAAGTTGCCATTTTCCTTGAGCTCCTGATCAATGTTCTTGTTTCCTGTTGCTACTTTTTTCTTTTGGAATTTCTGGGGCTTGATTCCTTTCACTTTCTTGATAGAAAATTTTGATGAAGAAACTAAATGATCGGAAATGGTTATGCAAATTGAAAAAATGAGGTGGAAGGGAAAGCAGTGAAATTTGACGGTGGAACAATCCAACCATTCCCTTCCCTGCCTCCAAGTTGGTTTGTGTTCTTGAAGAGGGTTAAGACGGTAAGAGAATGGACCAAACTGAACATAAAATAGAAAATTATTGTGATTCCTTTATGGCCCAAAGATGAATGATGGCAGCCTCCTAATAGTGGGAATTGGAATATCCGATGGGTTTTGTGCATTGGAAAGAAAATTTGTGGTAATTGCTAGTGGAAATATTATGTTCGTTTAATTTTGTTTTGAAAAAAAGTTTACAATGAAAAGAATTGAGTTTTGTGCTAGGAAGAGAGATGTTACAATTTCGTATTGCTTCAGTGAATTAGATAACTGAATCTTTAAGGGGCAATTGCATCTACCCCTCCCCCTCGAGGTTTGGACTTATTACTAGATGGTCCCGAGGTTCGACAATTCTATTGTTGTCAGGAGCATGGGCTAAATTGCGAATGGAGGGAAGTTTAAGGGCAATTAGTGCAATTACCATAAGAATTCAAAAGTTAGTTAAAGTTAGTTATAACTGAATGTCAAGAAGTTAGTTCATTGCAGTGAATCTGTTGCTAGCTAAATCTTTGGATTGCTGAATTGTATATATTCTGACAAATTACATTGGCTTAAAGACAAGAAATATAATCACATTTTTCCTCTCAGATTCTCATTCCAATTTCTCTCTCTCCCTATTCTTCTTCTCTCTCCCTCTTCTTTCTTTCTCTTCAAGTTTCCTTCTCGTCTACTGGTTCCCAGCTTCTTCTACTTTAGCTTGGAGGGGCTTGACAAATTGGTATCAGAGCTACCGATCCTTCGACAGCTCAAGAACCACAATGGCAAAGAGTACTCGCTTCAAGACCTTGAAAGATCACATTTGGAAACAAGAACTCAAGTTGCAGGAAGTGGTGGAGGATGTTAAGGGCATGCATCTGCAAGTGAAGGAAGAAATTGCAGGAAGAGATAAGCGGATGGATGTGATTGTGCTAGGAATGGAGCAGAAATTTGAGACACTTAGTTCAATGATGAAAGCATTACTAGCCAAAGAAAAAAGTTCTGAGGAAGGAGGCAAGACTGAAAGAGATCGAACACCATTGCTGCCAACACCTCCCCTCTATCAGAGGTTGAGTTTGGGAGCAAAGGAAGAAGCCAAAAGCTGAGAATTCCTAGGTAAGATTCCTGGCTACAATCTTCCAAAACTTGAGTTACATATGTCCAATGGTGAGAACCCCTGTGAATGGATCCGAAAATGTAACAAGTACTTCATGTTGAATAAGATCCCTGAGGATCATAAACTGCTGGTAGTAGAGATGTTTCTAGAAGGGAATGCTGATAATTGGTTCCAGGGCATCAAGCTGGAAAAACCTAAACTGACATGGAAGGAATTTGGGGAGTTCAGGGGGACTTGCTGTAGGGACATTGTAGAAGAATTCAATAAGCTACAGCAAGTCGGTACTATGGAGGTTTATCAGGAGAGGTTTGAAGAACTCAAAACTCTAATGTTGATCTAGAATCCTAACCTTAGTGAAGAATATTTCATTTCCAATTTTATTAGTGGTCTCAAGGAGGAAATTAAACCTATGGTAAAAATGCTTAAGCCAAATAATCTTTCTGGAGTCATAGAGATAGCTCACTTACAGGAGCAAGCCCTCAGGTTGCAAGGAAAGACAGTAAAGAAAGGCAACAAAGTGATGGCTGAGCCAAAGTTTGGGATGTATAGGCATCCAAATTCTGCGAATGGAGGGGTCAGTACTTATAAACTTCCTCAGAACAATACACCAAAACCACCTCCTAGGAATCCAGAAGCTAAGAGACCATCTCCTCAAGAAGTGCAATTCAGGAGGAACAATGGATTGTGTTTTAAGTGTGGGGAGAAGTTTGGGGTGAGACATCACTGCAAGATGAAACACATGAATTTTATGCTGTATGACGAAGAGGAGGACACTGAATTCCAAGATGCTATAGGAGAACAGGATGAGCTGACTGGAAATCCAGGGAAAATAGTGGAGATATCACTAAATGCTCTCTCAGACTCTCTCAGGTGAAATACCATCTTGCTGCAAGGACAATTGGCAGGAGAATCTGTCAAAATTCTGGTGGACACAGGCAGTAGTGATAGCTACATTCATCATAAGCTTGTGTCTGCTCAAGGAATTCCCTATGAGTATGTCAAACCATTCACTGTTACTATGGGAGATGGGAGTTTGGTAACCAGTGGAGCTCAATGCCCAAGAGTACTGTGGAATGTACAAAATTACAAGTTCTGCTTTGATCTCTGGATCATGGAATTAGGAGATTGGGATCTAATTCTGGGGGTGGATTGGATATGTAACTATAGCCCCATCACTTTTGACTTTCACCAGTTGAAGATTTCCATGTTCCATAAAGGAGAGTGTTCACCTTGCATAGGGCAGTGAATGATGCAACAATGGAATTGGTCAGAAGGAAGGATCTAAGAGGTTTTCTGCAGACTAAAAGAAGGTGTTGTGCCATCTTAGCACAAGTGGGACAGGTGAACACAACAGGACCAGGACTACCAAAATCAATTTCTGCAATATTAGAACAATTTCCAGAAGTCTTTCAAGAACCTACTCAGCTACCTTCTAACAGACAATTGGATCATCAAATTCCCTTGAAACCAGGAGCACAGGCTTTCAAAATGAAGCCGTATAGGTACCCTTACTCATAGAAAACAAAAATCGAGAAACAAATAGCTGATATGTTAAAATCTGGAATTATTAAACCAAGTAACAGTCCTTATGCATCCCCTGTGTTGCTGGTTAAGAAAAAGGACAACACCTAGCGTTTCTGTATAGACTGCATGCATCTTAATGACCTGACTATTAAGGACAGATACCCATCCCAACATTGATGAGCTCTTGGATGAGCTATATGGTGCCAGATTCTTGTCTAAGATTGATCTGAGGTCAGGGTACCACCAGATCTGGGTCAAACTGGAAGATACACATAAGACAGCTTTCCAGACTCATCAAGGTCACTATGAGTTCCTAGTGATGCCCTTTGGGCTCACAAATGCACTAGCAACATTTCAGGCATTAATGAACCAGGTGTTTGAACCCTTCTTGAGGAAGTTTGTTCTGGTGTTTTTTGATGACATTTTGATCTACAGTACCACTCTGGACCTTCATAGGGAGCATCCACATCAAGTGCTGGAAGTGCTCAAACACAATCAGCTATATGCCAAGCTCTCCAAGTGTTCTTTTGCTCAGTAGGAGGTGGAGTATTTGGGGCATGTGGTATCCAGTAAAGGAGTAAGTATGGACATGAGCAAGATAGAGTGTATCCTATCATGGCCCATTCCTAAGTATGTTAAGGAGCTCCGGGGGTTTTTGGGGCTCACAAGATATTACAGACGTTTCATACAAGGCTATGGGACAATCAGTAAACCACTGACAAACTTACTGAAGAAAAATGCTTATAACTGGAATGCAGATTCACACAAGGCTTTCAACCAGCTTAAGCAACCCATAAGCAGTGCTCTAGTGCTGAGGTTGCCTAAGTTTGATATACCTTTTGTGGTAGAAACAGATGCAAGTGGACAAGGGATGGGGGTTGTACCCTTGTAGAAAGGTCACCCCATAGCATTTATCAGCAAGGCCTTTTCACCAAGGAATATGGGGCAGTCTGTCTATGAAAAGGAACTGATGGCACTTGTTTTTGCAGTTACAAAATGGAAACACTATTTGTTAGGGAATCACTTTATTATCAGGGCAGATCACAAATCACTGAAGTTTCTATTGGAACAAAGGTTAACCACCATTGCTCAATACAAATGGCTGACCAAACTGTTAGGATTGGACTATGAAATTCAATACAAGAAAGGCTCACAGAATACAGTTGCTGATGTTCTATCTAGGAGAACCATGACTGAACTCCAACCTCAGCAGCAACAATTGATGGCCAAAACTAGTGTTCAACCTCTGTGGTTGCAAGAGCTGCAAGACAGCTATTTTGAAGATCAGCAGTGCAAGGAATTAATGAGCTAGTTGCTACTGGACCCTGAACCACAAGGCTCTGATTTTCAACTCAATCAAGAGATACTCATATATAAGGGGAAGTTGTATGTAGGGAACAGCCAAGGAATTAGGCAGAAAATAATCAAGGCCCTACACGAGTCCCCTATTGGAGGACATTCGGGTCAGAGAGCATGCATACAAAGAGTGCAAAGTATTTTTCACTGGCCTGGTATGAAGAAGGAGATCATTCAATTCATACAAGAATGTGAAGTTTGTCAAAGGAGTAAGAGTGAACATATTCCCTACCCAGGATTACTGCACCCTCTACCTATTCCAACTCAAGCATGGTCTCACATTACCATGGACTTCATAGAAAAGCTACCCTGTTCCAAGGGATTTGACACCATCCTAGTGGTTGTGGACAGGTTAACAAAATTTGGTCATTTCATCGCCCTTTCTCACCCATACTCAGCTGCTCAAGTGGCATAGGTTTTCCTAGATAATGTCTACAAACTCCATGGCCTACCAGAGTCAATTGTCACAGACAAGGATAAGATATTCACCAGTAATTTTTGGCAGGAGCTATTTAGGATGGCTGGAACTGAGCTACACTATAGTTCCTCGTATCATTCAGAAACTGATGGGCAGAGTGAAAGGTTAAATCAGTGTTTAGAGACCTACCTAAGATGCATGACGAGTGAAGCTCCATCTCAGTGGAGTAACTGGCTCAGTTTAGCAGAATTGTGGTACAACACTGCATATCATACCAGCTTGGGAGTCTCCCCTTTTGAAGCTCTTATGGTTACAAGCCTCTATCACTGCCTATGGGACCATATCATGACATAGTGATCCCTGCAGCAAGCAACCTGCTGTAGACAAGAGCTCAGATGCTCCATAGAATCAAGGAGCATCTGCACCAGGCTCAGAACAGTATAAAGACCTTTGCTGACAAACATAGGACAGAAAGACTGTTTCAAGTAGGAGATTGGGTTTTCCTTAAGCTGCAGCCATATAGGCAGCAGTCCGTGGCACTCAAGAAAAATTTGAAACTAGCTGCAAAATTTTTTGGACCTTTCCAAGTGATAGAGAAAATTAGTGCTGTGGCCTATAGACTACAACTTCCATCTGGATCCGGGATTCATCCAATCTTTCATGTTTCTCTCCTCAAGCCTAAGTTGGGACCTCATCAGACTACTACTTCCACACTTCCAGAGTTTGACTACCATGACCAGTGTCTCTTACAGCTTGCTGCAGTTTTGCAAAGGAGGGTAATCATGAGGAATGCTGTCCCTGTTATTCAGTATCTCATTCAGTGGCACCAGTTGGGAGTAGAGGAGGCATCTTGGGAAGATCAGTCCTTCATCAGTAGTCAATTTCCATATTTTCAACCTTGAGGAAAGGCTGTTTTCAATGAAGGGGGTAATGTCAGGAGTAGGGGCTAAATTGCGAATAGAGGAAAGTTTAGGGGCAATTAGTGTAATTACCATAAGAATTCAAAAGTTAGTTAAAGTTAGTTATAACTGAATGTCAGGAAGTTAGTTCATTGCAGTGAATCCGTTGCTAGCTAAACCTTTGGATTGCTGAATTGTATATATTCTGACAAATTACATTGGCTTAAAGACAAGAAATATAATCACATTTTTCCTCTCAGATTCTCATTCCAATTTCTCTCTCTCCCTATTCTTCTTCTCTCCCTCTCTTCTTTCTTCTTCTTCAAGTTTCCTCCTCGTTTGCTGGTTCCCCGCTTCTTCTACTTCAGCTTGGAGGGGCCTGACAATCATCAACCTCCTGGACCGAGCAAACGTTTAACAAACCCACCCCCTGACCAAGCAAACACTTGGCTTCCATTATGGGATGCGTGAAATTATCTACAAGTCCATCCACACAATCTAATTTCTCCAAATTCATGAGGATTTGCATATGTTATTTATCTTGGTTGGTTTTTCATCTTTTACTTATTTACTTTAACTGTTGGTAGGTCAAGGGGGTATTGATAGTTTTTCCAAATCTTGTGACATATTTGGTAGTTTCTCCAAACTTTAGGGAAGGTAGATGTAATTTACCCAACCCTTTATCAAGCCTTCAATATATTGTACAATATTAAAGAGTTGTAATGCCAGTTCCAAATTTTGGATATTCCATAGAAGATATTCTCCCATTCAGAAAAAAAAGGAGTGCATTTTCAAAATTTTCTTTCTTGAAAAAAAGAGTTCATTTTTTAACGAAATTCTTATAATATCCTTACTAATAATGGCTAGGACTCTCATTTACTGTGCATGATCGTATACTGAAAGTAGAAAATTGTAAACTAAATGGTACATTAATTATATTAATTCTTGTAGCTAGAAAAATATTATACTAATCTGAAAGTAGATTTTCTTTTTTCGGGGGATGAATAGAGTATTCTTTTTTAATTTAAGAATACTTATATCAAAAGACCAAACGGCTGATTTGGGAGCATTTTGAAACCTCATTCACAGCCTTGGTTGCGAGATGTGTTGGATGATTCTATTTATTTAGGAAAATTCTATCGTTCCTTTATTGGCTAGTTACTAATTGAGTGCATGTTTGATTGAATGACCATAAGAGTTTAAGTCGAATTTCATGGTTTAGATGATTGAGGTGTTTGTGATAAAATAATTTCCTGAAAGGGAAAGTGAAAGTCATCAAATGTATGGCAAAAATTCCACATAATTTTCAATGAAGGTGTATCACTTTACTTCTAAGATGATATGCATTTTTCAGATTAAAAAAGAATTGGTGTCCCTAAATTAAAAAGTTCATGTTTCAAATATCTAATTATACAATGCTAAAAAAGGTTCAAAATTCTTAAGCTTTAATTGTTTTTTTTAATTTAATGCTATAAAATATTATAAAACTCATAGAAAAATAATAAAGACTTATTTATTTAATTTAACAAATTCCATCATTTAGCTATAGCTACGTGATGCTTTTTGAGTTCAACTAAACGTAAATTAATCAAGTAGTTACATGAACTATTTTTTTCAACTCAAATTTGTCCCTCCCCCCTCAAATTGTCTAATTAAATGTAGGCTTGAGAATAGTGCAACTCCCAAATCACACTTTGAGCATGGGTTTTTTCAAGGTTAACATTTTACTCCTATAATTTTAAGCAAAACCTCAATGTCATGTCAATTGAAGAAATCCTACTATTTTGTTCTCAACAAAATGCTAGAGATATTACATCTAAATAACAAAATAAAAAATCCAATGAACAAAATAAAGAAAACTTTACACCTAAACAACAAAATATGGGAAAAAAGCATCAGAATCCTAAAACACAATTTGAACATTGGAAAATAGAGAAAGTTGTAATAGACTACAAAAATAATTTAATAACAGATTACAAAATGAATATCCTACATATATGATAAAAACGACTTTCGTTTCACCTTTGAGATCCTTTTCGTTTGTCTAATTAAGGCTCCTTTTAGTAATTTCCTCTGTTGTGCGAGCTATCAACTGAGCTTGTGATACACCCTTTGAAGTTGAGGTTGTTAGCTTGTGTTACTGATTTGCCCTTTTGCGGGTAATTTCAGCATTTCTTTAGTTGCATGTGAGTGGGTTTGATTAGTTGCATGTGGTGGTGGTTGTACTGATGCAGTGTTTTTTTTTTCCTTCTTTTGGTCAGAGTTGGTCTTTTCTTGTAGGGTTGTGGTAGGATAAAATCTTCCAGAAATGGCCATGCAGTGGAAATGTTTCATGTTTCACAGGATACTTCTATAATTTTAGCTGAAGGCCAACGTAATTTTAGATGATGTAAAGGGATAAAGCTGTCCATTTGTCCTGTCTTACCTGTTTGGTTTTTCAACTGCAGAGCTGATTTTTTGCTAGATTTCTAGCTTGTTACTTTTTCACATACTTGTTAGTTGAGTTAAATAATTCATCATCTATTACTGCCCTTTGTGTCTTTAGTTTTCTCTTGCACCAAGAAGTTTGTTCTGCTTTTCTCTTGTGCTGAAACGGTTCAAAGGTCTTATTTGTTCGCTGGTGGTTCTTCTATTGATTCAAGTAGCTTGTTAGTTGTTGTTTGAGCTGTGTAATTTGCTTGTGTTGCTTAGCTTTTTCTATTGTCATTCTTATTTAGTGAGCTCGCCATGTGTTTATGTTTGTTGAAGCTTTTTCCTGCTTGCTTTGTTGCTTTGTTCTTATATTTTTGGCCATTGTATTTGCCTTTAGTTGTTGTTCTTTTTTGGGGCTGTTCTTGGCATATAGTATGCCACGTGTTAGAAAGGCTGGTGTTGAGAATGAGCGACGGAATAATCGTAGACAAAAAGACAGGGAATGATATGCAAATATGCTTTCTGACAAGAAGGATTTTATGTTAGCGAAGAGGAGAGCTACTTACTTTGAGAAAAAAAAGGGCCATGTGTGAGCCAGCATTAACTATACATAAGCCTAGTGTAGATTCTTCTACAGGTAATAGTTTTGCGTGCTTTTTATTTTGTTTTGTTGTTAGCCAGCTATTGGCTTTGTGATGGCCACTTTGCTCATGTACCTTCGTTTGTCAGTAAATGATGAAACAGTAGCTGACAAGCAAAAGCTTAAGAAGCATGTTTCTATTTTCTCAGTTTATGAAAGAGATTAAACAAGCTCTATTGTTGTTTATGGTGTTCCGCATTTTCTTTAGGAGAAAAAATTGAAATTTATCTGCTATGTGATAGGTTCTTGCTCAAAATCAAAGCCTATTAATAATGGTTGTGAGCAGCTTAATTGTCTGAATTCAGGTAGTTATCCATGTAGCTTTGTCGTTGAGCTTCCATTCTATATACTTCCTTGACCTTTCATCCTACATCTTTTCTTATGTGTTTGTCGATTTTTTCCTTTATAGATCAACCTCCGAACTATAAAAACTGCTACACATTTCTTGTTGAGTCATTGAAGGATATATTAGGTTTAGTATAGTGTCGCGCCCCATTTTTGAAAAATAAAATTACGAGTTATAAAAATGAATTTTTTATTTTTAGAAAATAAATAAAGAAATGAGGGCCTAAAAATGGGACTTAAAAGTGCAACGATTTTGACCCAAAATAAAGTTTAAAAGGGGTTTTTTAAAGAAAAATGAGAGTCGTCACTTGGTATTGAGTTAAGATGAACCAAATCACCTAAAATGAATTTTAAATAAAAAGTAGAGAAAACCCTTTTTAAACGACTCCAAATCTTTGAAAATTAAGAGAAAAAGACTCGGGAGTCACGGTTGAAGAAAGGGAAGGCAAGGATAAAAATCCAAGACATCCTTTCAACCTAACCAAGGTTAGTTGCGTGATTTAGTCGAAAAATTTTCTTAGTTTAACCTATAAAATTTGTCACATTTGAAGGTTACTACATGTATGCAAACCTAGACCTAATGGATATCGGGGAGTCGAAATATCTCTTCAAATCTTTATTTGGTGCAAAATCACATTAATTGTGATGCCCAAGAGGGGCTCTTTCAAGAGGTAACGAACATGCAAAATATGAGACTCGAAGGAAAGAAAAGAAAAGAAAATAATAATATATAAATATACATGACCTAAAGGAATGCATCATAACGGGTGCGGGGAACTATGATTCGTGACTAGATTTCCCTTTTTATAGAGGAGATACGGGCGTGCTAAGGCTTAAGGGGCCATACTCGTCCATATCCTATATTTAAAGGGTTCTCTCCTAATCTAATCAAACAATGATCTAACTTATTTCTAATTTTTCCTAAATGAGATGCAAATCTAAATATTATGTTTCGTATATATAGAGATAAGGGATATTATTAAGGAAAATATCATGTAAAAAAATGGTAAGAATCTTAAAAAGTAGAAAAATATGCATGAATTGTAATGATTTATCACACAAGCATGATCTAACGGATGGTCGGTTCCTAAGGGTCTAGCGTTGGACTAACCCATGTCTATAAGTTCTCACTAGCGTTGAACTGGTGAAAAATCCAAAAAAAAGACCACAACTAGCATTGGACTAGTGTGGTGACGTCATGTACTTATTATAGTCAAACATATCATATAAAACATAATAAAAAAAATAAGCACATAAATCATATATAGCAAATAGCACATAAGCATGATATCTAGATGCAAAAGATCCTAAGAAAGCGATTAAACACATAAGCATACAAACACATACACAAATAAAAGCAAATAAAAACCTAACTATTACATTCGGAGACCCTAACTACAATCTAAAGGGGTAAAGAATAAAATGAAATAAAATAATAACCTTACTATTACAATTTGGTATTTAATTTTCTCTCAAATAATCAAAATTAAATTAAAATAAATATACAAAATTAAAAACAAATAGAGTGAATAAATAAATAAATAAGATAAAATAAATAAAAAAATATTCAAAAAACATGCAATTACACATAAAATCGCATAGGAGCATATAGGATTTTTAAATAATAAAAGAAAATACCTCCCCTTGAAGTAGTAGCTAATTGGGTTTGGATTTACCCTATTTAAAGCTCCAAAAATCAACAAAGTAGTCAATGTACCAATTTAATTAACAAATAAAAGCAATAATATGTAAAGAAATGGAAATAATCATGAAATTAAACAATTAAAGCATTTAAATGAAAGTAAACAACTCATATTCAAGAAATTAAAACAAGCAAGGACCTAATTAAACAATTAAAGAATTTTAGAGGTCAAATTATTATTATTATAAATATTAAGGGTCTAAATTAAAACAAAGTTAAGGACTCAAAACAAAACCTACAACACCTAATGATAAAATTTACAAAAATAAATCAAAACCCTCTCACCAAACCCCAAACAAAATATTACCCAAAATTTTTTAATTATTTTACTAAAATCCAAATCAAAATCTATCAAAATTATTAAACCATCAAATTTCATCCCAAAACTCATGAATAATCTGTCCAAAAATCGCATTAAAGCATACCAAATAAAAATAACATTTTAAGGGACAAACATTAATTAATTTTTCCAATTTTTTGGGTCATAGTAACATTATTTAGAAAACTAGGGATTAAAGTACAATTTTTGAAATTGTGCATGCAAGCCATTGAAGCTTTCTTATTCTTTTTGCAACTTCTTGCATCCTGAAGTTCATTGGCCAGGAGCGTTTCCAGTCAGTTTTTCTAAACATGCAAGACCTTGTAATCATTGCACTTTGTAATTGCACACCCAACAACATAAGGAAGAAAAGAAAATAAAACAAAAAAAGAAACTATAACCAGAAAACAGATGGCTAAAAGAAAAGAGTAAACATCAATAAAAAATGAAAAAACTTCGGTTGCATAGATTCCATCTTGTATATGCATAGGAATGAACAAGGGGGGCTGGAGAGTTACCTTTCTCTGCCTTAAAGATTCGAAATCGTAGTGGAAATCCACAGGAAGAGTGAGCGAACTTCACCAAGAATCGAGAAACCCAGGCTGCAAATTTTGGTGAAGAGTTATGAAGGCCTAAACTTTGGGCTCGAATTTGAAGACTAAAACGACGTTCTTTTTAGGAGTTTATAGAACAAGAATTACTCCCCTACAACTAAAGAAAGTCCAGAAATCAAAATATCCTGAAATAAACTAGTAATAAAGAAAAAATCTCAGCCGAATATGAGTGGATGATCAGCCTGTTTTCCAAGAATTTTTCTGCAAAAACCTTTTTCCTCTCCCTCTTTTCTCTCTTTTGCTGTTTTTCTCTCCTCCGCCGCCCTCTCTCTTGTTCCTCCTCCTCGTTCAGCCCTCACCCTCTCTCAATCTCTCCTCCCTTCTCCCTGTTTCTTTCTTCCCTTGCTCCCTGCTAAAACCCTCTTCTTCTTCCTCTTTCGTTCTTTTTTTTTTGTTCCGTCTCCTCCCCAAAGCTCTTTTCTTCCTTCCTTTCTTGTTTTCCCTTTTCTGATCTCCCCCAGATTTTTCCCAGGTTCCCTTGGATTTTTCCTCTTTCTCTTTTTCTCTCCCCCGATTTTTTCTCCTCATGTTTCTTTCTTTTTGCTGTTTTTTCTTCTTCCTCCCTCAGCCACCTCACTGTCTTTCTCTTTCTTTCTCCCTTTCTTCCTTTTTTCTTGCCTGAAACTCTCCCTTGTTCTTTTTCCTTCCCCCAGCCTCTCGGTTTCTTTTTTTCTTCTTTCTTTCACTCTTACCCGAAGCCCCTCTCTTGTTTCTTCCTCCTTTCCAGATTTTTGTTTTTCAGATTTTTCCCAATTTTTCCTTTCAAATTTCTACAAATTCAATAAGTGTCCTTGCCACCTAACCCCTAAATGTTGTATGTCAAAAAAATCACAGACACATTTCTAATACTCACCTAACCCACTTAACTACTTTGCATGGCCTTCACCTATCTTGTTTTTCTTTTTTTTTATTTTTCAAAACAAATTTAGGGTAACCAAAATGTTAACTCCTAATTGAGATTTACCTTGCAAATTTTCACTTTATTTTTGAAACAATTGAATTTAAAAAGATTAAAACATATTTTTTGTGAGAATTTTCTTTTCTTTTTTTCGAAAATTTAATGCAAAAATGTTTTAAAAAGAAAAATGATGAACCCAACTTACTAAAATAAATAAAAACAAGCACTAACTATCATTTTGCAAACTTAGTCAACTAAAACAAAAATAAAATAAAAACAAGAATAAATAATAATAAAAAAATAAAGCTAAAATTGAATTAAATAAAATTGAAATTTTGGTGTCTACAACTTGCGCTTCTTTGTTTGGGTTTCGAAGAAAGTTGAGACAAAGACGTAGACACCAAATACTTACCTATAGTTATTCTGTTGCGAACTGAAATAAGCAAACATATAAAGGTCAGTGGGATAAAATCCGAACCTGCCATAACATCGGTCAGTGGAATAAAACCTGAATCTGCCGTAAAATTGGTCAGTATGATAAAAATCCGACCCTGCCATAATATCGGTTAGTGGGATAAAAACCCGAGCCTGCCATAAAATTGGTCAGTGGTATAAAATTCGAACCTGCTATAACATCAGTCAGTGGAATAAAAATTCGAGCCTACCATAAAATTGGTCAGTGGGATAAAAATCCGAACCTACCATAACATCGGCCAGTGGGATAAAAATCCGAGTCTGCTGTGAAATTGGTCAGTGAGATAAAACCCGAACCTGCTATAAAATCGGTCAGTGGGATAAAAATCCGAACCTGCCGTAAAATTGGAAAGATTTTTGTAGAATGCTTTTCTGTAAAACTTCGAAGATTCTAATGGAGGAAGCTAACTCTCTTAAAGAATTTGCCCCAGTGTGATGTTATTGGACATTTGAACCTGCAAAAGAGGAATAATCAGAATAACAGATAATGCTACCACCATCCGATCAATCCCTCATTCAAGAAATGTGTAAACATGAGTATTTGAACGTTCTTCCCCAATATGGCGAAAACTCAACTTTGCTCTGCGAACTGTATCAAGTTTCGTTAATCAAATATAATATTTGGTATCCAGACACTTTCAATAAATCACAGGGACTGCCATTTGATAAATCAGAAAAGATAAATGAGACCATGAAACACAAGAAAAAAATATTCTGCTTACACAAAAATGATGAAAATTCCACTAATATGAAAACAATCATTTATTTTTATTGAAAAAAAAAATTGATTTTAGAGAAATAAATCTGTAAACACAGCAAGTTTATGCTTGATGAACCAAAGTACTTTGATCTCGAAGAAAAATGCCACGTTTGACCTTTTGGATATCGTTCTTTCGGAGTTCAATGTCAACAACAGAATCACAACGTAAAGAGAAATCCAAATGAATTGAGTCACCAACCCTTCAATTCCATGCTCACTTTTTCTCATAAAACCCAACCTTAGCGCCTTTTGGGTTTTCAGTAAAATTACCCCCACCTTTTTATTTTTTCTTTCTTTTCCATCATCATTTTTCATTTTTTTTCTTCTTCTTTTTCTCTCTTTTTTCTTCTTTTTTTTCAAAGGTCCCTTTTTGGATTTTCACCTAATGAACAAATCTTGCCGATAGCCTTTATCAACTCAGAAATATGTTTTAAGAAATGATGACATCAGTGCGACAATCCTTCCCCTGCAAAATTGGTGAAAGTATATTGACATCATTTGTCATGTGACTTAAAAAATTTCCTAAAAGAGGTGATGCAAAGAACGGAAGTCAGGACTTTCAGTTTTTCGTAATGTGGTCAGGTAGGGTGCTAAGAAAAGTTTAAGACTTGAGGCAGATTTTATAAGTGTTTAAATCACCTGAGGTCGCATCTTCATATTAATCCTATTTAGGATTAAATTAAAATTGCCCCAGTTTATTCTCAACCAAAATTCTTTTCTTTAATTTCTTTTCCTTTTGTTCCTCTATCATTTTTCATTCCTCCTTTTCCAACTCAAACTTGCCCCAGTGTGAGGTTTGTAATTCTCAGGGGTTGCCAAACGAAATAATTCATTCTAAAAGTTCAAAAGGGATAACTAGAGATAGAATGTTTAATCGGAAAGCAAAAAGGCCTGATTTTCATTCCATTCTTCGCATTAACCCTGAAAGAAAACTTACATTTATCATATGAAGAATTTTTTACACATATCCGAATTGATCGGTTGAGAGAAAACTTATCCATCCATTTCTGCGAGAACAAGTGTTCCACCAGGCAATACCTTTTGGACGATAAAAGCGCCCTACCAATTTAGGGCAAACTTGCCTTTGGTCTTCTCTTGCACTGGCAAAATCCGTTTCAACAATTTGTCTCCTTCTTCGAATAGTCGCGGTTTGACCTTCTTTTTGTAAGCACGGACCATTTTCTTTTGATAGTACTGACCATGACAAATGGCATTTAACCTTTTCTCATCAATCAAAGACAACTGCTCATGACGTTGTTTAATCCAATTGGTTTCATCTAATTTGGTCTCCATTAGTATGCGCAATGAAGAAATTTCGATCTCAGTGCCAATAATAATGATTTCTGTTTCTTCTAAATTCGATTTGAATTTCTCTTCATATTATTCAAGAATCTTTAACAAAGATTCATATTCTTCCTCGTTATCGCTCTCATCCTAAATTTCTGATTCCATAATTTCGACTTTGTGAGAGATATCGAGATTGCAGTCATCAAATTCCAGAAGATTGATATCCATAAGGTCAATGTGTTTTATTTTTGATCATCTGAAAAAAATGAGATAGATATAGCAATGCGTAAGTAAAACAATTGGAAAATGAACACTGTATATTTTACTGAATTTCAAATAAAGGACCAAACGTCATGCTAATTAACAAAAGATACGCTACTTAATATTAGACTTGTATTGAAAAGACAGTTGATTCAAAACTATTTACAAAACTGAAAGGTAAAAGATGAACAATGCCAATGATTTCTTTCATAGTTCTCAACCAAATACAATCCCTAGATTTACCTAAATTCCTTTTGAGAGGGAATGTGATTTGCAGTCCAGTTTTGGATGGCTCCTTTGAGCACAAAAGGCATTTGGGACTATTTGAATTACTTCATTCTCCTCCACAATGTATTTGGCAAGTTTCTCAAACTCCTCATCAGTGGTAATTGCCCCTACAACATCATTATGCTCAAGAAGAGGGTTATTGCTAACATTCGACCCTTACTCATCTCTTTTCCCTAAAATTATGTCCCCATCGTCAATCATGTCTTGGATCTTATGTTTTAGTGCCCAACAATTGCCAGTACAGTGGTCAGAACTTCCAGAGTGATATGCATATATGGCTTGCGGATCATAACCAGCAGGATTGCTCCTAGAGTAGGTTTTAGGAGGCACTATGCCAATTTTACCAACAGCCTTAAGTTGCTTGTATAATTGGTCAAGGGGTCGGTCTAAATTGGTAAAACTATGGTATTGGATTTGGTTTTGGGTTTCATTGGTTTGAGGATAATTATAGGTTTAGTTATTTGGCAGAACAAGTCTTGGATTAAAAGAAGGTCGAGATTGATTTCGCAAACTTGGTTGAGAAATTTAGAAAGGTGGTGCAGGTATGTTTGTATAGTTGGATTGAGGGCAAGAATGGTTGACAGTAGTGTGATAGACAGGACGGGAGTTTGGGTAATACATGTAGGAGGATGAGTAGGTGAATCGATTCTGAAATCTGGATCTAGTCGAGGGACCCTGATCCCAAACGAAAGCATTCTCTCCTTCCTTCTTATTGAACTGAGGCTTCTTGCCACTACTGCTCTGACTTTGCAAAGCTTCCAGTTGCATTTTCAAGGTCAACATGTTGACTATTTTTCCTGCTTTGACAAATTCATCAAATTCTTCTAACTTGCTTCAAATGAGTATTCAGTGATTCGAAAAATTTCCTCAAAATAAGACGGGTCATGAGATTTGATAAATGTTCGAACAATTTCGTCCTCAAACATCGAGGATTCCACTTTAGCAGCTAGTTTCCTCCAATATTTGGCATACATCTTATAATCCTCCGACGGTTTCCTCTTAGTCCTCTCAAGTATGGTTCTCGTCGGTGTAAGCTCACAATTATACTCATATTGTCTTATAAAAGCGATTGACAAATTCTACCATATTCTCATCTCATCAGGCTTCAAATTGGAGTACCAATCCAATGTGTCACATTCTAAACTCTCGGGAAACAATCGAACTGGCAAATTCACGTCATCTATTGGGCTTCCTAATTTGTTTACAAACATTCAGAAATATGTTTTGAGATTGCCCGTTCCATCATACTTACTAAATTTGGGTGTTTTAAAACCCACAGGCAGTTGCATATTAGGAAATAGGCACAATTCATTATTGTCCAAACATCCTTATTTGCTCAAGCCTTGGCTCTTCCTCATAAACTCGTCAAACCGATCTAACCTTTTTTAACAGATTCTTGTCGATTAGCGCGGAGGATTCTCCTACTTCAACTTTTCCTTTGGCAGCAGTGTCTAGCGTGAATGGTTCTGCAGTGGAATAATAATATGGTCCTTGAGATTCAAGTGGCATGTTCAGACTAACAGGTGAATAATTTTGAGGAGTTTGAATGTGAGAAGGATTGATTTGGATATTGGATGCATAGGTATGTGGGAGGTCATGGGTGGGATAGGTGAAAGGTTTCTCAGGTGGATTTACGAAATCTGGAGCAAAAGAGGTTTGACTATAGAATAGGGGTAGTGGTTGAGATTCAGGATGGCTAGCAGGTAAGAGATCTTGCTGGACACCGCTGCTGCTACCAGCAACAAACTGATCAATCACGCGCCGTTGTGTGGTCATCTCCATACTTAATTCACTGAATTTGTTTAACACTTCGCTCAGTTGAGCTCCCAGATTTGCAAGGTCAGCAGGTGACGTCATCGCAGGCCTATCGGATGATTCAGGATGTGCATTCATGTTTACACTATTTCTCAAAACTCGTCTACGTGATCGTATGATGATGGGGTTTCTTTGTGTAGTTATATTTGTAATTACCTAAAATTTAGGAAAAATCCTATTTAGATTCCCCTCTTGATTAACTGCTGACAAAAAGCAAGAAAAAGACTCGAGTTAGTCAAAATTTAACTAATTCAGATGCATGTCATAGTGGGAAGCCCTATGCCAAGGGTTGGCCTAGAATGAAAATGCAATCCTCTAGAGTAGGCACCATACAATACCTGATGAATCCGATCAACTTATTGATATACGAGTGAAAAATAATTTGAAAAATTTAGTCAATTGGAGTGGCAAGAGACATTTGTCCTAACAAATGAGAACAAAGTCCGAATGGATTGATTACTTTGATTAACACATAAAGTGATGTGTGAAAGAGCCTACTCTTGAAAGGATTGCAATGTCTCGACTAGTTTATTCAGTGAACCTTAGATCGAAACCCTAAAAGAGAATAAACGGGTCAAATGGATCGGATGAAATTGATGATTTATTCAAAATTGACTGGATTGCCCTAAAAATGGACTGGTCAAATGGATTGAATGAAATGATGGATTGGATCACCCTAAATAGGTAAACTGATCAAATGAATTGATGATTTATTCAAAATTGACTGGATCACCCTAAAAATGAGTAAACTGGTCAAATGAATTGAATGAAATTGATGATTTATTCAAAATTGAATGGATTGTTTTAAAAATGAATAGATTGGTAAAATGAATTGGATGGAATTGATGGTTTATTTGAAAGTTGATTAGATTGTCCTAAAAGTGAATAAACTAGTATAATGGATTATTCGAAAATTGACTAAATTGTCAACCCATTTGTGATTTTCAAATTGTACGAATTTCGTTACAATGCATTAGTCTTTGAGTTTTCTAAAATCAAGATTTGGTCTCGATATATTTATCATCTCAACAATGAAGAATTATTTGTGAATTTCTTCAACTTAATGTCATTTACGCAAGGGATTTGTACCAATTCTGATAAAATGGCAAAAAGATGATTATTAGATGCTTATATTCTAACGTGTAAAATTGCTCTATCATCTTCGAGGCCAATGTCACCATCGTGGAAGGGATCTAATCCTACCTTACCTTGTGCACTACCCCTGTGGATGATACAAAAAATATAAACGTGCAAGTCTCATTGGATTACATATCCGAAACACAAGGTGATTTATTCCAAACGTGGGATTCCCTAAATGGCATTCCCTCTAAAACTTATGCATGATGCCAATTTATCAAAACAATTAAATATGCAATTTGAAATGAAACATGACCTAAGGGACCCTTCGTATGTTAGGGTGGGTCTAAAATGATGTGCAATTTTTAACCTATGAATGCAATACATCAGAATTTAAACGTGCAATAACCTATTTAAGGGGGTAGGTTATAAAAGAGTATCATGCTAGCACTCTTATTTTCTAATGTTTGTGAATGCAATAGACGAGAAAACAAGGAAAGGTTATTTAAACAAATAACATATAACATGTTGGGGCAATTAGATGATACAAAAAGCAAAAAAAAAAAGGAAAGAGGGGTGGAATCCCTCCCTTTGTGCCTAGTGTTCCTAGTTAGGTACGGTCGACTCTATCCTAGATGATTTCTAATATGGATGCATGAGCTTGGACTCACTAATTCATCTAGATTCGATAAGGTTTTCAGGCTCCCAAATCTTCAAACCAAAGGTGAAGGGTCATCAATCCCAAGGTCTAAGAGTCGGTGGTTCGAGTGATCCTTCGGATATTACTACGTGCACGTCATGCCACGGCTACATGTCTAAGTGGATCGGTCCTGATCCTAAGAAGGTGGAGTTGTGTGACAACCACTAAAAGTAAAAAGAAATGAGGGTTTATAAAGTAAAACGTATGCACGTATGAAGTGCTCCTTTTGAAGGGAAGGATTAAATACCATCAAATGTGGGTGAAGGTTCTAGGGTGGCTATCCCACTCCCTAAGATGCAAGCGCGAAAAACATAAGTGAATCAAAGAAAATAAAACACATTATTCATCACATACATGGAAATCGAGACGATTGTGCGTGTTAAATGCAAGAAACCCTAAAAAGGAAAAAATACAACTTAAAACCTCCAAATGTGATATATTCAAATGTTCGGACTCTCTAAAGTCCCCAGTGGAGTCGTGAAGCTGTCGCACCCTATTTTTGAAAAATAAAATTACGGGTTATAAAAATGAATTTTTGATTAATTGTGATTGAAAAATGAGTTTTTGATTTTTAGAAAAAATAAAGAAATGAGGGGCTAAAAATGGGACTTAAAAGTGCGACGATTTTGACCCAAAATAATAGTTTAAAAAGAACTTTTTTTTAAGAAAAATGGGAGTCGTCACTTGGTATTGAGTTAAGGTGTATCAAGTCATCTAAAATGAATTTTAAATAAAAAGTAGAGAAAACCCTTTTTAAACGACTCCAAGTCTTTGAAAATTAAGAGAAAAAGGTTCGGGAGTCACAGTTGAAAAAAGGGAAGGTAAGGATAAAAATTCAAGGCACCCTTTCAACCAAACGAAGGCTAGTTGCATGATTTAGTCGAAAAATTTTCTTAATTTAACCTATAAAATTTATCACATTCGAAGGTTACTACATGGATGCAAATCTAGATCTAATGAATATCGGGGAGTCGAAATATATCTTTAAATCTTGATTTGGTGCAAAATCACATTAATTGTGATGCCCAAGAGGGACTCTTTGTAGAGTTCACGAACATGCAAAATATGAGACTCGAAGGAAAGAAAAGAAAAGAAAATAATAATATACAAATATACATGACTTAAAGGAATGCATCATAATGGGTGCAGGGAACTTTGATTCGTGACTAGATTTTCCTTTTTATAGATGAAATACAACGTGCTAATGTTTAAGAAGCCATACTCATCCATATTTCATATTTAAAGGGTTCTCTCCTAATCTAATCAAACAAATGATCTAACCTATTTCTAATTTTTCCTAAATGAGATGCAAATCTAAATATTATGTTTCACATATATAGGGATAAGGGATATTTATTAAAGAAAATATCATGTAAAAAGGATTTTTAAAAGTAGAAAAATATGTATGAAATGTAATGATTTGTCACACAAACATGATCTAATGCGTGGTCGGTTCCTAAGGGTCTAGTATTAGACTAACCCATGTCTATAAGTTCTCACTAGTATTGGACTAGTAAGAAATCGAAAAAAAGGGTCGTAACTAGCGTTGGACTAGTGTGGTGACGTCATGCACTTATTATAATCAAATATATCATATAAAATATAATAAAAAAAATAAACACATAAATCATATACAACATATAGTACATAAGCATGATATTTAGATGCAAAAGATTCTAAAAAAGCGAGTAAACACATAAACACACAAGCATGCAAACACATAAACAAATAAAAGTGAATAAAGACCCAACTATTACATTTGGGAGTCCTAACTACAATCTAAATGGGTAAAGAATGAAATAAAATAAAATAATAACCTAACTATTACAATTTGGCATTTAATTGCCTCTCAAATAATCAAAAATTAAATTAAAATAAATATACAAAATTAAAAACAAATAGAGTGAATAAATAAATAAATAAGATAAAATAAATAACAGACATTCAAAAAACATGCAATTACACACATAAAATCACATAGGAGCACATAGGATTTTTAAATAATAAAAGAAAATACCTCCCCTTGAAGTAGTAGCTAATTGGGTTTGGATTTACCCAATTTAAACCTCCAAAAATCAACAAAGTAGTCAATGTACCAATTTAATTAATAAATAAAAGCAATAATATGTAAAGAAATGAAAATAATCATGAAATTAAACAATTAAAGCATTTAAATGAAAGTAAACAACCTATATTCAAGAAATTAAAACAAGCAAGGACCTAATTGAAACAATTAAAGAAGTTTGAGAGATCAAATTATTATTATTATAAATATTAAGGGTCTAAATTAAAACAAAGTTAAGGACTCAAAACAAAGCCTGCTACACCTAATGATAAAATTCACAAAAATAAATCAAAACCCTCTCACCAAACCCCAAACAAAATATTACCCAAAATTTTTTAATTATTTTACTAAAATCCAAATCAAAATCTATCAAAAATTATTAAACCTTCAAATTTCATCCCAAAACTCATGAATAATCTGTCCAAAAATCACATTAAAGCATACCAAATAAAAATAACATTTTAAGGGACAAACATTAATTAATTTTTCCTATTTTCTAGGCCATAGTAACATTATTTAAAAAATTAGGGGTTAAAGTGCAATTTTTGAAATTGTGCATGCAAGCCATCGAGAAGCTTTCTTATTCATTCTGCAACTTCTTGCGTCTTGAAGTTCATTGCCCAGGAGCGTTTTCAGTCAGTTTTTCTAAACATGCAAGACCTTATAATCATTGCACTTTTTAATCGCACACCCAACAACATAAGGAAGAAAAGAAAATAAAACAAAAAAAAGAAACTATAACCAGAAAACAGATGGCTAAAAGAAAAGAGTAAACATCAATAAGAAATGAAAAAATTTCGGTTGCATGGATTCCATCTTGTATATGCATAGGAATGAACAAGGAGGGCTGGAGAGTTACCTTTCTCTGCCTTAAAGATTCGAAATCATAGTGGAAATCCACGGGAAGAGTGAGCGAACTTCACCAAGAATCGAGAAACCCAGGCTACAAATTTTGGTGAAGAGTTATGAAGGCCTGAACTTTGGGCTCGAATTTGAAGACTAAAACGACGTTCTTTTTAGGAGTTTACAGAACAAGAATTACTCCCCTACAACTAAAGAAAGTCCAGAAATCAAAATATCCTGAAATAAACTAATAATAATGAAAAAATCTCCTTGTTCAGCCCTCACCCTCTCTCAATCTCTCCTCCCTTCTCCCTTTTTCTTTCCTCCCTTGCTTCCTGCTGAAACCCTTTTTTTCTTCCTCTTTTGTTCTTTTTTTTGTTGTTCCGTCTCCTCCCCTATTAGCTGTATATTAGTTGTATAGATAATATTAGATATATATTAGTTAGATAAGTTATTAGTTGGCTGGGATTCTGGTATGTCTCTAGGTGATTGGATTCTGGTAAAATTCTAGGTATGTTCCTCAATCATAGGAGGATTTTCTGGCGGTTAGGGTTTTGGCCAAATCCTGTATATAGGCATTGTCGAATGTAGAGAAAGGAGAGAATGTTTCTCAAAGCTTTATCTCTTCTCTTTAACATGGTATCAGAGCCACACAAGAAAAAGTAACTCTTTTGACACCAAAGATTCATGGCGTCTTCAAGGAATTCTGGATCAGATGATGGGAAGAAATCCATCTCGCCGTTTGCCCTTATGTCAAATGATAATCCAGGAAACCTAATTACTTATACCCAATTGAAAGGTACCAACTATGAAGAGTGGGCGAAAGCAATTCGTATTTCGCTTCGAGCGAAGAAGAAAAATGGGTTTATCGATGGTTCAATCAAACAACCAACCGATGACTCAAACGAGGTAGAAGATTGGTGGACTGTGAACTCCATGATTATCTCATGGATTTTTAATACGATAGAGCCAAGTCTGCGTTCCACGATCTCTTACAGAGAAACGGCCAAAGAGTTGTGGGATGATATCCAACAACGGTTTTCTGTACGCAATGGAGCGAGGGTTCATCATTTAAAAACTGAAGTTTCAAAGTGCAAACAAAACGGTGATACCGTTATGGGCTATTACGGTAGACTCAAAAAGATCTGGGATGATCTGAATGATCACGATCTGATGCCAGTGTACACTTGTCGTGGTTGTACATGCAGTCTAAATGTACGGCTAGAACGGCGCAATGAAGAGGAGAGAGTTCATCAGTTTCTCATGGGACTCGATGAAACTCCTTACAACACCATTCGGTCCACCATAATAGCAACTAATCCCCTACCTAACATGTACTGAGTCTGCTCGCAGGTGACGGAGCAGGAGCAGGTTTGCTCTATGACGCAGAAACCTGCTCCTGAGAAGACGGATCCGGTCAGTTTTGCAGTTAAGGCACCAGTTGCAGACGGATCGTGCAATTCAGGAGGAACTCGACGAGAGGACAGACCTCTATGTTCTTATTGTCAAAGATCAGGACACACCATTGACACTTGCTATCAGTTACACGGATTTCCTGCTGGGCGAGGAGTAGGTACGACTGGCCGTGGTAGAGGAAAAGGCGGACAGCCAGGTCGCGGTAGGGGTGGGGTGGCAAATGCAACTGCTGTGCAGACCGCAGAAACTACCGCATCATCGATGCATGTTCTTGGGGATGCAGACAAGGTGGGGCTAGAAAATCTTAGTGCAGAAGATTGGTTGAGATTGAAGTCACTCTTGAGCACACACAAATCAATGTCGAACCATCGTTTGTCTGGTAAGGAGAATTTACAATGGCTTTTTGATACCGGCGCTTCGCATCATATGACTGGAATTGTTGAGTCTTTTAGCGAAGTGTGGAATATTCCTCATTGTCCTATGAAGGTGCCTAATGGTGAACAAGTTATGGCTACAAAGGAAGGAACTGTTATTTTGGGATCTTTGTGTCTCAAGAATGTCTTATTTGTACCTGACTTAGACTGCAATTTGATCTCAGTGTCAAAGTTGGCTCGAGACAAGACTCTTATATTGAAGTTTACTGATTGTCTATGTGTTGTACAGGACCGCACTTCAAGGATGCTGATTGGAGCGGGTGAAGAGCGAGAAGGGTTGTATGTTGTGAGGGAAGTACTTTCCGCTCGAGCAAATAAGGTGAACGGCGCCGTTAGTGCGGAGCTTTGGCACCAAAGACTAGGACACCCCTCCAAGCGTGTTGTGGAATCACTTTCTCCTATGATCGGTGGTATTAAGTTTGGGTCAGATTTAGGTCATTGTGATGTCTGTTTGCGAGCAAAACATACTCGAACTCCTTTTGTTTCTAGTGAAAATAAGGCTGCTGAAATTTTTGAGTTGATACATTGTGATTTATGGGGTCCATATCGTGAAGTGTCTCTTTGTGGTTCTAAATATTTTCTAACTATTGTGGATGATTACTCACGTGCTGTTTGGATCTTCTTGATAAAGGAGAAGCACGAGGTGCCTAAGATCCTTAAAAAAAATTTTGGCTTTCACTGAACGCCAATTTAATAGAAAGGTCACAATTGTTCGTAGTGACAATGGCAAAGAATTTACATGTTTAACCAGTTACTTGAAAGATCTTGGAATCATTCATCAAATGTCTATGGTAGACACTCCTCAGCAAAATGGGCACGTTGAACGTAAACATAGACATATCCTTAATGTGGGAAGGGCGCTTCGTTTTCAATCTTGTTTGCCTATCACATTTTGGGGTGAATGCATTTTGACTGCAGGCTATTTGATTAATCGAACTCCCACACCACTTCTGGATGGAAAAACACCTTTTGAAGTATTGTTTGGCAAAGCACCATCTCTTAATTATTTACGAGTCTTCGGTTGTCTCTGCTATGCACACAGTCTTAATCGCGACAGAGATAAATTCACCAGTCGAAGTCGTAAATGTGTGTTCGTTGGATACCCTTATGCCAAGAAGGGGTGGAGGTTATATGATTTAGATACTGGCGTCCTGTTTGAGTCACGAGATGTGGTATTCATTGAGTCCGAGTTTCCTTTCTCCACAGAGACTGTGGATCGAGACATCTCCAATGCAATTTTCGCTCCACATGCTTCTGGTAATTTTGAAGAGGAAGCACACTGGCTATTGCCTTCTACCGATCGTGAAGGACACAGGAGCTCATCTACCTCGCACTCTGAGAGAGTGCTTGAGGACACCAGTGGGTCCGACAATGTGAGGTGATACTACTAAGCTAGAGGTTGTGCTTGGTCGCGGACAACGGCAACGATATTCTTTTGTTCGGCTTCAAGATTATGTCACACATACAGCTCACCTCAGCCTGTCACCTGCTCATTCATCCTCGACGGCGTCCACAGGTACACCATACCCTATTGCTCATTATGTAACCTGTAATCAATTCTTGTTGCCACATCGCCGTTTCTTGACGGCTATAACTGCAGGGCATGAGCCTTCCAGTTATTCAGAAGCCGTTCATTCTCAATGTTGGCGCGATGCAATGAAGGAAGAGATAAAGGCGTTGGAAGCTAATGGTACGTGGTCCATTGAAGAGTTGCCTAAGGGGAAGAAAGCGTTAAGTAGCAAATGGGTCTACCGTATTAAGTATCATGCAGACGGGTCCATTGAACGTTATAAAGCCCGCTTGGTGGTTTTTGTCAATCATCAAGTCGAAGGAATTGACTACACATAAACCTTCGCACCGACGGCCAAGATGGTGACAGTTCGCACATTCCTCGCAGTGGCAGCGGCAAAGCACTGGGAATTACATCAAAGTGTAATTCCAGGATTTGCAGCATCAGGACACAACAAAGTGTGTCGTTTGCGCAAGTCTCTCTATGGTTTGCGACAAGCCCCACGGTGTTGGTTTGCCAAGTTAACAGCGGCCCTTACTCGCTACGATTTTGTTCAGTCTTCCTCCGATTACTCTTTGTTTACTTACCAGCAAGATGCTGTGCACTTATCAATTTTGGTTTATGTCGATGACCTGATGATTGGAGGTAATGATTCGGCAGCTATACAACGTTTCAAATGCTACTTAAGCCACTGTTTCCATATGAAGGATCTTGGTACGCTCAAATACTTTTTAGGTCTTGAAGTTGCTCGAAATTCTACTGGCATTGTTCTCAGTTAACGCAAATATGCGTTGGATATTATTTCTGAAATGGGTCTCTTGGGATCCAAGCCAGCTGGCACTCCTATAGAGCAAAATCATCGTCTAGGATTTAATGAGGGTGTCGATATGAAATCTCCTGCACAGTATCGCAGGCTCGTTGGCCGCCTTATATATTTGAATATCACACGTCCCGAATTATCCTATTGTGTTCATATCTTAGCTCAATTCCTGCAGCAGCCGAAGGAAGCGCATTGGGAAGCAGCTCTACGAGTGGTTCGCTATCTGAAGTCCAATCCGGGTCAGGGTATATTGCTCAAATCCTTCTCTGACTTATGCCTAACAGCCTATTGTGATGCTGATTGGGCAAGTTGTCCTATGACACGTAGATCTTTGACCGCATACTTTGTGTTTCTTGGTGACTCTCCGATTTCGTGGAAAACTAAGAAGCAACCAATGGTATCTCGTTGATCTGCAGAAGCCGAGTACCGCGCTTTAGCCGTCACCACATGTGAGTTGAAATGGTTACGCGAGTTGCTCTTTACTCTTGGTGTTCACCATCCTACTCCTATGCGTATCTACTGTGACAGTCAGTCTGCATTACACATCGCTCAGAATCCCATTTTTCATGAATGCACTAAGCATATTAAGGTTGACTGTCATTTCATTCGCAATGAGATTTGTCGTGGTACCATTCGTTCAGCCTATGTTCCGACTACTCATCAATTGGCTGATATTCTTACCAAAGCACTAGGCAAGCATCAGTTTGTTCAATTACTCGCCAAGTTGGGCATTTCAAATCTTCATGCTCCAACTTGAGAAGGGGTATTAGCTGTATATTAGTTGTATAGATAATATTAGATATATATTAGTTAGATAAGTCATTAGTTGGCTGGGATTCTGGTATATCTCTAGGTGATTGGATTCTGCTAAAATTCTAGGTATGTTCCTCAATCATAGGAGGATTTTCTGGCGGCTAAGGTTTTGGCCAAATCCTGTATATAGGCATTGTCGAATGTAGAGAAAGGAGAGAATGTTTCTCAAAGGTTTATCTCTTCTCTTTAACATCCCTGAAGCTCCTTTCTTCCTTCCTTTCTTGTTTTCCCTTTTCTGATCTCCCCCAGATTTTCCCCAAGTTCCCTTGGATTTTTCCTCTTTCTCCTTTTTCTCTCCCCCGAAACCCTTTGCTTCCTTTTCTGGTTTTTTCTCCTCCTGTTTCTTTCTTTTTGCTGTTTTTTCTTCTTCCTCCTTCAGCCACCTCCCTCTCTTTCTCTGTCTTTCTCCCTTTCTTCCTTTTTTCTTGCTCGAAACTCTCTCTTGTTCTTTTTCCTTCCCCCAGCCTCTCGGTTTCTTTTTTTCTTCTTTCTTTCACTCTTACCCGAAGCCTCTCTCTTGTTTCTTCCTCCTTTCCAGATTTTGTTTTTCAGATTTTTCCCAATTTTTTCTTCCAAATTTCTACCAATTCAACAAGTGTCCTTGCCACCTAACCCCTAAATATTGTGGTGTCAAAAAATCAAAGATACATGTCTAATGCTCACCTAACCCACTTAGCTATTTTGCATGGCCTCCACCTATCTTTTTTTTTTTTTCAAAAGAAATTTAGGGTAACCAAAATGTTAATTCTTAATTGAGATTTACCTGCAAATTTTCACTTTATTTTGAAGCAATTGAATTTAAAAAGATTAAAACATATTTTTTTGTGAGAATTTTCTCTTTTTTTCAGAAATTTAATGCAATAATGTTTTAAAAAAAATGATGAACCTAATTTACTAAAATAAATAAAAATAAGCACTAACTATCATTTTGCAAACTTAGTCAACTAAAACAAAAATAAAATAAAAACAAGAATAAATAATAAAAAAAATAAAGCTAAAATTGAATTAAATAGAATTGAAATTTTGGTGTCTTTTTGCCTTTTAGACACTACATTCTCCATTTTTCTTTTCATTTGAGGGTGAGTTGTATATTTCTAGGTTTCCCTTGCATTATATCACAGCAACCTGAAGTTTGCCAAACTTCTCAATCTGAGAAAAAGAAAAGTGATATTCTCTATTAGATTCTGAAACATGGTTTGATTGTGTTGTAAGCAAAAGTATTCATCATGTAGCTCATATTTGTCCTTAAGTGTGCATTTCGCAGTTAGGAGCTCTTCACAATAGCGGCATAATAAGCATCTAGCCTGAAATCAACCTAAAATAAAGTAGCTTTTAAGACTAGTACTGTTAATGCGTGTTCAGTATCGATAATTAGGATATATTTTCTTCTCCATTTTTGCTATTAGGTGAACGCATTACAAGAGGGACTCAGCTGTTATCGACTATAAGTGAAACTCCAAATGAATTGCCTGCAGTTCCATCTTGCGGTTATTGTCATGCTAAGAGATTCCATTCAGAATCTCCTAATTTTTGTTGTTCTGATGTGGAAGTTTTGCTCAAAGAAAACAAGTTACCTGATGTGCTGGTTGAATTATACACTGGAACTAGCGAAGAAACTATTTGTTTCCGCACATATGTTAGGACATATAATAGCTTATTTGCCTTTACTAATTTTGGTGTTACATGTGATAAGGAATTATGTAAGAGAAATAAAGGTATATATACCTTTAGAGTCCAAGGGCAGGCATATCATTTTTATTAATGAGCTGATTTCTCATGGAACAAATAGGCTATATTTACAGCTTTACTTTCATGATACTAAACATGAGCTGGAGAACAGAATGACTTTTTTAAATAAGTCAATTGAGTTTATTGTTTCAAAATTGATGAAAGTCATGGAAGCCAATCCATATGCCTATTTCTTTAGAATCTTGAGAACTGTTCCAGATCTAGATTCATATCAGATTGTGTTAAGGACTGAATGCCAGAATCATTAGAGAGTATTCAATAAGCCATCCGTTTCACAGATAACAGCTTTTTGGGTTGATCGTAAAGATATTGATCAAGGTTATGCCAAACATATCAGAGTTTATACTCCGCAAGGTCACAACCAATGTATCCAGTACTATTATGGTTGCTATGACCCTCTCCAATATCCGCTATTGCATCTGTTTGGTGAAACTGGTTGGCATGCTGGTATTAGGAGATTTGAGAGTAGGAATACAAAGAAAAGAAATAGGACCTCGAACAAGAAACCCGTTACTGTCAATTCTAAGAAAGTAAGGAATGCTGATGAAATTATTCAAAATGAAGAGCAAAGTAATGCAAAATCCTATAGAATAAATATTCTTGCATTTTTATAATATAGAGTGTTTTATAGAAATCAAGCTAAATCTATTTGTTTGGTGTTGTTTTCTAATATTGCAGCTGTCCGTGAAGCAGAAAGCTTAAAAGAATTTGTATCTATGCGCGAATACTATGCATATAAATTCCAGATGCGATCCGAGAACAGTCCAAACATACTTAACACTGGTCGAGAACTGCTACAATATGTAGTTGATATGCATGTAAAGATTGAAATGCAAAGGCTTGACTTCTTCCAAAGCAAACAAAAGGAAATCAAAACAAAACAACTGCAAGGTATAATGGATTCTGTTTCTTAGGGTGAATATAGAGGCTCTCAAGTTGGTCAGCGAATTGTGCTACTAGCTACATTCATTGGAGGCCCTCGAGACATGAAGAGGCGGTACATGGATGCTATGACTTTAGTTCAAAGGTTCGGAAAGTCAGATCTTTTCTTAACTATGACTTAATGATTCATGGAAAGAAATTAAAGAGCATTTACTTCCAACTGATGAAACAGCCAATAGATATGATCTACATGCTTGAGTTTTCCATGCTAAGTCGAATGCATTAAAAGATGAAAAGGTTTTGGTGAAAGAGATTTTCTGAGAGATCACTATTTATACTTACGTGATAAAATTCCAGAACAGAGGCTTGCCACATGTGCATTTCCTTAATATATTGAAGTCTAATTCCAAGCTATATTCAACAAATTCTTATGACCAGATTGTTTCAGTTGAGCTGCCAAATAAAGAAATGTATCCTCACCTATATA
Source organism: Coffea eugenioides (assembly GCF_003713205.1). NCBI lineage: Eukaryota > Viridiplantae > Streptophyta > Magnoliopsida > Gentianales > Rubiaceae > Coffea > Coffea eugenioides. Next base: position 68,153,166 of record NC_040036.1, read on the forward strand.
AGATGGTCAGAAAGTATATGATGCATGGACCATGCGGTAACGATAACCCAGATAATGTGTGTATGCGCAATAGAAAGTGCAAAAACAAATATCCTAAGGAATTTGTTGCTAAAACAACACACACATTAAATGGTTATCCAAAATATAGAAGGAGAGATGATGGCAGATATGTTGTTATCCATGGAAAAAATTTATATAATAGGTGGGTTATTCCATATAATACCTACTTATTAGCTAAGTTTAATTGCCATATAAACGTCGAAATCTGTTCTACAATTAAGGTTGTCAAGTATATGTACAAATACACATATAAAAGACATGACAAAATCAAGTTTCAATTAAATCCAAATGATAGCTCAATTATAGTTGATGAGATTAAACAATTCCAGTCAGCAAGATGGATAGGAATAGCAAAAGCTATGTGGAGGATATACAGGTTTGCGCTCTATGATATGAAGCCATCAGTTATTCGTTTGCAACTACATCTAGAAAATTTTCAGCCATTGACTTTTGATAAGTGTGCAAATCTGAAAAATGTGCTAAGAAATCCGGCAGCCAAGCGTACAATGCTCACTGAGTTCTTTAGAACAAATGCAACAAATACCGAAACTAAATCTTTGAAATATACTTATGTTGGGTTTCCAGAGCATTATGTTTGGATTCCTAAATATCGAGCACGGAAAAAAAGAAAGCCAAATGGTGTTGTCCGAAGGATAGTTACAGCAAATCCAAGTGAATGCGAGAGATATTTTTTGTGACAACTATTCCTGAATGTAAGAGCTCCTAAGTCTTTTGATGATTTGAAAATAGCCGATGGTGTTTATGTCAATGTTTTAAAACTCGGACTGTTAGTTGAACCAGTGAGGTGTTCTGGTCAAGATTCAACTAGTCAGACCTGTTCAACCCTAGTTCAATGAATTTTTAAAAAAATAATATATATATATATATATATATATGCACAAAATAAGACATCCAATGGACTAATTTAAAAAATTATATGATAAAAAGTTTAATATTTTAAAAAAATTTTGATTTTCAATAATCAATTTTTTACATTATAAGTTGAAATAAATAAATTTCATTTCAATTTCAATTATATCTACCAAAAAATAATCTTAAATCCAATCAAAAAATAACACAATAGTTTTAAATTATGCAAAATTCATGTCTATAAGAATTAAACATTGTGAGTTTAAATTTCAATTCATGTTTTTGGGATTTAAAGATTGCAATTTAAAACAAAAAGAAGTTTGGAGGAAGTCAGAAGAATCGAAAATAGAGATGCAAACTTGATAAGAAACAAAAAATGAGATGAAAGTGAGTGGTTGTGACATTTAATAATTAGTCTTTGGGATTAAACAAAAATAATTCCTTTTTTTAATTTTTTTAATTTAATAGACAAAAATAAAATTAAAAGAATGGAAGATAACATCAATAAATTAAAACTAAAGAGGTTGGATTAAAAAGGGGTGACAAAAGAAAAGAGGGGAGAGAGAGAGAGAGTTAAAAATTAGAAAGAAAGAATCATGAGAAGATAAGATTTTGTAGGAAAAACAGAGGAAAAAAAGATGGAGATTTGTTTTATGTAAATGTGTTATCAAAAGAGACTAATTGGATGTGATGGTGCAATGGTTACTATGTTGGACTTCTATAGCAAAGATCCCAAGTTTGATCCTTGGCAGTTGCATTTTGCAAAACTTAAAAAATATTGAGGGAAAAATTAAAAAATCAGGAATTACTTGTTCGACCGGTTTTATCGGTTTTGATGAGTTTGACCGGTCTTGACTAATTATTTGACACTTTCAACTGCAGCATAGAACCGGACCAGTGTCACAACTAGTTTGCGATTCAACCGATCAAACCGGCCAGTCCAGTTCGATTTTCAAAACATTAGTTTATGTTGATACATTTCGTGAAGTAGCAATGATAAGGGACTATATGCTCTGCGAAGATTATTTGCTATCATCTTAGTGTTCTTCCCTCCAGTGACTGCAAAATAGCTATGGCAAAAATTTGAAGAGTCTATGTCAGAAGACTTTTACAAAATTCCGGGTCTATTGCCTAAGGAGATTCAATTCAGAGTGCTGAAGCATATAAATGATGTAATAGCATCAATGGGTAAAAATATAAATAGCTTTGGCTTGGTCCCAAGAATTCTCAAATTTCATGGTTCAAAAAATGAAACAAGAGATACAGCAAGTGAAATGCATATTAGAGTGACTGATGATGAATTAGTAGCAATTCAGTTACTAAATTCTGATCAAAAGATTGCCTTTAATGTTGTACTCGAATCTGTTTATGTACACAAACAGGGATGTTTCTTTGTCGATGGCCCTAGTGGTACTGGAAAACCTTTCCTATATAAAGCTCTTTTAGTTAAGATCAGATCAAAAGGTGATATCGCTCTTGCTACAGCAAGTTGTGGAGTAGCTGCATCAATACTCCCAAGCAGCAGAATAGCACATTCTCGATTTAAGATCCCAATAGACATTGATGGAACAAACATTTGTAGAATTGGTAAGCAAACAGCTTTAGCAAAACTGCTCCAACAAGCAAAACTGATTATTTGGGACGAGGCATCAATGGCAAATAGAATCTGCATTGAGGCGGTAAATGATCTGCTAAAGGATCTGATGGACTCTTAAGAACTATTTGGCTCCAAAATTATTGTTTTTGGTGGAGATTTTAGACAAGTTTTGCCAGTTATTACTAATGGAGGAAGGAATGACTTTGTTGAGGCTTCTCTTGTGAAATCTTATATATATGGCAATAGCTTCAGAAACTATATCTTAGAGAAAATATGCGTGAAAAATCTGATCCATCTTTCCTGGACTACCTACTTTCTATAGGAAATGGAACACAGGAAAAAATTCACAATGATTATATCAAGATCCCAGATCCTTTTTTGATTCCATATCAAGATGAAGGCACTTCTTTATCAGAGCTGATTTCTACAATTTATCCATCTTTTGATGATTTTTGTCAAAGTGATCTACCAAATCTAAATAAAGCTATACTAACAACAAAAAGTGATTTTGTTGATTATATTAACTCAACTCTCATACAACAGTTTCCGGTGATGCTTCTGAATACACAAGTACAGATAGGACTCTTAATGTTTGTGACCAAGCTACATATGAAGATTTTTGAATAGTTTTAACTCCAAATGGTTTTCCACCTCATCATTTACAGTTAAAACACAATTGTCTTGTAATGTTGTTTAGAAATATTGATCTGCCAAAAGGCCCATGTAACGGTACTAGGCTTATTATCAAGTCTCTTAGAGATAATGTTATAGATGCGGTTATTAGTAGTAGTGGTGAATTTGCAGGAAAACAGGTGTTCTTGCATAGAATTCAGTTCAGAACTTCTGCTGATAGTAACTATCCTATTCCTTTTGAGAGAATTCAGTTTCATGTTAGACTATGTTTTGCAATGACCATAAACAAGGCTCAAGGCCAGACATTAGATACTGTTGGTATTTATTTGCGTGAACCTGTTTTTTTCACATGGTCAATTATATGTTGCTTTGTCTAGAGCAAAGAATGCTAACTCAGTGAAGATTCTAATTAAGCATCCATTTTGTGATAGTAATCAGTACAATCTGACAAAAAATGTTGTTTATCAAGAAGTTTTAAGCTAGCAATAGACCAATGATTTCATTTGTTTGTTTTCTTTATATAATTCCTTTTGCAATCTGTTGAACTGCATGTAAAGACTGATGCAACTATATAAGGCTTCTCATAGGTGTTTTCACATGTGCTTACCTATTTTATTAGAATTCTCATGGACCGACCAACTTTACCAATTGCTGAAATTAAAGCTAGGCAGTAAGAGTAGACGTGCCTAATACAAGTTGCAGAAAAATAAAGACTTGCTTTATCACAATCCAAAAAACCAGTTGGATACCAAAAAATGACTTTGGTTGATGAATAGGTATAAAAGGTTATATTTATACATTTACATCATTTTTTTATTAATTGTATTTAATGTATGATATATGTATTTAATCTATATTTCAAAGGGAACTAAAGTGCACACACTCATCTATGGAACTGATATCTAGTTCTTTCATAAGTATTTTGAGTTGTACAGGCGCTACTATGTGTCAAATGCAAAGGTCATGCCAATTCTTCAAAAGTATTAAGACCCATGAAGGAGAATGTATATGGACTATCGACAATTCTACTATTGTTGAGCCAATCAATGAATTAGAACCGCCTCTATTACCATCACTCTATGGTTTTACGCCGTTTAACAAAATCTATGACCACATTGCTGATAATTCACATATTGGTAACTAATTATTATGTTTAACTTTGCATCATTTCCTTATTATGCATGTCTATTAATGTTCCTTTTTCTGCATAGATATGTTCGGCATTGTTGTTCAGCTTCTGCCAAAAAAAGAACGGACACAAAATTCTCAATCAAACAAGAGACAGATAGTTATTATTGACCAATGGTATTGCCTATAACAAATTACTTCCTCTATTGGCCCTCTAAATGTCATCATACATAAATTTTTTCATAAGCATTGTTTAAATGTCATTTTCAATTGTATTCCTATCACTCTTACTCTCTGGAATGACTGACATTCACGAAGGTAGTGCAATAGCTGAGATTCTCAACACAGAACCATGCGTTGCTGGGATTAGGCTCAAAGCAACTTCTTTTCGAAGTAAGAGAAACAACATTCTTATACTACGATTATACAAAGTTTTAATATAGGCATTTGGTAATAAGACTTGTTACTCTCTCATTGCATTATCTAGCTATCAATGTGTAGACAAAGTTTGGCACATCTATACTGATTAATCTGCCATTACCCGAAGTTGTTGAACTGTGCAATTGGTAATATGATCTTGTTCTTTTCCTAGCAATTATTTCAATACACCTAATTCTTACTCTTACAACCTTTTATGCATTCCTTCCTTATAGCTATTTGTTACAATTCAGGTATAATGAAGAAGAGGAAAAAATTCAGAGGCTAATTTCTGCTGAGGCATATGTAAATAGAGAGTTTCTTCTTCCTATGCCACTAGCTTCTGACATTAAAACTATAGATGATTTGCTTTCGCTGCTAGAAGTATAACAATAAGATCCTTTTTCTATTACCATTAATTCTCTTTTACATCATTTCACTTGTGCCTCTTATATTGCAGAAAAAAGCAATATGGGTACAAGGAATTCCTCAATTGTTGGATAGAAGTTAAAACCTTTGGTATTATGCTTGTCCTTTTTGTCATAAGTCTCTTCGAGCAAACGAAGAGTCACAGGTGCCATGCATGTCCTACAACAAAACTATTCGTGTAGAAGCCAGATTAGCTTACTTTTTCCCCCTGAAACGAAATCACAATCTATACTCACTTTTTTGCTACTAAGAAGATTCATAGTAACAAGAAGAATTTTGCTATAACAATCCCTTTCCATTGTAGGAGCCGAATGACTATTCAGCTGAAAGATTATTCTAAAGAAGTCAAGCTCAATCTGTATGGCGAAGACATACAAAAAATACTTCCATACACAGTAGAAGAATTGAAATCTCAGTAGCAAAGGGTGAGCATGCATTTCTATTTATAACCAAATAACACCTTTAGAAAAATGACTTCCTATTCGATATTGTGCTTTCCTTTGTTTTTAGGAAATCTCAACAGCAAAGGGTGAGCATGCATTTCTATTTATAACCAAATAACACCTTTAGAAAAATGACTCTTCCTATTTGATATTGTGCTTTCCTTTGTTTTTAGGGAACTATTTCCTATGATGTTATAGAAGGAATGATGAACAAGAACACCATTATTTGTTTAGTCAAAAAAACTTCTAGCTTCTACGAATCATATGGAACTGATGAATTTGCTACAATCATTGCTCATGCTATTCCTAATATCAATGAAGACATGCTCAATTCTTTCATCACTAGTTGTTCTCTAGTTACATCTAATGAACAATACATAGCCTAATTTTTCAAAAACCTTAGCAAATGCCAAGACCATTGCATCATCAGACACAATTTCTACTCCCACTAAATCAGAGACTTGGCCAACTACTGTTTCTCGACAATAAAAGAAAGACAAGAGTAGCAGTGATCAATCTAAGTCAGTGACAGCTTTGAAAGTAGCAGAATGCTCTTCAAAGAAGCCACACACTGAATGACAAATTTCATGTGCCTTAATAGCTTTGGTTTTCAGCTTTTTTTGAGAGATAGAAACTCTTTGCTAATAAACCAATGCATGTAATCAGCAATCTGTTATCTTGTCTAAGTTGTCTATTTCGGTTCACCTTATAGAGAATATATTTCATGCAAAAAACTATAATTTTATTTAATATGACTGCATGGAATATAATCTCTGGTTCAATGCTATGAACTTTTCCTTTTCTCAACTTTTAAGGTTATTATCATCTCATCTCTCTGCTTTTTTGTATTCAATCTTTTCCTTATTCCATTACAACTATAAGATCAAACCCATTATAGTCCAAACATATTGAGCTGCAAGACTATATACTGAACTGCAATGATTACTCTCTCCTTATTCTCTGTAGAGTTACCCCTTAAAACATCCAAAATATACTCTGTCTTTACTTTCTTACCAAACATCAGTATCAGTACACACAATACATATCACAATGCATACACCCTACAAGTTTCATGTACTATTCTGTTGTTTTACACTTCTGAATCTATTGAAAACTATTAAAGCTATCCCAAAATATGAATAATAAATCACCACTTATCTATATATTCATTAACTACTCTCTGCATTTGTTGATACTTTCTCTACTGATTATCAATTTCCTGCTCTGACACTGAAGCGAACGTACTTGATTAACAAAAAGATCATAATCTACTCGTAGTACTATCTTATCATTCAAGCAAAATGAATCTCGGCTACTTTCTATAAATACTACAGATTTTCATAATCAAACATATGTATTCAGACATTTTCATTCTCTGCTTATACTTATGTCCATTTTTCAAATTTCCCTTTTTCCTCTTATTGTTTTGCTTAAACTTCGTACTACTGAATCCAACTTAGCAGAGATCAACACTAATAACAACTCTAGATCTTACTAATATCACTTGCTACACAACTAACTAGATAGTTGTCTACACAATTAACTGGATAGTTGTGATTCAAGTGATTGAAGCCACTCACATCTTAACTGCAAAATAGTCCTCAAGTGGAAAAATGTATTGAAGATTTTTGCTTGTTAACCCACAGGTATTTATCCTATATTAAATTTATCGCTTTAGCTTAACAACTACTCTTCTGAACAGCCAAACTTTTGAATTTTTTGCATAATTTCTACCATTTACAAGGAATCGAGGTGCAAGCAATTTTCACAGATACTACCATACTTCTTGTTAATGACTTACTGTTGTCGTTTAAGAGATACTCAATTTCAAACGCATTAGTTCATTTAAACCAACAAGCATCCTCTGTTGGAGATTGCCTATATTATTGGATTCTTGGTCCTACAACTCTCATTGAAGAAATCAATGACTTTAAAGATCCAAAATTTCCACCACACTTGACCTTGGACACTTTTTCTTCCCTCCAAAACCATGCTGATACTGATAGATACCTGAGTACTTTGTCATTTTTTTTCATTTCCTTTATATTATTGCTACAAACATATGATTCATACAAATTTAACAAAGTCTATTGCAAATATATTTGGAATTGTTATTTATGCTATGCCACTTAGAGGAATCCAGATTCAAGAGCAGCTATTTCAATCAAGAGACTACGTAATTGTTAATCAAGAGTAAGCACTCTCAGTAATTAAAATACTCATCAATTTACCTTACAAATAATAACAGACCCTTAACACTCTTATGTTGTACTTGGTTAGAAAAAAAAAACCAATCATCATAACAATGCATGATGACTGTCAAAGAAATGAAGGAGTTCTGATAACTGGAAGAGTAGAAGCATCTGCCATCTTAGCAATCAGAATAAGAACAACTACAAAAAAAACTGTAACATTTTTAACATATATGTTTTGTGAACCTTGTATTAATCAACTTGAGGCTTATCCATATCTGTTTCTTTTTTTGCAAACTTTAGACCTATCTCTGGAAATATAGCCATCATCTGTTATTATGCTTGACCCTCCTGTTCAAGAATTAGTCCAAATAATTCATTGGTAACTATAAGTTTAACTTTAATTCATTATCCACTATCAATCAGCTCCTTTCCTAACAAAAACTGCTACAGGTTTAACAATAATCTTTCAGCTTTAAGCAACATGATTCATCAGAGAAAGTTTGTTGATCTTGCAACTCTTCTTCCTCCAGTAAAGGACACCAAACTAACTACAATTGAAGTACTACTTCAACATCCAAGATTCACAAGATCTTCACCATTTTACTTATTCTTTTGCGCATAAGATGAATATACAACTATTATATACAACTCACTACATTTAACCACGATATCAGAAAGAAACAAACAACCTGGATTAAAGGACAGGTTCAAATCAACTATTATCGATCAGCATTTCTGTATTCTGCCTATCCTTACTACCATGAACCTGATGAGTTTACAACAACATGGGGCCTTAAATGTCAATCCTGTCATGCAGAAATGAATCCTGTGCCAAGGTGAATCATACACATATTTACTCAGCAGCTCTTATAATTTAATTTAACAACTATCTCCACAGAGCTTGTGTTCCGCTAATAATAACTAATCATACTAACAAAATACATGCTATTGCTTTGAAAGAAGAAGTCGAGAAATTATGAGCATAACTGTTGCTCAACTTCAGGAGGCTAACACTGAGGTATATTTTGCAAAAAAGACATTTCACCTAACAAAGCATTCACCTATATTAATTCACTTACAACTACCAATAAACAAGACTTTACCCTGCTCTATCATATAGCTCAAGCCCTTTAAGAAAAGACATTGCTATGCTATATCAAAAAATCAACCCTGTGGATCAGATTAATGAAAAGTACAAACCATACTATAGTGACTGCATACAATACTGAAAACCTTGCACTAACAACCACTCTTGAAATGGCCCTTTTCTATATGCTTTCTTTTGTTCATCATTGCAGATTTACGCTACTTCTTCCTATTTTGTTTACCAGCATCACATCCGCACTACTTATAAGTTATACTTTTTCCTTATCTACCGTATGAATGCTAAATTATGTTTTCTATGATTTAATTGCCATATATGACTTAATGAATACAGATATATAATTTAATTAACATAATAGTAATGCATTCGTATTTTACATCACCACTGATAAAACTATCAACCATTCTCACTACCAAACCTATCAAACAAAGGAAAACTGACAAACAAACAACATAGTAATACATTATAATATCACTCAATAATACTCTCAATCACTCTCACTAGCAGAACAAACAAATGAAGGAGAACTAGGAGAACGCGCCGATTCCTTTGCTATCTCATCCTTCATTCTTCTAGCAATTAATTTCAACATAGACAAATATCGACCATTCTTAAGAATACAGGCACCCAATCATCATGCCTGTAAAAAGTCTTAAATAGTTCATAAACTACATTTTTCAACAAGATACTATTTGCTTGAGCTCGAGCAAGAGGTTCAGCAGGTTTATTGCGGTAGCTATTTCTCATGGGAAAACAAGCACCCCCAACAATTGTTACCCTATTCAATGCATCTTCCAAATCTGGATAATCATCTTGAACATTTGGAAATCTTCTATTAGCAGTTGCCATAGTTTTAAACATAAGGGAGAAGAAAATAAAAGAAGATCGAATCCTACAAAACAGATTTCAGCAATAGCACAACTGATAAATTCCCTTGACATAGAAAAACATGTACACATAAAGCCTGTGCTTATATTCTCACAAATGCAACCAAATAAAAAGCTACTGTACTTACATGAACCCATTGTATAGCTAATCTTTTACTGTTGTATGCTGCCAATGCTTTGCTATCATTGCATCTTAGAATATGTACATAAAGAAATACAGACTGCTACACGCTTTTTTCCTATACATTATCAAAAAAATGTTAAAATTGGTGCTCCACAGCATTGACAACAGAGTTTCTCACATGCTTTTTTATTTTATGAAAAATTACATACCATTTTAACATACACAAAACATAATTATTCTTGCAAGTCTTAATTTTTTTTCATATTCCAATTTTCAAAAACTAACAAAAATACAACTAATTATTCCTTTTTTTGACATTTAGTGTGCCATATTGAAAAATTAAAACAATCTTTTTTCACCTCAATTTCCACTGAACAAGATTAATTTTCCATATTCTAGTCTAAATAATTATATAGAAAAAATTACAACAAAATACTTAAGTCACAACAGGCACCCAACTCCACGCCTTGCCCGGAGCTGTGCCTAGTATTACAAGATAAGAATAGCTAAACAACAAAAAAAGGAAGAGAAGGGTTGGGATGAATGATAAGGTGGAAGGGATTGTAAATAAGAAATCTTGGATTTAACACCTCTCACTTACTAAAAAAAATAAAAGAAGAAAAATAATCACCAATCGTTCGACCACAAATTTAATGCAATCATGCTATAGTAATAACTAACGAATTTGTCAAACAAATTTAATGCAATCATGCCGCAACTATAGTAATAACTAAAAAATTTGCCAAAAGATCACAAAACAAATTCATCTGACACTGAAAATTAAATAATATTACGAATGAAGAACAAAATTATAGATAGATGATGATTGGTGTCTAGCGAACACAATTTTAACAATCATGTAGTCAATGGAGAAATAAATGAATGAATTTGTTAATAGATCACAAATAAATTTATTCATTACTTTAAAATATAAATGTATTACAAAATGAAGAAAAAATTACACACAAATGTCGATCAAATTTTCATAAGAACAATATTCAAATTTTCTATACAAATTGAAGTCCAAAACTAACTTTTTCAACTGAAAACTACTCCGTAAAGGTTTAAATTACCATGTAGCAATGATTTAGAGATGTTTGGTTCTTCACTAAAGAGTTGGAGCTTCTACATGTCTTCTTCTTAATTTTCATTACAAGTTGAAGTCAGAAAATGAATAGACGAAGGCATTTTTTAGATTTTTTTTTTGAAAATTACTAGATGAAAGCTTGAAGTACCATTGCACATGGACTCGAACATTCTTCTTCCTTCTTCATTATTTAGCTAGAGCTGTTGCATGAGTTTCTCGATGTTAGAGAGAAAAAGATTTGAAGAGAAATTTTGTAGAGACAGAAAGTTGTAGAGAAAGAGTTACAAAGAGAGGGAAAGAGAGTTGTAGAGAGAGAGGGGGAGAATGGAGGGAAACTTTTGAATTATAATGATAGTGCTGAAGATGTGAGCTCTATATGCTAATGGACCAAAATGCCCTTAAGTCTTTGGGTTTTTTTTTTTTAAAGTTTTCTTTATTTATACATACATGGTTACATAAATACATAAATACATATATACTCATGGGCGTTTTTATAGTTTTCATTTTTACTCACCAGCCGATCTCGATAAAACTTATCTTGCAATCAATTAATTTGGGGAGGGTAAAATATATAACGTTTAATAATGCTAATAATGACATGTTGGTTAATTTAGGGAGTGAAAAACATTAAGTGCTTGTTGTTTTTTTGACTTTTTTAAATTGAATTTGATTATGTTTTAAAAAATTTTGTTTCAGCTTTAAGTTTTGCAATTTGATTTTAATTAGTACTCACACCAAAATCAAGCCAAGTTAATAAGTTAAATCATTCAAACCACATAGAATCAAAAAAATTTTAAGCATTACAGAATTAAAAGTAAAAAAAATCATCAGCATTGAATTAAAGCTTTTAGAATATTAAAGACCAAATCAAATTCGGGATCAAGTTGAGAAATAATTGATATCATTTACCAATGAAATAATTATTCAACAAGCAAAAATCAATCACTGGCAGACTTGAAATTTAGAAAAGTATGAGTTTCATCCCTTCAAATTTAATTAAGTAGCACATAAGCCTCTTTTCATTAGGGTTTGTATTAAAATTTCATAAATGGTGTATTATAATCACATAATAAGCATGTCAATTGTTTTATTTTCAATATTGTTGATTTTTAAATTAATAATATCGCACATATAAAATTTTTATATTACTTATAGTTAAACAAAAATAAGGTCCTTGACATTGGTTGATTTGATGAAGAAGATTTTTTTAGGCCAAGAAGGACTTAAAATTATAGTTTATACAATCATGATTCTAAATCATAGCATCACATGACTCTACAATCTAGAGGTGTAGAATCAATACAAGATCGTACTTGATAGGATATAAATGTAGTTCATTTATATGTATAAGTTGCCAGTTAACTATGTTATTTGGACTTTATTTTGAATGGAAAGTACTTATTTTTATTCTTATATTGTTCAAATAGATGAAGAGTTCAATTGAGAAGAAAATAGATCAAAAACTTGGCACAAAGAAGTAATGGAAGAAAAAGAAGTGAAGAGGTAGGGGTTTGGTAGGAATAACATATTTTAGTATTTTGGTAATAAATTGAGCTACCAAAATCTAATTAAGATGATTCTAGATTCATTTTGAAGTTAAGAGAATGACCTACAATTCTTTTAAGACATCAAAGTCCAGTTCATATGTTTTCATAGCCAAAAATCCAAATTACTAAAGTACAGTTTCACTATGATGCTCTTCTGGCCAGTTTTCAGTATTTTGGATATATCTTAGCATTTAGGACTCCAAATGACATGATTCTTGTGAAATTGGAAATGTAATTCAAAGAGTTACAACTTTCATGTTTTGTACATAAGTTGATTCAGCCTCCTTTATAAGTAATTTGGCTTCAAATATGATCCACGCACGGATCCTTGTAGATCCGCCCAATGATCCCATGTCCTGCGCCGAACATTGAAAGGGACTACACGTCAGACTTTCCCGGATTCTGAGAGTTCGTGAGCATCGAAACAAGTTCAGGACTGGACTTAAGGTCAGTCTTTGAGCCATACTTTATCGGAAAACATGCTCAAACTCTATTTTTGGCAACTTTTCAAAATCTAATCCTACCATACTTTTTTTTTTTTTGTCGCAACGATAGATGTCCTATAACCTAATCTAGCCTAGTCTAAGGGGAAGGGGAGGGGGTTCGATGTGAGTACAGACTCCATCGATGAAGGTCAATTAAGACCGCCACAAATTGTGGCAAATTTATGGGAGGCAGGGATTGAACCCCTGACCTCTAGCATCACCTTTAATGGTGATGACCACTGGACCAAATGGCCAGTGGCTAATCCTACCATACTTCGGTCACAACTTTAGGAAATTATAAATAGGAGCACTTTAGGTCATCTTTAGGTTAGAAAACACTTGTCTAAACATTAGTTCTAGGATTTTTTCTTCAAGATTCAAGAATAAAAGTTGGAGATCTAGGCACGAATTTAGAGTTTCATCAACTGGGAAGTTCTACATGCTCTTTATTCTAAGTCTTGTATTTTTCAATATTGAATTCTTGTTTACTCTTTACAATTATGATGAACTACATTGTTTCTAGGGTTAGAGTCTTGTGAAGGAGTTTTGATTATTTATACAAGTTAAATTCTTAACATTTTTCTAGAATTATCTATCTTAATTTAATTACATGTTTGTGTTTGGTCACCATGGACATGCTCTAAGGGTTTGTATTAAACTCAGAGGGCATATGCAACTGTGTACTAAATAAGTAAACATACTTAGTCTAATCACAAGAGTAGATTACAATTTAAGATTTTAAAGAGTTTAATTAAATACTTATGATCTTGAAAGAGGTGTGAAATTTAATTAGGCACAATTTAGATGTATTGAGAGATAATCTAAAGTACTTGTGTGTGATGTATTCTTAGATTATTAAGAAAATAATTGGATAATTAATTCTAACTCTGGATCAAGATCTAATACCGTAGTCTCTTGCCAATTATTTTCTCAACCCTATTTTGTTCAATTTGACTATTTGTTTTTATTTCTTCCTTAGATATTAAACCTCTTGAATTTGGATTTCATTGCTTTCTTCTCATAATAATTAAAGTAGATAAAATTAACTCATCCTTGTGAATTCCGCCTTGAAATATTCCAAGTAACCTATTACTACGTGCTTGTAGGAATTAGTAGATCAGTACTAAATCAACAATTGTCACGAAATCATAATAGGATCATTTAAGATCGTTTAGAATTTCATAGAATCGTACATGATTGTAAAATTTAGATAGCAATTCGATTTAGGTTTGTTACTAGTTATAGCTCTGTTATTGAAATTTATAATTAAATATTGTCTGAAATTAAGCTTACCATTGAATAACTCTTTTTAAAAGGTTTACACATTAGAATAGAGGCCAAGGAAAGTACTTGCAAATCCATATTAGAGAAAGCACAAAAGAGCCTTACACTTGATGTGAATAATCCCAGCAATTTAAAAGCAACAAAGGCTCAACTTACTGAATTCAATCTAACTCTATCAAACTTCATTCAGAATGTGAATGGGTAGGAAAGAAATCCAAATATTATGGATAAATGTATAATAAATGGCATGAATAGGAAAAGTCTGAGTCTAGTTTCATGGGGATTGATCATAAGATAAAAAGGATGTCAAACTTAGTCTAAAAGGAGCTTCTATAAATTTTGATTTAGATACCAGAAGCAGCTGTCCCTTTCTTGGCATCAATTGAACTGTTTTCCAGACAAATTACTTTATAAGAGTTAAAATGTTGGTAGTTGGTAGTGTGTTACAATTTCTTTCAAATACACTCTCATATGGTTCGAATTTGTTTACATGTTGCATTGTCAATTGGGAATCCAATATAGCTCAATGGTTGAAGAAATTTTGCCCCTTTTTTGAGTTATGTCTGTCTATATTTACAACTTTTGACTTTATGAACCTTACATTACCCGAGAGAGAGAGAGAGAGGGAGAGAGATTATCTTTATTGCAACATCTATGACTAACAGTGTAATTTTCCGCTGGAAATCAGAAATTGATAATAATGGAAGGTGGAATTTCTAAACATTCATCATCCTGCACTAAAACAAAAAAATTTACAGAAGGATTGTTCTGCTTTCAAAATTTGCTATGTGTGTCCCAATTACATCTTATTATGCTTTTTGCATCATAAAAACGGATATTCATCGGAAAACAGAGCAAAAATATAGTATTAATGAACCATACGTGCAACAGAATTCCTTTGATTGGGAAGCTTTCTACATCATCATCATCATCGTATTGTTCAACGAAATGATCAGCTCTCAAACTAACTAGTACGCAAACAATCAAACAGACTAAAAGTTTCAGCTACAAATGAATGTCTCAGAAAATCAAAGAACTCATGCAGAGTTTCAATCCAGCAACAAGAAAATGATCCACTAGGAAATAACAGTGCCACCTAAGTATTATCGAGTCTTTATGGCCTAATTGAACTGCTCAGTCAGCGAAATGCTTGATGTTATAGCAATAGTAGAACCATGAAACTGGCTAATTCAAGAAATCATTTATCATCATCAAAGGACTGAAGCCATCCTTATGCTGGCATCAAATTCTTCCATATCAATGGCCTTTTTGAAAAAGGGTTGCTCCAGAATCAGCTCCACTGCAGTCAGATCAAAATTATCGAGGCACATCAACACTACTTCCAAGAAATCCCTTGAGAATTCTCTCTCATCAGCATTATCATCTGAGAATTCTCTCTCATCGGCATTATCATTCTTATTCTTGGGAATGACCTTCAAAGCCTTCTTGAGTTTCTCTGTCAGCGCTACTATACCTTTCTTCTTCTTCTTCTTCTTCAATTTTTCCTCCAGGTGCTCACCACAACAAGGCTTCACCAGCTTCTCCAGCACAGGCAATTTGATTGTCGATTTCTTGAGTTCTTCATCAGCAATTCCCAATTTTTCCTTCCCTTTCTGCATGGCTTCTTCTTTTAATTCTTGATCATCAGAAACTTCTAATTTTTCCTTCCCTTTCTGCTTGGCCATTTCTTTCCCTTTCGGATCATCAGCAAGTTCCAATTTTTCCTTTCCTTTCAGTCATTGCCTTTTCTTTCATTTCCTGATCGTCATCAATTACCAATTTTCCCTTTCCTTTCTGTATCTCCTTTTCTTTCAGTTTCTGATCGTCAGCGCTTTCCAATTTTTCCTTCCTTTTATTCTTGGCCTTCTCTTTCCCTTTCTTATCAGGATAGGCCAATTTCAGCCTCAAAACCCTGGTCATATTGTCGGTAAATCTTACCCACTTTTGAAGCCCATTGCAGTCTCCTGGTAAAGAACCGTAGCCCATCTCCAAAGCGGCAATTCCCAAACCCCATATGCCATTAGTGGGAGCTTCACCTTCTTTCCATGCAGCTCCACCTGCTTTCCCTGAGTGCTCCGTCAGATCAGCAACAAGCTTAATGGTGATGGGATCTTGCTCAGCATCAACACAGATTTTACTGGACTCAACGGGATTATGAAAACTGGACTTGGAGACGGGGAGAAAATAGAGAGCCGTCAGAACGTCTCGCATAATGATGGCTATGGAATCTTCAGGCATCCCATTTGGGAATCCTGTACGGATTATGTGTCTCAGGGATCGCTCTTCCGGAAAGACTTCACCAGTAGTAAGGAAAAGGATGTTCGGGCAGTCGTCTGCCCCTGACGAAGTTGCCATTTTCCTTGAGCTCCTGATCAATGTTCTTGTTGCCTTTTTTTTTCGTTTCTTGGAATTTCTGGGGTTGATTCCTTTCACTTTCTTGATAGAAAACTTTGAAGAAGAAACTATGATGGGAAATGGGTAGTGAGAATTGAAAAAATGGGCTGGGAGGGAAAGAAGTGGGATTTGATGGTCGAATATATAGAGAGCATTGGGAGATGGTTTGCGCTCTTGAAAACCGTTAGAAGGCGGTTAGAGGATGGCCCCAAAAACTAATAGATACATCGAATAGAAAATTATATGAATTTACGGCCCAATGATGGGGTTTGGAATATTTGATGGGTTTTGAGTATTGAGGAAGAGATTTTGTGGTAATTAATTATGGAAATATTATGTTCGTTTAATTTTGTCTTGAAAAAATTTACAACGAAAAGAATTGAGTTTTGGTTAGGAAGAGGGATTTTACAATTTTGTATTACTTCCAACTGAATCTTTAAGGGTAATTGCATCTAGCGCCCCAAGGTTTGGACTTAATACTGATTGGTCCCCGAGGTTTGGCAATTTTTTCGTCAGCCCCCTGGACCAGGCAAACGCTTATCAAGCATCCCCCTGGACGGGCAAACTTTGACTTCCATTGTTGAATCTAAGAAATTACCTTAAAACCAAGCCTGCATATGTGAAATTATCTTCAAGTCCATCCACACAATCTAATTTCCCCGAGTTCATGGTTTTGATGCTTGAGGTGATCATGATAAAATAATTTCCTCGAAGGGATAGTGAAAGTCATCAAATGGATGACAAAATTTTCACATAATTTTTAATGAAGAAGATGTATTACTTTTGCTTCTAAATTGTTACGATGCTAAAAAAGGTTCAAAGTTCTTAAGTTTTAATTTTTTTGGGGTGAATTTTAGTGAGACAGAGTATTATGAAACGCACAAGAAAAATAAGAGAGACATCTCCCGGACAGATAAGAAATTAGTCACTCTCCAAGAGTAGGATTGAGTTTAATAACAACCCCAAGACTTCACAAGATTAATAACAACTACTCTATCTGTCCTGCACAAGAACTTCTATGCCCACATATGCCCCCATACTAGCAAAACCTTCACTCCAAACTATAAAGCAATGGGGGTGGAAAACGTGAGTGAAAAAGAGGGTGAGGTCGCATTTTTAGTCCTCCATTGTTCTATTTTGCACCAACTTGAGTTGCAAATTTCTCTGTGATGAAAGATGTACTGACTCTTTCACAAAACATAAAAGTTGTAACTTTTTGAGCTAGCTTTCCATAACATTAAGAATTATGTTATTTGGAACTCTGGAGGTCAAGAAATGTTAGAAACACCCTCTACTGATTAGAACCCCATTTCAGACCTTGGTAGTAGAAATGCAACTCTATATATTGATTATTTGACTTTGAAAACGTACGAATTGAATTTTGATGTCTTTATAAGAAATGTATAATATGTTTTACTTTTGAAATGGTTCAAGAATCATTTTAATTAGGGATGGCAATGGGGGCGGGTGCCCGCGGGGGGCTCTCGAGGCGGGGTTGGGGCGGGGGCGGGGGGGAATTTTTTCCCCCCGTTTAGAAACGGGGCGGGGGCGGGGGAGTATACCCCCGCCCTGCCACCCGCAAAAAAAATTATATATATAAATAAAAATATATAATTAGTTATAATATGTAATTTAATTAGTTATAAACTTATGATAATGATATTATTAGTTAGATGTATTATATAATGTATATTAGTATATGTAATATAATTAATATTATCAATTATACGAATAATTAGACATGTCTACTAATAGAATTTATTAATTAGTTATACTAAATTTACTAATACATTTATACTAAATTTCTAATTACACTTAATAGAATAACACTTTTTGCTCAAAAAAAAGCACAAACACAATAATGAATTAGTGATTGTATTTGTACCAAAAGTGAAAACTTAACTATTTTAGTTATATTTATTTCATCATGTTGGATTGTATTCAAATAACTTTTGTTTGATTGTTTTTATGAGTTTCAATTGTAAAATTACAATGAATAATAACTTGATGATGTGTTGATATTTTAGTACTTGATTATTTATTAAAATTTAACTATAATAAAATTTTATTAACCCCACAGGAAAAATTTTATTAACCCCGTGGGTGCCCCCGCGAGGGAGGCGGGGTGGGGCGGGGGCGGGGTAGGGGGAGTGGAAGGTGGGGGACGGGACGGGGGCGGGGGAATTAATAGGCAACGGGGCGGGGGCGGGGGAGGGGTCCCCCGCCCCAACCCCGCCCCGTTGCCATCCCTAATTTTAATCCAATGTTTTTATCTCAAATTATACCCAAAATACTACAATGTGTTAGAGCAACCAAACTTTTCTTCTTTGATCTTAACCGCACTTCACATTTTGAATATTTTGCACTTTATGCTCACTTGAAACCATTTCAAATCATCAAAAATCATCCAAATTTCTTCTTACTTCACTTCAATTGATTATTGAATCATCAAACCTATAAAAATATGAAATTTTCATCTATTTAAATCCATAAAAATATAATAATTTTTTACATTTACTACAATGCAAAATTTCACTAGAAACCCTATTATTTAGTTATAAAAATGACTAAAACAGACCAAAAATTAATCAATAAAACATATTAAAAAGATGCAAAATAAACACTTATCGGCCATTCAAAAATGTCTGCACTAGAACCGCTTCACGCCCCAAGCTCCTAAATTTCAAACCTTAGACATCAACCATAAGTCTGGACTCGACTGGCCACTCGCAGACATGCAAAACGAAAGTGATTGAAAGCCAAAAGAATGAATAAACACAAGACAAAGGAAACAGAGACTTTGATGGGGCGAATTATTTTGTTGTTGAACCTTATTAATTTGTTACTCGAATGACGTTGTGCGCGCTTCAATTCTGTTTCTAATGAGACATCTTCGTCTTTTCTACAGCTGATTACCCAATGGAAGGTAGATCAAAAAGACAGTCACGAACGCTAACCCTATGATTCTTCAGTGCCAAGTTCATATTTTTCTCCGACATTATTGGCATATTAATTCAAGACGCAAAACTAGAAATTTTTATAGATTATTATTTAGCAGTGTTTTAATCAAGTTAAGATTTTAGTAATTTTTTGGAAATCAAATTATGATAGTTCTATTACTTAGGAATTAATAATTTATTAGAAAATTTCTTGTAATTGTAAGACTTATTTACCAAGTCATTTAGTTTACAAACAAGAGTCTTAATATTGCAGTCTGTTCATAAGAATGAAGGTTTGACAACCTTGTTATTATTGTCTGATTAATGATATATTGATAATATTATCCCTCTTCTCCCATATATATTTATGTGTGTAAATTGTCACCCATATAAATTTCATAGTTTTTTGGTAGAATTTTTTGGGATTCTACAGACAAGATCTTATTCAACAGAAAAATCAAGCTTCTATTGTGCAATGGGAGTATTTATTCCCACTTAAGTAATTAGATATCTAGTAATTAACTAAGTAATGATCTCCAATTTTGGTAAAACAATGATTACCTAGCATACTTTGCGGTATTCTGATAATTTATCTAATAAGAGCATTACTTCCTTATTAACTTAATTAATTTTCATATACATAGAGTAAACGGAATAATTAGTGTGGCCATAATTGGAACTTATGCGGCGGGTGATGTTGATTCCTCTAAATTTCTTCTAGCATGTTTCAAATCGGACAATTTCTTTGAAATTTACAACAGTTATCAAGTATTTTGTAGTTTAAAAGAAAAAGTGCTTGTCGATTTTATTAAATTATACATATAAAGCAAAATGAATGAGATGATACAGTATATGTCACTTCTTGAGATTCAACTTCTCATAATTTCAAGGAAAACATAGTAATGAACTGATCAAAACTCTGTCATAGTCAAGTAATCATTAAGGTCGTAAGACATAAGCTAATGTATTAGTTATAATAAGTAATTATGTTTTGTTCTATACAAATAATAAGGATTTAAGAATTGGTGGTAATTTTAAAATCCATTTGGCCAATGGATGCCCAATAAATACTCGATAAGGGGTCTGCTGGGCTAGTATTTTTACAAGAAATATAATTATTTTAAGAAAGTAACTAAATGCGAGGTACGGTCCACCCATTTTAAATGTGTAGTCATTGACATAAGCAAAATCCGATTGGGAAGTTTCGTAAGTATTTAGACATGTAGGCTGCAATATCGCAAACTTTATATGGCATCTGTTTGAAACCCTAGCATTCTTTAGACAGAGAGTTCTATAAACCTAGGTTCCATCCAATTTGATAATAAGAACGAATAGCGATTTAGGTTCGAATTAGCAAAACGATAAATTGGTTCAAGAGGAAGCAAACCATCATATCACAATCAGGGCTACCAAAAGTTTCAAGTTTAAGGTTACAGCAAGAAAACATGCCTCATCTTCCACAGGAAATAACAAATTCTGAAATCCTCCCCTGGCTTCCAATCAAATCACTTATGCGTACACAGGCTCCGTAATTCCATGATAACTGATCCGAGATTCAATCGTCACAATGCTGCATCTATGGCAGTTTTTATGTCGGAAAACCATCGCACCGACTTATCCTACCAAAAATTGCCTTGGTGGCAATTCATTGATGAGGAAGACTCCATCCAACGATTCCCGTGGGTGAAGCCGGGGAGGGATCGTAAAGGGCTTATTTGGGGGTTCATGCAATGGTTTATTGGTTATGATTCTTTGAACTTCTTTCTTCTTGTGGAATCCATTGACTGCACACTTTTTCCACGTGTCCAATACAGGCGCCCAATCATCTTGCCTGTAAAAAGTCTTAAACAGATCATAAACTTCATTTTTCAACAAAATACTGTTTGCTTGAGCTCGAGCAAGAGGTTCAGCAGGTTTATTGTGACAGCTATTTGCCATAGGAAAACAACCACCCCCAACAATTGTTAGCCGATTCAGTGCATCTTCCAAATCTGGATAATCATCTTGAACATTTGAAAATCTTCTATTAGCAGCTGCCATAGTTTTAAACAAAATGGAGAAGAAAATAAAAGAAGATCGAATCCTACAAAACAGATTTCAGCAATAGCACAACTGATAAATGCCCTAGGCATAGAAAAACATGTACACATAAAGCCTGCACTTATATTCTCACAGATGCAACCAAACAAAAAGCTACTATACTTATGTGAACCCATTGTATAGCTAATCTTTTACTACTATACGCTGCCAATGCTCTGCTATCATTGCATCTTAGAATATGTACATAAAGAAATACAGACTGCTACACGCTTTTTTCCTATACATTATCAAAAAAATGTTAAAATTGGTGCTCTACAGCATTGACAACAGAGTTTCTCGCATGCTTTTTTGTTTTATGAAAAATTACATACCATTTTAACATACACAAAACATAATTATTCTTGCAAGTCTTAATTTTTTTCATATTCCAATTTAAAAAAACTAACAAAAATATAGCTAATTATTCCTTTTTTGACCATTTAATGTGCCATTTTGAAAAATTAAAACAATCTTTTTTGCCTCAATTTCCGCTGAACAAGATTAATTTTCCATATTCTACTCTAAATAATTATATAGAAAACATTACAACAAAATACTTAAGTCACAACAGGCACCCAACTCCACGCCTTGCGCGGAGCTGTGTCCTAGTATTACAAGATAAGAATAGCTAAACAACCAAAAAAAAAGGATGAGAAGGGTTGGGTTGAATGATAAGATGGGAGGGATTGTAAATAGGAAATCTTGGGTTTAACACCTCTCACTTACTAAAAAAAAGAAGAAAAATAATCACTAATCGTTCTCTTGCAACCACAAATTTAATGTAATCATGCTGTAGTAATAACTAACGAATTTGTCAAACAAATTTAATGCAATCATGCTGCGACTATAGTAATAACTAACAAATTTGCCAAAAGATCGCAAAACAAATTCATCTGATACTGAAAATTAAATAATATTACAAATGAAGAATAAAATTACAGATAGATGATGATTGGTGTCTAGTGAACACAATTTTAACGATCATGTTGTCAATGGAGAAATAAATGAATAAATTTGTTAATAGATCACAAATAAATTCATTCATTACTCTAAAATATAAATGTAGTACGAAATGAAGAAAAAAATTACATGCAAATGTTGATCAAATTTTGATAAGAACAACATTCAAATTTTCTATACAAATTGAAGTAAAAAACTAACCTTTTTCAACTGAAAAATACTCTATAAAGGTTTAAATTACCATGTAGCAATTATTTAGAGATGTTTACTTCTTCACCGAAGAGTTGGAGCTTCTACATGTATTCTTCTTAATTTTCATTACAAGTTGAAGTCAGAAAATGAATAGACGAAGGCATTTTTTAGATTTTTTTTTTAAAATTGCTAGATGAAAGCTTGAAGTACCATTGCACATGGACTCGAACATGCTTCTTCCTTCTCCATTATTTAGCTGGAGCTGTTGCATGAGTTTCTCGATAATAGAGAGAAAAAGATTTGAAGAGAAAAATTGTAGAGACAGAAAGTTGTAAAGAGTGAAAGAGTTACAAAGAAAAGGAAAGAGAGAGTTGTAGAGAGGGAGAATGGAGGGAAATTTTTGAATTATAATGACAGTGTCGAAGATGTGTGCTCTATATGCTAATGGACCAAAATGCCCTTAAGTCTTTGGTTTTTTTTTAAGTTTTCTTAATTTATACATACATAGTTTCATATATATATACACTTCCTAACTCTTATGCTTTCCTCCTCTTAATTATTATTTATTTTCCTGGTTTAAGGGGCTAACCCCTCGTCCCGTCTGGTATCAAAGTCAGAGGGGGAAGTGGGGAGATGGCTATTTTTCTTTACTTATTATGATGTTGTTAGTGTAAATCTACAAGTTTATATCTTCCTAATGAAATTGCTTAACTTCTTGATTACCATCTTTCTTTATTTATGAAATTTCTAGTGTAGATCTACAAGTTTAGATCTGTCTGATGAGATTGGTTCACTTGGTGATTACCATCTAATGTATTCAAACTTATTATAATTTTGCTAGTATTGATTACATGACTTTGGATCTGTCTAAGGGGCATGGAGCCTGTAATTGCTAGCATCCGGTCCAGGTAAGACCTTGGGATTTGGCACTGTAGGGATGTTAAGATTCTTGGGGTGGTATGCTCCAGGACCGTGAAGTGCCAAAAGGACAGATCTAGGGTTAAAGGATTTTTACTATCAATCTTATGATTTTGTTTGGAAATATGATCGTCATGCATAGTTAATCTTTCTCAAAGGAATTAGATCCATTCTTGTAGTTTTATTACTATCTTTATTATGATGAAAATATAGCCGTCATGTATAGTTAATCTTTTTCAAAAGGTTAGATCTTTTCTTGTAGTTTTCACACTATCCTTTATAATCTGTTTAGAAAAATGGTTATCCTCCATGGATCCCGAAGGATTCTGTGCCAAAGGGAAGAGGATTATAAGTTGTTTAAATTATTTATTTGTTTGATTAGTTATTTGACTTTACTTATGGCTTCATCTGTCAAAACATATTTTATTTCTCCTAGTTTTTCTTTAAACAACAAACCTTTAATTGACCTTCAAACTAGAATTGCTCAAATTGAGCAATCAATCTGTGATGGCCCCACCTCCCCCTAAGGCGAATCAGAGGGTTCGACGGACCGCCTGCCCAACTCTCGCCAGGACTACGGAGACGAAACATACAAAACCTATCGAACTTGCAAGCGAAGTCTCCAGAAACGAACTATCGAAGCTTATCAAGTCATTCACACACAAGAAATATTATCACGAATAACAATACAGCGTTCGAACGCTTAAATGGTCACGGAAAACGAAGAAACGAAAATTGCCGCAGATGAACAGTGCCGACCACGTCAATATCCGGCCGGAATCTGGCCGGATTGCCGGCCGGATTCTTGGCTGGATAGGAGGCAGTGGCCAAAACCAAAAGGGATCAAAATCCCTGTCAATCCGGCCGGTAATCCGGCCAAGAACTGGCCGGATTCTGGCCAGAGGCCAAACCTCAAAATTTTTTCCATACCCCTGCGTATCCGGCCAGAAGTTGGCTAGATTCTTGGCCGGATTTAATGAATAGTAACCTCACCAAAATTCTTTCCTTTCCTCGTTCGATTCCCGTATTCGCACAAGTCCAACCTAAACACAAGTAACATGTATTCACCATTATAACAAGCGATATATATAACATATACAAGTAAGAAACCACTTTCATAAATCATTGAATTCTAGGTTTTACAACTCAAAAGGGATCATGGAATACAAATACATTTAGGGTTTTTCTTCACCGAGGAGCCATATAACAAAAGAGTGCCTAACTAGCTCAACTCGCGTCAAAACGTTGTTCCAAAAGTTGTTCCTGTAAGGAAGACAAAAGTAACGTGGGTGAGCTTACGCTCGTGAGGTACCGACACAACACCCAAGATGGACTTGCTTAAATATATCATTGGTCACAAACACACGAGAAGTTCATCACAAGAATCAAGTATAAAAGGATACAATCGGCTCTCAGGAGCCATTTTCCACTTGCCGTACTTGATCTTAAACCCGTTGACACTCCGTCAACCTTTGAAGAGAGGAATAAACCATAGATTCCACTTAACCCCATATTCCTTCCACCGATCAACCCCCATACCGGGCCCGAACACCTCACAGTTGCAAAGAGGTAATACTCGAGTATACCATAAGGTCGAGGAGTTAACACTCCACTCGACTACAGTGAACCCAAGGTCCGTTATCGATTCGCCCAAACCCTTGCCGACTCGACTCGAATAACGACCATTGGGGTATGAGCTCAGATATCACAGTTAAGTCACCAGGCGTAGCCCCAACAAATGTCAAATCATGCACATATCCAATTTCACTGTTGAACAGTAACAGTAATACAGATAAGAGATCGAGAGCGATAAAGTACACTCTCGTCTCATTCAAGCCATTCAAGTTCACATAACAAGTATAAACGACCATTTAAGCATTAGACCATATAATGGTACACTCACCGAAGTAAGTAAGCAAATTCACAAGTTCGCTTCAGACGTAAGCCCCGGATCACCGGCATAACCTATAACAAGCAAGAAAATCACAATTGAGACTCGCACACGAGTCACATCATTACAAATGAGCTACTAGTATAATATACCAAAAGTGAAATAGGGTGACGATGGTGTGGAGCACAAAAAACCCCAAAACCCTTTATTCTACTCAAAATCACTCCCAACTCCAAAATACTCAATTCCTTAACACTTGGGCAGCATTTCCCCCAAAATTTCACATTTCCAACCTATCACTCTTCACAAACTTTTTGCCTAAAACTTTTTGCCTAAAACCATCATATGTATATAGACATTTCATAGACCATTCCATTCACCTCATTAGGGATACAATACCCATAATTCTTGACCAATTACAAGCTTAAGAACCAACCATAGAAAAGCCCCAAGTTTAAAACCCTAAAACTGAAATTTTCCTCTAAAACGGAAATTTTCCGCAACAATCCACCCTTAGCCCAAGAGAACCTCATCTAGGCTAATATAAGACCATCATTCCACCATTAACCATAATATATCATATAAAACAGAAAAGTCACTAATAAATATGAAAATTGGTTAAGCTCAACCATAACTCATGTAATAGGCCACAATATAACATATTCAACCACTCTAAACTACTAATTCCACATTAGTATGAACAAAAATAGGATTTCTTAATAGCTTACCTTATAACCCCAAGAAACAAAGTAGCTAAAGCTTCCCCTTCACAATTGGCTCCACCAATGACCTCAAACTAACTTAACAAGTCACTTTTATGGAGGAATTTAGAATTTCTATGGTAGATTCACAATATCTAAGCAAGAAATGAAGAACAAAGGTTGGAAGCTTTCTCTCTTTTTCTCTCAAGGTTGCACGGCTAGGAGAAGAAAAATGGAGATGATTTTTGAGTCAAAATTGATTTTGAGGAAAGGTGATTACTTGGTCAAAAGTCCAATTTGCAATGGGAGAGCAACAAGTGGCTTTTCTTGTGTTTATCTCATCCTCTTACTTACTAAGGTTTAATCATCTAGCTAACCTCCAATTAGCTCATACTATCATAGAATGTAATCTCTATATGCCAAACTTCTCCAAATCATCCACATTTACCGCACTTAACGCACTAGTGGGTCCCACTTCAACTGTACACCACCATTATCACAGAAAATGACTTATTTTGCAAAAATGACTTAAAAATCATATTTTCTCATGAAAACCCCCAGAAAATTCATATAATAAAGAAAACATAGAAATAGTGCACAAAAGTCTAAAATAAATGCCTAGAAAAATAAGAAAAATTTCGGGATCTCACACTCTCTCCCCCTTAAAGAATTTCGTTCTCGAAATTTCTCACCTGAATCATTAAACAGCTCAGAGTATTTCTTTTTCATCTCACCCTCCATTTCCCAAGTCGCCTCCTCGACTCCGTAGTTCTTCCACAGAATTTTCACCAGGGGAATTTGTTTATTCCTCAGCTCCTTAACCTTTCTATCTAGTACACGCACAGGTCTCTCCTCATAGGTAAGGGCTTCATCAACTTCAATCTCCTCTAATTGCACAACATGAGTCGGGTCAGGGTAGTACTTTTTGAGCATTGACACGTGAAAAACATCGTGAACCCGGGACAAGCTTGGCGGCAACTCGAGTTGGTATGCTACTTTCCCAACCCGTTGGAGAATCGTGAAAGGTCCTACAAATTTGGGTTGGAGTTTCTTTCCTCTACCAGCAATAACACTTCGCAATGGTGTAATCTTAAGGAAAACACGATCCCCAACTTCAAATTCCAAATCTTTTCTTCGGTTGTCCGCATAGCTCTTTTGGCGATTTTGAACTGTTTGGAGTCTCTGACGGATTAACTTGACCTTGTCTTGGGCATCCTCCATCCAAGGAATGGTTGTAGAGTCCAGGACCTTTTTTTCTCCTATTTCATCCCAGTATATCGGTGATCGGCACTTCCGTCCATAAAGAGCCTCATACGGTGCCATTTGAATCGACGAATGGTAACTGTTATTATAGGCGAATTCCACTAAAGTCATATATTGACCCCAATTGCCTCCAAAGTCCAAAATACAAGTTCGTAACATATCCTCAAGAGTCTGAATTGTTCGTTCCGACTGTCCATCCGTCTGAGGGTGATAGGTGGTACTTAGGTTCAGTTTTGTTCCCAAGGTCTCCTGAAATTTTTGCCAAAATCTCGATACAAATCGAGGGTCTCGGTCGGAAACTATACTCACGGAAACCCCATGTAATCTCACAATCTCATCCATGTACAATCGAGCCAACTTATCCATGGAATACTTCATATTCACAGGTAAGAAATGAGCCGATTTGGTTAACCGATCAACGATCACTCAAACGGCATCATGTCCTTTTTGTGTCCTAGGTAATCCAGAAACAAAGTCTATGGTGATGTTTTCCCACTTCCATACAGGTATCTCCAGAGGCTGCAGTAATCCAGAAGGTTTTTTATGTTCAGCCTTAACCTGCTGGCACACAAGACAGGTTCGTACGTATATCCCTCTTCATTCTATCCCACCAGTACAACTGTCGTAGGTCCTGATACATCTTATTACTACCCGGATGGATTGTATATTTGGATCGATGAGCTTCCTCCAGAACCTCTCGTTTCAAATTTTCATCATTAGGCACCACTATTCGATTCTTAAACATCAATATCCCCTTAGGATTCAGATTGAAATCAGGAACTTCTCCTTTCTTCACCTTTTCCACCCATTTCTGAACTATTGGGTCCTCAGTTTGAGCCTCTTCGATTCGACCCAAGAGCTTGAATGTCACATGGATATTTCCAAAGGTTATCTTCTTATGTTCCAATCTAGGATTCCACTCACCAACGGTTCCTAACATTTCCCATTCTTTGACCATTAACCCAAACATTTGAGCCTTCCGGCTTAGGGCATCAGCTACTACATTAGCCTTACCCAGATGGTAATTGATAGTACAGTCGTAGTCCTCCAAGAATTTTATCCACCGGCATTGCCTCATATTCAACTCCTTTTGAGAAAAGAGGTACTTAAAACTCTTATGATCAGAATAGATCTCAAAGATCACCCCGTATAGATAGTGTCTCCACTTTTTCAGAGCAAAGACAACTACGGCCAGTTCTAAATCATGGGTGAGATAATTTTGCTCGTGGGTTTTCAGTTTTCTAGAAGCATAGGCTATCACATTCTGGTTTTGCATCAATACACACCCCAAACCTTCCCTCGAGGCATCGGTATAAACAGTGAAACTGTCCTTACTGTTAGGCAAGGCCAGAATAGGGGCCATGGTCAACCTTCGCTTCAACTCTTGGAAACTATCCTCACATTTATCACTCCACAAAAACCGACCACCCTTCTTTGTCAGATCAGTTAAAGGACTGGCAAGTTTCGAGAAATCTCTAATAAATCGACGGTAATAACCTGCCAACCCTAGAAAACTTCGGATCTCAGTGAGATTATCAGGTCTTTTCCACTCAGTTACTGCCTCTACCTTTGCCGGGTCTACAGCCACTCCCTCTTTCGAGATCACATGCCCCAAGAAAGAAACCTTCTCCAGCCAAAACTCACATTTACTAAATTTGGCGTACAACTGGTGATCTCTCAGGGTTTACAAAACCAACTTTAGGTGTTGCACATGCTCCTCGCAGATTTTCGAGTAGACCAAGATGTCATCGATAAACACCATGACAAATCGGTCCAGGTAGGGTTTGAAGACCCGATGCATTAGGTCCATGAAAGCGGCAGGGGCGTTGGTCAGTCCAAAGGGCGTAACAGTAAATTCGAAATGCTCATACCGAGAGTTGAAGGTAGTTTTAGGCACATCTTCCTTTCGGATCAATAATTGGTAGTACCCTTGCCGAAGGTCTAGTTTTGAAAAGACCACTGCACCTTGCAACTGGTCAAACAGCTCATCAATGTGTGGTAGTGGGTACTTATTCTTATTGGTCACGTTGTTCAACCCTCGGTAATCGATACACAATCTCAAGGTCCTGTCTTTCTTTTTAACAAAGAGAACGGGTGCCCCCCAAGGAGATCCACTCTTACAGATAAAACCCCGCTCCAGAAGGTCTTGCAACTGCAACTTCAATTTCTTGAGTTCAGCAGGTGCCATACGGTATGGGATCTTAGAAATAGGTGAAGTCTCTGGTAACAGGTTAATCTCAAATTCTATCTCCCTTTCCGGTGGTAGATTCACTAATTCATCAGGAAATACATCCGAATATTCACCCACTACTGGAACATCTTCTACTTTCAACTTATCGGTGGGAGTGTTAATAAGAGAGGCTAGGAACCCTTGTGCCCCTCTACTCAATAGTTTCCTAGCTCGAATACCTGAAATCATTGTAGATGAGGCTAGACTGCCCCTCACATCTAATCTTAAGGTCGCCTCCCCAGGGATACGGAATTCCACTACCTTCCTCTTATAGTCCAGTTGGGTATCATACCTACCTAACAAATCCATGCCCAATATCACATCGTACCCCTTAATGGCCAAACTTATCAAATTTCCTAATAATTTCCTCTCTCCTACCTATATTTCATAATTTACATACATTTTGCTAGTAACCAAACACGGGTCCCCCGTCGGAGTACTTACTTCCAGATCATAAGGCAAACTAATAGGGGTAATATCAATCCCACACATGAAATTAGGATTAACAAAGGAATGGGTGGCACCGGGGTCTATCAAACCCAAGTTAGACGGTGGAAGACAGGAATCGTACCTTCCACCACCTCCGCCGAATCAGGGACAGGGCATTGCTAGATAGAATACACCCGAGCAGGCACCTTCGATTTCGTCCCTTTCACTTTTGACTGCCCTGAAGTAGCCTTAGAAGATGGTGTAGTCCCTCTCGCCTCTCGGGGTTGAACCGGACAACTGGCTATCTGGTGCTCCGCGCTCCCACAGCGTAAGCACTTCTTCTCCTTTCTCCAACAGTTATCCTCCGTATGGTTTGGCTTCCCACAAAAATCACACGGGTCACGAGAAATAGTGGCTGAGCTCCCTTGTGAGGCACTCCTTTGTTGGTCTCATCCTGTTTAACCACCTCTTGGCGGAGCCCTTCTCGCTATTCCAGGTAGTCTCCTCCTTCCGACTCCCCTTCCAAACTTGGGAGGGGTACTTTTATCCCCTTGGGTAAAGCTACTCCCAGAAAACCCACGTTTTCTAACTTGAAAGTTCCTAACTTGGAGTCTTGCGTTCTCAGCCCGCAAAACTTTCTCCACGGCATCATTGAATGTGGTAATTTGAGCCACGGCCAGATCTTTTTGGATTTCTACATTAAGCCCCTGAATAAAATGTCTCACCCTCCTTTGTTCCGTCAAAATAAGCTCAGGGGCAAATTTGGACAAGCGAGTAAACTGACTCTCGTATTCGGCCACTAATTGAGTGCCTTGGCGAAGTCGAATGAACTCGTCTTCCTTCTTCTCCTGAACCAAAGACGGGAAGTACTTAGCATTGAACTCCCTCACGAAGTTCACCCACGTTCTTGGCGTCTGCTCTCTCTCCCACTTGGTTCGTATAATATTCCACCAAGAACGGGCAGCCCCTTCTAGTTGAAAGACCTCAAAAGTAACCTGCCTCTCTTCTGAATAGTGTAGAGCAGCAAAAATGTCTATCATCTTCTCCAACCACTGTTCGGCCACGTCTGGATCGGGTCCTCCAAGAAACTTCGGTGGGAAAAATTTTTGAAACCTTTCGAGAGCTCGATCCTCGCTCTCTACATTGTTTCCAGGGTTTCCAGGATTCCTGACAGGTGGGTTAGGGTTGTGTCCCTATTGTTGCACGACATGTGCTAAAAGATCAGTCATCCGCTGGATAGCAGCGGCTACCTAAGCGTTGGGATCAATTTGGGGTTCAGGGTTTGGTTCGAGCATGGTTTCCCTAGTACTCCCTTTAGTCGTGGGTCGCCTACCACCACATCCACGGCCTCGACCTCTACGAGTGCCCTCCATCGATCTAAGTCAATCTAAGATCAAAATATAAGTATAACGTTAAAAGGGCACATAACCCCTTCACTTACAATAAACATGAACAATTAGCCAAAACAACTATCTCCTAAGGCATTTAAACACATAGAACATATATTCATATAACACATAACAAACAGTCATACAGCAGTTTAGTCAAATATATACAAAGGAAAATCCCATGGAACAAAAGGAATCTTTCAAAAGTTCACTATACACCCTAGGTCAAAAGGCCAAACAGTTAACGGTGAACTATCCTCCTAGGTACCCCACTCACGGGGTCAAAACACGGCTCAAGGAACTCTAACCTAGTTCCCAACTGAGTCCACAGATTCACTCTCATGACTAGGACTGGCCGTGACTCCTTCTCCAGGTGCCCCAACCACATTCGCACGACCGTCATTGACTACTTGTAACTGCTCTCGAAGAACGTTCATTCGCTCTTGCTCTATGACTAAGTCCTCCTGGAGCTCCCAATTCGATCCGCCTGGATCCTCGTGACACCTTTCAGTCTAAGTATCTCAGTGTGATCCTAGGCAGCCACGAGTCGGAGCCTCTTCCTCTCCTCAAGCACCGCTACGACCACATGATCTATATAAGAGTATCTCTGGCAACGACTACAACGTCAAGTGCAGCTAGTAGTATACCACAGCCGGATCGGACCTCCAGGTCACTCCTGGTAGTCAATGACTCGATAACGCCTTCGCGGCGGCTTACCTCCGCTCCCACTAGCTCCGTCCATACCCTATAAGAGATCCATAAGTGACCACGTAAACGATACGATAAAATTTAAGCATATTCTAACACAAATCCCTAAGATTCCTAAAATCAAGTTCTAGTTTGCCCAGATTATCTCAACCTAGGCTCTGATACCAACTATGACGGCCCCACCTCCCCCTAAGACGAACCAGAGGGTTCAACGGACCGCCTGCCCAACTCTCGCTAGGACTACGGAGACGAAAAATACAAAACCTATCGAACTTGCAAGCGAAGTCTCCAGAAACGAACTATCGAAGCTTATCAAGCCATTCACACACAAGAAATATTATCTCGAATAACAATACAGCGTTCGAACGCTTAAACAGTCACGGAAAACGAAGAAACGAAAATTGTCGCGGATGAACAGTGTCGGCAACGTCAATATCCGGCTAGATTGCCGGCCGGATTCTTGGCCGGATAGGAGGCAGTGGCCAAAACCAAAAGGGATCAAAATCCCTGTCAATCCGGCCAAGAACTAGCCTCAAAATTTTTTCCATACCCCTTATATCCTGCCAGAAGTTGGTCGGATTCAATGAACAGTAACCTCGCTAAAATTCTTTTCTTTCCTCGTTCGATTCTCGTATTCGCACAAGTCCAAACTAAACACAAGTAACATGTATTCACCATTATAACAAGCGATATATATAACATATATAAGTGAGAAACCACTTTCATAAATCATTGAATTCTAGGTTTTACAACTCAAAAGGGATCATGGAATCCAAATACATTTAGGGTTTTTCTTCACCGAGGAGCTATACAACAAAAGAGTGCCTAACTAGCTCAACTCGCGTCAAAACGTTGTTCCAAAAGTTATTCCTGTAAGGAAGACAAAAGTAACGTGGGTGAGCTTACGCTCGTGAGGTACCGACACAACACCCAAGATAGACTTGCTCAAATATATCATTGTCACAAACACAGAGAAGTTCATCACAAGAATCAAGTATAAAAGGATACAATCGGCTCTCAGGAGCCACTTCCACTTGCCGTACTTGATCTTAAGCCCATTGACACTCCGTCAACCTTTGAAGAGAGGAATAAACCATAGATTCCACTTAACCCCATATTCCTTCCACCGATCAACCCCCATACCGGGCCGAACACCTTACAGTTGCAAAGAGATAATACTCGAGTATACCATAAGGTCGAGGAGTTAACACTCCACTCGACTACAGTGAACCCAAGGTCCGTTATCGATTCGCCCAAGTCCTTGCCGGCTCGACTCGAATAACGACCATTGGGGTATGAGCTCAGATATCACAATTAAGTCACCGGGCGTAGCCCCAACAAATTTCAAATCATGCACATATCCAATTTCACAGTTGAACAGTAATAGTAATACAGATAAGAGATCGAGAGTGATAAAATACACTCTCGTCTCATTCAAGCCATTTAAGTTCACATAACAAGTATAAACGACCATTTAAGCATTAGACCATATAATGGTACACTCACCGAAATAAGTAAGCAAATTCACAAGTTCGCATCAGACGTAGGCCCCGGATCACCGGCACGACCTATAACAAGCAAGAAAATCACAATTGAGACTCGCACACAAGTCACATCATTACAAATAAGCTACTAGTATAGTATACCAAAAGTGAAATGGGGTAACGATGGTGTGGAGCACGAAAAACCCCAAAACCCTTCATTCTACTCAAAATCACTCCCAACTCCAAAATACTCAATTCCTTAACACTTGGGCAGCATTTCCCCCAAAATTTCACATTTCCAACCTATCACTCTTCACAAACTCTTTTCCTAAAACCATCATATGTATATAGACATTTCATCGATCATTCCATTCACCTCATTAGGGATACAATACCCATAATTCTTGACCAATTACAAGCTTAAGAACCAACCATAGAAAAGCCCCAAGTTTAAAATCCTAAAACTGAAATTTTCCTCTAAAACGGAAATTTTTCGCAACAATCCACCCTTAGCCCAAGAGAACCTCATTTAGGCTAATATAAGACCATCATTCCATCATTAACCATAATATACCATATAAAATAGAAAAGTCACTAATAAATATGAAAATTGGTTAAGCTCAACCATAACTCATGTAATAGGCCACAATATAACATATTCAACCACTCTAAACTACTAATTCCACATTAGTATGAACAAAGAGAGGATTTCTTAATAGCTTACCTTATAACCCCAAGAAACAAAGTAGCTAAAGCTTCCCCTTCACAATTGGCTCCACCAATGAGCTCAAACTAATTTAACAAGTCATTTTTATGGAGGAATTTAGAATTTCTATGGTAGATTCATGATATCTAAGCAAGAAATGAAGAACAAAGGTTGGAAGCTTTCTCTCTTTTTCTCTCAAGGTTGCACGGCTAGGAGAAGAAAAATGGAGATAATTTTTGAGTCAAAATTGATTTTGAGGAAAGGTGATTACTTGGTCAAAAGTCTAACTTCCAATGGGAGAGCAACAAGTGGCTTTTCTTGTGTTTATCTCATCCTCTTACTTACCAAGGTTTAATCATCTAGCTAACCTCCAATTAGCTCATACTATCATGGAATATAATCTCTATATGCCAAACTTCTCCAAATCATCCACATCTACCGCACTTAACGCACTAGTGGGTCCCACTTCAACTGTACACCACCATTATCACAGAAAATGACTTATTTTGCAAAAATGACTTAAAAATCATATTTTCTCATGAAAATTCCCAGAAAATTCGTATAATAAAGAAAACATAGAAATAGTGCACAAAAGTCTAAAATAAATGCCTAGAAAAATAAGAAAAATTTCGGGAGAAGCCCGACAAAATATATAAGAAAACTTTTATGACTTTTTGACAAGAACAAAACAAAATATACATTTCTTTGACTGGTATGAGTCTCAAACATCTCAGGTGTCCACACCAGAACTCAAAATCCCAGCCCAAAATATTTCAAAACCTACATCCTCTATGTCAAAAGTCATTGAAACTCAGGTTTTTACATCAGATCTTATTGGTCTGATCCAAACTAAGTCAAAACCTTTAGATCCCTCCATAGATCTATCTCAAACAATCCCTATACTAGAATCCTCTTATAAACTTTCAGAATCCATAGATCCATCAAAATCAATCCATAAATACCCGACAAATTCCCTAGATTCACAAAAATCTTTGGAAAACAAATACATTGACTTATCAGATTTTCCTATAGATCTGTCGAAACCTGTAGACTTACCAAACCAAAAGTCTATCGAAATTTCTAAACTTTCGGTGTCTGGTCAACTAAACAATTTTGACAATATTATTAGTTCAGACCCAAGAAAAGACATAGATAATCCCATAGGATATTCTACCTTAAATGTTTTAACCAAGGGTCAACCTGATAACAAAATAATATCTGTCAAAGATGTTCAAACAGAAATTACTCAATCAATTATTAAAAGAAAACTTCTGAAATTCCCTCTCAACCTCTTACCAAACCTATGGTTATTAAAGAATCACAAACAAAGATTATTTCTTCTAAACAAGAAAACCAGTTAGTTGAAACCCAATCAACTAAAAATATAATTCAAAATTCTTTACAAGTATCTATCTCAAACTTGTCCCATGATTTTTCCTATAGCAAACTTATTCCTCGGAAAAATTCAAAAGAAAATTCTGCAAACAATAATCAGGAAGAAATTTCTAAATTATCTACATATTTTTTCGTAACTTACAAACAGTTGCAACTTGATAAGTTAAAGGTACTTAATATCGAGTACCCAAACTTCAAGGTGGAATCTTATACAGAGGAAACATGGTTATCCAGCAAATATAAGGGACAAACTGAGGAGACGTGGATCTTCAACAAATTAAAGAGACAGTCTCAAATACAAGGAGTATCTGAAAAATCAGATCCATCAAAACTGACTAGATCTCGAATTGATATTCCAAGATCTATCAGACCCATCAAATGGAGTTAGAAAAACCAGACATTCAAAAAGAAATACATCCAACCTTTGTATTCTTGGAAGAAAAAGGTTGATCATCCCTCTGCTCAAACAAAAAATACAAAATGGGAAGTTATTACACGCATCCGACGGAAAGCTAGATGCATCCAGCGGAAAACTCAGACGAAATCTTCTCTGACAAAATTAGTCACCAAACAAGAGATTCAGGCTAAACCTTCATCAGAAAAATTGGTCATTCATGAAATTGAGATCAGAATTGACCAAGAAGCAGCCTATACCCATGCCAAGAAGATTCTTACAATCTATCCAAAAAAATACCTCTTCAATCTTTTTACCCAATTCATCCCAAAAACTCCTCTTCCAAAAACCTACTTCTCAAACTTGCTTTTCAAACCTTCAGAAGACCAAAAATTTTGGATTAAACAATACTTTCCAATACCTTTACCTAAACAAGAGTTCGAAATCCAAAGAACTTCCTTGATCAATACCATGCAAAACTTTCAAGGGTCTTCTACCCTAAATAAATCATATTCAAACTCTTTTTTACAAAATTATACTCCCAACCGAGAAAACATCCAAAATCTATACCACCCTCAAATGATTTATTCTGATATTTTCAGAATAAAATCCAATATCCTTCAACATTCATACAATAAGGAAGACATCTATGGATGGAGCATAGATAGAATATTCAAATACAATCTTCCTATGGCATCCCAACAGATGACAACCACAGCTATGTTTAATCAAACATTACATGGCTACAATCAGTTGACTGCTCATATCCTATTCATAGAATTCATTGGGCAATTCCAAAAATGGTGGGAAGAACGCCTCATCATTGAAGACAAAAATATTATTTACAACATTCTCGTCACAACCAACAAGAGTGAATCTGATCTACAAGACAGGAACATTCTCCCGGAAACAATGTTATTCAATATCATATCAAGTGGAGATATCCTAGATATATTCACATCTGATGATGATTCTGGAATAGCCCAAGAGGATTAATCAAAACTATTCCCAAACTCCAGAAGATATCGACATATATTCTTGACAAGGTCAAACAGAGACAAAGTTCACAACAAAGATTTCTTCAAAGGTCTTCTTGGATCACAATACAAGGAGAAAAATCCCTGGGTAGAAACAACTTGTAAACAGGACCAATAAGCACGCTGGTTTCCCAAACCAACAGAAGATCAATCCCAAGAAAAATATCTTGGATTCTTTTACAAACAGTTTAGGCCATTGAGCTACCATACAAGGCCCAATAAACAGCCCAAATCTATGAGTCTCAAAAACCTTTTTTCTTCTACAAAATAACTAGCCTTATCCATTTTTGAAATCCATGAACCAAGACAGATAACCCAATATGACAAATCCAACCAGATAAAAGCTCAACTGTCAAATCCTCTGATCGAATCAGATATTATCTAATCTGAACGAAAGGAAGATTATGACGAATATATTTCAACATCTTCTTTCCCAATCACCAGTAATGAAGATGAAAAAGAAGGACATATGGTCAATGAGATCACCAAAAATCAGAACCTTCTTTTCAGCATCATTGAAGATATTCTTGAAATAAGACAAACATACTTGAACCAAATTTCGGATCCTTTAACGGGTCTTTCCTTTGACATTCCAGAAAAAATCCCTAGACAAAATCCTTGTAAACCAAAAACTCATGGTTTCCAGGAAATTCTTGACAGATTCCTTATTCAACCCATGACCTTACAAAAAGAAACCTTTAACCCTAGGAACCTGAATAACAATTCTCAGGAATATTCAGTCTAAATACAATTACTAATTATTGGTAATTATGTAATCGAAACAAAAGCCCTATTTGATACAGGGTCAAACCAAAACTATATTCCTGAATACCTTATTCCAATCCAACTTTTTGAATTCCTTAGAATAACCAACAATCCTAAACTTGATATTGAATTCAAATTTTCAAATATACAAAACCAATTCTCAGATACCTTCTTCTTGACTGAGTATTTGACTAACCATATCATCTTAGGAGCATTATTTCTCAATCAATTGGCTCATTTCCAAATTATCTATAAAGGGATAATATCCCAACTTTTTAAACAAACTAATTCTTTTTGCAGAAACATGGCAGGTGAAGGAAGTTCATCATCATACAATCCAGAAGAGAAAAACTGTCTCTTCGATGGATACTCTACTTGGCAACAAACCTCCTACGGAGAAATATCCAACAATCAAACTAATGAGTACCAAACATCATCAAATCAGAATCAAGCTAATTGTGAGTGGATCCCTGAGGAATCATCCTCGAACTGGATACCTGCGGAATCTACTTCAACTTGGGTACCTAATAAAACAATCTCAAATCAATTCCAAGCAATTGATGAGATTTCAACAATAAA
Source organism: Coffea eugenioides (assembly GCF_003713205.1). Classification (NCBI taxonomy): domain Eukaryota; kingdom Viridiplantae; phylum Streptophyta; class Magnoliopsida; order Gentianales; family Rubiaceae; genus Coffea; species Coffea eugenioides. The sequence continues at coordinate 68,191,909 of NC_040036.1, forward strand.
CTGGATCCAGGACAAACTTCGAGACGATGCATTCTCACGAATCTGGACAGAATATCACTACTCTGAAAACGAGCACAAAGAGTCCTAAATCAAAAATTTTGATAATATATTCTTTAACCAAGCCACCGGTGAAAGAATTCCTATCTATCATATACACAGACACAACAATGTTGGAGTAAAAGAATCAAACTATTCCGTAAAAACTTTGAAGGAACAATACTTCATGCAAAGAAGGTATATACAAAGAATGGCTCTCAACAAGTATTTATTTGAAAAACAAGGAGTCAATACACAACATTACAAGGAATAGATCAAATAAGCATCGAAAGAATTATCAGCAATGATTTGCTGAATAAATGCTTCTAGAAACATTTGAGCTGGCTCAATCGGAACAAAATTCAGAAAAAATCATTTTTATTGTAGCACTGAAAGCACTGTAGCAGTCCGGCAAATTACTGTGCAAACACGGAAACAAAAGACAAACGATGTACTGTAGCGCGCACTGTAATAGTACCGTAGCAAACACTGTAACAGGTACTGTAGTACTACGAAAATTTTGCTATAAATACCCCTCAAACCTAACACATTCCACACACCATTTCTTCAAGACTATTTCTCTCTCTAGTTTGAAGAAACTCTCCTCCCTCTCTCTACAAACTAGTTTTTAGAAACTTGTAATAGTTATAACATTCTAACTTGTTATACAAAAATGAAGGGGATTTATGAAGTTCATCATCATACAATCCAGAATAGAAAAACTGTCGCTTCGATGGATACTCTACTTGAGAACAGACCTCTCACGGAGAAATATCCAGCAATCAAACTAATGAGTGTCAAACATCATCAAATCAGAATTGGGAGTGGATCCCTGAGGAATCATCCTCAAACTGGATCCCGACGGAATCTATTTCAAATTGGATACCTGATGAAACAATTTCAAACCAATTTCAAGCAATTGATGAGACTTCAACAATAAACTGGATTCAGGAAACTGAAGAAGAAGAAAATCCATTCCTAATTCCTAGAGATCCTATTACTCAATCCTTCCAGATCAAACTCAGAGATGATACTTTCTCACGCCTCTGGATGGAATATCATTATCTTGAGAACGAAAGAAAAGAATCCAAAATCAGAAAATTTGACATCAGATACTTCAACAGGGATACTGGTGAAAGAATCCCTTGCTATAACACACACAGGTACAATCATATCGGAGCAACAAACTCAAACTATTCGGTACAAACATTGAAAGAACAATGCTTCATGCAGAAGAGAAACATTCAGAAAATGGTTCTCAACAAATATCTGCTTGAAAAACAAGGAATCAATGCACAACATTACAAAGAATGGATCAAAGAAGCATCAAAAGAATTATCAGCAATGATTTGCTAAACAAATGCTTCTAGAAACATTCAATCTGGCTCAATCGGGACAAAAATCAGAAAAAATCATTCTTACTGTAGCACCGGAAGCACTGTAGCAGTCCGGCAAGTTACTGTGCAAATACGACATAAAAGACAAACAATGCACTGTAACGCGCACTGTAGCAGTAAAACACTGTAGCGATACTGTAGCACTACGAAAATTTTGCTATAAATACCCCTCAAACCCAACACAATTCTTACACCATTTCTTCAAGACTATTTCTTTCTCTAACTTGAAGAAACTCTCCTCTCTCTCTACAAACTAGTATTTAGTTTTTTAGTTTAGATCAAACAAAAGAGCAAGCCTTGTGCAAGTTTCATATCCTGTAAGCTTTCTTATTCTTACATTCTGTTATTCTAACATTCAATCAAATGGTCGGCTGAGCCGCCTTATATCAATTTACTTATTCTTCTTTTATTTGTTTTGATTATACTAATCATACATGGCCGGTTATACCGCCTGATCAAACATTCTAATTTGTTCTTACATTTTATTTACTTTCAGTTTATATATGGTTAGTTCAACCGCCTATACTAACTAGTGGCAGTCCAACTGCGACCCACTTACTAACTCTTATGCTTTCCTCCTCTTAATTATTATTTATTTTCCTGATTTAAGAGGCTAACCCCTCGTCCCGTCTGGTATAATTCTGTCCCTGAGAGACCATAAAATGGGAATCATAGCCTGATACCAGATGGGATGAGGGGTTAGCCCCTTAAACCAGGAAAATAAATAATAATTAAGAGGAGGAAAGCATAAGAGTTAGAAAATGGGTCGCAGTCGGACTGCCACTAGTTAGTATAGGCGGTTGAACCAGCCATGTATAAACAGAAAGTAAATAAAATGTAAGAACAAGTTAGAATATTAGATCAGACGGTATAATCGACCATGTATGTTTAGTATAATTAAAACAAATAAAAGAAGAATAAGTAAATGGATATAAGGCGGTTCAGCCGACCATTTGATTGAATGTTAGAATAATAGAATGTAAGAATAAGAAAGCTTACAGGATATGAAACTTGCACAAGGCTTGCTCCTTTGTTTGATCTAAACTAAAAATTTAAAAATTAGTCTGTAGAGAGAGGGAGGAGAGTTTCTTCAAGTTAGAGAGAGAAATAGTCTTGAAGAAATGGTGTGTGGAATGTGTTGGGTTTGAGGGGCATTTATAGCAAAATTTTCGTAGTACTACAGTACCCGCTACAGTGTTTGCTACAGTACATCGTTTGTCTTTTGTTGCCGTATTTGCATAGTAATTTACCAGACTGCTACAGTGCTTCCGGTGTTACAGTAAAAATTGATTTTTTCTGAATTTTGTTCCGATTAAGCCAGCTTGAATGTGTTTTTAACAGATTGTAGCAGATAACTTTTGTTTTGTTTCTTGAATCATTTTGTCAAATTCAGGTGTTTGTACTCCCCATTGGTTTTTAATCCAATGTTTGTGAAGGTTTAATCTCTGAATTTTTCTTCGTCTTATGAAGATTTGATCCTTCAAGCTGCGAACTGTATAGTTTGTTGGTTTTGAAGCAATATTGTCATATTGGTGTCGAAGATGTGGAGGAATGCGTTGTCCAGTTTCGGTGTTGTAAAATACAACATCGAAATATCGAATTCTGTCTTCTCTGCATTGTTGTTTGTAAGAATAATAATCTTTAGCAATAGGATTATTAACAAGGTTGCGAGGTATCCAATTGTTGACTGATGTTGAGTCTGTCATTTTTCCTGCAAAACAGAATTTGTTAGTTTTAAAGGTTTAGAGAAAGGTAGAAGGGCATTAGGATCAAGAAATTGAGGTATCATGCCCTCATTTGTCGTAAGGTAAGGAATAAGTTTGTCGATAAAAGGTATTCCAAGAATAACATTGTTGGTTAGTTTTTTGGCTAGAAAAAAGGTATTTGGAATGGATAAGGAAGAAAACTGGATTTGAACATTTGTCAGTTTGAAGCTGACTTCAAGTTTAGATCCATTGGCTCCCCTTAGTCCTTCTTCGTTTTGTTCAAAGAATTGGGGTGGGATAAGGATTTCAAGAATACAACTTTGGTCTGCCCCAGTATCAAATAGGGCTTCAGTTTCGATTACATAATTATTGTTAATTAGTAATCGAATCGGGACCAAATGATCCTTGTCTTCCTTGGGTTTTTTGGATAATTGTTTTAGGAACTCAGTGTCTTCTTGGTTGATAGGTTCCTCAATTGGTGTTAGGTCTTGAAGAACAAGGTTGTTGAGGTCTTGTTTGGCTTTAATTGTCTTAATTTCATCTTTAAGAATATCAATTTTTGTTCGGAGGTGTTGAAGAGTCAAAGGTTTAATAGGTTTGGAGGGAAACCTATCAAGAATATCTGTGAGGTTGTAGGTTTTAAGAATTCTAGGGCCTTTGGTTAAAGGATTTGAAGAATTTGTGGCTTAGTTTAAGGATTCTTTGAATTTGTTTAAATAGAATTGTCTTTTCTCTATTTCAGGAGTGTCTTCAATGATATCCAGAAGAAGGTTTTGATCCTTTGTCAAAACATTGATAGTAGGACCTCCTTCTTCTTTGTCACTGGTGGTTTGGGAGGAAGAAGAAATTGAAATATTATTTTCTAGTTGATTGATATAATCTTCTTCTCTTTCAAAATTATCAGTTTTTTATTCGATTAGAAGATTTGATATCTAGGCTTTAATTTGGTCTTCTAGCCCCAAGATACTAATCCTTTGGTTGAATTTACAGTATCGAGCTATATGTCCAGGTTTATGACATTTGTGGCAAATAATAGGAGATGGGGTTGTGATTTGAGGAGGCTGTATGGGTAAAGGTTGTTTGGGTTGGTATTTGTTTTTGTAAAAGGGGGCTTTGTCAAGATGTTTAGTGGACTTGGGCCATTTGTGAGGTTTTTTGTAACAATTAGGAAGCCCAAACTGTTCGCAAAAGGATCCAAGGTCTTTTCTCCTTTGGCCTCGATCCTTTGCAAGCTGTCTGAGCATCTTGTCTTGACAGCACACCTTGAGTGCCACTTGTTGAATTTGGTTGGTTAACTGTCCATAGGTTATTGCTTCCCATGGTACAGTTTTATTGTATTGAGTCCTTAATTCTTCTCGAACGAGGTCTCGTAGTGATTTTGGAAGGCCATCAAGGAATTTTTCCTTCCAATAGGCCTTGTTGCCGTCTGTTCTTGAGTATATTCTGGTTAAGAATATATCCTTGTACCATCTAAAGTCTGAGAGACTCTTGCATTTGAGGTTGTTTAATAATTCTGATGATTTTCTCTGAATATTCCTGGATCGCTAATGAATGTCTTTGCAATAGTGAATATTAAGGTTGCCACCGCATCTGAGATAGTGTCTCCATCTTGAAGAATTGGCTCACCATCGGTATCCACTTTAATGGCATTGAGAATGTTATCTTTGTCTTCCGAGGTGAGGTGTTCATCCCACCATCCTTTTAGTTACCCAATAAATCCTGTTATTAGGATATGAGCAGCTAATTGGTCAGTACAATCATGTGATGTCCGATAGGCTGTTGCCACCATTGTCATTTATTGAAGGATTGTAAGAATATTTTATTCAGAAATTCCATCTATGCTCCATTCATATACGTTGTTAGCATTATATGAATTTTGCAAGATATTGGGTTTTTCTTCAAGAAGGATATCTGGATATGTGGCTCTGGAATAGTATAGTTTCTGTGGATTTTTCCAATTGGTAATCTGGTTTTGTGAAGAAGAAGAAGAGGGTTGATGTAATTTGTTTAAGGGTCAAAGATTCTTAAGGTTCTTCCTTGGTTATTGTGCAAGCCCTTTGACTAATACTTGCAGAACCTGGGTTATTTGACTCTTGTTTGGATATTGGGGTAGAGAAAGATTGTTTCATTTTGACAATTCATTTTTCTAATTGGGTTAAGGGTTTGTTTTGAAGTTCTTTCTGAAACTTGGTTGGTATTTCATGAGGTTTAAAAATTGGGTTTGATGAAGAGGTGGTTGTAGAAGGAGTTTTGGGAATAGATTGGGTTAAGAGACATTCTCCAAGTGTTTGGAGGTATTTGTTGGTATAGTTGTTTTGCTCATAGATTGCCTAGATGTTCTTGCTATTGATTGCGCCTTCATCCTGAGCATTTTTGAGCTTGAATGGTTTGGCGTTGATCTCCATTGATTTGTATGAGAAGGTGATTGACTTTGGTGGTGGAAGTTCTGTTTGGATTTCTTCTTCAGTTGTTTGCCACCTTTTTACCACATTTGTTGTTTGCGAAAAAGGATAATCAATCTCGTTTCTTTGTGAATATACTTCGAACCAATCGAAGAACTGAACATGTTGTTTTGTTCTTCTGAGAAACCCATAGAATTCTTCTTGTATTTTTTGTCGATGTTGTCCCTTGTATTTGTCAAAGAACCATTTTTTTTTGAATAATTGTTGTCTACATAAAATTATGTTCTGAGATTCTGTTTGCCAATCTGATAATCCATAGAAATCACCCTTAACTCATCAAGTTGAGGACGATTGTCTGTTATAGAAGAATATGTAGGAGATCTAGGAAGTCCTTCCTGCTCCACATCATTAGAGGATTCAACTTGGACCTCTGAAGGGATAGGTTTGCTGGCTGCATACCTTGCCTGTGGAATCTTAGAAGAAAGATCTAGATCTTGTAGTGTGGTTGAGATAGAAGAAGTCAGTGGCCTGTCTGAAACTGATTTTCTTCCTGTTGAGTATCTAAGCATATCTATACCAGTTGTTGATGAAGATGATGCCCTGAAACTCATAGATCTATCAAATTTGATTTGGACAGCTCCAGAAGCAAATTATTGGATGCTAGAAACTGTTGTATTTTGTATTGGATCTACTGAAGCTACTTCAGGAAGAACCCAGCTTTCCGGCAGTGAGATCTAATTCCGGATGATAGATGTTGGAACTGTAATCCGAGATCTAGCTAGATCTGTTTGGAATAGGATTGTCTCTCCTTTTTGTAATGTTCTTAGGGCTTCTGTCCTGAATGCTGAATTCATAACTTTGTATTGAATTCTATAAATAATAGTTACAGGAAAAGTCCCAATTTTGACTCTATACTTAGCAGTTTTTATGTTGAATGTTAAAGCATCTAGAATGTTTTTGTCTTTTAAAGAGACTGTAAAGGATGTATCTAGTCCTTCTCTTGTCATTGAATTCTAAGAATCTGCTATCTCTAAGACAAAGGAGTAGGGATGTATCTAGTCCTTCTCTTGTCAGAGGTTTAGCTGCGATTTGTACTAATCCAAAATGAATATAATTGTATTTTTCTTTATGTTTTTCTATTATTCTTTTGGATAATAGTTTAATTTCTTCATGATCAGCATCTAAAGCTATAGTTTGTTCTACTGTTTTAATTGTATAATCTGAAGTGGAAAACATCCACTTTCTATCTTTTTCGTATATATCAGTTTGAGTATATTTAGAAATTTTCAAATTGTCTATGTCTTGTATATGAATTTCTTCTTTTAGTTTGTTGTTTGAAGAAGAACTAGAAGAGGTAGAGTTGGTTCTAAACAAGAAAGCCATAAGTAAAGCAAAGCAAATAAATAAGCTTAAATAAATCAACTTTATATTCCTCTTTCCTTTGGCACAGAATCCTTCAGGATCCATGGAGGATAACCATTTTTCTAAACAGATTATAAAGGATAGTGTGAAAATTACAAAAAAAGATCTAACCTTTTGAAAAAGATTAACTATACATGACGACCATATTTCCATCATAATAAAAAATAGTAATAAAACTACAAGAATAGATCTAATTCCTTCGAAAAAGATTAACTATGCATGACGACCATATTTCTAAACAAAATCATAAGATTGATAGTAAAAATCTATTAACCCTAGATCTGTCCTTTTGGCACTTCACCGTCCTGGAGCAAACCACCCCAAGAACTTTAACATCCCTACAGTGTCAATTCCCATGGTCTTACCTGGATCGGATGCTAGAAATTACAGGCTCCATGCCCCTTAAACAGATCCAAAGTCATGTAATCAATACTAGCAAAATTATAATAAGTTTGAATACATTATATGGTAATCACGAAATTAACCAATCTCATCAGACAGATCTAAACTTGTAAATCTACACTAGTAACATCATAAATAAAGAAAGATGGTAATCACGAAATTAAGCAATCTCATCAGGAAGATATAAACTTGTAGATCTACACTAACAACATCATAATAAGTAAAGAAAGATAGCTATCTCCCCACTTTCCCCTCTGGCTCTGATACCAGACGGGACGAGGGGTTAATCCCTTAAACCAGGAAAATAAATAATAATTAAGAGGAGGAAAGCATAAGAGTTAGGAAGTGAGTCGCAGTCGGACTACCACTAGTTAGTATAGGCGGTCGAACCAGCCATGTATAACACAGAAAGTAAATAAAATGTAAGAATAAGTTAGAATGTTAGATCAGACGGTATAACTGGCCATGTATGATTAGTATAATCAAAACAAATAAAAGAAGAATAAGTAAATGGATATAAGGCGGCTCAGCCGACCATTTGATTGAATGTTAGAATAACAAAATATAAGAATAAGAAAGCTTACAGGATATGAAGCTTGCGCAATCCTTGCTCCTTTATTTGATCTAAACTAAAAATCTAAAAACTAATTTGTACAGAGAGGGAGGAGAGTTTCTTCAACCTAGAGAGAGAAGTAGTCTTGAAGAAATGGTGTGTGAAATGTGTTGGATTTGAGGAGTATTTATAGTAAAATTTTCGTAATACTACAGTACCCCCGCTACAGTGTTTGCTACAGTACTACTACAATGCGCTCTACAGTACATCATTTGTCTTTTGTTACTGAGTTTGCACAGTAATTTCCCGGACTGCTACAGCGCTTCCGGTGTTACAGTAAAAATGATTTTTTTCTGAATTTTGTTCCGATTGAGCCAGGTTGAATGTTTCTAGAAGCATTTATTCAGCAAATCATTGCTGATAATTCTTCTGATGCTTCTTTGATCCATTCTTTGTAATGTTGTGTATTGACTCCTTGTTTTTCAAGTAAATACTTGTTGAGAGCTATTCTTTGTATATACCTTCTTTGCATGAAGCATTGTTCCTTCAAAGTTTGTACGGAGTAGTTTGATTCTTTTACTCCAACATGGTTGTGTCTGTGTATATGATAGATAGGAATTCTTTCACCGGTGTCTTGGTTAAAGAATATACTATCAAAATTTATGATTCTGGACTCTTTGTGCTCGTTTTCAGAGTAGTGATATTCTGTCCAAAGTCGTGAGAATGCATCGTCTCGAAGTTTGATCTGGAAGGATTGAGTAAGATCTTCAGGAACTAGAAATGGATTTTCATCTTCTTCAGTTTCCTGGATCCAGTTTATTGTTGAAATCTCATCAATTGCTTGGAATTGATTTGAGATTGTTTTATTGGATACCCAATTTGAAGTAGATTTCGCAGGTATCCAGTTCGAGGATGATTCCTCAGGGATCCACTCACAATTGGCTTGATTCTGATTTGATGATGTTTGGTACTCATTAGTTTGATTGTTAGATATTTCTTTTGTCCAATGATTTTTCCTATAGCAAACTTACTCCTCGGGAAAATTCAAAAGAAAATTCTGCAAACAATAATCAGGAAGAAATTCCTAAATTATCTATATATTCTTTCATAACTTACAAACAGTTGCAGTTTGATAAGTTAAAGGTACTTAATATCGAGTACCCAAACCTCAAGGTGGAATCTTATACAGAGGAAACATGGTTATCCAGCAAATATAAGGGACAAACTGAGGAGACATGGATCTTCTGTGGCGACCCCACTTCCCCCTAAGGCAAACCAGAGGGTTGGCGGGCCGTCTGCCTAACTCTCGCCAGGACTCACGCAAGCAAACTAGCCAAAATCCTTCCGAAGTATAGCCTAAACTATTATAATATTGATCCTCCAAAATAGACCAATAACTAAAACCACATTAACTTTAGAGATAACAGCACTTTAAGATAGCGACTCGTCGATTCTTAAATACCTTACGCATTACAAACCACGGAATAAAGTCAAACAGTCCCATTTAACAAATTCATACAAGCCACATACATTCTTACAAGCCAAGTAACAAAACCAGGGTTTGCACTTTTCCAGTTTCAAGTGGCAACCCAAAACAAAACTATACTATTTAATTCGAATTACATTCATAACAAGTAAAGTAGATTTCAGGTCTTTCTCACATGCCAGAACCTGTCAAGAAAAACAAAATAACGTGGGGTGAGTTAAAATTCAGTGGTGCCCCAAAACATGCAATCACATAAAACAATAGCAAGTATTAACTTCAATTAAAGTAAACAATTAGGAAAGCGTTTAACAACACAAGATAGGATACAGGGGCTCTCAGGAGCCATTTCTCCACGAGTTTGATCAAAATTTTCCGTAGTCGACCCTCCGTCAATTTTCACTACCTAAGGTCCGTGTAGATCTTTTTATTTTTTTCTTAACTCCGACCACCAATCTTACCCCTGTCCCGGGCCCGCACGCCAAGCACGAAAGTGGTAATACTCGAGTATACCTTAGGGACTGGTCGAGGAATTCATCCAACGACGTTACGTCCAACAAGAGATTAGGGACTAGTCGAGGAATTCATCCAACAACGTTACGTCCAACAAGAGATTACCAGGTCAGGATAAGAGTCCTTTCCACCCTTAAGGTGTAGTACACTCCCCTGCCTAGTGATTAATAAGTGCAAGCAAGTATTCATGAAAACATTTCAAGCAAGTCACCACTCGAACGGCTAGTGTGATAAAGTACACACCGCTCACTTCGATGGATCAGAAATCATTTTTTTTTTCCAGATATCACATATCAAGTCAAGAAAGCGCTTTAATCAAGTAAGCATAGAACAAGTAGGGACACTCACCAAGAGTGAAGTCACAGGTCAAGTTGGGAATCGAAGTCCACGTCCTCGCTAAACCCTAAAATATCAAGTTTTAAAAACTATAAGTTTTGCTATACAAGTTCTAGGTTTTCGTAGGAAAGATTATTTGGTATATACCAGTTTATCTTTTCCAAAAATGACTCAACAATTTACTTAAAATTAAAACTAGTAAAAATGTTAAAATGTTTCGTAGGGTTTCTTGCCGAACAAGTTTCCTACGCCTTTCCAGTAAAATCATTCAAATCTCGTGTTTTTGACAATTTTCCTCTAAAATAACTAGTCAGGACAATTTTTCGAAAAACCTAGAGTTTAGAATTTTGTGCAATTATTTTTCTAAAAATAATAAGGCTAGTTTAAGCCAAAGAAAGAAATAGCTAGTTGGCAAGGTTTTAAAATCCCGACACACGAATTTCTAACGTTATCGTTCTATACCAAATTTTATAGTTCAATACTAGGGTAAAATATATTTAAATAGCTTGACTAAAGATACTCAAGTTCACAGGATCAAAACGGACTTCATGATTCCGATTCACATGCACATTATATCTCAGATTTGCCAATATAGTAAAATCACATTTCAACCAGCAATTTCACTAGGGTTTCATCAATCATTAGCCCTAGGTTCCAACAGATTCATTTCTAATCGAAATTTAAACAACTGACCAAGGCTTTGTCAATCATTAGCGCTTGGTATCCAACAATTACTTATTACAACAGATTAACCAAAATTTCAAATGTTTAAAGTCACTAACATGTATTTGAAACCAAGCACAGGATTTGCAACAATCTCTTATCCAAGATTGCCACCAATAATCTCATTACACGTAAACAAATGCAGATTAAACATTTTCCAGCAATTTATATTCCAAAGTATCCGTTCCAATGCCAAGAAATTCCATCGACTAAACCGCAAGTAGTTTATCAACCAACTAGAACTAATGACATGTAATTCCAGCAATTAATTCCATCAAAAATTTAACGCTCGTGAAAATCACTCAAATAGCCAAGTGTTTCATCAATCATTAGCTCTTAGCATCCAACAATCATCTGTTACAACAAATCAACTAACAACTCAACCCAAGAACATAAAAAAAATATCACGGCTAGCTCAATTCGCAACCATTCTAAGAATTCAGATTTTCCTTTTTTTTTTTCCATCCTCGGCTCATTTCAGCAACATGCATGATCCAATTAACTAACTAACTATCGGTTTTAAATTCCAAAATCAGGTTTAATTCAAAATCAGGTTCGGACATCATCAAGAAAATTAACAACCAACCAGAATTCTATCAAGGTCTTCTCGGTTCGCTTGCATGCATCTAGATTCTGTTCTACTTCAATTTTTCTTGCTAATTTAGGACCAAAAAACCTCATGCAAAGCACAATCATCTAGTTTTTAGTTAGCTAAATGCATGATTGAGCTCAGATTACCTCAGATTATCGAATTAAAGCTACAAATTTCCAGCTCAAGCTCTCGGCCATGTCACCAAATTTCTAGCAGCCTTTTCCAACAATTTCAGCCAAGTTTGTCAATGATTCACTAGTTTTTACTTCAATCAAACCTCAAACCAAGCATGCATCCAAATTTCTCTAAAGTATATGGAAAATTTGAAGTTTCTAAGTCACGTTACCTTATTTTATTTTTTTTTACAAAACAAGTTGAAAGTTAGCTCTCCTTCCTTTTCTTTCTCCTTGGTCCGAGCTTGAATAATGAGCAGCTTCCTCTCCTCCTTCACTCGCTAACTCTCTCGGCTGGAGCAAGGAAACAAGCCACTAAATGTCCCCCCAACTTTCTCTACTTTAACTTGGCTGGTACAAGGAGCAAGCCTCCAGATTTCCTCTTAACTCTCTCTCCTTTCTCTCGGCTGAAACAGGAAGCAAGACACCAGTTTTTTTCTCTCCACTCTCTCTACTTTTCTCTCGGCTAAATGGAGCAAAACATAGGGAAACTCTGACTAACGTTTCTCTTAAAATTGCAGCAGCTTTCACTCTTCCTCTCGGTTGAAGCTAATCAGTGAAGAAGCTAACAAAGTTTCTCTTCCTATCCTTCACTTTAGCTCTCGATTTTTGGTCGGTTAAAGAATGCAGAAATGGGAAAGCTATTTGGATGCTCTGTTTTCTCTCTCGGTTGTTGCTGCCTAAGAAAAAATGCAGAGTTCTCTCTCTCACTCTTTCTCACGGCTTTGGGTATGAAGATGGAGTGAAAGCTTTGCTCTCTGTTTTCTTTCTTTTATTTCCCCTCAGCCGTTAATATCAAGGTAGGAACACAAGGCTTCTTCAGTTAGTGGTTTGATGATTCCTAAGCTTTCCACTCAATCCATAGTCCACTGGTCGCATGGTGAATTTGCTAGAGTGAAGGGTTAGTTTAGTCCTTTAACATTATATCATTTATCTTACCAAACTGAAATTTTTCCTTAACTCACTTGTTAACTCCTAATCTTATTTCTATCTCCTTAATCTCATAAATTCTCACACATTTAATTTTTAGGAAATCAATAAAACAAGTAGCTTAGCACTAACATATATTTAATTCATACCAGTTACGGTATACCCCATGTTTTTATTTGGTTCGTACAGTTTGTTTTATACGTTTTAAATTTAAACGTTTAATTAATCTATGAATTAGTATTTAATAATTCTAACGGCGAAAATGGAAATAATACATGCCTAGTTAATTCGAGATGGAAGAAGGCTAATTAAATCTTTTCACATCTTGTCCGAATTTTCACTTAAGTCCTCATTCGTAATCTAATTCCGAAAATTTACCCTAAATGAAATTTGACTACTTACTAGTATACTAATCTCGCAAAAATTCAATTATCGAGATTTTAACGTCCTCAGTGTAATTATAAAGGGTTTTGACCTAGAATCGATTCCATCTTAATTCTAAGGTTTCCGATGGCACTTAACATTATTAACACTTAAAATTAGCTATCGACATTCAAGGAATTAATATTAAGGCAATAAATAATCTACATCAAGAAATATTAATTTATCTTGACAAAACCAAGTACTTTAATATTTTGGCACAATTATATTATTCATCACATAAAAATTGTTTTTACGCACTTATTTAAAGACAAGTAGAAATAATGCTAGAATTTATTAAAGAGTCAAAATGCAAGTGAAATATGCATGAATATATTTTATATTTTTTTGGGGTTCTCACATCTTCAACAAATTAAAGAGACAGTCTCAAATACAAGGAGTATCTAAAAAATCAGATCCATCAAAACTGACTAGATCTCGAATTGATATTCCAAGATCTATCAGAAGCATTGTAAATGGGAATCTTATTCAATGTTATGAAAGAATATCGTAAATATGGTCAAATCATACATGGTGAGAGATGGTACCTATGCAATCTCATCATATGGTCATCTAGAAAGAAATTCTTATACCAAAATTATAAGAAATTATAACAGAATTATAATTTGACTTCCCCCTCTGGCTCGAATCCATCTAGAATTGATATCAATTCCATCATAAACAAACTAGTAAAATAAGGACTCTTATTTGTTCTTCAAAAGTCTTCTTGGATCACAATACAAGGAGAATAATCCCTGGGAAGAAACAACTTGTAAACAGGACCAACAAGCATGCTGGTTTCCCAAACCAATAGAAGATCAATCCCAAGAAAAATATCTTGGATTCTTTTACAAACAGTTTAGGCCATTGAGCTACCATACAAGGCCCAATAAACAACCCAAATCTATGAGTCTCAAAAACCTTTTTTCTTCTACAAAATAACCAGCCTTGTCCATTTTTGAAATCCATGAACCAAGACAGATAACCCAATATGACAAATCCAACCAGATCAAAGCTCAACTGTCAAATCCTCTGATCGAATCAGATATTATCCAATCTGAACGAAAGGAAGATTATGACGAATATATTTCAACATCTTCTTTCCCAATCACCAGTGATGAAGATGAAAAAGAAGAACATATGGTCAATGAGATGACCAAAAATCAGAACCTTCTTTTCAGCATCATTGAAGATATTCTTGAAATAAGACAAACATACTTGAATCAAATTTCGAATCCTTTACCGGGTCTTTCCTTTGACATTCCAGAAAAAATCCCTAGACAAAATCCTTGTAAACCAAAAACTCATGGTTTCCAGGAAATTCTTGACAGATTCCTTATTCAACCCATGACCTTACAAAAAGAAACCTTTAACCCTAGGAACCTGAATAACAATTCTCAGGAATATTCAGTCCAAATACAATTACTAATTATTGGTAATTATGTAATCGAAACAAAAACCCTAGTTGATACAGGGTCAGACCAAAACTATATTCCTGAAAACCTTATTCCAATCCAACTTTTTGAATTCCTTAGAATAACCAATAATCCTAAACTTGATATTGAATTCAAATTTCCAAATATACAAAACCAATCCTCAGATACCTTCTTCTTGACTGAGTATTTGACTAACCATATCATCTTAGGAGCATCATTTCTCAATCAATTGACTCCTTTCCAAATTATCTATAAAGGGATAATATCCCAACTTTTTAAACTAACTAATTCTTTTTGCAGAAACATGGCAGGTGAAGGAAGTTCATCATCATACAATCCAGAAGAGAAAAACTGTCTCTTCAATAGATACTCTACTTGGCAACAAACCTCCTACAGAGAAATATCCAACAATCAAACTAATGAGTACCAAACATCATCAAATCAGAATCAAGCTAATTGTGAGTGGATTCCTGAGGAATCATCCTCGAACTGGATACCTGCGGAATCTACTTCAAATTGGGTACCCAATAAAACAATCTCAAATCAATTCCAAGCAATTGATGAGATTTCAACAATAAACTGGATCCAGGAAACTGAAGAAGATGAAAATCCATTTCTAGTTCCTCAAGATCTTACTCAATCCTTCCAGATCAAACTTTGAGACGATGCATTCTCACGACTCTGGACAGAATATCACTACGCTGAAAACGAGCACAAAGAGTCCAGAATCAGAAATTTTGATAGTATATTCTTTAACTAAGACACCGGTGAAAGAATTCCTATCTATCATATACATAGACACAACCATGTTGGAGTAAAAGAATCAAACTACTCCGTACAAAATTTGAAGGAATAATGCTTCATGCAAAGAAGGTATATACAAAGAATGGCTCTCAACAAGTATTTACTTGAAAAACAAGGAGTCAATACACAAAATTACAAGGAATGGATCAAAGAAGCATCGGAAGAATTATCAGCAATGATTTGCTGAATAAATGCTTCTAGAAACATTCAAGCTGGCTCAATCGGAACAAAAATCAGAAAAAATCATTTTTTACTATAGCACCGAAAGCACTGTAGCAGTCCGGCAAATTACTGTGCAAACACGGCAACAAAAGACAAATGATGTACTGTAGCGCGCACTGTAGTAGACTGTAGCAAACACTGTAGCGGGTACTGTAGCACTACGAAAATTTTGCTATAAATATCCCTCAAACCCAACACATTCCACACACCATTTCTTCAAGACTATTTTTCTCTCTATCTTGAAGAAACTCTCCTCGTTTTTATAGTTTTCAGTTTTACTCACCAGCCAATCTTGATGAAACTTATCTTGCAATTAATTAATTTGGGGAGGGTAAAATATATAAGGGTTAATAATGCTAATAATGGCATGTTAGTTAATTTAGGGAGTGAAAAATATGTAAGTGTTTCTTGTTTTTTTGACTTTTTTAAATTGAATTTGATTATGTTTTAAAAAATTTTGTTTCAGCTTTAAGTTTTGCAATTTGATTTTAATTAGTACTCTCACCAAAATCAAGCCAAGTTAATAAGTTAAATCATTCAAACCACATAGAATCAAAAAAATTTTAAGCATTACTGAATTAAAAGTAAAAAAAAAATTGTCAGCATTGAATTAAAGCTTTTAGAATATTAAAGACCAAATCAAATTCGGGATCAAGTTGAGAAATAATTGATATCATTTATCTATGAAATAATTATTCAACAAGTAAAAATCAATCATTGGTAGACTTGAAATTTAGAAAAGTATTAGTTTCATCCCTTCAAATTTAATTAAGTAGCATTTAAGCCTCTTTTCATTAGAGTTTGTATTAAAATTTCATAAATGGTGTATTATAATCACATAATAAGCATGTCAATTGTTTTATTTTCAATATTGTTGATTTTTAAATTAATAATATTGCACAGATAAAATTTTTATATTACTTATAGTTAAACAAAAATAAGGTCCTTGACATTGGTTGATTTGATGAAGAATATTTTTTTTTAGGCCAAAAAGGACTTAAAATTATAGTTTATATAATCATGATTCTAAATCATAGCATCACATGACTCTACAATCTAGAGGTGTAGAATCAATACAAGATCGTACTTGATAGGATATAAATGTAGTTCATTTATATGTATAAGTTGCCAGTTAACTATGTTATTTGGACTTTATTTTGAATGGAAATTACTTATTTTTGTTCTTATATTGTTCGAATAGATGAAGAGTTCAATTGCGAAGAAAATGGATCAAAAACTTGGTGCAAAGAAGTAATGGAAGAAAAAGAAGTGAAGAGGTAGGAGTTTGGCAGGAATAACATATTTTAGTATTTTGGTAATAAATTGAGCTACCAAAATCTAATTAAGATGATTCTAGATTCATTTTGAAGTTAAGAGAATGACCTACAATTCTTTTAAGACATCAAAATCCAGTTCATATGTTTTCATGGTAAAAAATCCAAATTACTAAAGTATAGTTTCACTATGATGCTCTTTTGGCCAGTTTTCAGTATTTTGGATATATCTTAGCATTTAGGACTCCAAATGACATGATTCTTGTGAAATTGGAAATGTAATTCAAAGAGTTACAACTTTCATGTTTTGTACATAAGTTGATTCAACCTCCTTTATAAGTAATTTGGCTTCAAATATGATCCACGCACGGATCCTTGTAGATCCGCCCAAGGATCCCATGTCCTGCGCCGAACATTGAAAGGGACTACACGTCAGACTTTCTCGGATTCTGATAGTTCGTGAGCGTCGAAACAAGTTCAGGGCTGGACTTAAGGTCAGTCTTTGAGCTAGACTTTATTGGGAAACATGCTCAAACTCTATTTTTGGCAGCTTTTCAAAATCTAATCCTACCATACTTCGGTCACAACTTTAGGAAATTATAAATAGGAGCACTTTAGGTCATCTTTACGTTAGAAAACACTTGTCTAAACATTAGTTCTAGGATTTTTTCTTTGAGATTCAAGAATCAAAGTTGGAGATCTAGGCACGAATTTAGAGTTTCATCAACTGGGAAGTTCTACATGCTCTTTATTCTAAGTCTTGTATTTTTCAATATTGAATTCTTGTTTACTCTTTACAATTATGATGAACTAAATTGTTTCTAGGGTTAGAGTTTTGTGAAGGAGTTTTGATTATTTATCCAAGTTAAATTCTTGACATTTTTCTAGAATTATCTATCTTAATTTAATTACATGTTTGTGTTTGGTCAGCATGGACATGCTCTAAGGGTTTGTATTAAACTCAGAGGGGATATGCAATTGTGTACTAAATAAGTAAACATACTTACTCTAATCACAAGAGTAGATTACAAATTTAAGATTTTAAAGAGTTTAATTAAATACTTATGATCTTGAAAGAGGCGTGAAATTTAATTAGGTACAATTTAGATGTATTGAGAGATAATCTAAAGTACTTGTGTGTGATGTATTCTTAGATTATTAAGAAAATAATTGGATAATTAATTCTAACTCTGGATCAAGATCTAATACCGTAGTCTCTTGCCAATTATTTTCTCAACCCTATTTTGTTCAATTTGACTATTTGTTCTTATTTCTTCTTTAGATATTAAACCTCTTGAATTTGGATTTTATTGCTTTCTTCTCATAATAATTAAAGTAGGTAAAATTAACTCATCCTTGTGAATTCGGCCCTGAAATATTCCAAGCAACTACGTGCTTGTAGGAATTAGTAGATCAGTACTAAATCAACAATTGTTACGAAATCGTAATAGGATCATTTAAGATCGTTTAGAATTACATCGAATCGTACACGATTGTAAAATTTAGATAGCAATTTGATTTAGGTTTGTTACTTGTTATAGCTCTGCTATTGAAATTTATAATTAAATATTGTCTGAAATTAAGCTTACCATTGAATAACTCTTTTTAAAAGGTTTACATATTAGAATAGAGGCCCAAGGAAAGTACTTGCAAATCCATATTAGAGAAAGCACAAAAGAGCCTTACACTTGATGTGAATAATCCCAGCAATTTAAAAGCAACAAAGGCTCAACTTACTGAATTCAATCTAACTCTATCAAACTTCATTCAGAATGTGAATGGGTAGGAAAGAAATCCAAATATTATGGATAAATGTATAATAAATGGCATGAATAGGAAAACGTCTGAGTCTAGTTTCATGGGGATTGATCATAAGATAAAAAGGATGTCAAACTTAGTCTAAAAGGAGCTTCTATAAATTTTGATTTAGATACCAGAAGCAGCTGTCCCTTTCTTGGCATCAATTGAACTGTTTTCCAGACAAATTACTTTATAAGAGTTAAAATGTTGGTAGTTGGTAGCGTGTTACAATTTCTTTCAAATACACTCTCATATGGTTCGAATTTGTTTACATGTTGCATTGTCAATTGGGAATCCAATATAGCTCAATGGTTGAAGAAATTTTGCCCCTTTTTTGAGTTATGTCTGTCTATATTTATACAACTTTTGACTTTATGAACCTTACATTACCCGAGAGAGAGAGAGAGAGAGGGAGAGAGAGACTATCTTTATTGCAACATCTATGACTAACAGTGTAATTTTCCGCTGGAAATCAGAAATTGATAATAATGGAAGGTGGAATTTCTAAACATTCATCATCCTGCACTAAAACAAAAAAATTTACAGAAGGATTGTTCTGCTTTCAAAATTTGCTATGTGTGTCCCAATTACATCTTATTATGCTTTTTGCATCATAAAAACGGATATTCATCGGAAAACAGAGCAAAAACATAGTATTAATGAACCATACGTGCAACAGAATTCCTTTGATTGGGAAGCTTTCTACATCATCATCATCATCGTATTGTTCAACGAAATGATCAGCTCTCAAACTAACTAGTACGCAAACAATCAAACAGACTAAAAGTTTCAGCTACAAATGAATGTCTCAGAAAATCAAAGAACTCATGCAGAGTTTCAATCCAGCAACAAGAAAATGATCCACTAGGAAATAACAGTGCCACCTAAGTATTATCGAGTCTTTATGGCCTAATTGAACTGCTCAGTCAGCGAAATGCTTGATGTTATAGCAATAGTAGAACCATGAAACTGGCTAATTCAAGAAATCATTTATCATCATCAAAGGACTGAAGCCATCCTTATGCTGGCATCAAATTCTTCCATATCAATGGCCTTCTTGAAAAAGGGTTGCTCCAGAATCTGCTCCACTGCAGTCAGATCAAAATTATCGAGGCACATCAACACTACTTCCAAGAAATCCCTTGAGAATTCTCTCTCATCAGCATTATCATCTGAGAATTCTCTCTCATCGGCATTATCATTCTTATTCTTGGGAATGACCTTCAAATCCTTCTTGAGTTTCTCTGTCAGCGCTACTATACCTTTCTTCTTCTTCTTCTTCTTCAATTTTTCCTCCAGGTGCTCACCACAACAAGGCTTCACCAGCTTCTCCAGCACAGGCAATTTGATTGTCGATTTCTTGAGTTCTTCATCAGCAATTCCCAATTTTTCCTTCCCTTTCTGCATGGCTTCTTCTTTTAATTCTTGATCATCAGAAACTTCTAATTTTTCCTTCCCTTTCTGCTTGGCCATTTCTTTCCCTTTCGGATCATCAGCAAGTTCCAATTTTTCCTTTCCTTTCAGTATTGCCTTTTCTTTCATTTCCTGATCGTCATCAATTACCAATTTTCCCTTTCCTTTCTGTATCTCCTTTTCTTTCAGTTTCTGATCGTCAGCGCTTTCCAATTTTTCCTTCCTTTTATTCTTGGCCTTCTCTTTCCCTTTCTTATCAGGATAGGCCAATTTCAGCCTCAAAACCCTGGTCATATTGTCGGTAAATCTTACCCACTTTTGAAGCCCATTGCAGTCTCCTGGTAAAGAACCGTAGCCCATCTCCAAAGCGGCAATTCCCAAACCCCATATGCCATTAGTGGGAGCTTCACCTTCTTTCCATGCAGCTCCACCTGCTTTCCCTGAGTGCTCCGTCAGATCAGCAACAAGCTTAATGGTGATGGGATCTTGCTCAGCATCAACACAGATTTTACTGGACTCAACGGGATTATGAAAACTGGACTTGGAGACGGGGAGAAAATAGAGAGCCGTCAGAACGTCTCGCATAATGATGGCTATGGAATCTTCAGGCATCCCATTTGGGAATCCTGTACGGATTATGTGTCTCAGGGATCGCTCTTCCGGAAAGACTTCACCAGTAGTAAGGAAAAGGATGTTCGGGCAGTCGTCTGCCCCTGACGAAGTTGCCATTTTCCTTGAGCTCCTGATCAATGTTCTTGTTGCCTTTTTTTTTCGTTTCTTGGAATTTCTGGGGTTGATTCCTTTCACTTTCTTGATAGAAAACTTTGAAGAAGAAACTATGATGGGAAATGGGTAGTGAGAATTGAAAAAATGGGCTGGGAGGGAAAGAAGTGGGATTTGATGGTCGAATATATAGAGAGCATTGGGAGATGGTTTCCGCTCTTGAATGCCGTTCTAACCGTTAGAAGGCGGTTAGAGGGTGGCCCCAAAAACTAATAGATACATTGAATAGAAAATTATTATTATTCATTTACGGCCCTATGATGAATGATGTCGGGCATCCCATTTGGGAATCGTGTACAGATTGCCATGTGCTGTGCTGTTTATTTAAATTTCTTCTATCATCACGTGATAAATGGAATTGGCACTGAATTTGGTATCGAACAGTGGCATAGAGGATCCCAACTGCCAACAGTTTCAAGTTTATGGTTACAGCAAGAAAGGTGCCTCATTTTCCACAGGAAACAATAAATTCTAAAATCCTCGGCAGGCTTCCAGTCAAATCACTGTTGAGATTCAGATGCGTAAACAGGCTCTGGAATTCCATGATAACTAATCCGAGATTCAATCGTCGCAATTCTAGATCTATGGCACTTTTTATGTCGGAAAGCCATCGCACGGACTTATCCTACTAAAAATTGCCTTGGTTGCAATTCATTGATGAGGAAAGGCTCCATCCAACGATTCCGTGGGTGAAACCCGGGAGGGGTTGTAAAGGGCTTATTGGGGCTTCATGCAAGGGTTTATGGCTTATGATTCTTGGAACTTCTTTCTTCTTACTTCTTAGTCCTTGCGGAATCCATCGATTGCATACTTTTGCCACGTGTTTGAACTGGATTATCTATCTGGTCCTGAGTCTGTAAACATTGCAGGGTTTTGCTATGACTCGTCCTCCGAGGATTATAAAGTAGGTGTAAAGCTTCTGTTTCTAGTGGAGAATTTTGGCAAATCTGTCTTGGTAGCTACCTTGAAAGACAAACCTTGGAAAGAGTTGAAGCTTCCTCATAACGGTTGGGAGCGAGGAAGGGCAGTTTTTTTGCAATGGAATTCTGCACTGGGAATGGGATGCTTATGACACTGATGTGGTAAATCATGGACATGGTAAAAGGATTATTGGTTTTGATCCAAAGACTGATGAAATCGCTGAGGTTCCATTGCCTCAGTGCAAGAATAGGAAAGACATCCATTGCCTCAGTGCAAGAATAAGAAAGACGATGTCATACTTGGTCTGGGAATTATAGAATGCTGTCTTTGTATGGTTCGTTGGGATAATTTTAGTTCTTTTAAGGGGAATTTTCAGTTAATGGTGATGAAAGAGTAAGGTGTCGAAGAATCATGGACTCTCATGTTTGAAATAGTGAAACTATTTCCTGAAGTATCAATTTCCAGTCAGTTGATCCCTCTGATGCTTAATAAAAATGGTGAACTGTTAATGATCATCAACTACCAAAGGATTGTTAGTTACAATCCACAAACAGCTGAATACAAATCCATAATACCTTGCATATGTTTTGTAACGTATTCAAGTGATGTATTTGTCGAAAGTTTAATTTCCCCTACTGGCTATAATTGGAACAAAAAGCAACATCAATGCTTTAAGCAGTCCATAATCTAGTCGGTCAATTATCTACAGAGATTATGCAGAGGAGCAGTAACGAGAGTTGTTAATTTAGGAAAGCGCAGTAGCTCATATTCAAGTGTTTGATGAGATAAAATCCTCCATCTATATGTGATTATCTTCTATTTGGTAGTTTATTATAGCATAGTAGCTAAATACTTGGATAAATTTTCAATGATCTTAAGTAGATCGTAGCAATATATGTCATTTTTCTCCAACTGCATGTTAGTATTATTCATCCCACCACTTTGTGGATTGGATTATAGTATTATTGAGTTGTAACTAGTTTGGATTAAACACATAGAGTTGTCTAACCAACTGTACTCTGTTGTATCTGAGACAATTTTGATAGGTATTAGATCTTAGCATGTTTTGACTTTGTTTTTGCAACAAATCAGATTCTGATAACTCCTAAATTCGCTTTCTCCTACGAAAGCAGGAGATGGAAGTGTTATCTATATTCCTTCATGTTATTTCTTTAAGAGAGGCCCCCTAGTAGAATTAATAGAGCAACTTTCTTTCTTTCCACCTAAAGCCAACTCTTCAGTATCGATTCAATCAAGTTAGGCATTTTACAGGCTGAAAAAAATAGCCTGAGATTGAGATGGAACTAAATCGTGAACTGTGTATACAAAAAATATGAAACTGTATCTTTGAGGTTCCAAAGATGAACAATGGGAAACATAAGGAACTATCTGTGCAATTTTTGACCGACTGTTCTCTGTTGTTGTTGAGATGGTTTTGGAATTTTTTTTCTTTTTGTTGACGAGGGAATCCACAACCGCTACCCAAAAGTGCGCATTAGGTAAACTCCGCCCCGTGCCATAACCCAGCAACCACACTAGGCTAGCCTTTTGTGATGAACGGATGTCTCAGAAGAGATTCAAACCCAGGTTGGGATTTTAGTTTGCTCGTTGAATTGGTTAATTTTTCATGATTTTTTTTCTTTTAGTTAGGCCAAGTAACAGATTAGAGCAACTTTTCCCCGTCCCAAAGAGTAGCCTGAGATGAATGTGAGAATAAAACAGTGCATCAAGAGACATATTGTATTGTTAACAAACTGTTTCTGTTGTATTTGAGACAACTGTGATACGTGTTAAGCTTTAGCACGTTTGGATTTTTGTTTGCTTGTCCAGTTGATTAGTGTTTTCGTGTTTTTTTCTTTTAGTTGGCTACACAATAGAATGAAACAACTTTCGTCCCATCCAAAAGCCAAATTGTTTCAATTTTAGAGACTGAGAAGAGCAATGCAAAACTCAAGGAACTATTTTTGTAATCTTTACTCCATAAAGAAACTGTTTTCAACATATTGATTTTTTTCTGCAAGTGTTTCTTTGGTTAGTTTGCCTATCCTTACAAAGCGAATGGAATTGCAAACCCCAAATGGAGTTTGCCTATCCTTAACAAGTCATTGTACATAATTGCTTCACGTTCGGCATTGCATCTACTTGCATTTAAAATCGAGTAAGGACTAATTTATTTAGCGATGGAAAAACTAAGAATATGTAAGAAATCACATTTGCCAAGTAATTAAAGGTACTTTTTGCAATCAATATAAATACACCTAAATACAACAACAAATTCCATGTTCTTAATATTAATCTCATACAAAGATTGACATTATGAGTTTCACGACGTGTAGCCTTATATATACATGGGGTGACAGAAGGTTCTTGAGAGATGAGAAATGGTATACAAGAGTTAGACTTTGGTTCAAATTATATTCTTGCATAGGGTTTTCTTTTCATAATAAAGAACAGATTTATTTTCGCAAACGTAGGTTCAATAATAAAGTCGAATCATGTTAAACCTTGTGTGTCATTTATTTTTTATGCTTGTGACTTGTTTGTCACTAAATTATTGTATTTTTTATGTCTCAATAGTCGTGTATTTCGCACTTGGATGCCAGCAATATTTTTGTAATCTTTACTCCTTAAAGAAATTATTTTCAACTTATTGATTTTTTCTGCAAGTGTTTCTTTGGTTAGTTTGCCTATCCTTACAAAGTCAATGGAATTGCAAACCCCCAATGGAGTTTGCCTATCCCTGAGAAGTCATTGTACATAATAGCTTCTCCTTCGGCATTGCATCTACTTGCATTTGAAATTGAGTAAGGATTAATTTATTTAGCGATGGAAAAACTAAGAATTTGTAAGAAATCACATTTGCCAAGTAATTAAAGGCACCCTTTGCGATCAATATAAATACACCTAAATACAACATCAAATTGCATGTTCTTAATATTAATCTCTTAGAAAGACTGACATTAAGATTTTGGGGTTGGAACAAACTTATTTGCTAATGTTTAACATCATATATCAAGTCAATTACACTCTTTTAGGATGAAGTAAACACAAAATATGTCTTCTAACATTGTTTTTAAACATGAACAAGAAGATCAATTTCAATACCATAAAACCAAACCATCACATGGCAATGAAACTACTATGTTAGGCGTTGAAATCTTTGGCTGCAACGGAAAGGTGCATGTGATTGCTCTGAAAACTAGCCACATCTTCTTCAAGCATGTTAAGCCATGCTTCTATTCCCTCCCCACAACTTGTACTCATCAAAATCACAACATTCTTGAAAGGAAAGGCTGTAGTAGACACCCATGTAGGCTTACCCCAACCAAAATCCACCTCATACACGGGAAATCTACACCAACTGCTAAAATTGCACAATTCTACATCTCCCTTAGAAGCCAATTCCACACTTTTCTTTAGAATTTCTAGATACTCATCTCCATTTTGCAGTTTCTTCACATAATTGCTATTGATATTTCTTATTGCCTTCCTCAAATCACCGACAAGATTCTCGTACATATTCTCTCCCTCGAGCATTGGAATGGCTACGGTATGCGTCCATATGTTTCCAAAGGCTTGATCCTCAGGGGCTGGATTCATTCTAGGTCTCATGTTCACGGCATGGACTGCTGCAACCACCTTAGCTTTGGATGCATCAATGAAATGCCTCCAAATAAAGGCTGAAACAGCCTCAACACGTGTAGGATCCTTCACAAGAGATGAAGCAGCAGCTTGTTTAAGTTTTGCCAGCTTTTCTTTGTCAAAGACAAACCGTTTAGTAACGATTTTTTCTTTGGTCATGCCCGTTGTTGGCTTGAAACCAAAGCTGGACATGTCTCTTGGTGGAAACAAACTAGCCAACTCAAAACTAGATGGTACAATTTCAGAAACTTCGCTGCAGCTTTTAGCCCATGCATTCATGAAAGTCACCAAGGACGTGCCGTCGGCTATTTTATGCGATAATTGCACTCCAATAGCTATGCCTCCACAATCAAAGAAATTGATTTGGATAGCTAGAAGGATAGTTTTAGCCTCAGTCAAGCCAGGGCCTTTACTATTAAGCTCAAGTGGCAGATACTGTTTCAGCTCCTCCATTACAGGTTTTTCTATGACCTGCAAGAGGTTAGAATGGACTTGAGCCTCAATACATAAAGCACCATCATCATTGCAATCAATTGAAAAATTCTTGCTGCAAATCCTTCCTGCTAAGGGATAAAATTGAGTCAAGATGTTGGATAAAGATTGCTTTAGCAATTGAGAAATTTGGTCACGGTCTTGGAAAGTTTCTAGTTGATTGGTTTGATAGAAGAAAATAAGAGGGATAAAAACAGGTGGTGCAATCTGGTCTAGGAAGGATAATTTGTGGTCTCTAAGGTGATGAGGTGTTGGAGATGAAGGTTTGATCATCTCCTTTGATAGTATCTCCAAATTGGCCACCATTTTTTCTGGTACTTTTTGAAGCTTCTTATGAGACAATCTTTGAAGACACAAGAAGTCAATGTGAAATGAATTTTGGCTTTACTTGTGTTGAGATTCATCTTTGTGGCTTGCCTATATATAGGACAAAAGGTAGCAACCATCAGAGCCTAAAAGTCGGAAAGATTTAAAACAAAAAAAAAAACAACTAATTTGATACAGCCGCCAGAATGGTAATTAACATATGTAATAATACTGTTAGACGTTAACTGGCATTTATTTGGGCGGCAATGCAGATTACTTTCATTTTCTTCTAGTAGGTTTGAAGGTGGAAATGATGTTTACCAGCAGAAAAAGGTGCAAGCTAGGTGATTGTGAAGAAAAAGAATTACAACGAAGCATTATTTTGCAGAATGAAACATTCAAATCTATGATTTCAATATATATACACAACCGATCTGTTTGTTGAAGATTTAATGTCCCCCCCAGTTGTCCTAATTCTCAAGGGACCGATAACAACTTAGCATTGTTGAAGAAATATGCTAGCTCAAGTTTGAACTGAAATGTCTATTTCTCTCCATTAATAACTGAAAGCTAATTATTGCATAAAAATTCTTTACTTGAACGGCAAGAGTTCTATTCTACCATTGTTATGGTCGACCAAATCACTTCAGCCTTCTAAAATAATCTTGAATTTGACTGGAAAGATAAACTTGAAACAAAAAAATTGCTAACATATCTGAATACAGCCATGTCTGTGTTTCTTTAAATAGTTTTCAGTGAATTTTTTTTTTTAAAAAAAAAAAAAGGAGTAAGAGTAAGATAATTGTAGTGAGATATCAGGTAACAGTCAGATTATTAACTGATTATGTTATTGCAGATTCAACTTATATGCACCACACTGCAAAAGTAAAATTTAGACAACAAACTTTTCCAAATTATATCAATAACTCTACTCATCTTCCTTGACAGAACAAGGAGATACGAAAGGTCTTTTTATGGTGAACATTACTAATACTTAACACTTCACCGCTAACCATTAATAATACTTTACCCAAATACAGCAATAATACAACAACAAAGGGTCTTCCTTCACAAGTTCCATGCATAATTATAACAACAATAATAAATTAGATCAGCACCGCCCTGCATGGCTGGCAGCCTGGTACAAAATTTCAAACTCCAGCAATCCACCATTGATTTTTGCAGCCAATGCAAATCGTATCCCATGTGGAAAATCAAATTGCCAGCCAAAATTCTTGGAGCTATCCTACAATCACTTTTGGCAACTTTGTCAACATAGAAAAAATTCTGCTTCAGCTTTCATATTTTGCTTACAAGCAAGAATATGAAATCAATGTCACTTGCATTTCCCTTTTAATGAAGAAATATAGAAGTCAACAGCAATGTTCTGTCAAACTAAGGATGAAGAATTTCTTGTACGCGTCGCTAGCCCAAAGTCTGTAAAGGGCTGTGAGTCATCACCAAAAACTTCGATCAAAAAGCTTTGACCAGCCTACAATAAGATGCACAGAGGAAATTTTGGCCAATACAAGTTCTTTCAATTAGTAAGTACCGAATGCTAATATAAGAACTACACTGATGAATAATTTATAAATATTCTCTGAGCGATCTATAGTTTTAAGAGTATATTCTGATTCATAGTGATAACTGGATCCGAAATCACCCAAAAAATTTTCTTATAACAATAAAACATAGAGGAAATTTTGCAAATAATTGAATCTAGTAGGGTTTTATCTTGTGTTTGACATGATTGATCTTTGAAGTGAATGATAGGATGAAGCTTCTACCAAAGCATTTCCTAGCTGCAACAGCAGGCGGCAACAACCTGTATGTCAACGTCACATGAAATGCAATGCCGACCATTCATGTTATACAGAGAATATTTTGCTTTTTTGGTTCCAATTGGAATGGATATCTTCTATCCTGATTAATGTATTATCCTGACTCAATGCATATTGCATGAATACGAAAATGTGGGTCACAAAGGCGATAAAGAATTCTTTTCGTGCACAAAATTCCAAATTTTTTGCTTGCAGAAGAAACTTCAGACCAAGGGAAGTTGACAATGCAGTAATGCCAAAAAGTCTTTTTGATAGGTTTGATCAAGAATCAGAGGAGCCCAAACAAAATCAAAAGGTGGAGAGTACAGGCAAATTTACCTGTGTGGAGAGTTAAAGTCAACCAATTATTATTTACAGGGACATAAGTACATCGAATTCAGGTAGCTAGGCATGTTCACGGGATAAGGGGCGTCTTGCAATTAGTAGTGTAGAGTGAAATAGATTAATCATGGGGATTGGTTTGTTTTGAAATTAAATAAACATAGTCGATTATGGGACATAAAAAAATTCATTAGGTGTTAAAATTTGTTATATATATTTTTTTGATAGGATGATATTATTTGCGCTTTTATTATGTTATTTGCACTGTCATTACCCCTTTTTTATTTTAATGAAACCATATTACCTCTATTTTAGTTTCTTCTTCTACGCTAATTGGATATCTAGTAAAATTGGCTCATGGGTAAGATAAAGAAATTAGGATGGGGTAAAATAGCTAATATGGTCTCATCTAAATTGAAATGAGATAGTGAGAATATAAATAACATCAACGTCACCCTTTTGATATTGTTGTATCAGTGTATGCATCATCGGACGTTATTGTTGCTTCGCATTCCCATGTCAATTTCTAGGCCGTTTGGCTTGTAATTCCCTATTCAATGGAAGGAGAACCCACAAAGGATTGCTCTGGGCAGCTGCCTAGCCAATGGGAAGAAGTTGGCTAGTGTACTTTGAGACCAAGGAAATGGCACATCCTTGGAGCACGCGGGAGGGAGGACCACTTTTACTCCTAAAATGTGCATTTGTCTTTCAAGCTAAGAAGAATTTTAGCCCCACTGATAAAGGAACCCATGGGCTGGGCATTTTCGGGGCATGAGTCATTATGTATTACTTATGATGTTGAATTTGGCGGGTCAAGGGTCATTTGTTCAATAATTGAACTAATCATTATCGACCCGTGATATCATAATTACATAATAAATATTTTTTACATTAATTATGTTATCATATAATTTAATGAAATGATCTTCGTATATACATATTTGGTCAATTAATTAAATTCAAATTCAAATTGCTTTGATTTAAAAAAAAAACAAAACAAAACAAAGACAATGACAATGAAGTGCTTTTATTCAAGTCTAAAATAGTTGGAGGGAGAGATGACTTGAGTGGTATAGAGAGGAAGGAGTGGAAGTAAGAGGTTTCAAGTTCGAGAAACTCATTTACACTTAAATAAAAAGTCTAAAATAGTTATGTGGATAACAAACATGAAATTACATAAGTTGATTTGAAACTTATGAATGATTTGGAGCTAAAGTATAATTTAAGAAAAATAAAAAGGCAAAAGTAAAATTTCACAAAAGAATAGGATAGGTTTGAAAATTTAGAAGGATTAGAGGATTTAATACCAAAAAGATAACCATGCTCCAGTGGCCATCCGTCCCCCTCATCTTTGCTTTTAATGCATTGGACCCCCCTTATCTTTATTTTTTTTTTTTTGTCAAATTTGAACAAGAATAATTCTAACCTTTTTGTCAAATTTAAACAAGAATAATTCTAACCTTAAACCCACAGTAATACCAAAAGCCGGTAACTTCTGGTATCACCGAGGAGACTATAACTACACTCACACACCCTTATCTTTATTTAAGAATCAACAAAATGGACTAGACCATGAACCGAACTGGTTCAATAAAAATCATTCTGGTTGGATAAGTTAGTGGTCCAACCGAATGATTCAATTGATTTTCAAAATTTATTATGATTCTTTATACCTTTCGGGTTCAAAGCATAACTTAACTCGGACTGCAATTCAATCGACGATTCAACCGATTCGATCGAACAGTCCAAGCTGGATTTCAAAACCATGGTATTACTCAATGGGATAATTCCTCGCACACAGCCATGGCAGCTATTGAAAGGTAACTATAACACCAGAAACAGAGAGTATCCGAGCTAATGACAGAAGCAAGAATAATTTCTGAGTGAGTCCAATTATTGATGATCATGACATCCTCGAAATGCAGAGGAAGAGAATCACCCTGATACTAAACCAAATCGTGCCCTGGTCTTGAGTCTAAGTTTTGAAAATTAGATTGTATCCAAACTTATAATACGATTGGAAAGATTGTAATATGATTTTATTATTTTCGGAATCACTCACACAATAATACAATTTGGGTTCAGGAATAGTTATCTACCCTTAGATGCTCAATGCCTTGGAGAACTTTTCATGGCCTATCAAGATGATGCTACCGAAATTTTCAGCACTTTTATGGGTTAATAATAATTGCGCTTTACATTACAAAGATGATACTAAAGACTTGACTACTTACTCTTTTCTTTAGTGATTCAGATTAGCTTTTCGGATTAAAAGCAATAAAACAGATAACCTAAAGTCAAAAAAAATTAAAAAGAAACTAAAAAATTTTAAAAAGAACCCAAAGGTAACCCAAATCACTAAAAAAATAGTGATTTTATGTAAATGTATTATATTCTATTTAGAACAAAACGGTAATTTCAAAACCAAATCAGCAACTTGAGTCCCTTATTGGGCGTAGGTCAAAGGTTCAAAACTCCCAACTTGCATTTATCATAATGGGGACCGGCTAGAATTCAGGATTCATGTAATTTACCAATATCAATAACAACATACATATGATACAACTTATTAAATTAGATATAGAAAGTAATATAATAAATATAGACAAAATATTAAGGTAATAGTATGAAAAATCATAATAAATTTTATCATTTATTAGACATTTTATCTTGCAATTAATCACATCAATCAATTGCATGATTGCATTATTGTGCTGGCAAAGTGACAACAACAGAGAATGCCTTCCTTAAAAAGGAGTTCCAGCAAGTGGTACTAGAGATGGAATTAAAGAGGTTATTTAACATGGTAGTGCGAAATGCAGCTATTCCTTGGAAACTTCTGCGTATCAACAGAGGTATTATTAAGTATTAAACTTCCTAATGAGCAATGCTATTTTTTTTTTTTCCTGTCACACTTTCCTGCAAGCAAATTCAGTGGCAGCTGATGATGCTCTTGCAACTATGGCAAGTTCGACCAAACAGAATTTTGGAATATGGTTCTCCACCGCCAAGGCATATTATGAGTCTTTGTTCACCTGTACAGGATTCAAGTTCCATATATTCATTGAGAATGTTTTAGCTTGGTAGTTAAAATTGAGGTTTCACAAATTAGGGGTCTTAAACTCAATTACCATCGTTCACCGCTCCTGTTTCTTAAATTTCATTGTTCGCCGACCTTAGAAAACAAAAACTTCCACACATTTGCTTTACTTTTTTTTTAATATATTCACTTTACTTAGTATTATTATAATGAGATAATTTCTTTCTCTTTTGATTTTAATTTAGTGCAAAGTCCTTTCATATTAATAAAATTAAGGACTAGCATCCCTGCATCGTAAATGAGGTTTACCATTAAAAAAAAAAAAAAAAGAGACTTTTCTTCTTCCCTAATGGTCCCAAAGTCAATTGATATAAACATTTTGTGACTCATTTTAGAAACGGTTTTTCCACAATCCAATAGCATGCGACAACTGCTAACTCTTCCATGAAATCTACTGGAAATATCATAATATCATGTATGTGAAAATTTTTGGTTTAAAAGCAAAAGGAATAGAATAATGCACCGATTTTCTGAGCCACCCCCCAAAAAAAACCAAATAAAATAAAGAATAATACAATGGTTTCTATTGTGTCAATAATCAACTCGTATGTATTGAGGGAAGGATGAGTTGGGTGATATAGAAGATGAGTGTAAATGAGAGGTATTGGGTTCAAAACTTCCTAATTACAATAAAAAAATAAAAAAAGGAAAAAAAAACTAGTATGTACATTTCAATTACATGCATCCTTCCATTAC
Organism: Coffea eugenioides; assembly: GCF_003713205.1. Taxonomy (NCBI): domain Eukaryota; kingdom Viridiplantae; phylum Streptophyta; class Magnoliopsida; order Gentianales; family Rubiaceae; genus Coffea; species Coffea eugenioides. The sequence goes on from NC_040036.1 coordinate 68,224,048, forward strand.
TTATGGAGAATGCTTATATCACATTGTCCATACACTAACACGTCTTCAATTGGACCATAAAACCTATTATGTATATCATAGTGTTGTTGTGTTAACAGGGTTTATGAGTTTTCGACTGTAAAGCTGAAATCTTCAGCCTTACACATTTAAAAGACAGTATAATAACTTGACCTCAGCAATTTATGAAACATGACTTGCACGTCGTGCATTGAATCTTGATTATGTCCAAGTATAAAGGAACACAAGCACAAAAAAATTATAAAATTATTTACCAACGGTATTATATAAGGATTAATGCCAAACAATGTGGTATCTTATCCATTATCACGTAGTTTCAAAAAAAAAAACAGAAGAAGAAGAAGGTCCATTGAAAGTTGATAAAGCATAAAACTAAATATTTTCTACAATGGTTAGGTTCAAGAAATAGCTCTGAAAATGAGGTAAAACTTCTTCAAGCAAGTTAATCCATGCTTCAACCCCCTCCCCACAGCTTTCAGTCGTTAATATTGCGACATTGCTCTAGTGAAAATTGGCAGTGGATACCCATGTAGGCTTGCTTCAGCCATAATCCATCTCATACACAGGGAATCTACACCAACTACTAAAACTACGGAACTCAACCTCCCCTCTGGAGACCAATTCCATTGCTTTCTGAAGAGAATATAAGATATGCCTTATTGACTTCCTCAAACAACCAACAAGATCGGGATACTCTTTTTCTCCCTCAGCCATTGGAAAGGCTGGCGTAGCTGTGTATAGGTTTCCAAAGGCGTGCTCTGGAAGGGCTGGATTCATTCTAGGCCTTAAGTTTACTGCATGAGGAGCTGCAACCACTTTTTTAGACTTAGAATCCATCTTAGCATTGGATGCCTCTATGAAATGCCTCCAAAGAAAAGCTGAAACAGCCCCCACCTGCGTTAGATCTTTCACTTGTTATCCAGGAGCTGAAGCAGCAGCTTTTTTAAGCTTTTCTAGTTTTTCCTTGTCAAACACTAACCTTATAAATCATTGCAGAAAGATTGAAGCCAGTTGTTCCACTCTTAGTCTCCCCGGCTCAGACAGCTTTTATGAAAGGACGGAGAATTTCTGATAATGCATTTCTCTCTCAGGAGTTACTTAGAAATTACCACAAGGAAAATATCAGTCCAAGGTGTGCCATCAAGGTTGATTTGATGAAGGCATATGATATGGTCAAATGGGACTTTGTTTTGAGTGTATTTGTAGGAAATAGTAAGTGATGAATCCCACATTGATAGTGTGTGAAGAATGAAAGAAGTTCATAATCAAGTGCACAACTATTCAAATAAATTTGGATTGTGGAAAATTTTGGAGGAAAACTTCAAAATTGCACATATATTTGTCATGTTAACTATTGAATTAGAATATAAATTTAATGATCAAAAGATTGCCACTTGGGCACTTAATATTTCATTTTAATATTTCTTCTTAACTAAACGGTTTTCTTTTAAGTGTTGTATCTAATGATACAACTCTTAAATGTCCGTTAAGTGTTCATTCATTTTAAAAAGGTGTCTATTCATGAAGAAATATGTTTCCAAAAGACATGACATTTATTTTGGGGTATTATAAATAAGGATGTTCAGATGTTAAGAAGTCTTACTTTTACTTTTAGTTTTACTATTCTTCTACATCTTTCAAAACAATATTCTCTAAATCATTCTTGGGAGAATTTCTGCATACTACTGTGTGGAAATTCTGGTTGGCTTTGTTATTTTTGGAGGGAATTGCCGCAAACCTGGTAGTAGAATAGTGAGGACAAATTTCCTTAAGGAAAATGAACCTTCACGCCATAACCATTTACTGTAATTGTAGTTATTACTATTTCCTAACAATATTAAGGTGCATGAATATACCTTTTATTATGATTACTTGGATTGAAGCCTGCATTTCTTCTCCAAAGTTTTCAATAAATATTAACGGTGAGTTGAATGGATATTTTGCTGGTGGAAGGGGTCTTAGACAGGGTGACCCTATGTTCCCATATCTATTTGTTCTTTGTATGGAAATATTTCATGGCATCATGGCAGAATTTACTAAGGATAATTCTTTTGATTACCATTGGAGATGTAAGCAAGACAAGATCACTCATTTGTGCTTTGCTGATGATCTGATTTTATTCTCTAAAGGTAATTGTAGCTCTGTCAATGTCATTAAAAAAGTCTTGGATATGTTTCAGAGGATTTCAGGTTTGACGCCAAACAAGACGACTATGTTACGATGCTTGGGATTTGAAGAAGGGAAACTTCATGTCAGATATTTTGGCACTTCTTTGATAACGTCTAAATTGAAAGCAACTGATTGTAAAGCTCTGGTTGACAAAATAACAGCTCGAATTAAGTCATGGACTAATAAGAGCCTTTCATATGCTGGGCTACTTCAATTGATACAATATGTGCTGTTCCGTATCCAAGTTTATTGGTCAGGTTTGTTTATTCTTCTGAAAAAAGGTAAGTGCTGAGATTGACCAAATCTTTCGAGCCTTTCTTTGGAAAGGTACTAAGCTTAAAAAAACTGATGCAAAGGTGGCTTGGGAAAATGTTTGTTGTCCTAAAGAAGAAGGTGGCTTGGGTATTAAGAACGTTTTAGAATGGAATAAAGCAGCTATTGTCAAACATATATGGCACATCTTGTCCAAAGATTTAGAATCAATTTGGACCAAATGGGTTAGATCTAATTTTCTTAAAGATCGAAGTTTTTGGGCTGTTAAACCACTTTCTGATTTCTCTTGGACTTGATTAAAATTACTAAAATTGAGACAAGAGGTGAGATGGTGTATTAAACATGTTATTGGAACCGGTGAATATACATTTCCTTGGTGGGACAATTGGCATCTAGTAGGAACTAGCCTTGGGAAGATTTGACAAAGTTGCAAAAATTATACACGCTGATATTTGGAGTTGGCCTCGACTTCCACAAATAAACATGAGAAATTTGGCTTACAACATGGCTAATTATGAGCCTTCAAATGGTACAAAAGACAAGGTGGTGTGGTATGTAGAGAAGGAAGAAGAATTCACTATGCAAAAAGTTTGGAATTTCCCTAGATCGCGTAGGCCGATTGTCACTTGGCATAGCATTGTTTGTTATCCAAAAGCTATATCACGCCATTCCTTCATCCTTTGGTTGGCTGTTAAAGAGAACTATCAACCCAAGATAAACTTCTCAATTATGGTGTTATTGTATCAGTTTCATGCGTGTTTTTTCAGGCTAATCAATGTTTTAAAACTCAGACCAGTGAACGACCTGGTTGAGTTACCGATTTCGGTTTTTTTCGGTTCAACCGATTTAACCGGCCGAGTCAACTGTTCAATGTTTTTATATTTATATTTTAAAATTACAAATTCTAGAAATAATCTCTATCACCATCAATGACCCCATCTGCAGTAGTGACATGATCTACGGTGACAAGTGAATCACATCAACATCCCTAATTTATCCTCATGATTTACAAAGAATAATCACATTAAACAATTTTGCAGAAATCAGCCATTAATTGTCCTCTTCACCAAAACCAAAAAAAAAAATTAAGTACATAGAAATAAATTTCAAATTTTTTGAGGAGAGGTTTCAAACTCCCCAAAACACAAACGAAGAAAATAGAAAAGAGCCAAAAAAAAACCAACATCTAATTGGGAATTGCCTTTGACTGAAGTTGGAGGTGCATCTCCACCACCACCTTGAACACCACCAGATCTGGAGACATTGGTCTTAGAAAGCAACAGTGATTGACAAAACACTTTGATCTTTGATACCTAAGCACATAGTGTAGATCTTCTTTTAAGTATCTTTTGCCGCTAATGATGATGCAACTGATCTTCTTTTTGGTCTTGTTCAAGAAGACAGAGAAAAATCTTGGTGTTGGATTCTATGGTCTTTGCCTTGAATGACGTGAATGAAACCAATATGAGAGATTGAGGTTTAAAAGATGAAGATATAATTGTTGGACTTATCTTAGATGATTTAGACTTCAATAAGATAAAGATAAGGTTGTGGAATTTGAATGATGGTGAAAGTATGGTAATGGAGGAGTGGTATTCTCAATTATGTTCATGGATGTCTGGTGTGGAAGAGTAAATTCAGGAGCAAATGTATTAATTATTTAGTAAAGTGGGCCATATTGATAAGAAAACTTAAAACCGGACTTTTAAGTTTCAACCGGGTTTTATCGGTTTAACGATTTTTACCAGTTTTGACCGGTTCTTGAACATCCTTCGAGTTTAGCATACAACCGGACCGGCAGCATTGGCGGTTCACGATCGAACCGATTTGACCGGCCAGTCCGGTCCGGTCTTAAAAACACTGAGGCTAATGTTGAAAGTCATGATCATCTATTTTTCTCTTGTCCATTCACTTACAAATTATAGCAATATTTATTGTAGAAATGCAATATCATATGATTTGAAGGAAGTTGGCAGGAGACTATTAGTTGGGCTACCACAGCTACGAAAGCCAAAAGTTTCCAGAATTTGGTGCTTAAATCGGTGCTAGCTGCTGCAGTTTATTATGTTTGGAATGAAAGAAATCAAAGGATATTCACAAACTCTTACATTGATGCTGTAAGTCTATAAAAACAAGTGTGCTCCTTAGTGAGAAATAGGCCGATGTGGTTGATAAGGGTCACTATGAAATTTGTTTCAATCCATATTTCGGCCTTAACTGCTATTTGATTGTAATTTTGGTTGGATTTTGGTTGTTCATGTCTCTTTGTTTATTTGATTAATTTCACCTTGTGGATCAATTATACTGTACTAATGTTAACGTATATTTTACTATTTGGGAATAAATTTTAACTTACCAAAAAAAAAACACTAACCTTATAGTAGTTCTCTTTTCGTGTCTGATGGATGTGATTACTTCAGAACCTAAGCTGGAGATGTCTCTGGGTGGAAATAAAGTCGTCAAATCAAAACCAGACGCACAATTTTAGCATTGCCATGGCAGCTTGCAACCCATGCAGTCATGAAAATTACCGAGGACGTGCCATCGGCTATTTGATGAGAAATTTGCAAACCTATAGCTATGCCTCCATAATCAAAGAAATTGGCTTGGACAGCTAGAAGGACAGGGTTGCATTCATATGGCAAATACTGTGTCTATCTCTTTCATGCTCGGCTCTTCCATAACCTGCAAGAGATTAGAATGAACTTAAGCTTCAATGAACAAAGCACTAGCATCATTGCAATCAATTGAACAATTGTCACTGGAAATCCTTCCTGCCAACGGTTAAAATTGAGTCAAGGCATTGGATAAAGTTTTCTTTAGCAGCTGAGAAAATTGGGCACGTTCTTTGAAAATTGAAACTATCTAATTGGCTAGCTTGATAGAATAAATAAGAGGAATGTAAACAAATGACGCAATTTGGTCTAGGAAGGAAAAAAATGCACTTTTCATCCTCAAAGTTTGTGTTCTTAACCAATTTCATCCCTAAAGTTTCACTAAAAACACATTTTATCCTCAAAGATCCTTAATTTTGGCCAATTAAGGACAATTGACAGGCAATTTGCATGTGAGTCGTCAGAACCAACTTTATACCCAACAAAAATAAGTCAAACCAAATGGAGCCATTTTTTAACGGACTAAAATTTGTAACAGACGAAAACCAACATTCTTCTCTTTCTTTCCTCTCTCTCTCTGTAATCCTAAAATTTTTTGCCAATCTCACCTTTATAATTTTTCCCTAATTCAGAGCATCTGCCAGCGACAAGTTTAGAAGTAGTGAAGTTTCCATGTCAATGAGAAGCAAAAGTTCTGAAGTCTCTAAGGGTTCATCAACACCATTCTGCAACTATGGTTTGAGAACAAAAATGAGCACCTATTGGCACTGTGAGAATCCAGGAAGAGATTCCTTGGTTGCTCTATGTGGCCGGTAAGAAATATTTGTCTATAAATATTGGTCCTTCAATGTGTTAATTCAGCTAACTAATTTCTGAAAAATGTCATTATTGTTATGGTAGAGACCTAAGAGATATAGGTACTTTGAATGGATCGATGAGCCAATTTGTCCAAGAGGGAGAGTTCTCATTCCCGGTTTGCTGAAAATGGTTAATAAAATGGAAGAAAATGTTGAAAAAATGCGTAAGAGGGAGAAAATTTTGATTACCATAATTGTGCTTTTGGTGGTTTTGCTAGTGCTGAGTTGGAGAAGTAAAGGTGAGGGAAAAGCAAAATGAGGCAAGTTGCTACTAACACTAGAGTGATTTTGCTAAAATTTCAGAAGAACATTCTGAAGGTGGCCTTGTTTGTTGTTCGAATGAGAACATCATTTGTTTATGAAGCAATACCCAATTGCAGGGTATAGAAAGGGACTTGTTTTGTTTGTACAAAGGTTCCAAATGAACTCTACAATTTATGTAAAAGGTGGGATTTAGGAAGGGAAATGTATGAACAATACGTTAAGTGTAAGTCAATGGTCATGTTTTCTTTGTAAAGTAGATTCAATTCTGACATTGTAATTGCTTCGATTCTAACATTGTAATTGCTAACCTTGTCAAAGTGTTGTTCCTATCATATATATAAAATGGCTATGAATTATTGTCTTTGGCAACAATGTCCCACATGTACAGATAAACCAAGTTGGAAAAACAAATGAAATAAGATGAGACAGATGAACATGAAAACAACTGCCATATATGTTATTCATAACTTCAATTAAAGTGCATTCCAAATGGTCAACTAACCACTGTTGTTGAACATGGGACCATAAAATAAATAAAGTAGGCTATCACATTAATGTCTGCACTTCCATAATTACTAGGCAAGGCAAAAGTTGAAAAAGCAAAAGCCATTTTCTTTACAAAAGCAGCAACTATCACAGTAGTTCTCCTTTCCCTTTAATCTAGATGAACTAGGAACACCTAATGTTGACTTGGCAGCAGCAGCAACATGCATATGAACATCTCTAATCTTGAAGGGCATCTCAACTTGTTCTTTAGTTTGTGGTCTTGTTGGTTTGGTGCTATATTTGACTTGAGACCTTGACAGCCCAAACACTTCTTACATATCCTTGTCCACTTGATATGGGGCAGAGGATGTTATGTCAATCTCAACAAATGATTTAGCATCTTGTTGATGTTTAGTGTTTGAATCATCTTTACAAACTGCAGCTACAACCCTTTTTGTACCTTGCTATCTCTTCTACATAAAACAGTATGAAGTAGCAAAAGTCAAATTGAGAAAAAACAAAAATCAGAATGTGAAACATGTTTTTCTACCCTTTTATTTGAAGACTAAGCAGTAGGCTCCTTGGTTTTCCTTGTTGCCTACAGTTTAACAGGAAAACATGTTATTTATATACCAAGTAGTAGAAATAGATGCAACAAGTAACCAAGACAACTTACAGCTTTTTTCCAGTTTTAGCACATCTGTTCTTGTCAAATGTTTGAGACCTTGTAGGTGAATGGCCAACTGTTCATGTGCTGGATTGTTGGTAGAAGTGACAACTTGGCTTGAACCAATATCAGTTTCTGCAACCGTAAGATCTTGAGCATCTTTGAGAAGCTTGCACGACCTCATATTATGTCCCCTTTGATGACAGTATCCACACTTGTTAATCTGCTCCACTCTTGTCACATTCTTCTTAGTCTTTTCCTTGGATTGTTGAACCTCATGTGCACTTCTCCTTCTCAACTTCTTAGGCCTTCCAAGTGCTCTCCCATATAAGGGTGGCAAAGGACTTTCACCAATATCAATAAGCCTCCATTCACTTTCTCTATTCATGGGACACACTAATCCTTCATAGCACTTCATGTATGCCTCTATTGTATACCAACTTGAAACATACAGCAGAGGATCCTTTTTTGGCCATCCACAATACAGCAATGGCATAGGGATAGGGAATACCTGTGAGTTCCCATTTTCTGCAAGAGCATGATTGCTCCTTGATGTTCACTAAATATTGGTCACCATATGGGTAGCTGACTTCATAAAGATCATCATTTGACTTGAATGAAAAATAGTCAAGTGCTCAATCTATATTTTTCTGCATACTGTGAAGAATTCTGGGGCAATAAGGATAATTCTACCATTTTTCTTTCGCCGGATCCCTATTTTTTTTTGCATTCTCCGTATCATGTACAGCCATATTGTTTCAAACATTTCAATTTGGGCTTCTCCCTAGCATCAAGAATTTTGCTGTTGAAGCACTCATATATATTATTCAATAACATAGCACATTTAGGATGAGTGCTAAAGTAGGCTCTGCTCCATTGACTTGGTGGTTTGTCATCAAACCACTTGACTCCCTTTACATCAATTTTAGTCATTTCTTCCATTCTGCTAATGAATTGGGCCGATGTTGTTGCTTTGGCAAACACCCCATAATGCTCTCCTCAAACCATCTCCTTTAAAACCAGCAGATGAAAAATTACTGTGCAAGTGTTTCACACAAAACCTATGGGCTGCATTTAGGAAAATAATATCACATGCTTCAATTAGATCTTTTTGTTTGTCACTCATTATCGTCCACTCATAATTCTTTTCAATTTTCAAATTTTCTTTCAGTAATTTGAAGAATCAGCACCACAAGTCTTTATTTTCACCCTCTACTGTAGCATATGCAATTGAAAAAATGCCATTGTTGGCATCAACTCCAACAACTACTAGCAAAACTCCTCCTACTGATCCTTTCAAAAAGGTGTCATCTACTCTAATAAATTGCCTTCATCCAGTTAGGAAACTATGCTTTACTCTAGCAAAATAGATGTACAGATTCTCAAACCTACCTTTCCCTGTTTTTGAGTCTCTAAAGCCATCAACAGTTTTCATTATAATAATGCTATCAGGGTTGGATCTTAGAATTTCATGCATATAAACCCCTAATTTGCTGTACTGGTCTTTTTCACTGCCATGAACAATTTTCATTACTTTTCTCCTTGTCCTATGTGTTTGATTTTTTGTGAAGGAGCACCTATTTTTTTTCATTATTGTTTTCCTAAAATGCTCCAAATCTAACTTAGGATTACACCTAAACTCTACACAGTACTTCCTAACTACCCATAAAAAATGCACAAGAGGGTTATCATGTGTAAAACCACATGTGTGATTATCTTCAAATGTTCTTATTTGAATACTCCCATCCCCACTTAACTTTCTAGCATACATAACCCAATTACATTCACCATTTCTGCATTTAGCCCTCACCCTCACTATATCTTGTTTCACAAACATACAAGGCCTATCTTGTTTCACACTATAATTATGTACAGCAGTCTTGAAAAGTTTCAGACTTATAACGGACATGTACAGATCTAATTTTGGATTGTGAATATCTTTAGGATAAAACACAAGAGACTTCCTTTTAGAATCTTTATCATCAGACTCATGGATGCTTTCAAAATCAGATTCAGAATCAGGAACCACCTCTATTTCATCAGCCTCAACCACTACGTCATTTTCATTCAAAGGATCTATTCTCTTACCCATGTTTCTTTCTTGTGATTGTCTACTACCAACCATACAGCATTTTTGTCAGCATTATCATGAAATATACCATCATTAGCATTATCACCTATTTCATAATCTGAATCAATAGTTGAAAAATAAGTCTTATCACTAGAATTGGAATCATTATCACCACATATTTTATAGTTACCATTATTAGCAGCACACCCTTCTTGGCCTTCATCCCTAATATCATTGTTATCATCACCATTTTCGGGTTCATTTTCTATCTCATCTACCTCATATGGATCATAACCAAGTTGTTGCACTAGAATTTCATGAAAGGATATTTCAAGGTATAAGTTAACTTCCTTAGTTGATCCAGCCTACCTCTTAACATAACCATTCAACTCCCTAATGTTATCTATCCTCCTAAAGGTGTTATTTTCCCAACCATAGTACATCTTATAACCATATACACCAGCACCTTCAGTTAATCTATCCACTCCAAAAACACTTAGACCTATACTCTCAACATAATCAAAAACACATAAATTTTCACCTTCGTAATGGTGATGAGGAGTATATGATATGAGGCCTCCATGGTGACATCTTAACGCAATAAATGTGCTGCCCACTTTTGGTTAAAGAAAACAATATATATCAGAAAAAAAAAGATTGTTAATCTTCATAATTTCATACAATAAACTGTTGTCCCACACAACAACATTCTAACAAGGGACCACCTTAACACTTTTTCCGTACACATGGCCGAATACAACCAAAATTTGCATTATTGGTTATTAATCACTCTCATAACAAATTATAGTCTAGCGGCAACTATTATACAAACATAAGAGACCACATCCACACTATAATAATCAAACCAAGACAAATTTTATATTTTATTTATACTCATACAAATGCCCGGATCTGGAAAAAAATAGCCATAAATTATAGTCGAGAACCATTTCGAAAAGTACAAACATAAGAGACCACATATAAGGTATCCTTCTCTAAAAAAAGATATATATTTATGTAATTGTTGATTTTGGGTATAGAACAAATACAGTAATTTAGGGGTCGACAAATGTTGATCTCTTTCTTCCGCAATGCCATTTTTTTCTTCACCTAAAATGCTCCACAGATGCCATCTATGCCCCTCCTTCTTGCCGGTAGATGCTCGAAATTGTGAAGATGAGATTGACAAAAAAATTTTAGGGTTACAGAGTGAGAGAGAGGAAAGAAGGAGAAGAATGTTGGTTTTACTATTACCCAAATTTTCATTCGTTATAAAAATGGCTTTATTCGGTTTGGCCTTTTTTGTTGGATATAAAGTTGGTTCTGATGGAGCGTACTTCTCACGTGCAAATTTCCATCCAAATTAAATAATGTTCTATCAATTGTCCTTAATTGGCCAAAATTAAGGACCTTTGAGGATGAAATGTGTTTTTGATGAAACTTTGGGAACGAAATTGATCAAGAACCCAAACTTTGAGGATGAAAAGTGCATTTTTCCCTTCAAGATTTCTAAGGTGATCTGGAGTTGGTGAAGATGGTTTAATTATCTCTTTTGATGTTATCTTCAAACTGGCCAGCATCTTTGTTAGTGTTCTTTGAAGCTAGCTTCTTTTGATTTGGTAAGAAAACACGAAAAGGCAATGTGAAATGAAATTATTTATAAAGAGAGACAATACTTAAAACAAAGCCAAAAGAGAGGGAAAAAATCAAGGACTTTCATGAGGCCCACTGATTAAGATTCTTTAGCAGCAAGCATCTACCACGAATTTGATCAACGACTCTTCCTGCTTTGTATTGTGCTATGAAATAGACGTAAACGTTTCCCTAAGACATAGTTCAACTGCTAATGACATTTGACCAAGTGACCGTGAGGTGACTCTTAAACTCTTCTATTTTTCTATTTACTATTTAAAGTTTAGGGTTTCGCTTGAATCAAAATTAACATATGTGAACTTCCAACAATTTTAAAATTCGATGGTAAATTTCATATGATTTTGGACTTCAGTAGTAGTATCACAAGTACTATAAAGTTAAAGCGATAAACATATATACAATTTTCTTAATCGTGATTTTGTATTGCTACGATATAAAAGTAACATTCTTGTTTTCCAAACGAGTGATTGACTAGTACTGCGTTTTCACTGGTCCCTTGCATCTATCACAAGAATCGTCCCATCCTAAATCGTAAAAACCCAACATCCACCATCCATGTATACCAACTCACCACCCTCAAAACATACACAAAAAACACCATATATCCATTTGGCCAACCAAATTGAGAACCCATCTAAGTGAAAATCAAATTGTCTGCTGCTGAAAGTCTTTCATCATATAATTTTTTAACAACTTGAGGATATGGAAGAATTTATTTTCTTGACATTTGTTACATTTCCATTGAACACAACTAGCCATTGTACACATTTAGTGCAAAATGGGAATTCAAACTTTCTTGTGTTTTGTTGGACTAAATCCACTTCAGACCTCTTAACTTAATATCACGTTCGTTTTGCACCATGAAATTTAATTTTCAATGCTTTGCACCATAAGTTTTTGTTCTAGTCCCATTTTTATCCTATTTATTAATTTCATTGAGATAAATTTATGCGTGTGAGTATGCGTGCCATGAATTATTAGGCAACAAACAAAATTTCACTTTACACTCCCAACTTAGTACTCGTCCCCCCGCCCCCAATTAAGCTCTAAGTTTTTGTTACATCATGTCCTCTAGTTTAGTTAGATATATTTTTTGACATGATGATAGGCATAAATATGACTTTAAATCCGTATTTGGCACATCTTGTTACCTTCAAACTTTTATTCCGTGCTTTTCATATTTCTATAACTACAAAAATCAAATAAACCACAAAAGTCTAACGGAAAAATGTCTATGCAATGGACTAGGGAGTTATTAGAAGTAGGGCGCATTTGGTGAAAAACTTTTTATTGCCAATGAGTTAGCAAATTAAGTTTTGGATAGACCGGTATAAATTATTCCTCCATCTGATTGTTGCTGTCATATTTTCTTTTAGATTCGCCTATGTTATGTCAACTCTACGTATCATTATTATTTTTTGGAAAAAAGGTCCCAGTAGCCGTCCAACTATTAGTTGGGTGAAATTTTGGCTCCCTAACAATTAAAAGTGAACTTTTGGCTCCCGATCTATCTAGAGTGCAAAATGTTAGACCTTCTATCAAGTTGAGCAATTAAGACCTAGAATCCAAAGTACAAAATGTGAGACGCACGCCGAAATATGAAGGATATTTTAGTCTATGAGGAGTTAGTTGTCTTTTACTTGATAGAAAGGGACTTCTTCCCAAACAAAGAACTATAGAACGAAAAACTCCATTGCTTCCAAAGATCTTGATGAACAGAAAAATGTGAGAAACCAACAATCCCTCTTTCCCCTTGTGTAGGTGTGAGAAAGTGACAAGAGTCATAACTTCATGGACCTCAAGGAATCCTGGGCACAAATTTGGAAAATGGTATTGTCGAGAAAATTGGTGGTCTTATATGTTGGTCTCTTTAATAGAAATTTATATAAGCAGCTGTGGTTCTACGTTGTTTACTGTAAATTGACCATATCCGATAAAAAGGGGCTGCTCAAATAGTTTATTGGTGGTTGAAAAGTTGACAAGTGTATGGGTTTGAAGTTTTTATTTTGGCCTAATACGACTAAATGACTGGTAATTTGTGTGATAATTTATTCTTCCTCTTTTAAACATTATGTTTACTTAAGGCTAAAATTACTATTGCAGAGGCTGATTATTCTTTTGCATCATGGGGGGAGAATTAATTTGGAAGACTATGTATGGTATGTTGATGGAGATGTGGATCATGTAGATATTTGTGATGCTGAGAGAATGTCCATTTTTGAACTCAACAAAATGGTGGCCAAATTGGGACATCGTAGAGCTGCCATACTATACTACTACCTTGAACCAAACAAAGATCTATCCAATGGTTTAAGAAAGTTGTGCATTGATGATGATGTTAACAAATTTTCAGGATGGGCTTACAAGTTCAAGGTTATAGAGGTCTTTTATAATGTCAGCTGAAGAAATTGAAGATTTTGGATCTTACTTGATTATTAAACAAGTGGAAGAAAAGAATTGTGGTGTTATGATTGAGGAATTGAATGAGCAAGAAAGACTAATAGGGGAACCATGTTCTGACATAATTTCCAGAAGGAGGCTGTTCATTGGGCAAAGCAGTAGTACAAAAGACACTCAACGCACTGAATAGAATTCAAGTAAAGAGCAGAATCAAAGTGCGTCAACTGAATAGCCTCATAGTGGTGCAGAAAGGCAAACCATCCAGCAACTTGTTGGTGAACTTGATTGTTAAACAAGTATAAGAAAAGAATTGTGGTGTTATGATTGAGGGGTTGAATGAGTAGGAAAGAATAATAAGGCAACCATGTTCTGATGTAGTTTCCGGAAGGAGGCTATTCGTTAAAGAAAGTAGTGGTACAAAAGACACTTAACATGCTTAACAGAATCCGAGTAAAGAGCAGAATCAAAGTGCCTCAACTAGATAGCCTCATAGTGATGCAGAAGGGCTGACCATCCAGTAGCCTGCTAGTGAGCCAGATCTAGAACATGTCACTATCTCTGCCTTAAGAGACTAGTAGTGTAGTGGTGCAGGAGCTTCTACTATCCAGAAACTTGTTGGTGATCATAGCAGTCAACAACCTATTCAACAGGAAAAGGATGTGGAAGATGCAGAAGAATCAGAATCAGACCATGACTCTGATAGGTTTAGTGCCAGTGACTACTTTGTGATGAGGCATTGTTGGATGGTCTTATCTTGGGACAACATGTGTTCTTTTACAGAGGCTAGATATATACATGTGTGTATATATTTAGTTACAACCACTAATACATTCTTTCTCTTTTACAGGGGCTAGATGAGGCACTAGCTGAAGTTCTTCCAAATTGTGAGCACAAGTATTGCGTCCAAAACATATACTGAAACTTCAAGAAGAAATATCTAGGATTGGAACTTAAGGATAGACTATAGAATATTTTCAATTGTACAATAGAGGAACTTTACAATAAAGCAATGGATAAACTCAAAGATTTTGATAAGGAGGCATATCAATGGTGAGGAATGCTCCAGCTCCTCGGCATTGGTGCAAGACCTTCTTTCCAACTCACACAAAAAGTGACATGCTGGTCAACAACTTATGTTAGTCTTTTAATGCATTTATTCTTGAGGCTAGAGAGCAACCTACTATAACAATGATGGAAATGATAGAAATGATCAGGTAGTACCTTATGGATACGATCTAGAAGAGAAAATCAGTAATGGAAAGATATCAGAATCCAACCAGACCTCTAATTAATGAAATTATTGAAAATAGGGTCAAAATTGCAAGTCAGTGGATTCCCATATGGAATGCACTACATGGTTACCAGGTGAAAAGATCAAGAGAGGCCCAATTTGCTATAGATATGGAGAAAAGGAATTGTACTTGCAGGTTATGGGAGGTTAGTAGCATTCCATGTTGTCATGCCATTGCTGCCATTCTTTTGAGGAATGAAGACCCACGGGAGTACTTGAATGTTTGTTATAGTAGGCAACTATTTCTCAAGCTTTATCAAAATGTGTTGCAACCAATTAGTGGTGAGGATCATTGGCCCCCATCAATAATGCCTGAATTGGGGCCACCAGTCACAGTTGCTCAACCTGGTAGGCGTAGAAAAGCTAGGAGAAAGAACACAACTAAAGCAAAAACCACAGTAGAAAACTAAGAAGAAGGATCATCATTCATTGTAAAAAATGTGGGGAGGTAGGTCATAATGCGGCAACATGCAAGCAGCCAACTAATGAACAAAGCCAGCAACAAGCTCATTGTTTAACTAAACGTAGGAGGCTGCAACCAACTGCAAGAAGGAGGAGGCAAATAGTAAGTGCAACCACACATGATTGATTTTGACTTTTCCCTATTTAGGAATATATTTCACGAAGCTGTGCAGGTAGTGCAGTCAGCAAGGCCACACCAACAGTAGGTTCATGAAACTATGCAGCAATAGCCACAACAAGTCTAGCAACAGCCATACCAAGTCCATGTTCAAGAAGTTGGGTAGCAGCAACCACAACAAGACATTCAACAACCACAACAACATCAACAAACATCTACTCTACACCCAAGTTAGCAGACATGTCGAACAACCCATAGCAATAAAACTTCAACTAGGAAGCCACTCACTGATATAGAAAAGAGAGCTATAAATGCTAACTATACATATTTGGGTAAGAAGCCACCATTCACAGTTGGTTCTTGGAAAGGAAAATGGAGTGGAAGAGGCAGAGGGAGAGGAAGACAAATCAGAAAAGAAATGGGACTAGGAACAACTGTTTCAACTATTTTTTGTCTTACAATATCCAGTCTTATTGGCTGCTAGTGGATGAATTCCAATCAACTGTTTGTTGGTGATGATTGCGTTTTGGATTTTGGTTATGTTTTTGTAGACCATTGACAACAACATTGTTTATACACGGTCAGCTTTTGAATATAATGGTCTTTACATTTGCCTACTCAATGGTCTTTATGTTTGCCTACCCCACTTCTTGCACTTTTCCATGTCTTTGTCTACATATATAGTATATTCAGTTTACTGGAAATGTGCTTCAACAATGAATTCATAGGAAATAAAGTACAACACTCTCAACCAAACACAAAGCATTGCAAATATAAGCTGATCTTTTCAACAAAGCATGCCTAATTTTTCATTCAACAAAACAAAACTCAAATTTCATTGCCTTTCTACTGATACAATCACTATAGAGTAGAAAATTCATAACACAGATCCACTTGATTAATCTTCATAATGGTCCTTCTATTTGCCTAAAAGCCACGAGGTTTCCACTTTTTTTCCCCAGTTGACCAAGATTATAGTTGTAAGTATCCATGTTAACAAAAACAATCTCACCAAACGCTCATTCTCCCATTTCTTGCTACGGGTTTCTTTTTCTAGTTCTTTCACTTTGACCTTCAACTTTGTGACTTTCCTTTCTTGTCTTCTTACTTCTTCTTTGTACCCATCTCTTTGTTGTTTAGCTACATTAATTTTTCTAAGAAAGCTAGGCATGATCTCCGTTGACCAACAACACATCTCCTCGTCGATCCACTACTAAAATCTGCAACATCTAAGAAAATGGGGCGCATTCTTCGAAGACCAAATTGCACCAGCTGTTTACATTCCTCTTAGCGGCTGCCATTTTTATGGAGCGAAAGACAGCCCATTGCGAACTAAAATACCCGTCGTATTTTACCATGCGCCTCACGTGGTTATGGTTTCCATCGGGTATTAATTTCTGAACTTAACAAAGGGTCCAACATTTTACACTTTGGATAAATTGGCAACCAAAAATTCACTCTTAATTATTAAGGGGCCAAAAGTTCATCCGGCTAATAGTTAGAGGGCCATTGGGACTTTTTTCCCTTTTTTTTTAAAGGCAAACTAAACTTGCTGGAATAAAATGTCTACTAATAGAGAATATCCCAACTAAACAGCAAAAACTTGCTGGAATAAAATGTTCACAAAGGGAGAATATCTCAAGCAAATAGCAAAGAATTGATGGAGCCAAACTGCCAGCTAGTCACAATCTAAAAGTAAAATAACCTGAAGCAATCGATTCTAAACAAAATATATCAAGGATTAAAAAAAAAGGGCACATGACAATAACTCAAGGTCAAAATCTATTGGTCAAAATCCCAAGCCATCATTCTCAACTGGAAATGAAGGAGGTGGGAGGAGACCAATCTCCTACCTCAAATCATTGCACATAAACTAATAACTAGCAACTTGGTCTAAAGTACAATTCAACTAGTTTTACCATTGCACAAATTGTCTAAGACTCTTTTCTAAGCACGGTTTTGACATGATGACGTTTTTTTAATCTAATAACAGCTCTCTACTATTTTGTCCAAAACCTCTTAAAGAAAGGATGAATATCTTTTCTACCTTTTCTAGTATTTATACCAAAGATGACTTCCTTAAGTTTGGAAGGGATGATAATGGGAATGGGTGTCCGGTCTCCCAAAGAGAGTAATGGGGTAAGGGAAAATGCTCTTTTCTGGCCCATCCCGCCTCCTTAGTCTATACTTTAAGATAGTATATGTACAATACAAAATAAGTAGTATGGTATTATTATTATAAAAATATACAATATGAAATAAATTATATGATATTTTGTTCTGATAACATGATGTAATTTTTATACAATTTATTGTGGTAAAATGATTATCTTATTATGTTAGTTTGCTCTTTTTTTCATTCCTTATAAAGAAACAACAGCAATTAGTTTAGATTCTATGTGGTACCAAATATGGAGAAATGGGTTCAAAAGATCAAAGTGATTTCACATTCACCTTTTTGCTAATAATTGAAAAGTGAACAATAAAACTATTATTAGTGTTATATATATATATATATATATATATATATAAGTAAAAGTAAAATCAAACAAAATATAAAAATTGATAGATTGGGCAGGGCAAGAGTGAGGAGAAGTGTGGGGATTGGGGGCAGGAAGAATTTTTGTAGAACCTCCCCATTCAAACCCGCTCTAAACCCACACCGTTACCATCCTAGTATCCATGAGCCCATTTGATTCGAAAAGAAAACTATGTAATCAATCACTAATAAAATATAATTGATTTGCCATTGCAAGTTCCCTCAATTGATAAAGACGGCCACTTTCTCAAAAAATGTCCTACTTTCGAATCTTACTACTAATATGAGGGTTGTGTTAGTGAGTCATATATAAAAATTCTATAAGTAACCTATAGCGCTGGGGAAATATCCTAACCCATGGTAGCGATTGGAGTTGAAAGCTACCCAAAATTTTTTTTCCAACCAAAAAAACATAAAATTGATTGACTATGAACATAGTTATTAAACCAGCCCGGGCCGACCATTGAACCCGATCAACCAAAGGAACCAGCCATGGGATCGGGTTGGGTTTCTAATTAGATCGTTTAAGTATAGAACCCGTTGACTGGTCAACGATTTGACTATTCAATCGGATTAAACTGGAAACCAGATGGTTTTGTCAATGAACCGATTTTGTGGAAAAATTTTAGCAACCTCTTGTTAACATTCAAACTTGAAACCTTAGGCATGTATCTATAATATAGTCACCACCAAACCACTTGCCATATGTTAGTTGAGTAGTTTTCTTACAATATATGAACATTTGGTCAATTCTATCTTTATTCTTTTTTTATTTTTCTAAAATAAATTTATTTGTAATCTTTTAATAAAAACTTATGACCCTCAAACTCTATAAGTTATAAACACAAATATAATTTATTACATAATTTATTTTCAAGACAAATATTTTTTTTAATAATTTTTTACACTTAAAATTCATAAATAAACAAGATAATTACTCTAAACACTGATAAAATTTTACACTTGAAGTTTGGTGGAAAACTAAATAGATTTATGTTTTACTCATTCTTATATGAATTAATCATTCTATAGTGAATTAAATTAAATGAGCATTTGCTATGATATTATTTATCACAGATTATATCATATATCGTATATCAAAAATTATGAAACATAATATTTAAATATATTTAGTAATCCACTCATTCAACTACTCGCCCACTGGTTGAACCAGTGACCGTTGACCCACTTTTTTCATTGGGTTCCTTTTCGAGTCGGGTTTAATAACTATGACTATGAATCTAGACCAAAAAATGGATGTTGGTAAATCATGTAATATAGAAATAATCAATCAATGTAACTGGCCAAACATCAGGAGAATGATCGAGTTATCAATCAATCAAGATTTTTGTTTAGAAATGATTTTTGTGAGAATGGAAATGAGTTGCAGATTTATTTACTTAAATATGGCCATAAATGATAATACAACCACAACTTACAAGGCAAAGAAATGGTACGAGCATCAAACAAAAGAACCATCATAATCTAACTAATCTTTTTACCACGTCAATTACGTTTTGGGCATTTTTTTTTCAATAGTTTGAGCTGCAGTTATTCACGTAAACCCTATTGTGGTCTAGTGCTTTTAGTAAATATGACTTGTAGAAGAATGAAGTATTCTGGTGTAAGAAGCATTCAAAGGAGATTAAATCTTAAAAACACATTCCACATTTAACCCATATGGTCTATGGATAGTTGACAGAAAGCCCACCTAAATATTTTCCCCTTTACAAAGTTGCATACAGTACTTAAGAAATCTTGGCAAATCTTCTTCAAGTAAGTTAACCCATGCTTCGATCCCCTCCCCACAACTTGTACTCATCAATATTACAAGATTCTTCAAGGGCATGGTGGTGGTGCATACCCACTTAGGCTTGCCCCAACCGTAATCCACCTCATACACAGGGAACCTACACCAACTAGTGAAACTGCAGTTCTCAATCTCTCCCTTGGGGACTAGCTCCACTGACTTCAAGAAATGAAGCAAATATTCATCTGCATTAAAATTGCTGTTGATTTTCCTTATAGCATTCCTCAACTGATCAACCAGATTGTGATACTCTCTTTCTTTCCCAGCCACCATAATGGGAAGAGTCCTTGCCCACAGGTTTCCAAAGGCGACATCTGGAAGGGCTGGATCCATCCTCGATCTCAAGTTCACTGCATGGGATGCTGTAACCTTTTTTTTCGAAACGATAAGAAATTTCATTATCAGAAAGAAAAAACAAGTTACATGTACGAGCAACCGCTCAAGGGAACTGTACAAAAAGTGTTCAAAGAACACTGAGGAAAATTCTTTCCTCATCCACAATTACGCTTAAAGCGTCTGCACTCAGTTTTCTACTATCTAACATATTTTCTTCCCTTTCCAACCCAAAAGAGCACATGCAAAACAGTCTTTTCAGATTCAAAATATCCTCCAGTAATGTAGCCATCTTGCTATCTGTTGGTCGTTGCTGTGTTAGTTGTTTCCATAGCTCTTTGTTGCAAAAGTTGAGTCGTACCTTTCTCCACTGCTGGTGCACAGCTTTACACATAGCCAGTTTTAATGCCAATGCTTCATCCAAAATTTTGCTCCCCAGGCTTCTCTCTTTCAGCACCCATTCTGCAATTTTAGTGTTTGCTATTGTTCTTACTGTGACTCTTATTCCAAGGCCATTCTGTTCTTGCTTCTTTGCTGTTGTCACTTCTATAATTATAGCCCCTTAATTTCCATTGATCTGGCTTTGTTGTTCATTTGCAGGAATTGTTTCTTCTGTACTCTTCCTATCTCCCTATTGAAGCTCTACACCTTGTTCCAGCCATTCTTTATGCGCACGGTCTACTATTCTCATTGGTGTTGATCTAGCTGAGCTCTCAAATTCCTTCTTATTCCTATCTTTCCATATCTGCCACAGTATATTTACTGTCAGTCCAATATGATCCTTCCCTTCTGGTCTAGTCCTTGCTTCTGAAATTCGCAGCCACCATCTCTTGAAATCTCCCTTCTGGTCTGTTGCTCCATCCCATTGAATGGGAGCTGATTTCCATATATCCATAGCATGGGAACAGTTGAGCAGCAGATGTTTTATGGTTTCCTGTGCCTCACCACAAGTTGAGCATATAGGATCACCTATTCCTGTTCGTCTCCACACTGCCTCCCTGACTAGTAAGGCTCCTTTAATACACTTCCAGATGAAGTGTTTGATTTTATGCTTAATATTAAGCCTCCATAGTGTATTCCATATCTGAGTCATTTGTTGCCTTTCTTTTGAAATGCTTGATCCAGCTCCCTCCAATTTGCACCTCGTTCTGCTTCTACCTTTCTCCATCAACTTTTTATATCCTGAATCAACTGTATACTCCCCTCCCGCTTTTGGTTTCCAGTAGAAGCTATCTTCCCTCCCAGATAGGCTTAGGGGGATACGAAGGATCTTCTCAGCATCTTCTTTGTTGAAGTTGCTAAATATGATATTCTTGTTCCATCTCTGCTGGCATATTAGCTCATCCACCATTTCCAGCTCACAGTTACTTGTTCTGCACATAGTTGGCTTCCCCGTGGGTGTCTTTGGTATCTATTTGTGGTCCTAGATTCTCGTGCTTCTACCATTTCCAATTCTCCTGATCAAGCCTTCATCGAGTAAACCTCTTGCTCTCATTAATCCTTGCCAAATCCATGATGCGTTCTTAGGAGGGGTGCATTGTAAAATGGATTCTTGAGGGAAATATTTAGCCTTTAACACCTTACTGACAAGAAGGTTTGGCTTAGTTAGTAACCTCCATACCTACTTGCCCAGTAGTGCTTTATTGAAGGCTTCCAAATCCTTGAAGCCAAGGCCACATGCGTTTTTGTGTGCTACCATTTTGTCCCAAGCTATCCAGTGCATTTTATTTCTTCCCTCGGTTTCACCCCACCAGAAATTAGACATCAAAGTACTAATGTCTTTGCAAAGTTTCCTTGGCAGCTTGAAGCATGACATTACATACGTAGGCATGGCCATTGCAACTGCCTTCAACATGACCTCTTTTCCAGCTAAGCTCAAGAATTTATTTTTCCAGTTCTGAAGTCTTCTTTTTATACTTTCTCGTACAAAGCCAAAAATCTGATCCTTTGTTCTGGAAATAACCATAGGGAGTCCCAAATACTTCCCTTTCCTTGCTTCCATCATCCCTCCTAAAGCTTGACATATCTCTCCTCTTTGTTCACATTCCATCTTTTTACTAAAGAAAACTGCAGATTTATCAAGGTTAATCAGCTGGCTTGAAGCTGTTTCATAGACTTTTAGAACTTTTATTATCTCAGCCGCCTCTTGCTTGTTTGCTTTACAAAAGATGAGTGAGTCATCTGCAAAGAAAAGATGGGTGAGTAGTGGACCTTGCCTGCTGAGTTTCACACCTATGATCCTCTTGCTCTCTTCAGCTTTTCTTAGCAGATTGGAAAATCCCTTAGAACATATTAAGAATAGGTATGGAGACAGTGGATCTCCTTGTCGAATGCCCCTTCCTGGTGAAACAAACCCTTTAGCTTCTCCATTACAATTGAAGGAATAATTGACTGTTGTCAGGCAGCTACTTATCTAATCAATCCATGTATCGCAGAAACCCATTTTTTCCATCATTGCCTGCAAAAAATGCCACTCCACCCTATCATAAGCTTTTGCCATATCTAACTTGATTGCCATGCAGCCATCTTTCCCATGCCTTTTATTTTTTAGGTAATGCATGTACTCATGAGCAACAATTACATTATCTAAGATCTGTCTATCTGGGATAATGGCTGATTGGGTCTTGCTTATGCATTTGTCCAGGACAGTCTTTAACCTGTTAGCCAAAATTTTAGAGATGATTTTGTAAAGCACACTACAAAGACTGATAGGCCTGAAATTCTTTAAGTTGGTGGGGTGCTGGATTTTGGGAATAAGGGATATAACCGTATGGTTAATGGATTTAAGCATGAAACCTGAGCTGAAAAATGCTTGGATTGCTGAGATAATGTCCCTCTTGATGGTACTCCAAAATCTCTGAAAAAATAGTGGAGTCATCCCATCTTGTCCTGTAGCTTTTTCAGGGTTCATGGAAAAGAGAGCATCTTGAATTTCTTTCTCCTCTACTGCTTTAGTCGGGTTAGCATTCATCTCCTGAGTTATGGAGTGTGGAATACCATCTAAGATTTCAAACATGTCACCTCGCCCTCCACTTCTGAACAGCTCCTTAAAGTAATCAGAAATTTCATTCACTATCTCATCCTCATTCTTAGTCCAAGAACCATTATTTCTCTGCAAATTTCTGATTCTATTACACACTCTCCTACCCTTGACATAGGTATGGAAGTACTTAGTGTTCTTATCCCCCTCCCTAAGCCAACTAATTCTAGCTTTTTATTTCCAAAAGTTTTCTTCCTCCTTGTAGGCAGTGCTCAACTTATCTTTAATGTCAATCAGATTTTTCCTCCTAGTCACAGCCTCTGAATTCCTAGCTTCCTCCAAATCTTTCTTTAGAGCATTGATTTTACTTCTAGAGTTAGCTTGGAAAGAATTTCTCCACTTCAAGAGTTCAATTCTGCAATTCCTAATCTTTCTAGTAATTTTGAACATCTTAGAACCTTGCTCCTTCTTATTCCAAGCTCTCTCAACCACTTGTTGCATACTATCCTTTTGAAGCCATCTCTTGTCAAAATAGAACCTTTTTTTTTCCTATTTGTTGCCGGGACAGTGTCTAGAATAAACATGTAGTGGTCAGACGTAAAAGTGTCTAAATGTTGACATTTTGCCTTCTCAAATCTTGGAACCAATCGACACTACATAGGCACCTATCAAGTCGTTGCCTGATTTCACTATCATCATTCCAGTGATTGCTCCACGTCCAAGGTTGACCTTCAAAACCAATATCTATTAAGTTATTTTGATCAATGAAATCCCTGAAGTCCCTAAAGCTCCTCTCCTCAATAACTACACCTCCCTACTTTTCCTCATTAGACAAAATGTCATTGAAGTCCCCAGCTATCAAATACCTCGCTCCCCATAACCTTTTCCTCCTACTGAGCACCCTCCATTGCTCTCTCCTTATCATCTAATCACAACTGGCATATAAATCTACAAACCACTAGATCATTTGAGTGTCACTGTCTTCAATTTTGGCCTCTATCGTGAAGGCAGTAGTATTCACTTCTAGAATGTGTGTATCCTTAGTCCAAAACAAAGCCATGCCACCTGCTCTATTCATAGCTTCAACTACTACAGAATTATCAAACCTGAGACCCCTAGCTATCCTATCAAGAACTAGTTTCCTATTCTTAGTCTCACTTGAAAAAATCAAACTTGGATAGGAGAGGTTATTCACCTCCCTCAGCTGGGGAACTGTCAAGGGGCTCCCCACTCCTTGACAGTTCCACACCATGACTCTCATTCTCCTTCGGGGGCCCCTTTAAGGAAGGACCCCTCCTCCTCTCCCCTCATATCAGTAGAGTACAGTTCCTCCATAGCTTTAGTTTTTTTTCCATTGAACTAGCTCAGAGTTAGCATCCTCCATCTCTTCATCCCTAATCAGGCACTTCCTCTTCCCAACCTTCATCTGATTATCCCCTCTACCATTTAACTCCCTCAAAGGTTTCCTAGTTCTGGTTGGGGATTTCAACCTCCTAAACGTCCTCTTGGCTTGCATATCTACCTCTGCCTCCACCCTTTCAGCACAATGGCTTTCCTGGCAAAGCACAAGAGTTCCTACTGACTCCTCCTTAGTCCCCAGTTCATGAATCTGATTTTAGCTCAGTATCTCAACCTCTCTATCCTCCTCCATCTTATCTACCTCCTATGGATCTTTACCTTCTTCTACAATCTGATGCACAAGAGATAGATCAGGGTTCCTTTCATTTGGGTTCAACTGTCCCTCCTGACTACCTTGAGGAACATCCTTACTATCCTTCACATATGTAGATGCGCCTGTATCTTTTACAATCCTATCATCTGCTCTATCCTTTCTTAGCTCCTAATTGCTATCACCTCCATTCACATTGGACTTGAGCGTTTCCAGCAGACATTTAGCCAATGTAGACCTATCCCGCTCCTGCTCAACCAATTCTCCATTTCGATAGGACCAGTATCTTTTATCACTTAACACTTCAGGCCTATTAGATTTTTTCAGAGGTGAACATTTATAATTCCCAGCTCGCATCCATGGGCCATATTGGTTTTCTACAATACCTTCTCCTAGGACTCTCCTCTCCTTACAGGACCTCTCACTATGGCCTACTACACCACAACTGTAGCAAAAATCAGGACACCGTTTGTATTTAAAAGCAACCCACTTAAGAACACCTGCAATCTTAACCACTGTGCCTCGAAGAAGAGGTTTAGACAAATCTACCTGAGCTAATATCTTCAAATGTCTACCCTCTTTCCCCCCAGATTGAGGTACTATCACCTCTCTAACTTCTTTGAATACTGATCCAACCTTTTTTCCAACCTCTTTGGAAAGCCAGTGAATTGGCAAATTCCAAAGTTGCACCCAAAGGGGTGCTACCATAAAGGCATTATAGGCTTCCTCTATCCCCTCTGTCTATTTTTTCAGCACTAATATTTGATTGTCAATCACCCAAGGTCCCCCATTGACAATCTTTTCCTTCTCATCAGCATTTGGGATATTGAATTGAAAAACATTAGGTCCCAGTTCCAAAACAGTCATATTCCTCGGATATCCCCATGCCATAGCAACAAAACTTTTAACACCCGTAAAATTAGTCACTTTCTCTCCTATAACTCTGCCTATGAGACTATCTTCGCATGCTCTCACACCATGCTGTAGGTCCTCCATCTCCAAAACAGCTCCTAAGAGCTCATTCCCTTCCAGGGAGAATTTCTGTAGAAGTTCCGAAAGATCTCCCTCCATGGACAATCAGCCCTCACTAGATAGACAAACCCCATTCCACACGCAGAGGACGCAGGTAAAAACAGGGTACGAGCAGGCAAAGAACAACAGAAAACAGAGAAACCAAAAAGAAACACTAAAGGATTTTACTGGTAAAGACCCAAAACGAAAGAGAAAATGTAAAAATTGCTCTGATCACGATTACCTTTAAGAGTACAAAGGAAAGATGGGAGCACAAAACCGCATTATACCTGGCAAAAGCTTACTCAAGTTTTGGAGCTTTTGTCGCTTTAGCTACTTCTAACCATGCAATACGTATCTCAGTAAGTTATTGGTATCAGTTGCATAATTTCCGACAGAGACGATGAATCATCCATCTTAGAACTTCCTATTGATAAAATTATGGGATTATGGGTGTTTGAAAATGGGTGTTTGAAAAAGTTTGAGTTGTCTGCCTTTTCCCACCAAAAAGGTGAAGAAGCTCCTATCCCAAGAGAGAGCACTTCTACTTAGAGTGAGAAACCCTCTACTTAGTGAGAGGAAGTCGGGGATGCTGTAACCATCTTCTTAGAATTGGATGCCGTTCTGAAATTGCTCCAAATGAAAGCTGAAACAGCCTTCACTTGGGTAGGATAGTTTCCTTTTGATCCAGGAATAGAAGCAGCAGCTTGTTTAAGTTTTGCAAGCTTTTCCTTGTCAAACACAAAGCGTTCAGTCACAATCTTTTCTTTCGTCTTGGCTGTGGGTAGTTTGAAACCAAAACATGACATATCTATTGGAGGAAAAAGTTTCGCCCACTCAAAAGCAGGTGGTAACATATGTTCATCATCTCCGCGGCAGCTTGCTGCCCATGAATTCAAGAATGTAACCAAGGACGTGCCATCGGCAATTTTGTGCGAAATTTGCACTCCTATAGCTACGCCTCCACAATCAAAGAAAGTGATTTGAACGGCAAGAAGTACTGTTTTGGGCTTATCTATGGCACTTCTGGCATTTGACTCAAGAGGAACAAATTGTTTGAGTTCCTCCATGATGGGTTTTTCTATAACCTCCGAGAGGGTAGTATGAACTTGATCTTCAACAAACAGTGCACCAGAATCATTGCAATCAACTGAAGATATCTCACTGGTAAGCCCTCCTGCCAAGGGATAAAATTGAGTCAAAACATTAGACAAGGATTACTTGAGGATTTGAGCAATTTTGGGATGGTCTTTGTTACTAGATTGCAACTGGTTAGCATTGTAGAAGAAAATAAGAGGGATGTAAGCAGATGGTGTAATTTGGTCTAGCAAGGATAATTGGAGGTTTCTAAGGTGATGGGGTGTTGGAGATGATGGTTTAATCATCTCTTTTGACAATATCTCCAAATTGGTCACCATTTTTGTTACTTTTTGAAGCTCCTTGTGAATTGATAGGAAGTGATGACAGAAAGGCAGTGCAAAACCTAGAATTGGATTTGATTTATCTGATAGAGCTTGGAGATCACTATGTATACAAAATATTGTTAACGATTGCAAATCCAAAAAATAAATAAACAAACAAATAAATAGAATCAAAGACTTTTATAAGGAGAATTATTGATCTGTTGTTGTACCTAATTAGTTGATTAGTTGAATGATGTTGATCTGTTACTAGTAAAACAGCTTTAGTCTTTTCTACAGCTGATTATTTAGTAATATGGGAATTAAAGAAGTTCATGAGGTCTAACCCTATGATGCTTACATATGTTAATAAGATCTTACTCAACCTAGCTATTTAGTAAGTAATTAAGTAATCACCTATTTGGCTATTTTATGAAAGAATTGTTACCTAAAGCTTCTACAATTAGTCATTTTTTAATAATTTTTTATATATTTAGAATTTGATGTAATGTGAACAAATAGAGGTCTTTTCGAGATAATTCATCTGCTACTAACATTAGCGTTCTGATTAAGTTAATTGTTTAAAAATTGAGTGCTATTAACAGATTACTCGTGTAATATACGTGTTAAGCATTAACTAGAACTTATGAGGCTGGTAATGTAGACTTGTAATTTGCTTTAATTTTTTTCTTTCATATTTCAAAGTGGACAATAATTGTGATTGAGCTAGAAAAATATCAAGTGCTTTGTAGCTTACACTTGTTAAAGAAAAAAAGTATTTTCCACTTTAAAAATCTTTTTCCATGAATAGAGTGCAAAATTATTAAACTCTAATGGGCACAGGTTGAGATGATCAAATATAGCACATCTTCAAATTTGTCGTCTGCTAATTGTCCTACTTTCCATAGAAATATTGAAGCAGAAGTCAAAAATCACAAGTCATAACGAATGTGATGTAGACCTATTGACATTTATTCAATATAATATGGCGCTTTTCCTCAAAGATAATCTAAAATCTTTTTAAAAATGAGAGAGAGAGAGTAGAAGTATTTTATCAAACTCTGTGCCATTATTATGAAATCATTAACGTCATACAAGATTAAATTAAAGGAATGATTAATTTTACTATTTTCTTTCAGCTAATTCAATTATGAAGACTAATAGAGTATATTAAAGTTTAGACTAATTTATCCATATTTGTGTCCCAGCTCAGATTAAATTGTTTGTAAAAGTGTACATGATTCTTTTCTTAGTCATTGATGTAGATTCTTTTTTTAATAAATATCATAATTTCATTAAAATTTGAACTAACAGCAGAAATTACATCATCAAACATATATAGATATCAAAGAACATATATGAAGAAAGGATACTCCAGATTTTAAGAACAATAAATATTATATTATAAAGCTCCAAATTTAAAAAATGAGAGAAAATAATTATAACTCCACGAACATCTGTGCATACTTCCAATCTCCAGATCTACTGATTAACTGCTTCAAGTATAGATATTATGATGAGATTTACCGAATAGATCCAAGAAATTCCAGATCTGATAATCAAAATTTGAAAAACTCATATCTAATAAAAGAAAAATGAAAAAATTACCAAAAACTCTCACTGGAAATCCCTAGGAGAGAATAAAACTTCACTAAAAAAGTTAAGAGAGAAGAAAACTTTCACTAGACAACCCTAAATAGAGAAGAAACTCTTATTAGAAAATTTTAGGAGAAATTTTATTCACACAAATAAAATAAAATCTATAGAGAAGGCAGTATCCTTGCGAGAGAGATTGGCTGCTTGGTCGATGTCCGCGAATTCGGATGCTCAAAGGCGTTTTGTTGTCTCCATTCTGCCAAGCTTCATCTGTTGGCATGTTTGGAAGGCACGGAACAAAGCAATCTTTTGAAGGGGTCAAACTGAATAGTGGGGAGATTTGTCATGGCATTCTCCGGGACATTTCCGCGGTGGTTGAGATTAAGTTTCAACATGGGATTGTAGCTTTGATTAGTTTTTTGAAAGGCTCTCTCAGTCGCCGCCAATACGTCGGGTCCATTTGGTCAGGTGGCAGGAAGCAGGGAGGGGGATCTTGTCCCTTAATACGGATGGGTGCTCGAAGAGGAATCCAGGGATAAATGGTGGAGGTGGAATACTACGGGATTCAAACGGTCGGGTGTTGGTAGCATTCTCCGTCTTCCTGGGGGTCAATACAAGTTTGTGCGCTGAAGCATTAGCACTTTTAACGGGGCTTCGCCTATGTTTCTAGCAAGGCTTTGTGCAGGTTCGAGTGCAGATAGATTCACTGGTACTTGTGGGTATATTACAATGGAGGTTCCAGTGTCCATGGCACATTCGAAGGGAGGTACATCAAATATGGCGGCTAGTCGCGGATTCTACACAGTTTTCGTATTGTTTTAGGGAAGCCAACAAAGTGGCTGACATCTTAGCTAATGTAGGTATCTTGCATCCGCAAGATCATGTAAGGGTCTATCACCAGCTCTGTTCTCTTCCACAACTAGCAAGGGGGGAAGTTAGGTTGGATATGCTAGGCTTTCCCTCTATTAGAACTATCAAAGGATCGTCTTGATGACTAGTCTTGTTCTCGGCTTGTAAGTTTCTGATGGGGCAATAAAAGCAATACTCTACCAAAAAAAAAAACAAAAATAAATCTATAGAGAAGGCTCCTCCCATAGGGAAAGATCAGAAAAATCTGATCTCTCTCCCATGGGAGAGTTGAAGGGAGTTTTAGTTAGAATTCTTTTTTTCTAGAGAGAAAGAGGAGAGAGTGATAAGAACTTCTTTTTTATTGGTGCAATTCAACCTTAAGGAGAATAAGATAAGAAAAAAATATTTTTCAAGAGGACTTGCTCGAATTAACCATTGATGTAGATTCTTTTAGACACATACTGTCTTACAGAGGAAAAAAATTTTAAAAAATTAAAGTCCACTATGCAGGAATGAGATTGGCAACGATCGAACTACCAAAAAGTCAACTATTCACTAATATTACCACCTCTTTGATCTTAAATTCTCATATTTGTATCTATCGTTTAGGAATGTCATGATTTGAAGTTGCTTTTTATAGGTGAACTCTATTGTCATATACCACATTTATAAAAGGAAGAGTAAATCTTATATACACTGATGGTGTATATATTATTACGATTCTATCGTGGTTGGATATACAATACATATGCAAATTGTCTTCCAAATTCACAAATGGAACAAGATGAAAAAAAAAAAGGTGTAGTCCAGATTTCGTGCAAAAAATTTAGATTTGGACCCCTTTATTTTTCCAAATAGAGTGTTTTCATTTTTCAGTTCTTGTTAAAAAATTGTACAAATTATTTGTGATGAGTAAAAACACATTATACAACTTTTACAGCGCCCATAAACAGTTGAATACTGACCACAAGGTTCATCTGCCCCAAACTTGTTAGGGCACCTTCCTGTAGTCCAAGAGGCAGTATCCTAAATTTTAAACGTATCAATTAGGTTTTGCCAAAATAGAACCCATTAGAAGTGAAAATCAGATAGTCTGCCAACACTCTTTGAGCATACGAATTTGTTGCAACTTGCTTATATGGAAGAGTTTTTGCTTGACATTTATCACTTTTTTCTTGTACAATTTGTACAAATGGGATTGATAACTTTCTTGTTATTTGTTATTAATGAGAAGAGATTAAATTTACTAGCTCAAGTTTTAAAGGGTTTTTACCAAAGTAATCCAATGTGTAGTAAAATTTCAAAATTAGCCCAAATTTCCAAAATTTGCACATCTCAACATACACATAAAATTATCAAAGTACATATTTGAATTCAAAAATGTTGTAGGGGGCATATGCTCATATGTCCACATTTGTGTTTGTATATGTGCATCCATATTCCAAATGTACACTAACGTTCGTAAAAGTACACATTTCTTCTTGTTATGATGCACATTATTCGATAAAAAGCATATTGTATGAGGGTAGTTTAATCATTTAAGGATAAATATTTTAGATATGTTAATCTGTGAACAGTGACCAATATCTCACTCTCAATTTTTCCAAATTTTATGTACTTTATTTTTTTTTTTTGGGGAAACCAAATAGGCATATTCATTTATGTCAAATCCGCAAGAGCAGCTTCAGGGACTTTCTAGGGGAGGTTTACAAGCCATACTCCACTTCCCTAACATGCAATTGTATACCCTTCCATTGAATTTTGAATCTTCTTATCTTCTAATTCTTAGACCCTTTTGGATAAATTTGTCCTGTTTTCTATTATGCTCTAGAGTTTTTAGACCTTTTAGGATTGGGGTACATTTATAAATAAAAAAAAGCTTTTAAACACTAAAAGTACTTTTAAGGTATGTGGTAATTAGTTTTTTGTAACTTAAGGAGTTTAGTTTTTGGTAATTTAAAAACACTTTTGTTAAAAGCACTTCTAAGCACTTGTATTAAAAGTGTTTTTTTTTTATAAATAATTGCAACTCCAAACGAGACCGTAAATTCCTTTTGGACTTTTTTCAAAAAGAACCGCAAACGAGGCCTTAAATGACAACTGACAAGGAAGTCTGAGCCCGTCTCAACCAACAAACAATAGCAAATAAAAGAAACCAGTTGAAATTTAAGAGTTGCATCCTAAATTTCAAATAGTACACATCACAGCAACTGCAACAACAAAAGTGTTAGGAAATTGACTTAATTTCTTTTAGGTAGGATTCTTGTTTTGTGTGAAAGTAATTAGTTTCCTAATTGATTTTAGTTACTTGAAGTAGTAACCAAGAAATATTCTATTTTGTTTAAGATTAGAAGTTATTTCCTATTATGTATAAGTCTAGGAATTAGAACTGGTTTCCTATTATTATTTGAATTTTTTGACCAAATAATATTCCCTATAAATAGATGGGTTGGCATACTACACAAGGGACACACAAGGGCACACAAGGACAAGATGTAGCCTTACACAGAGTGTGACAGACGGTTGTTGGAAGATGAGAGATGGTATACAATAGTTAGGTTTGGGTTCAAATTATATTCTTGTATAGGATTTTTCCTCTCATAATAAAGAACGAATTTCTCTCCGTGGACGTAGGTTCAATAGTGGAGTCGAATCACGTTAAATATTGTATGTCTTTTATTTTTCATGCTTGTAGCTTGTTTGCCAGTAAATTGTTGTGTACTTGATATCTTAATAGTTATTTATTCCACACCTGGATCCTAACAAGTGGTATCAGAGCTTCAGGTTGCGAGACTGAGCAATAGAGCAAAGTTCGTGATTGGATCTAAGTTAACTATTGAGATCAAGTGGATTGGTAGTTATTCCTAATTGAACAATTTAATGAATGGTATCCTTATTTCAATGGCTTGGCAAAAAGCATTGATGGTGAAGGATGGGAAGCGAAAAGCATGAAGATACTTGACGGTGAATCTAGGCAGGTGATTCAAGGATCAAGAAAAAATGGAGTCCAATATTGATTTTGGACGTGAATCGGTGGAGACTTTCTCACACCTTTAATAGTTGATACTTCAGTTCGATGGATTTTAGATTTTGGTTATGTTCTTTGGGTGGTGTGGCACGTGTTCCAAAGAAACAAAAAAATCTAATTTTCATGCGCCAGAAGACTCTTATAGTTACGAGCTTTTCGTTTTAGGTAGAGTCTTGGAAATCATGTATGGCGAGACAGTTCTGAGAATGGGAAGAAGTATGGTGATTTTACCACTTGGTTGCCTTAATGGTTAGGGTTAGAGCTCACCGAAGAGGATCTCGGATTGTAAGTGGTGGTGAGAAGAAATCCTGCAAAAGAAGACGGTGAATTGATGCACTTTCTCACAAGTCAACTGGAGGTTGGATTCGGGGTAACTACACATGCTCATTTGCCAATTAAATCAATTTGGTATCAGAATTGTATTTATTCAGGTTTGTAGTTCGGTACCATATTATTTGGTAGTTGAAAGCAAATGGTTGCTAAAAGAAATTTTCGTCAAGGTGGAGATTTGTTAGGAAATTGGTTTAATTTTTTTAGGTAGAATTCTTGCTTTGTGTGAAAGTAACTAGTTTGCTAATTGGTTTTAATTACTTAAAATAGTAACCAAGGAATATTCTATTTTGTTTAAAATTAGAAGTTATTTCCTATTCTGTATAAGTTTAGGAATTAGAATTGGTTTTCTATTATTATTTGGATTTTTTGACTAAATAATGTTCCCTATAAATAGATGGGTTGGCATACTACACAAGAGACGCACAAGAGCACACAAGGGCACACAAGGGCAAGATGTAGCCTTATACATGGGGTATGAAAGAGGATTCTTGTGAGATGAGAGATGGTATATAAGGATTAGGTTTGGATTCAAGTTGTATTCTTGTATAGGGTTTTTCCTCTCATAATAAAGAACGAGTTTCTCTCCGTGGATGTAGGATCAATGTCGAAACCGAACCACATTAAATATTGTGTGTCGTTTATTTTTCATGCTTATGGCTTGTTTGCCATTAAATTGTTATATATTTGATATCTCAATAGTTATTTATTCCGGGCTTGGATCCTAACAAAAAGGTATCAAAATATCAAAGCAACTAAGAAAATTTAAATTGTAAGTTCAACACTTCAACGTCACAAGAAACAACCAAAATAGGTATTTGTTATCCATCAATACAATCCCAAGGATCAACACAGTTCACAAGTTCAACCTCACTAATAAAAAAACGCCCAAGTCTAAAAACATGTTTATGAATTTCTCAACAAGTAGCTTATGAATTATCACATTTTGCTAAAATATTGGACTCTATTGAATTCCTACAGAACTCTCTCGTGACCTTCATTAAGCAATTCGTACTGGATAATTTTCAATAAATTTAGTAATAAAATATTCTTTGTTATAAAAAAAAAGTCTAAAAAAACATGCTTAAAAGTCAATTCAGAAGTCCAACATTCAAAAATACACGAAACAAAAGGTCTATCCAGAGATTAATATCCCCAAGCATTGTAGAACTCCTCTTCATCGAAAAATATATCAACTACACAATGTTAGTGAAGACAGATTAGCAAATTTTTGCCAATAAGAAACTCCCTATTAGCCTTAGTACGTTAGTCTAGCATAATTTATTTGACAAAGCTTTTCAAACATGGACATGATCATATTCTTTCCTTTTTAATCTTTTTTATAAGTGAGAGAACTTGAACCCAATACCTCCCCTCCCACCTTACCACCCAACACAATCCTCCCGATCATGATCATGATCAACTATGTAATCGACAATTAGATTATAGGTGGTAAGCATAAGCAGGCCAAATGATCACATGGATGTTGCGATAGATAAGCAAAACGTTCATATGAAGTCGGGACTAATGCCATCGACAACCACAGGCTATATGAGCTTAACATAATCAAAGCATATCCAACGTGCCCACGTTAGATTTAGAACAGAGAGAAACAGAATTTTCATATATTCATGTCAGATCTCATAATCCAAATAATTTCTAAAGCCATCGATATATATATATGTGTGTGTGTGTGTTTGTGTGTGTATGTATGTGTGTGTGTGTGGGTGCATATAAAATAAAATAATATTCAGTTCTCTATATGAATTAGATGAATTCATATTCTACCAAGTGAACTATCTATCTTTTCGCCATATGAACTTCTTTAATATTTGTGAACTATCCCTTCCTTTTTCACTTTCTTATTTATAATAACTTTCAATCAATCTATGAATTTTCACCTTATATGCATTTGTACCAACTATACCTTCTTAAATTTTTTTATCCATTAACTTATTGTTTTTCTTTTTTTAAAAAAAAAAATCTTTCAACTAATTACATGCAGCCCCATTCAAGTAACAGACTAAGAACTAGTTAAAAAAAATATAGATGGCACATAAACTACTTGCTGCGATCAACATGAGCTAACTCTAAATTCAACTCAAATAATTTCAAGGAATATCACTACCGCAACTTGTAAACATAACCAAACAAACACAAAAATATAATTGAAAGATGGTTTTCCATTATCCAATCTTTATATTTGATTGCAGCGTACAAAAGTAAAAAACTTTTAAATCAAATTTCTATATCAGCAAGTTCTTTTTTATCATTACAATGTTTTAACAAATAAGGAAGCTGCATATTGATTTATTTCACATATCTTTCCCCCCTTTGGCATGAACTGAGCCTATACTAAATCAAAATATGCATTAGCTATTTATTAACGATTAACTTTTATACACTGATAGTATAGTGATTTTTTTATACTAGTAGTGTTGGATGTATGCCACATGTATATAATTTGAATTTCAAATTTAAATTTATATTATATAACATGATCTAAACATTCTTGTGTAAAAAAAAAAATCTTTACACTGACAATGTCTAAAATTAATCCATTTATTAATACGCTTACTCATTTCTCAGTCTTCTCAACCTTACAATCATAAGGGCAACCATTATTATTTGACTATTCTCTTTTTTCTCTTTTCTTTTTCTTTTTCTGAAAAAGTATAATTTGACTAATCTCTAATCTCAAACTTTGGAACACAATTATATCTCAAAATACAAATGGGAAAATATGCATATAATATTGCTAATTAGATGTCTACATTAGTTTGATATTTTAAAAAATAGTACATTTAAAAGTATACGAACTTAATTATCAATTTCAAATTCTCATATAAACAAACATATGTATTCAGGAAAATAGTAATTTAAGATTTAGATAATCAAAAAGAGAAATAATTTACTTGAATGTGTAAGCAATTTAGTTATGAACAAATTTTTTTGACATAATAGACAAAGTTTTAACAAGTTAACATGTAATATTAATACAATTATTAGTGATTTGAACTTCATAGATTAATTAACAAAATAGCAAGTTTAGAAATACTTAAAGAGTAAATTTCAAATTTTCATAAAGCAAAAGTTAGGTGGAGGGGAGCAATGGACTTTCATCAAAATCTACGGAAGGCAAGAGGAAGATTTTGAATGAAAACTTAAAAAACTCAAAACTTAGGAGGCAAGACAAAGATTTTGAATGAATATATGGAATAGGGAGATGACACTGTTTAGTTACAAATTTTAAATAATACACCTCCAAATCGGAAAAGAAACATTAATCTAAAAAACAAATAAGAAAAAGTTTGTATTAATTTTTCCTACAGCTTTAATGTAAAAATTCTTTTATATTAGTAGATGTGGATGCACAACAACACATGTAAAAATAAAATTTTAAATTTGATAGAAATTATGTGTCATGCATCCATAATCACTAGTTAAAAAATCTTTACAATGATGTTGTAAGAAAGATTGATCTAAAAAGTTTATACCACAAACTATTTTACTTGTTCACATTTTTTTCCTTTATCTTAAGAAATTTAAATGTATTTTTCTTGCATGACTAATATCCTTGCACCAATTAGTAACAAATGGTAAAGGTTGGCATCAGGCAGGCAGATAATCCAGACTAGAATGCTTGCTTCCTAGTATGCAAGAGTTCAACATTTCCCATTTTTCTCCAAAGGAATCAAGTAAAGAAAGAAAAAGAAAATTAGTCAAATTTGAACTTGATGCATCCCATAATTTTCTGGTGCATCTAGGGATTCTTAGAAAATATTGGGCCTTAGAGTTATTCACCCAAATTTGAATTGCAAAAAGAAAACAAGTAAAAAAGATTTATACCTTATCCAGTTCTTTCAAAGGGCATATACTATTCCTTCAATGGATCCAATTTGATGCCTCCTCCACAGACACACACTGCCAACACATTTTTCTGGTAATTATAGCGCCAAAAATACCAACTGAAGTAACAGATCCATCCCACAATCAAGAAATCGAGAACAAAAACATCATCTTCTTCATTAGGCTTCTAGATGGCTTCAGCCACAACGAAACCTTCCTTCACATTTAATCTTCCAACCACTTCTTCTCTAACTCAACCATCCAACAATCATAAACCCAATCCCCAGCTCAAAATCCCACCTCTCTTCTTCAAATCCCATTCCATTTCATCCCTTCACAGCTCTAGAAAATCCCATTTCAACACCCCTGCTGTTAAGTCCATTGATGTTTCCAAAGAAGATAAGCCCACAAGCTCATTAGCGGAAGAAACAGCCAAGAATTTATCAGAAACAATCACTGAACCTTCCCAAGAAGAGGCCCCAAATTTTGATCAGAGAAGACTTGAGGAGAAATTTGCTGTATTGAACACTGGAATTCATGAGTGCAGGTCTTGTGGATATAGATATGATGAAACTGTTGGGGACCCTTCATATCCCATTCCACCAGGGTTGCCATTTGACCAGCTGCCTGATGATTGGAGGTGCCCAACTTGTGGGGCTTCCAAGGGTTTCTTTGAGAGTAAAAGTGTGGAAGTTGCTGGTTTTGCTCAGAATCAGCAGTTTGGATTTGGTGGTAATTCACTAACCTCTGGCCAGAAGGCTCTGCTCATATATGGTGGTCTAGCTTTAGGCTTTTTGTTCTTCTTGTCTGGTTATCTTCTTCAATAGTGGAGGATTAATCTGGGCCGAATAATGATTTGTAGAGTTTTATCATTTTGTTATTGTTGTTCTTAGCACTTTTTAAGTACAGGCAAAATGTACTCGAGCATCTGTTACTGATGTGTAGATAAAGAAAATTTAAGAATTCAATGTTTTGGCATGAGATTTGTTCCTAAATCATTTAATTTTCGAACTATTGGATTAACACACTGATACAACTAGAAGGCCTATCACGCTGATTAAACTTGTAATTTAAAATGCAACTCGTAATAGATTTGTCTAATAAGATGATCTTGCTCAAGTTTATGTGATAATTTTAGAGTTGGAAGGGTCAAACTTTGAAGGATTAAAGGGGTGTTTTTTCAGCTTAGAGGTGGCCTTTTTATCCGTACCTAGAGGATACCTTTGTTTTTTGTTACTCTGTACCATTCTCCTGAAGTGTGCTTGATTAGAAGATTATACCATTCTTCTGTACCATTCCTTATGTTGAATCTACTTACTTAAACATGCTTGTTAGATTATAGCAATCAATTAACATATGCATCATAGTAGTAAATTGAACATACTAAAGGTATGTAGCTAATCAACATATTAGTCAACATTGATCAATTCCTCTCCTCTGCCCTGTCTAACTGGGATATAAGATGCATTTTAAAGCCTTAGTTCTGGTATCTTTTTTATTCTGATGAAAGCATGTATATCAAAGCCTGGAAAGAAGAGTTCCACTATGTAGGCATTCTTGTGATCCATTGCACGGCATTCAGGAAAGCTTTTCCCAGGAGCGGAAACATGCTAGTCACCAAAATGATATATGTTTGATAGGTTTTATATGTTTTATGGGTGAAACGTACGCGTGGAGCTGGGCAAGTTTTACAGACAATAAAGATGTGATGGTTTCTTTCCTCTTGCTTTCTGTATATGTTGGGCAAGGAGAGAGGCTTTCTTATGCCTTGAACTATCCATCTAATATAATGTTACTTATGAGTTGCCTAAACATCATTGTGAAAACTGAAGATGGTCCAACTTTATTTTTGCTTGCTGCCAAGAGGACCTGGAAGAACTATAACTTCGGCAATAGATCTTCTGTCTCACTTCTTGTGTCATTTTGTATCCCATTTTTTATTTTATTGTTATTTCTCTTTCACAAATATTGTATTTAATTCTTTTTTATTTCCTTAAAATCAAACTACTATTAATTGAGCAAAAAAAATACACAAAATAGGAGATTTTTTCTAATTTTCTATTATATTTTTTATTTTTCTACTATATATTTTGTACCAATTTTCTATTATATCTTTAATCAAACAAACTCAAAAAGTCAAAATACACAAAAAAAAATGAAATTTTTTTCATGAATTTTCTATTATAATTTTTTAATTTTCTACCGTATATTGCTTTTTTGAGAAAATGAGATTTTTTTCTAATTTTCTATTATATTTTGTATTTTTCTACTATATATCTTTTGCGAATTTTCTATTATATTTTTTAATCAAACAAACTCAAAAAGTCAAAATACACAAAAAAAAATAATGAGATTTTTTACGAATTTCCTGTTATATTTTTTAATTTTCTACTATATATTGCTTTTTTGAAACTATTGTATTCTTTTCTTGGCTCAATTAATAGTTGTTAGATTTTAAAGAAACAAAAAAGAATTTAAATACGATGTTTACAAAAGAGAAATAGCAATATAATAAAAAATAAAATAGAAAGTGATACAGAAAGTAAGATAAAAAATCCATCGCGAGAAACAATTGCCCAGACGTTCAAGTACTATAACATATTTCTTGATCATAGTTTTGCAGATTTTGCTTCCTTTGGTGTAAAGCCTTCGCCTGGAAAGTATCCCAGTTTTGACTGGAAGAAACTAATCAAATATTCAAGTCAAAAATTGGTTAGCTTGTTTCTCCATGACTTTTGTTGCTTACCCTTAAAACAGTTACACAACTGGAAAGGAGAAAGGTAGATCTAAGGGGTACCACATCTCGTCT
This sequence comes from Coffea eugenioides, assembly GCF_003713205.1. Classification (NCBI taxonomy): domain Eukaryota; kingdom Viridiplantae; phylum Streptophyta; class Magnoliopsida; order Gentianales; family Rubiaceae; genus Coffea; species Coffea eugenioides. The sequence goes on from NC_040036.1 coordinate 68,263,595, forward strand.
GGTAGTGATGTGCATATTGTAAGCATTATGAAAGCTAGCCTGCATCTAGCAAACGAATATAACAACGATTTTCTTAAATTGCACCTTCCACATCTAGTAAGATTTACACAATACCTGCGTAGACAGATTCCTTCATGAGTAGCTAAAATCATTAATGAGAACCTAAATTTGGCCACTGATACCAGCTTACAGTATGGAGAGTAGGCTCAGAAGATGCCAAGCTAATGGCAAATGGTATGGAACTTAGGTTGTCTGTTGCTCCTGCGTCTTTTGGATATCACTTCAAATCTGGCTTTGTTTCTTGGATTTTTTATCTTGGATGCTCCTACAACAGAAACTTAACTGAAGTTTCTCTATTTGTAGCGCACAAGCTGTTTAGAATACTCCTGTTGATTGTGAATAACACTGAAATCTCCAAGCCCCGCCGCACCACATGGGCAAATGATAGGAAACATGAGAGCGACCGAGCATGTATATCTTGCTTATGATACCCTGTTGTTAACAGCAAGTCTATGTTCAGAGAGTAAGTTCTTTTGTGAGATAAAACACTATTGGAGATCCTCGTGCATTACCAACTCAGGTAACGAACATCTGCAATATTCTTCAATAAAATCACTAGAAGCAAAGCAAGTAACGTGGAGACATCTAAAAGCGCAAACTGCACCAGAAGACCAAGCTGCACATACCAGAACGTTTTCGTCAAACAGAATGCCATGAAACTGCTCTACGTACACTTCTAAGAGTACTATTTTTCTCAAGCATATTTAGTTCAGACAAAAGGAGCTTAAGAAGAAAGATTCCGATGCACATTTGCATTGTTACTCGCACGACCAAGGTTATTAATAATCACAACTGAACATACATAATGAACTGTAGCAGTCAATTAGCAAAGAATTAAATATATCTTCTTAAAATGTTAACTGATGATGCTGCACATTTGTGGAAACTGCCACACACATGGTACTTTACAATTCTCTTCCACAACCAGTATGTATAAATGGATGGGAAGAGAAGGCAGGCTGAGAAACTATCCTACCCTATCCAACCAAGTAGAACATACATGTCAGGGTGAATAAAAAACCCCCTGGTGATTATACATAGGAGGAACCTAAAAGGTATTACCATCCCAACCCACAACCAAAAGATCCCCGAAACCCAAAAAACCGCAAAAAAATAAGGGAAAAAGAAAAATCTCTCCCCTAAGAACCAAAGTGAGAAGAAGCAATAGGAAGACAACAACAAATGAAGTGCTGTAGAATCTGATTCATACCGTTGTTTCTGATATTTCTCTGAAACAAGATTACATAGCGACAAGCTTCGAACTGTTCGTAATTGTTTCATCCAGAGTCTAGGACCTGTACTCATGCACCAAATATTTTGACATCCTTGCTCTACTGAAACAGATTACGTAAAGGTCCACTTGACATCAGCAAACAGTCCAACCTATGCAACAGCATTACTGGATCCTATATCAGATGAATTCTGACTGGGTCGGCTTTTGACTTGATAAACTTTTTTCACTTGCTTCTCGTATCCTGAAGCTGTTCCAGCAGCAGGTTTGCTGATCCACTTTGAAGGAGGTGATGGAAGTGGACTGACATTCTGCACATGAATGTGGCCTGTATTAGATGACTGCACTGAATTTGGCATCCTTGGAGAAAATGCAGCATTTGGCCTTGTTCGACCGCCAGTTTCAATTGTCAGGGTAGTCATTCCATTCCTTAAGTTGTAATACTGATCTTGACTTGGATATCGACATTGTGCCCTGAAATTTTGCCTGTAGCTCTGCAACTCAAATGGTGAAGAAGCATATCCCTGACCACCCAACATGCCCCGAGAATTATGATATCCATTGACATAATTTGGTTCCCCAACAAAGCCTCCATATCCAGATTGTCCAGGAGGCCTAGGCTTATTTACTGCATCGTTGCCCAGAGCGCTTCGATAAGTCATTTGCTCAGAGAAGCCCCTTTCATATCCTGATGGTCCAGCAGGTCTCGGCCTATCTGTAAGATGGTTTCTTGGGAAATTCTGGTTAGCCTTTTGTGCCCTCACCCCAGAGTAATTATAGTTGGAATTTATATTGAGTGTGTTGTTAAGTAGACGGTGTGCTGCTTCACCCAGCGAAGGACCAGCTATTGCTCCAGTTACCTGTGGCCTGTAAAACAGAAAAAATCATGAATACACAAATAATAATGTCATTGAGAGCATAAATTGTTATATGATACGAAAGGTGACTATCCTCACAAGACTAAATTAGACAGCTAAAGAAGGCAAACAACACTAATTACTTGAAATTGATTTTTCCCCAATTAGGTTGCCGCATAGTTCAACAGATCATAAAAAATCACCTTCAAAGAATGAATGAACTTTTCAATGTGGCATAAATTTCAAAATTAGCTTTTACAAATGAATAAATCCAGCAGAATTCTAAAAACAAGTTCAAAAACCAAAAGCAAATGAATAACACAGGCCTCTTATCAAAATGCACTTTACCTATTTCTTCCTAGCTGGCGCTTGCTACCAACATCTTCATGCCATAACACAGGGAATGGTTTAATGTCAATTGCTCTTAGGACCTATAGTTGAACATAGCAAAGGCTGCTTTAATATGAACAAGGAAACATCAAGCAACTCAAAACAGAATTAGCATAGTAGCTACAACTAGGACAGAAGCATTTGGATTGCATTTATTATGAGAGTTTAGAAAGATAACAATGTAGTACATATTCAAATGTGATGTATATGAGACAAAATGTTGTTGGAAAAATAAAAAGGTAGTTGGGAAATGTTTCAAGGGAACATTTCCAAAACATTTTTTGAAAAAAAAAATTGGCAATCCCAAAAAAGCTGGGCCCAAGACCAGACATTTCAAAGCAAAATTACCCTGGATGTGGCAGTGCTCAAAGCATACCAGATCAAACAGGACTTCTTACAATTAGAAGTTTTCTTCTTGAAATATCTACTACAGAAGTAGCAGCTTGGAATTGACTCGAGCGTCTGCTTATTTATAATACTCATAACTGCCATAAAATCAGCATTAAAACCCAAAAAAACCTTCATTTTCCTAAAACTAATTGAATTATCTCCCTTAATCTTTGATCAGTGTGCTTCTTACAATTTATTGGTTTAAGAGAAATGGAAAGAAGAGTTATTACAGTTCACTGGGATTCAGAGAAATGGAAAGTAAAGAAAGGGATTCAAGGTTTTGTATTACTGGTTTAGATTGCCAAAAAAATGGATTAAAAAATATAGCACCAAAAATAAAATGTAGTTCCAATTATTTAAAATTTAGTATTATTGATAAATAATGGAATACTAATTTGGATCACTCTTATATTATCTAAAAGTTGATTTATTCAATTAATACCTCAAATTCTTAGAAAAATATACCTCTCAAAAGGTGAAACTTTTGAATTTCGGTCAGTTTGTTGTCAAGGCTAACGCCCAACACATTAAAAGGGCCAGCTAAAGCCACAAAGAAAATTAGCCCACTACTTCAAGAAATTAAAACAACTATAGTATAAGAGACTGCCACAATAAAAGGAAATTAGCAATCACATGGGGAGTTTGTCCTCCCAAAAGATGGATATTCTAAAGCGAGGGCTGTATGGAAGTGACCCACATCAGACAACATACCTTTTCAGGAAATACTGTACCATCAGGAGGCCTTGGGATGTGCTTATGAGGTAACGGATTCAAATAGGTTATATTTCTGAAAGATGAAAGAAGAACAGAGAACTTAAACAATTGCATTCTCTCTTTTATAGTTAAAGAAAAGAAGAAACAAAAAGACCTACAGTGTTTCATTGTTGATGATATCTGGAAATCCATTAACTGAGGAAGGAACTACTGGTGTCTTACGATTCCTCTCAGTTAACCACATAAATCCATTCATTCCACCACTGCAAAAACATAGATCAAAACCAAGTGTCACACAGCAAGTTGGTGCAATCACTTTCCAAGATAAAAGATGAAAAATATTAACAGCATTGTTGGCTGGCCAACCTTGCATTGGTGCCAATAGCGCAAGGGTGCCGCTCTTTTAGAGGCACTAAACCAGACAGGTGATAGTATGACAGAACATGTGGACCGAGAGGATGGAGGGGGTGGACATAGAGCAAATCACACATCACACTATTACGATGTCGCTCTTCTTCCTGCAAAGACCAGATATATATGAACACAAGTTGCATTCCACAACAAAACCATGAAATTGTAGAAGCAAGCTCTGTAATCAAAGGCATTTCAGATATATTAAGGCTGAGAAAGATTCAATTTACTAGTCCTTCATGGACGTCAAGAATTACATAACATTTTTAACAATTTCCCCACCAGGTACCCACCTTGCTGTTTGTCAACTAATTAATTAATAAACATGGTTAATTTTTTAGAACTCCAGAGCCCAAAAATCTTTTATTTTTTTCCCAAAAAATGAAAAAAGAACAACACATTTGCACAAGTTTTTTTTATGGCTTCAGCAGCATCTTACTAGTTGAACTCCACCACAGAAAGTCTACATACATCTAGATTTATAATTAACTATGAAAAACCGAAACTGTCAAACCAGGTAATATTTCATAAACATTATTACAAATTACAAAGGGACCGGATATAACATTGTGGACACTGCCTGCACTCTTCCTTAGGCCCGTTAAGTCCAAGGCCACCATTCTTTGATTGTCCTGGTGAGGAAGTTGTAGCCACAAACTAATCCCACGTCTAGAAATCCTAACCAAACTCACAAAGAGCACAACCTAAATGACTCCATTTCGTAAGCACCTCCAAGTCTTGTTTAAAGACCACATGGATTGCAAATATAATGACAGCATGAGTTCAGAAACACACTTCTGTTGTCTATGAACAATAGAAAAAGGGTAACGGAAACAATAATTACTTATCCATACCGTTAACGAATCTTCAAGTTTCTTTGTAGCAGTAAGCAATTTGTTCTCATCAATGAATGGCAACTTCACAACACCCTGATTATTACAGAAGAAAATGAGTGTCACTCCTACTCGTGATGCCATCCATCTAAAAAGGTGACTTCATAATAAAAGGAATATCAAGGTATACCTGCCAGGCAAATCGCTTCCCATGCATGTCAACTTCAAAATCTGCACTTGTTTGGAGAGATGAAGTTATTTCTGACGGTACAGAAGGAAAGTACTGAATTAAATACAAATAGTCAACTAGCATTACCAGATGGGTAGAAATGTATAATAGGCGATGATGGATCAGTCATTAAGCTCCTGTACTTCTCAGGAAGAGCACTTGAACTGGCAATTCGAACGAGGAGCATGTTGTAAACAACAAAACAATAGAAGAACTAATAGAATCAAATAAAAGAACTACAACAAACAAAAACGAGAGACAAGTCCAATCTGCAATAACCTATAAAAGTGCATGCAGGTGATTGTACATCAGTCTTACCAAACTGAACATCCTAATGTTCAAGTTTGTTTGATTATTTTATTGAGTTTAACATTGTGTTCAAGCTTGGTCTGTTTATACATTAAGCCAAATTCAAACGAGCATTTATCAAGCCGAGCTCAAGTAGTCCGAGTTTTTTACCTATAAGCTTCACTCTTATGCTAATCAAGCCAAGTTTGAACCAAGCTTGAAAATTTATCGAACGTAAAATGCTGTTCAAGCTTGATTTGACTAATTAGCGAACCAATCTCAATTCTCAAACAAGCTCTTACCCAACCAAACTCAATTCGAGTATCGAGTAGCTAGGTTCATCTTTCAGCCCTAGGGGAGAGGGAGAGGGAGGAAGAGGGAGAGAGGGAAGGAGGGGGAGATATAGAGAGAGAGAGAGAGAAAGAGAGAGGGAGAAGGACCTTGAAGCTGGCAGGGTACCCATGAGCTGATCAAAGGGTTTAAATGGCACCCCAAGAAAAAATGTAATCTCTAAATCAGCTAGATCTTTAAGGTCAGAAGCAAATGGAGCATAATGATATGGATAGAACCTGAAACAAAAACCGAGCAAAAAAAATACAAAATTCAACTTTTAATTTAATGCATAAAGGAACATGAAAAGGAAAAGGAAAAAAAAAAAGCCAGACCCATAAACCAACATTAAACAGTGTCCCCTACTAGCAAGATTGCAAGACAGAAAAACTGAGTGAAATTGATTGAAACAAACTTCTTACCCTTGCACCCAAAGATAAAGGAAGAAAAGATAAATCATATAGGAAACAAAAATAATATACAAATATCCCCATAAGACACTTAGTGGTCATGATAGCATAGATGATGTCAGATATTCCATTCAGGTCAGAATAAATAACCACATGGATACACTTTGTTGCATCACCATCCCAATCTTATTCAAACAAACATCAGATGTCAAACATCCAATACACAGAGTCTAGTACAACTGGAAAAATAATATTGTTGCCTAATGAAAAAACCAACCATTGCCATGAGCAGACACCTTGGTAGTAATACCGACACACCCAGCATAACCCCTCCACATACTTCTGAACCTGCACAATAATTTGCATCATCTTGTATGTTATCACAGGCATCAACATGGCACTTAAGTTATCTCTAAATACAACATTTCCATCTCAAGCAAATACAGAAGATATACAAGCAGAAATGAGGAACTACAATGACATACAATCAACTATTTTTATTCCTTTTATTAAAGTGGAGTTGCAATGAACCTTTCCTAGGGTAATTAGAAGATTAGCAATAGAGTTCAAAAGACAGCAAAAGGAATAAAAATATAAACTAAACATCAAGAAGAACAAGAACTATAAAAAAAACAAGATACAATGTTTCTAAATACAACCTAAAATCAAGGCCTTAATACAACCTAAAGACCAAAACTGGAAGGGGAAAAGAAAGCGAGAGACTGGATGGAGGGCCAAAAAGAAGGAAGAATCATGTCATTTAGTTTCCAATATGCTACTCTGAGGCACACAATCCTAGACCAATATTTCACTATTTGTTTTACCTACCAATGCCACTCATCGACAACTTGCTTTCTATGTTAAATCAAACTTTTTACTTATACTTCCTAAACAATTATTCCACTAGAGAAATATTCCACTAGCATTTTGCAAGTTTTTCTTCATGCCAGAACTGGCTTTACAAAGAATTAGAGTTGCATATTACATGGTAAATTTCGCACTTAAAAGGGATGTGTAGTGCAAATATATTCACCAAAGATTGAGATAGAAAAATGGCAGATCTCATACGGACTGTTTTCAACAGTACTTTATACTTCCTGATTTACATAGGAGTAATTTCCTCATTTATAGAGTGTCATTCATAAGCAGAAGAGGTTATTTCCTTCCAAAATAGATGGACTTGTAATATTGACATATCAGGGAAATCTTACTTCGAGTACGATGACACTGGTGTGCAAAGAAGAACCAAAAAACAAAAAATCCAACAAATGGAAGCATTAAAATAAGGAAGATTTCGATTCGTTCTTCATTAAAGCAAATAGAAGGACTCAAGAAACTTACTACATCATTTCTGACTTCATCAATCTCCACTGGCTTTGATACTCCAAATTTCTCACAATAGTACCTTTCTTTGTAACCAGGCTCCCCTAACTTTACCTGAAAGAGAAAGGTAAATGACCAAAATAACTACACAAAAGCGGAGACGCATAAATAAAAATTAGTCCCAGCATTAGCATTACTGCAGTCCTAATTACAAAAACACCACCAATACAAGGCATAAGGATGGCATGCAAGCCTTGACTTCTTTTTTTCACAATAATTTATCCATAAACACAAAAAAGTACCCATTTGCAATCCAATTCTTCCTCATCTAAAGAAAAGTTTATATCTCAGAGCTTGACTTGAGGCATTATATCAACTCATAAAAAAAAAAAACCCACTTTTTCCCTTTCGATTTGAAAACTACCTAGAAATATACATTTAGGAACTTATATTGTACAGGAATTGACATATTCCACTCCCATTCTTCTCTTTCTGGTTTTAGTTATATTTAGGTCCAACCATCTAAGCTTTTAGCCAAGTCATAAACAATATAAGGTAAAATGATTGGATGAGTCAGTGAGCATTCATACCAATGTCAATATCTGAGATAAGATTCCTTAGAAAAGAGATACAAAGATGAAATTACATGCTAAAGTCAAAAAATTTTACATAGATGACTTTTTAAGTAAAGAAGGCTGGATGGAGAAGTTTCTCAAACTTTTAAAGTACATTTTGTGTACATTCACTTAGAATTTAATCATGGTCCGCTTGGTTGATTTTTTATTAGGTGTTTGTCTAAAATTTCACCGTTGCTCAGCATAGTTATTTTAGGACAATATTGCTGTCTGTCCAAAACAATTGTTTTGGAAAGATATTTGGTGCTTTTTAGGGTGTTTTATGTGATTCAAAACATGGTGGTAAAACCCCTCCACCCTCCACGCACCACCCACCTCCATCCCCTCCTTCCCGTCTTCTCCCTATGCCTACCACCCTCCTCCCCTCCCTTCCCCTCCCCTTTTTCCCCTCGCACCTCCCCTTCTCGCAATCGCCCCCCCCCCAAAAAAAAAGCCCGATCGACCAGATCGGGGATTTTTTTTTTTTTTGGGGGCGGGTCCCGGGGGGGTGTGTGTGTGTCGCTGGAAGGAGGGAGGAGAGAAAGGGAAGGAGGAAGGAAGTGGGGGAGAAGACGGGAAGGAAGGGGGTGACAGGTAGAAGAAGGGAAATGAAAGGAGGATGGAGCGTGGCTGGTGGATAAAGGGAGGCGGGTGTTTTCATGCGTGTTTTTGGGTCTTTTACTTTTGTTTTTTATTGGGGGGGGGGGGGGGGGGAGACGAGGTTGTCAGTTATTTTCTATTTTTTTAAAGTGTTTTTACCAATTACTCTAGTTAGTGTTTTTGGACACTTTCCATTTCTAAAACAGCCCTGCCAAACAGACCCTCAGGTTTTATCAGCACTCTGCGTAAGCTTTTTCCTCATATCCAAGATCTGTCCCCACCTACTTACCTAAGTTTTAAAACGAACTCCAACAGTAATTTTATATATTTTTTCTCCATCCAATTCTATCTGGACAACACTCACAAGCTGTCTCTCCACCTACTTAGAAACAAACTCCAACAGTAAATCATGTATATCTCTCCCTCCATCCAATTTTCTATTTTGGCAACACTCAAAACCTAATGTGAACAACAAACAATGCAGAATAACTAATCAGAGGTGGAAAAAAGCATTGACAACATTAAGCATTAGAATGTGATGCTAACACATTAAAAGAAAAGTGAACATGCATAGAAGAAGACAGGAAGTTGAAAACAAGTAGACTAAAACTGCAAGCCTTCCTGCTCCAGCAAACCTTCCCCCAAAATGACATGTGTAGTTAAGAGGCCTTGTCCAATGTGAATCAAAGTGGAAATAGCAGAGAACCGACAGAATCCTCATCTAATTTGTTGTACCTTATCCACAACTTGAGCCTGGGGCTCCTCGTTGCTCTCTCCTCTTGCTTTAAGCTTCATCTCTTCATTATTCTCTATGGCCTGAAATAGCAACTACGGTTATAAATAACAAAAAACTAAAACTTACATAAAACTAGGCAACTATAATGCTGGATGGTGCAGGTGATACAAACCCTAAACAATTCAGCTAACTATTAAGTAGCAGAAGGAGATCTGACTCAAAGGTTCATAATCAGTTGATGAAACATAATTAACAAAAGATTACCAACAAATCATGTTTGAAAAAATATTTGTCAAAATAACATAAAAACACAAAAACTACATCAAAATCACTATGAAGGAGAAAAGAAACCTAGATTTCCCCAGGAAGTAATAGCTGAGACAGAAAAAATAGGAAGGAAATAAAGCTAGTGCATCCCTGCAAATAACCTATTCTGAAATAATAACTTCAAGTCCTCGACAGATATTAAAGCATCAGGTATATGGTGGGTGATCAGACATAGACATCCTTGGCAAGAACCTACTAGTAAGTGTGAAGAAGAGTAATTTTTTGAACTATAAAGGGGGGAAAACTCAGCATATTAGCTAATTCATTAAGATGCTCATGAATAGGCTTCAGAATTAAAACAATCACAAGCACCTGCTGTATACGAGCACGCTTTTGAAAAATTTGATCTTCATGAACAGCAACAGCCTGAATAAAGTGTTCAACTCTGTCCAGCAGAACCTGAAATGCAGGGGAAACAATAAGCAAAACCTGTCACTTAAATAGAACCACTTCATTAAAGTAAGTTAAAGGACCAAACTAGTCCACCTTGAACATCCTGTTCTGATAAATTTATGGTATTTAACAAAGAACATACACACAAATAAGCACCATAAGAGCTAAAAGTTGTAAGGTGCTAATATACGAGAAGAGAATGATTTTAAGAACTAACAAATATAAATTGTACACCATACGTCACAATTATGCATGTAGTTATACTGCAGATGCGCCTAACAGATTTACTTGTAGAACTATACTTGCATTAACACAATCCGGAAAATAAATTCATTCAATTAACCCTTAATTTCATCTACATATTGTGCGGACATTATGAGAACTCTCACTTGTCAATTTAAGAAAAAAATAGAAGAAAGAGCAATCAAAAGGTCATATCAAATTGTTTTTCCACTCTCTAACCTCAATCTTTGTACTATACTTTCTTTCCACAAGATCTACCATTTAAGTTGTCCATAGTACAAAGGTCTGCCATTTAAGTCAGCCAAAGCACAAAGCATGTAGATGCAGATGCAAGAAATCATGTTATTCATCAAAAGATCAAATTGTTAAGATTTCCGACAAAGCATCGTGCAGGAAATCTTGGGGCTTGTTTGGCACATGAGTTTGATTTTAAAATTTGATGAACCACACACAGACATCTCTGCACCATGAGGGCACCTATAATCTACAGTCCAAAACTTTCACTCTACATTATATCCTCTTCTCATTTTGAAATATCAACTCAAAAAAGGGACCGAATTCCAGTCCAGTCCATGGCAATGGAAATAGCATTGACAATATTATCTTTCTGAGGCCAAAAAGGAGAAAGACAGATTGGCTAGCCAGAAATCTCATGATAAAGCATTGCCTTTCAGCACCAAACAACCCTCTATTAGGAGATCCAATAACACCTATTTGCAGACCGAATCTTAAGTACCACTATGAGCTCTAATGAGAATTTTAAGAGCCACCAAGCAACCAGGGAACCCAAAACCAAAGCGAGCAAGGACACCCAAATTTGTACTCAACATCTAACCACCATTAGATGGTATTCATCTGGAATTAACTTTTAAGCAAAATTGGCATTTTGCACCTAATAAATCTCAAATAGTCACCCATACAATTATTTTGCTTTTCTTTTTCCCTAAAGTAACAAGGATTATTGAGGTTTTACCATTTCAGACATCATTAATTCTAGTCATAATGCAGGTATGTGTCATCAAAAAAGAGGATGGCCACTAATCAAGAATATTAAAGCCACTAGAAGAACAGAAAATTACCTCACCCTCTTCAGTAAGATAACCACCCATTGCCGTGAACTCCCTTCTGTATACAACCATCAGCAGATTGATAGCCCCCTATTGGACTTAAAAAAATTTAGTGACAGCTAAATAGAGAAAGCACCAAGGAAGCCACAAACTAGCGAAAGAATATCCCACTATCTAACGAGTTATGTAATCTCTATGATATCAATGTACCACGATCCTAGTAATACATATATACATAACAACAATATATGACAATATCAAACAATTGCGCAGAGACTAGTCACAGCAATAACCGCTTCTAATAGCTGGCTCAGTGACACATACCTCTCTAATTTCTAATGTAGGCATATGAGGTAGAAAGTCGTTGCCAACAAAGAAGCACAAAAACACAAAATCATCCACCAGCCTTTCAAAGTCTAACGCAAATGGAGGGCTGACTATCTCTAAATCATACTGCAAGTACTCACGTAAAACCCATATGTTGAGGAACTGCCAAATAAATAAAGGGTGACAAGAAGTAAGAAGGGTTCCATAATACAACAACAATAAATGGAAAGAGACTTGAACATGAAACGTCAAACTTTAAGCTCATAATTGATTACCCCACCTGATACTTTTTCTTGTGAATAGGAACGTCATTTACCAAATTCCCATTTGCATCTTTAGACCCACTACCCGCACCATTACACTCAGCTGCCAAATGACCAACTTGACCGCATAAAAAACATTTTTCCTGTTGCCCAGGTGGAGTAATTACCTGTACCATCCATGGAGAGATTCAGAGTATTAAACGTTTACAGAAAGAATCCCTACAACAGTCTACACAATAATGCCACACTTACCTCCCTCAATATAGAAAAGTGGACTTCATGTGTAGCTAAAGACAGCATAATCAGATCAGCATCCTACGTTCAGACAAATCAAAAAATTGCTTCAGACATTACCATCACAGAATTACAAACCAGATCCATCAGGCCAATTGTTAAAGCTAAAAAAGTATGCAAAGAAATGAAACAATGACGTTAAAAATGAAGGCAAAGCAAGTAACAATTATATAACTCACCAGACCATATAGACAATGTTGGGTGTTTGGATCAAAGCCAGGAAGATTACGTTGTAAACGAATATATGACATGATTTTGTGCTCTCCCTCACCAGGAACATTTGAATCAGAAAGAATAACCTTCAAATAAGCACCCAATGCAGCCCCATAAATTAATTAAGAGATGACAAAGTATCCTGAAAACCAGAAATATTTTGAAGATAGAACCCGAAAAGATCACTCTGCAGGATCATCTAATTTTCAAAGACTGATCAGGGAAAGGAATTTGTAAAGCTCTAACATCGCACCTTTGTAAACCTCCAGCCAGGATTGTGGTTCAACCTAGACTGTACATAATACTGAAGCGCTACAGAAAGCACCGCCATGAATGGAGTACCAGGGGTGATGACATTTGAATCAGATGTCTCGGGCTTCTCTTTTGGCAATAAATTAGCCCCCTCAACCTCAAATTCTTTCTTCAACCTTTCTTCTTCAGCTTCCTGGAGGAGGAACTAGACTACATGACTAAAACTTCTTCTACTTTCAAAAGTGAGATGAAAGAATTCTTACAGCTTCAGCAGCATCTTTAGCAGCCCTAAAACGCCTAGATCGTTGCTGGTTCATTTTAGCCCTAGGAGCAACGCCATCTAAAGAAGAAATAACAAATTTAAGACACAGAGGGTCCAATTCCAAATAGAACACTGAGAAGGACAATTTCTTTACTTACCAATTGCCATATAAAGAAGCTTTCTTGGGCGAACCAGTGAGAATAAGTGGTCTATGTAATCAAATATTGATCTGAAGACATCATCATAGGTGGTCGGCGCAGGCTGTACATACAAGACAAAGCCACGCTTCATTAAACTAAACAAAAAAGCTAGAAAACACATATTAGGAAAGCTTTTGCAAGAATCAACTGCTCAATATACAATTGATAAATCCTAGAGACGTCTCTTAGAGCTATCAATTTCAATTATGTGTACCAACTTCATGTAAATAACTATGTAGCTGGTACTTGACACTTCATAAACATCATTACGTTTCATAAATACAATTGCTAGACATTCAACCACAGATCCACAGCCATATAGACTTATCCAAGAGCTGCATCAAATGTGAAGTCAACATGAAAAAAGCACCAATAAATATGTCCCCAAATGAAACCCAAAAAAATAAAAGTAAAATAAAAATCTCAGACCATACACAATATAGAAAAACTCTAGATTTGAGGCTCTCCATAAATTAAGAAAAACTTTACGTACTTATTCGGACATTGGATTATACAGAAGGGCTAATGAAGGCCATACATGAAAAGAACCCCTTTACTATTGAGTAGAAAATTTCACAGAAAAATTAACAGACAATATTCCAGTCGTACAATTTACTCACTCAATCCCAAAATAGTGGGTTGCTTTCATAAATCCAACTTTTTAGCAACATTGCAAAGATTGCCAGGCACTGGTGGCTTTATTTCCATTTTCACCTTTTGTAAAGTTTATTACAATGTGGATTGTCTGTCATTTCTACTACTTCCAATTACATAGCTAAACTTGAGGGGCCCATTGATCTATGTGAAACTCCAGATAAATGAATGTGCTTGTTTGCCAAACCTGCACAAGTGCATATCTCTGAATGTCACACATATGGAGTACATACGCTAAAGAACTCATCTCAGTTTCTTGCAAACTACAGCAATGGCAATCAAGAGGCATCATGAACCGGAAAGTTCTGAAGTTTTTGTTAGCCAATTTTGGTGGACACATTTCCCAAAAAAACCAAAAGAAAAATATGACATTAAAATGGGCAGAGGGAGTAAAAAATTATTGACATATTGCATTAGAAAAATATTCATTTTCAATGCTTCAAGACATTGTGCATCTCCAAATTATAGCAGCAACATCTCATCTAATTACACAAGTCGCAAGAGAGAGGCCTACTAACATGACAGCCTTCGAAGATAGTAGATACAAAAGGTTACCAAATCATAGGCAGTATCTATCTTATTGTAAAATAATGTCTGCTAAGACAAATTAATCCACAGGTAAGACCAAGTGTATATACTTATATTTACATAGACACAAAAGGAGACAGATGCCTGTGTGTGTAAATTATAGTCTCTATATGCCCAATCAAAATCTAAAGTTCCAGGAAAAACGGATTAATTGATGAGAAAAATGCTGATTATGCTCATATAAGATAACTTTCATTTTCAACTTCCAAAATCCTCTTTGTTATTAATTTCTTTTCAAGATGTATCGTTAACAGATCAACTCAAGAGTATTCATGTTGTCTAGCATGGTTCCACAACCAGAGACTGTTGCGTTATTTTTCCAGGTAAATGATGCAACGGAGAAAAAAGGACATAGCAAAAACAAAGGGAAATAGAACAATTCAGTTCAAATAAAACATAACAAAAATCAAATTCACGATTTTTAGATAATGCATATAGCACGAAAACTTTTCAATGAAAAAAAATATTAATATTTAAATATCGACCAATATCTACCAACAGGTTCCCCATACTTCAGTTAGTAGTCTAAATAAAAGAAAATAGAAAATTTCACTTGAATACTGAAGTGTATATCCTCAACCTATGGACATTGTAGAATCAACAACCTTTTTAGCCAAACTCTAGGCTAAGCACAAATAAAGTGAGTCAGAGGTATTGGTTTTCAGACCTTAAATCCCACAGCACTGGGAACATGAAAAGCAGCCACTGTTCAGTGAACAACTGTGCAAATATAAATATAAAAAAGAAAACCACACTATTATCTTTTAAAGATTCCATTCATTCTTATTTATTTCAGCAATTGGACATTTATTCTCCACCATTGAATTCGTTAAATGTCCAACAGGGGACCAAAGCATGGGATCATAAATGCCTCAAGAGCACTAGGATGGCTTACGGCAATAAGTTTCAACTCCGAAACTCTAGTCTCAATTCCTCAAATTCAGTTATCTTCCATGCCAAGAAGCAATTAATCACCAAGATGTACACTTTTTTTTTGTCATTTAAGACTTATCTCCAAGCCTTCTCATACTCCACACCCCCACACCCCAATGCCACATATTCCAAAGTCCTCTATCTCAGTCCTCCCATTTTCCCCTTTTGTTTCACTTCAGTCCTCCTTCTGCCTCTTCCCGAGCCCCAACCACCTGTCAGCAACAATTTCAGTTCTACTTTCTTCTTTTTTTTTATCTCCATCTTTGTTAATCCCATCCCAAACCCAACCCCCCCCCAACTACTAAGTTCTTCTAATTTTCTTCTCTTCCCTTTCTTTTTGTCAGCTCCCTCCCTACCTTTTCTTAATCATTTTCCTTCCTCCTCCTTCATGACTCCTAGCTTTCCACAAAATTGAACTTCCCCCTCTTTTTGATACTAGACAAAGATATTTAAACACACAGCAACTGACACCACTTAACCTCAGGATGAATGTTTTCTCCAACCTAGATGACATTACAAAGCTCTACCTAAGACCTCACTTCTAAACTAAGAGTGCCATATGAGCATTCCACAAATATTCGCTATTCTTCTCTCCAACAGATAGTTACTATGGCAAACACAGAAGCAGGCAAATGTTTAGTGAAGAGTAGTCTGCACCCAAATACAGAAGTATGGACTTGTGTGGATCCATACCATGTATTGCTCACAAATAAAAGGCCTACCACTTTAACCTAGCAGACTATTCTTACCAACAGATCTCCAAACTAAATTGGAAAACACATTCCACGTTCTTATTCCAGGTACCCCTCAAGAAACCCACAACATTCTAAACGTAACACAACCCTTAACCCTATGCTCTACCTGCTTTACACAGAATTGGAAGTATGACTGTCCAAAGTTCTGATACCCTAACAAACTCAATCAACAAAAGATTGCAACACATTTAATAAGCATATCTTCATTTCGGCTTAAAAATAACTTATTATGAAGTTCAAAATTGGGACTTCTTTTATTCAATAAACACTTCATCAAAAGCCACTCCCACCAACACAGGCTCTTACTCATCATTATTTTCATATTAAACTTTCAAACGTTCTTCCCACCAATAAAAAACCCTAAATTCAAGACTTTCCAAAACAATAAAATATTGAAAACCAATCAAAAACCAGGGAAATCAACAAATGTACTTCTCCAATTGATAATCATTAAAAAGAATTGAGTTTCTTAAAACTTCGACAATACCTTGCCTTCTGGGTGAAAACACGGATGAATAATCCCGTTCATATCCAAATACAAGTTATCAAACTCTATTCCATTAGGATTTGGCTTCGAGACATCTGCAGGTACAACGTCACCGTTTGCGTCCTCCCTCGGCTCCTCCTCCACCACGTCGACGATGGACAACGGGTACCGATCGGCCAGCCACCGGTAAAACGCCGGCACTCCCATTCCTTCTTTTTTTTTTTTTTGCCGCCTCCCTTCTTCAACCACCACCTACTGTAGAAAAAGCTCCCCCCAACTCTCAGAGATTAAATTAATATAAAAGAAGTGTGTGTAGTGCGTGTGTATATGTATTTAACTATTTATACACACACAGTTTCTGTTGTGAAGGTTTTAGAGAGAATAATTCAGGAGCTGGTTTTCTATGCTTTGAAGAAAGAATAAAAAGACGATACAATGATAGTAGATTGAGAGATGTCGGACAGGTGTCATAACTTGAAAGGACGGTAATGCCCCGATAAGTATAATGAAGTCAAAGAAATTGATTATTTTTTGAAATATAAAATGTGTTAAGATGGTTGATTATTTGAAATATTATTGAAATAATTACTGTAACACATTTTATGGTATAATGTGTTTGAGAGAAAAAATAATTGAAAAAATAAATAAATAAATAAATTAAAAAGTATATTCGTGATACAAGCAAATAATTATTTGCTTCTTAAAAGAATTATTTGCAAATAATACCTATCCAAACATATCGTATAATTTGAAGTTGCATTGAAATTTATATTCTATTGTTTTCATTCTCATTTTGAGCTAAACTTGAGTTTGGGAGCTGCAGAAACTAATTGACAGCCCAATTTGAACCCATCTTTAATAGCTCATATTATATATAAATGGTTAACTTCGTTTTTCAAAAAATAAAAACAAAAATGGTTAACTTCTCAAGTGCGAGCTGTTAACTTAAAATTTTCAAGAATTTTTGTTAATATTTCAAAATAAACGGTTCAAATTGAAACTACCTAATGTGACTTTATTTAGGTGACAAGGACTCTATAATTGCCACTATCAATTCTAGAAACCTTCTTTTTGACAAAAAAAAAAAAAAAAATTCTAGAAACCTTCTGATAAGTGTTTTACTTGTATGATTCTAGAGCCTATAGCAAGATTGCATATACGACCTATGTATTTACAATAGAAGATAATTAAGATTTATTACTTTCACATACAATCTTCATCACCTTTGATCACAAGATGAATCTTCTTTAGCCTTGGATTTGAACAAGTGTGTTTTGATTAAACTTTATTTTTGCTCTATCAAGTGTTTTGACTCATCTTTTCATTTTTTGCAAAACAGAAGTTTAAATTGAAAAGTACATTTGCAAAATCATAATCCAACTAAGAAGTTTAATTATATTGTAACTTGTTAGGATTTTGTCTATCTTGAGCCCAATGGTATCCGTTAGCACACCTGATTAACACTAAGTTATTTTGTATACGCACATTTATACATCCATGTACTTATACATCTTTTCATTTTTTTTCCCCTCATTTTAGGCAACAAGGGATGTCAGTGATTTTGGTTAAACCTCAAAGTTTACTTGGGCAATTAAGGTTTTCTCTAACCCGCCTATAGGGTTCCCTTTAGAAGTTAGAATTGGATTAGGGCCAACCCGATTGATTTTGATGTAAAAAAAAAGGAAAAACTTTAATGGGGAATTCCGTAATTTCTAAATGATTTAGAGAAAATTTTTGGAAAAGTAGTGCTTGAGAGTATAAAAAATAAAGAAGATGAAGAACATTATTTATCTATATATTGTTAAAAGCATCAAATATGAAATATGTACTACTTCACGTGTAAAATATCTATAATTTACATAGAATACGTTTACTAGATATACAACTAGAGATAAGCGTGCAAAAATTTGCACTTTCTTATCACTTTTTAGCTAAAGTGTGACCTTTTTATAAAGGTTTTCAATGAAAAACCACATTTATATCCAGAAAAGCAGAAATTGCAGTAGGGCAGGAGTGCTTTAAGCCATCTTGTCCGTACTCCAAGCTCCCTTAGAGTTGCAATTGGGCCATTTGAGTTGGAATTTAACAAATCCAAACTCGGTTCATCTAATTAGTAAGATATTCGAATTTTGGGTTATGAGTTTCGAGTTAATACATATGAAACTCGTACATAACTCACAATACATTCGAGTTTTTAGCCTAATTCGAGTTCAACCCAAACTCACTTATCACTCCTTAATTTCCTTAACATAATTACTATGAACATTAAGCAGTAAAACTACTTTAAAATCTATAACATTAAAACTACACGTAAACCATTAAAAAGTTCATTAAAAGCAGTCAACAATTTTTCAACAACAATTGTATCTAATTCTTTTAAAATACATGAAAAATAATAACAAAACATGATCAACTGCCAATTATTCATTACATGTTTAACGAACCTAATTCTTTTTTTGCTAATTACTAATCGTCTAATTATACATTACATATTTAAAAATAATACATTTATAGTTATATATATTAGGGTGCATATATATAGATTAATATAAATCAAAATATAAATATTACATATGTATATAATAATGGGTTGAACTTTAATTGGACTGGGCCAATGGAGGTCCAAGTTCGGTCCACATTTTAATTGAGTTTCAAATCTACACCCAAACTCTACCTGACTCAAAATTACAATAGCCTCGGCTCATTTTCTTTCAAACATAATGAGTCAAACTCGTGCCAGTCCAACTCTATTGATAGCCCTATGTCTTCCTTAAGCACCATCCACTTATAACATTCATTTTTGTATAAAAATGAAAATAATAAATTTTTGTTGAACAAAGTGAGAGACCCATTTAACTTGTCGAAGAAGTGCTATGTGAGGAAAAACACTACTAAATCTCTCTATCTAATTGAAGCAACAAAGATTTAGTTAAGTGGAGAACCTAAAGATTTAGTTTTCCTTATCGAAAAACTTGTTTTTATATGAGAATAACTACGTTCCAATTGAAAGTAATAAGACGTCTTTTTTTTTTAAAACCTTTTTATTTGTGTAAGTGAAAGGATTTGGACCAACATTTACTTATAACCCTTTCCACCATATTACCCAACTCAACCTTCGCCCAATAAAGCACCATTTTTTTAAAATTTTTTTTAAGAGGTCTTGGGCATTTGGGAACCCAAAACCTTTTATTTACAATCCGTCTCATCTTACCACCCAATCCAACCTTTCCTAATAAGATACCTAGAACAAGCATATCTCTTCAACGTTAAGATTATAGTGCTAGACAAAGAATGGACAAATCAGATATGAAAAAGGTGTGCACTTTTGTTTTTTGACATAACTTTGTAATCCTTAAATATATTTGGATAGTAGATTATTTGAGATAATTTTTGAAAAAAATAGTGTAGCACTTTTATGATGTGTTGTATAACAATGTGGTTGGAAAAAGTATTGATGATGCAAGTAAATAAATTTTGACAAATAATTCACTATCCAAACAACTTGTTCCTTAGTACAATTTCTAATTCTAATTCTTTGGTATAACTTCCAATTAGAAACTCCAGTTAAATAACATTTCTCTTACAATCTAACTATAGACACCGATGTTGTGTCATTTTAATTTTGTTAGAAAAGGGAGGGTAAGCGACTAATCTTAAATTACAAAAAATTCACCTTTTTATTTTATATTTTGGGCACCAAGTTTCAATTTTCCAATTTTGAGAAAAAATGAAAAAAGAATAGAATAATAATAGTGAGTTTTTAGGAAATTTCCTAGCACCTACTTCGCTATAGATCCATTTTCCACCCTAATCACTCAATGATAAATCTATATTCCGCCCTAATCACTCAAGGTTGAGTACTTGATCAAAACTAGCATAATTCCAAAACCTTCACAATCAATCAAACTCTACTAGACCATTATAGACAAGAACCCACCCCACTTCTTTATCCTAATCACTCAATGATAGATCATATTCCACCATAATCACTCATTTTTGAGTACTTGATCAAAGCTAGCATGATTTCAAAACCTTCCCAATCCACAGATTAGATCATAGTCTATACTTGACCCTTGCACACTAATGCACCTCACTCTCACTTATTTATCCTTCACCACCAATCAATGGGATTAGATTGTAGTCTTCCACACCAATGCAAGAACACACTAGACCCTTACACACATTAATACACGTAGCTTTGAGAGAACTAGGAAGCTTCGAGTGTGTTGGGATAGAATATCATTCGAAATAATTATTATAATACTTTTTATGATATGATATATGTGAAATAAAAAGATATGTAATAATATAAAAAGTGAGTTGAGAAATGTATTTATGGTACAAACGAAATACTATTTATTTATTTTTTTACTTTTCTAGACCCAAGAGAACTAGAACTTTAGTCTCTGCTTTTAAACTAAGCATTCAAGAATCAAGAACGAGAACCCACCGCCTCTCGATGATCATCTCCAAATCATTATTGCTTTTCTTCATGAGCTCCTAAAATTTTCTTCAAAATCTTTCCAATGCCTTAGTTCTAGGATTCCAAGCCCTATGCAAACGAAGAAAAAGCAGGGAAAAAGAAAAGGGTGCAAAAACAGAGAAGAAAAAGGAGGGAAAAAAGAGGACAGTAAGAAACAGCTAAGGTGCCGAGGAGCAGGGGAGTTAGCCTCCGGTACCGTTTCCTCTGCCGCCGCTGGAGCCCACCACCATTGAAGTTCACCGAGATTAGCACTGTAAGCTCTCTTTTTCTTCCTTAATTTTCGAGTTTCAGCTTCAGATTTTTGAAGCTCTTATTGCTCATTTTTCTGATATTGTTCTTTCTTAGTTGCCTATAGCTTTATATGTGATTTCGTGATTGTGTATGCTTTTAATGTTGATTGGACTGAAAATTGTTGAGATAAAAAAAAAAATTCTGGGCCCTTATCTAACAAAAAGAAGGAGGAATTTCCTTCAACTTTCGGATGCGTATCACCTGTTTGACAAAATGCCCAAACAAAATTTGAAAAAAAAAGGACAAATGATCTACGTTTGTGCGTGTGAGGAAAGTGAAATCCCAGCAAGTACAATGCTTGCCGGAAGATAATCGTTAATTTTCCGGGTAGAAGGGAGACTTTTGAGAGATTTTGACGCGCGGGTTTTCTTTTTTGTACTTTTTCTGTTTGTATGAATTCGAGTTTTATTATGTGAAAGAAGCAGCAGCTGTCTGGAGTTCTCATCGATTGGGGAAGACGACCCAATTCCGGAAATCGCAATTCTAGTCCTTCAATTTTTATTTTGTAATTTATTCCCCAAAGTTTTAAGACTTTGTAATTTGACCCCGAAAACCTTGCTTTTATACCTTCTATTAGGTCCTAGGAGATTAGTTCAATTAGCTTTTTCATTTGTCAAGTTAAGTTGTAATTAATTTTATTTTCTTTTTTTAGAAGTGATGTAACCCATATGGGACATAGGAGCATTCCAATTTTGTAATGTTTTTCATTTTTATTTTCCTAATTAATTTTTATTTTGTCTCGTGAGATCGAGTGAGCCTTGAGCACGTTGTTTCATGGCTTTTCCAACGGAAAGCCTTGGAATTAATCATTTTATTTTATTTCACTCTTTATGTGTTATGTATAATTCTTATTTGTTTAGATAATTTGTGTTAATTAATTACATGTTATGTGTTTAGCAATAGATTAACTCATTTTAACCTTAAAATTAAGAGAATAAATTAAACTCGCAATCTGTTTTATTGAGGGTGGTGGGTGCTTGAGAGTAAAAGCTTGACCTTTCCCTTTCATAATTGTAGCTTCCTAATTCATTTCTGTAATTTTAAAAGACCTGGAGTTATATAGTTAAGGGTTTTAATTTGTGTTTCGAAAATAAAAATTACTCTTTTTGGGTGACTCAGTATATCTAAATTCTAACAAGTGGTGATTCCAAAATTTTCAAAAATCCTTTTTTTAGATTCTAGTGGGTTCAAATCCGTCGCTTTTGTCAAGTTCTATTGTAGGCTCTTTGTACTTTTCTTTTTATATTTTGGCAAAAACCCAATAACAACAAACTTCATTTTTTATTTTTATTATTATTTCTATTTTGAAAAAATGGGGTGCAACACTAATAGTAGCTATCCCTAACTTAATTTGTGCAGTGAGAATTAAAACAAATCTCAATATTTTCATGCATGAAGAGAGATATCTTTTGACGTAAAATTTTTCTTTAGCGTAAATAAATCGTTTGTTCTAACTAAATCAAAATGGCTATATAGCTTAACCTATTAAATAAGAAATACCGCCAAATCAAATTATATAGGGAAATATTATTTGCACTCGCTTGACTCCAGTTTCATCTTGATGAGATCATATTATTCTTGTTCTAATTTCTTTTCATATCCTATCTTGTGTTCACATGCAGGGAAGTTGGATACAATTGTCATACGCATCCAAAAGGTAAAAAAAAAAAAAAAAAAAACTTTTACTTCTCTTTTTCTAAATCTATATAACTATTTTTAATTAATTTTTTATATTCTTATTTCAATTTCAATTTTGCAAATTTTTTATTTCAATTGAGGTTCTATTGCATTATCTGGATACTAGATATTGTTATAATTTTGTTGAAATATACTACTCCCTCCATCCCATATATTTAGTTATGTTTGAGGATACATATTTTTTATGTATAATACATTCTACCAAAGAGTTTTTCCTTTTGTTTCACTTTTGCACTTAATTATGTGCTGGTCAAAGTAAAAAGTACAAAGCAATTCCATTATATTTGTCTTTATGCATCATTAATGAAAGGCATAAAGGAAATTTTAGAGTATAAAGTAGTTAGAAATGTCAAACATGACAAATATTTTGGGACAGCCAAAAAAAGAAAATATGGCACTTTCAATGGGGTAGGGGGAGTAAAAGTTTCACTCCCTCTATGGTGGCTATATGAGTTATTCTTAGTAGATTTTTTGAAGTATTAGTGTCCTATATATGAGACATTGTAGTTATACTCAGTTTTGGTTATCTTTGATGCTGGGGATTTATTTATTTATTTTGGTCTTGAAATTTGGAGTTTGCTTATATTACATTGTTAGATTGATCGTGAAATTTTGTAGAAAAAACAAACATATTAGTGACAATTTTAAATTAATTATTTTAATGTGTAATGGAATGATTAATTGGTTTTAGAATGTAAGAGAAAATCTAATAAAGTTAACTCATAAGCAAAGAGATGAAATTAGGGAGGGGGTAATATGGTCTCATCAAAATAAAATAGGATAGTGGGAGTGCAAATAATATATGAGGAATGTAAATAACATTACCCATTATATATTACATTAAGATTTTGACATTACTAGTTTGCCACTATTACCAACTATTCATTCCATCCTAAATTCATAATCATACACAAAAATACACCTAAATTTTTGCAAATGAGCACTAATGAATAATTTGTGAATTTCATTCAGAGTGCAAACTCATTCTCTTGATTTACAACTATTCACTAGCAATGTTTTACTCAAAACTTTCAATACTTACATCTGCTTATTAGAATTTTTTTGTTATCTTTTAAATCTTTAAGGGCCTTGTTTGGCGGACAAGTTTGTTTACTACAAGTTTTTTAAAAACTTTAGTTACAGTAATTTCAAAAAAAATTTTAAAGTTTTTAAACTATACACTTCAAAATATTCAAAAAAAAAAAAAACACACACTTCAAAAAGTTTGATTGTTAGATAAAAGGTAGTTTTCTTATTGCTAGTGGCATTAGCCTATTGTACCAAGGGGTTTGATCCCATTCCCAATGACACCGATTTTATCTTCTTTGGAAGAGGCTTAGTCAACATACATAATAATGATGGTGCCATCAATCAATATTTGTTTATATTTTGGGGATAGAATTCAATATTTTTTTAGGGTGCGTTTGGTTCAACAGAATTGGAATTGAATTGGAATTGAAATTCTATAGAATTAGAATTCTATGAATTGGAATTCCAAAACATTGAAATTCTTTTGTTTGGGAAATACATAGAATTGATATAGAATTCATTTGGAATTCCAAATTCTTTGTTTGGATGGGAGAAGAATTTATTAAGAATTAGAATTGTTTCCAACTAACATTTCCTTACATAAAAAAATTCTTCTTTTTTACTATATAATAATTTTTTAACATTTAGCTAATTGTTACTAAAGCTTTAAGGAAAAAGCCAATTAGTGCCTTTAATAATTTATTTTTTTTCTTGCATTTAACTAATTGTTACTAATGCTTTAGAGAAAAAAAAACAAATTAGTTCCTTTTCTACAAAAAAAAAAAAAAAATTGATCAGAAAGCCAGCAAATCAGCAATAAACAGCCAATCTAGCACTAATCAATATTCAGAGTGCCAATTTCTTATCGCACAGGTACAAATATACCAATATGATTGTGCTGGTAGTAAGATTTCCATAATAACCAAAAAGGACTGGGCAAGTACATGATCCAAACAACAGGCATCATTTGGTTTAGGTAGCTTTATACCTTGTGAAACTGAAAACCATGAACTGAGCCAATTCCAGTCTGGAGAGTGAACGTCAATGAGCAATACAAAGAGACCTCCTAATTCCTTTCCCACCTAATATGCTTCCAAACCCAAACACAAACCCACCCCCCCAAACAACAACAAAAAAAAAACCCACACCACTTCCCACCCAATGCACGGCATCCATCTGACCTTGTTTGGCCATGCTGAGATGCATAAAGAACAGTAGAATTTTAAAACTTCCACCCCCTGCATGCTAGTCAAAAGGCCCCTCTAATACCATCCAGGCTCTCTACTAAAGATACTCTGCCAAAAAAAGAAACAAACTTCTGATAAACAGCAGCAACATTGCTATGAATAGACAAAATATCCAATGTTCCATTCTTATAATCTCAAAAATCAGATAGAAAATAGCTGAAATACTCCCTAGAATCTTTCTATAATCTTGTTTTGATCCATTACATAAAAAACAAAGAACTCATCAGAATTTAAAAAGTCATGGATACACGATGGAGTAGTAACAACTTCTACTTTCTCTACTTGGGCGTCCAGCAATCAGCTCAACTTCTTCTACAAAAACAACTTCAACTGAAGCTTACCAAAAAAAAAAAAAAATCAATTACCAATGTGCATCAATAGCCAATCCTTTTTTAAGTCATCTCCGAGACCAGAAAAAGTGTCATACTTTGTCCTGTCATTCATAAGTAAGTCAATACCCTTCAACAATTGAAATCTATCCAATTCAATTTTAGATAACTCATCTTCCACCATTTTTGTTGTAACTTTTGAGCATTCTGAATTTAAGTACTTATCCAGTGAATCTGCCATTCGTCCCAACACTTTGTAAAGTACTTGAGAGCTCGTTAGTTTTCTCTTTGTGCCACGATCATTTGTTGAAGATGAAGCTTTTGATTTTGACCGTTGTCGAGCTAGCAGTGCATTCATAACTTCATCTTCTAAAGATCGTGAATCAGTCTCAAATGATTCCTCTACATTAGCAGACTCTTCAACTTCAGTTTCAACATTAGCCTCAAAAACAGTTTGGGCACCCTCTCCATTTGCACGATCTTGTGAAAACAGTGTACAGATATCCTCCCAATTTTCGACCACAATTTTTGAATGAGATAATTTTTCTGCCTGTAATGTGAATGTAGATCCTATAAATTATCTCTTGAATATTCAATCTACAAAGAACCATGAACAATGTATTACAAAGCCACAAACAAAAGGGGGAAAAAAACTGGATACTAGTAGTGTTTTTTTTTATGTCAAATTCAGGAAATGTTATGTAAATACAGCATCAGGAGCAAGCTTAAAAGTTCAAATACAGAGGCAAATAACTACTTTAATCATTCAGAGCCCCCTGTATGCAGAATGTCTGTAAATAATGCAATCCAGGATCAGAATCATCAGAATCCCAAAACACTCACTTTTTGCAATTGAAAGCAAGAGAAGCCTTCGCAAGCTTCTGTTTCTACCGTGAGAGTAAGCGGTAAGCCACTCACTCAATCCTCATCAACTCATCCTTCAAAAAGCCTCTACTATTCCATTTGCTATTATTATTATTTAATTAATTTCACGAATATTAGGGGAGCAAATGCGATTCATAAGTAGCAGCAGTAAATTTATTTTTTCTTTAAATAAAAAAACAAATATCGATCATAATCCAAATCCCACAACACAATTCAAATCGTCGGATGTCCAGAACCATCATGTGACTCTGTCTGCTCACCAGCCGCCGAAAACTGACTCTTAAAACATATCCAATCCTCTTACTTCACTCACCCTGTTGCCCCTGAAAATCCCCTAAGATGTCCAATTCCCTATTAATTAACCAAACTCTCTTGAAGAAAGACATCAAATCACTCTCTTGTACAAAGATTTTGCCAGTCAAAGAAAT
Organism: Coffea eugenioides; assembly: GCF_003713205.1. Lineage (NCBI taxonomy): Eukaryota > Viridiplantae > Streptophyta > Magnoliopsida > Gentianales > Rubiaceae > Coffea > Coffea eugenioides. The sequence continues at coordinate 68,290,659 of NC_040036.1, forward strand.
TCAGAATTCAATATTCAATGCTGCAAAGTTAAAAATCGAAGGCAAAGGAGAGCTTTTAGTTGTTACCTTCCGGACTGAAGAACCCAGTTCGGAGCAGTCTTGCGATTGCTGAAGTGATGGGTAGATGCGTGGCAGAGCGATGCCGGAGACGGTGGTGGAAGAGACAAAATGTTAGGGTGGCGGTGAAGGGGATGACGCACAGAAGAAGCACTTGCAGTTGAGGAAAAGTGACTAATTAGATCGCGAGAGAGGGCTGCTCACATAGTTGACCCGATTTTAATTTTTTACCCATTAGGATCCGCGTACTAACCCGAATAGAAGGTGAAATTATGGAATTGGAATTGTAATTCTTAGGTCTTACCAAAGAATTGAATTTGTGGAATTGATGGCTCGTAGAATTCAAATTGAATTCTAATTCTCTGGCATTGCCGGTGTCCAAACTGAAGAATTGGAATTGGGACCCCAATTCCAATTCTAAACCCCAATTCTATGGGGAACCAAACGAACCCTTAGTGTATTCATATTTTAGGCTTATATATTGAATTTATCATTATAAACTTTGTTCAATGCTCTAAAACATAATAGCTTCCCTATGGAATGCAAAGAACGGGTTGTAGCTACCACGACTGGATATCAAACAACAAAGGCCTTCTATCATTCTGCTTCATTCAGAGCTGCAAGTTAAGCTGCTATAAGTTTACCTTCCATGGTAAAATGAGCAACGAAAAAGATTCCATTTAAGAACTTCTCTTTCCCGTTATGTAGGCCTGATACCTCGTTTTCAAAAAAAAAAAAAAAAGGATTTGTAATTTGATTTAAATCAGTTAAAGTCCAATTTTCTTATAATTGACTTTTTCATATATTTCATTTGGTATCCTTCTTTAGAAAGGCGATCACTAAAGTACAATTTAAAAAGATCGAATTCCCGATCCATGGAAATAGAATGAGTACATTAACATTTTTATAATTTGAACGGAAAAAATCAATGGAGGTAGAGCTTCAGTTCCTCTCAATTCCATCCATCAAGATTTAAAAGAAAATAATATCACTGGAATGGACTAGGGGCAGGTACATTGGAATTTTGATGCAGCTGTCTAATTGTTATACTTTTTACATAATGTGATGTACTGTTGTTACATTCACAAATTATGTTGTATGTATTTATTTGGAAGAATTGTGAGGAGAGGGATGAGTTGAGTGGTATTGGAAAAGAATATAAGTGAAAAGTGTCGAGTTCAAAACATACCACTTACGCCAAAAAAAAAAAACTGGAAGAATTGAAAATAAACAAGTGGGAGGTATCTAAAATTTTGGAAACTCTAAGCCCATAAAATAGTTTTGATGGACCCAAATTGATAATCAATCACAAACCCATAGAAAAATATTCAAGATAAATGATCAAACAGGCAAGGGAAATTTTTTTTTTAATCAAGCAAGACTCTTGACTACACACAATGAAAAGTACGACGGAAATTACTACTTACAAAAAGTCAAAACACAAATAGAGATGCCACTGATTTGTACTACTTCAACTCATGTATTGCGACTCTCAGCCCTTACACACACACACACATATATCATGACCTGACTACGAGTAGTACTAGTACAACTTGGAATTGAATTCTACTTGGCCCCACCATATTAACCAAACAAAATTCCTAATACTAGTAACCAATTGCACTAGATTGGTTTAAAATTTCCTACATAGCTTTTTTTAAAACAAGTTCCTCTAATTTAGACATATTCAACATCTTTTTTAACTTGACAAAAGTTTCCGTCTTCAATGCCTTAGTGAAAATGTCAGCCACTTGCTTTTCAGTTCTGCAATAATCAATTTCAATCTCCCTCCCTTGAACCAACTCACGTATGAAGTAAAATTTAATATCAATATGTTTGCTACGCCCATGGAGTACTGGATTCTTGGATAATTCAATCGTTGACTTACTATCACAATAAATTTTCGTAAGATCAATCTGCTTGCGTTGTAAAACACCAAATATGCGATGCAACCACAAAACTTGAGTAGCACTATTAACCGCTGTAATATACTCCGCTTTTTGCAGTAGACAATGCAATCACGTGCTACTTCTTAGAACTCCAAGAAAATACTTCTGAACCAATGAAAAATGCATAACCTAATGTACCCATCTTTTCAACTGTATCACCTATCCAATCACTATCTGTGTAGGCAAATAACTCAATTGGATCATTTCTTAAATAAAAATGTCATCACTGTGAGTACATTTGACTGACGGAAATTTTAACCGCCTGCAGCAAATATGAAATTTTTAACCGCCTGCATCAAATATGAAATGACGTAAATAACTCAAAATCCTTTTAACCGCCTGCAAATGTGACTGACGTAAATTTTTCATGAACTTGCTAATCAAACCAATAGCAAAATTGATATCTGGTCTCGTAGGCATCAAATATCTCAAATTCACTATCAAACTTTTAAAGTAGTTGTGCTCATATAGACACCTCTGAAAATCATGAGCCAGAAATTTAAATCAATTCAGGTATACCAGGCTCTCGGGGCTCGTTTCAATCCATATAAAAGCTCTCTTTAATCTATACACTTTATTTTTTTGACCTCTTCTAATATATACTGCAACCAGCTCTACATATGCTTCTTTATTAAGAACACCATTTACAAAAGTTGACTTGATATCCATTTGATAAATTCTCTTGTTATTTTGGATAGTTAAAAAAATTATCATATAGACTGTGTCAAACCTGGCAACGGGTGCAAATATTTCAAAATAGTCAATCCCAAGTTTCTGCTTGTATCCCTTTACCACTAATTTCACCTTGTATCTATCAACTTTTTCACTGAATTTAAATTTTGTCTTGTATACCTACTTCACTCCAATGAAATTTTTTATTAGTTGGAAGAGAAGTATGCTCCTAGGTGCTATTCTTCTCTATTGCACGAATTTCTTCCTCCATTGCTTTCACCCAACGATCATTACCAGCTGCTCCTCATACACAATAGGGTCACAATCTACAAACAAAAGCTAAATTAATAATATTTTTGTCAGAAAAAACATCATCCACTATAATAATATAATCCTGAAGATGAGTTGGCATCTGTCGCTGACGCTATGGACATCCAGTTAACCCAGTCTGTGGATCCTGAGTAACTGATGATGGCTGACTATAATAATTATCCTCATTTTGCTGATAATTTAGAGTCACCTCTACTATTTTAGGATTTTCAGTAGACCAATCCCAAACACCTCTTTCATCAAAGGTCATATCTCTACTCATTATCACTTTCTCTGTCACAAGATTATACAATCTCTAAATTTGAAAAACTTCACTATAACCAATAAATATACACTTCTCACCCTTATCATCAAGTTTTTTTCTTAACCGAACAGGAATATGGGAATAGGTAATGCACCTAAAAACTTTGAGATGCCCAATAAATGGTCTTCTACCACTCCAAATTTTTTCAAAAGTTTTTTCAGGAACACTTCTAATGAGACACCTGTTCAACAAATAAATTGCAGAGAAAATTGTCACCGTCTAAAAAGATTTTGGCATATTTTTTAATTTTAACATACAGCTTACCATATCCATAACTGCCCTATTCTTCCTCTCTGTCACTCCATTTTATTGTGGAGTGTACCTAGTAGTCAACTGATACTATATTTCATTTTTCTTAAGAAAATAATCACAAATCAAACATTTCTGACCCCTATTCGTTCTCAAAATTTTAATCTGACAGCCATTTTGTCTCTCAACAAAAATTTTAAAAGTGTCACAAGTATCGAATTTTTGCTTCAAAAAATTCACCAAGGCTTTTTTACTAAAGTTATCAATAAAGGTACCTGTAACCGCCATTAGAAGGAACTTTCATAGTGCATAAATTTGAATAAATAATTTCTAATGGCATTCCGACCCTCCATGATTTATCAGTTTGAAAAACATCAGCATCCCTGTGTTGCTTTTTCAAAATACACATATTACAGATTCTACCAAAATTTCTAATACTGGGCAGCCCACCAACCATTCTTTTACTGGCCAAAAAACTCAAATTATCAAAATTCAAATCATCAAATCACATATACCATAACCAAGTACTGTCATCTATCATCATACTCAAATAGAAAAAATTGGCAGTACTCAAATTCAATGTAAATAAGTGATTTGAAATCATTGACACACTAGCAATCATTCCAACATTTTTATAAATAATGGTACCAATATAATTAGAGATACGAATATTATATTTTTTCGCAAACAACTGTCGCATACTCAACAAATTATGATGCAGCCCAAGAACATAGAAAACATCAGAAATAAAATCAGTAAATCCACATCTGTCATCAGGTTAATGAAAAATTTTTTTCTTGCCAAATATTGATAAAACAGTGTTATTTTCAAATTTAATTTCACCCCGGATAGATTCATCAAATTCAATAAATAATTCTTTTTTGTCAAACATATGATTACTGCAACCCGTATCCAAGCACTACTTATTTTTATTAACCACATCAATAGCATTATAGGCTAATAATAAAGTCTCAAAATTTTTATTATTATCCTGCACTAGATTGTCAGCAATATTAGGCTGAAAATTCCTTTCTACATTTTTTTCAAATCTACATTCAAATTGTCTATGACTCAATTTTCACAAATATAACTATAAATTCTCTGTTCAAAATTATTCTGAAAATTATTTTGATTAAAATTATTTTCTCTACCAAAATTACAATTTCTGCCTCCATCAGGACCACCTCTAAAATTAAAATTATTACCTCTATCACATCCAGGATTTGATCTGACGACCCTACCTTCTCCTAGGGCCTACCCTAGAAGTTAGCGGATCGCCTGCCTGGCTCTCGCCAGGACTCACTCACTTGCATTAACTTCAGAGATAACATTATCATTGAACAACTAAACATTCACTCTTAAGTACCACTCCAATCAGCTTGAAACATAGATTTGTCCACTAAAAGAAACAAAATACACGTTCTAAACATCCATTCTTAATATTACATCAACTCAAAACAGAAGATTCAACCATCTTAAAATACAAAAGAAAACGTGACTCCAATATATACACATAGTGATGAAATTTCCCAAAACAACTTTCCAATTCCATCCAATCACTTTTCAATCTCCAACTCCTGTAAGGAAAACAGAGCTAAAAGGGTGAGCTTACGCCCGTGAGGTTTCCATGCAAGCAACAATCAATAAGCACTTAAATCAGTACAATTAAGCAAGTAGTGCACATTTCATTGTACAATCACTTTCATTAAGCAATTGAGGAAACACATCACCAAACAATCACTTTTAAAAGGATACGGTGCTCGCATTAGAGCCACTTCAATGCACTACACGCTCCACCGAACTCTTCCTTATAACCTCCAAAATAATAAACACTTCTCTCACTTGGATGGCCATATCAATATCAGTAATCTGCTACTCCGTGGTAATACTCGAGCATATCGAAACACTTACCCAAAGCTACCGTCCTACCCGACCAAGCCCTTTGCTGGCTCGAATAGTCCGTTGAACAGAGGGTTTTGGGGCCCAGTTCAGCCGGTGTGACAAAGTACACACACGGCTTACAGTCATGCACACTTACAAGATCACTTGATCAATTATCAACCTTCAATCTCAACTAAGCCAAGTGCGATAAAGTACATCCTCGACTTAGAAGACGAGGGACAATTGAGATACACTTTCCAATGAATCACTTAGCAATATATCATAATAAACACATTTGTCACATATTCATAATAAGCACATTTTGTCACATATTCATAATAAGTACACATAAAAAGTTAACACATAATTCGAAAAACACTCACCAAAGATTCAAATGACTACTCTTGAGTCTCAAATTGGTTTCCTGGTTCACGGCTACTTCCTGGTACAAGTTAATAATTTTAAAGTGAATATTCATTTTATATACAACCACTCATCTTACATAATTTAAGGTTTAAGTAACTAAAACCCAAGTTCCTAAGCTTATAAAACGAATCACCAAAATCTACCAACCTTCCTTACGTTTGTCTTCAAGATTATTAAGTTTGGTAGCTTTAAAACAAGGTTAATGTACATATACACCAAATTTTAATATCATATAAAACACTTGAGCTAAGATTAACTCATTTCCAATCTAATGTGCAAGGATTAAGACAAGCAAACGTTTCATTTCTTCCGTCTAGGCTAAAACAGATTCTAGTTTGACCTTAAAGTACAAATATAATATATTCAATATTCATTTATCATTTTATTTTGAAACTCATTGACTTTATTGTTTTAATCAAGAATTATACCTGTTTTCCCAAGTTAATAATTTATAAGATATTTGTTTTAGGATTAAATCATTTTCCACTCAAGATTCTAAGATTACGGTTTAGGAGTACTTCATTGGTCCCCTTTTTAATTAATTAAACTCTAGGTTATTTGTAAGTTAAATTTTATTCCACTACACCAGTCCCTCAAATTTTATAGTCTTTAAAATATTTGTGAAGACACTATTAAGTAATTAGAAGCCAATTTAGGTACATAATTATCATGAGTTTTCCTCTCATTTGCTTTAGTTTAACTCTACTTGTGGAGCTGTATATAGCCATTAAATCTCAGGGTAACCGTAGCTATCATTTATGAAAGCTTACAAAGTTGGAAATTAGAGGAAATGCTGGTTCAAAGTTGGTTCCTCACGGCCATTATCAAAGCAAAGTGCATCCGGGAACAAAAGGAAAGCAACAAGAAAGGCAGTTTTGCCACCCTCTGATGTTTTGATCACAACTGGAGTTACGCTTATCGGATTGAGGCGAATTTTATAGCGTTTCGAAGCTAAGACATAGACCTACATTTCTTCTGAAGACATCAACATCCAGTTATCGCGTTTTCAAGGCCAAAAAGGGATGGTCAGAAGCACAATCTGTTTCATTTTCTCGGTCAGCAACCAAAACTAGTAACGTTACTTTAAGATTTCGACGAAAACTCTATTCTTTCACTTGCTTAAAGCTCTAAATATTTAAAGTACATTCAGTCCAGCATATACCAAGGCAAATAACATCTAGTTTCAACAAATTATTCAACCCAAAAGCTCCGCACAACAATCTGTCATCAACTAATTACAATTTGCAGCAGTAGTTTAACATGTGGTGTTTTCTCATAATTTTCTTTTCAGTTTCATGCTCCAACTAGACATGCAGGGGATGATCATTCAACTACAGACCATCTTAAGCAAAACATAGAAATTTATAGCCAAAAATCCAAGAGAAAAGCTGAACCAAGATTTATATCCTCTCTCGGCTATAAAGCTGGTTCGTAGCAGCAAGTAATGCCTAAAGACGAGTTTCTTCTACTAGATCCCTCCATTTTATGCTCAAACCTCTCATGCATGAAGAAATAAAGATGTTATACAACATATTACAGATTAACACAGAATTTTAGAGTCATTATTCACCAAAGACAGCTGAAACTTTTCCATTTCCCCCCCACTTGGATGAAGCTGGAAAAATTCCAGCAAGGATCTTCCATCGGTCCTCCAAATTTCCAACTTTTTCCAAATTTCTTCAACTAAACTTCTTATAATACCTGAGATAACCATATTACATGCTTTTCTTATATTATATTTTCCATTTTTACACTGCTAATGAGCTGAAATTCATGTAATTAACTCCCGGTTGCTACAACTTCAGTCGAGCAACAATTTTAATCCTAACCAGAACTTTTCTTTAGTCAAAACTCATTTTCCCTTGCTAAAACTTAACATGCAACTTATATATTCGTTTATACTCAATAAATAAGGGATGATTACCGAAAATCTTACCTCTTTCCTTTAAGATTTCAACAGTTGCAAACTGGTCCAGATTTCTTAGCTTCGGTTCCTCAAGGTTTGCACCAGCCCTCCCTTTTCTCACAATTGCAGCTGATAAGTGAAGAAACTAACAGAGTTCCTCTTCCTATCTGTCACTTTAGCTCTCAGTTTTTTAGTGTTTGGAAAAGAAAAGAGTTGTTGGTCAGTTCCATTTCCTCACTCGGTGGCAGCTTCTCTTAATTTCCTCTCGGTTCTTATTCTGGAAAGTCGTTCAGCTCTTAGTTGCATGGTGATTAGATCAAATACTAGGGTTATAAGGGTCTTTTGGCTTTGGTTTATTTACTAGTTAAGGAGTTGTAGTTTTTATTACCTTCTTGTATTACCTCAAACTTTATTTGTTCAAATTTGTATATCCCTTTAAGAATTTTTTCTTACATTAACTTAGGATATTTCCATGCTCCTAATTTATAAGAAATCAATTAGACATTTAATTTAATCAATTTTATGGTATATGCAATGTTTTTAGTAACACAAGAAAATAAGATAAATTCAAAATATATATAATTTCTCGAGTTCTCACATTTGATGTACCTCCTTTGTCTCTATTATTGTTACCACGACTGCCTCTGTTATTGTAGTCACCTCTATTATTGTAGCTTGGGTTTCTCTGACTGGATTCACCTTGTTCCTTGACATCACTGTTACTTACACCTCTATTATTGTAGCTTGGATTTCTCTGACTGGATTCACCTTGTTCCTTGACATCGCTGTTACTTCTCAAATTTAATTGCGTCTGCAGTGCCTTCTCTACTGTATCTTTTTCCGGAGTATCTTCCAACTTTCCAATAATTCTTTGTTCATGTAGAATTAATAATCCATGCAAATCTTCAAGACTCAAATGCTCCAAATCTTTTGTTTGTTGGATAATAGCAATCACATGATCAAATTTTATGGGTGGGGTATTGAGAATTTTCTCAACAAATGTTCTGTCAGGAAAGCCATACTGATTGAGTTTCATCTTGTTTTTAATATCTCACAAATGTGAAAAATATGAAGAAATATGATTCAATAGATTCCGACTTCTCCATCGTAACAAGTTCAAATTTTCACTTCAATATCATCAAATTATTTCGCAAGACCCTTTCAATTCCTTTGTATGTTTTATCCAATATAATCCAAACCTCGTTTGCCATATTAGCCGTAACAATTTTTTCAAAAATTGATATGTCAATTGCCTGATGAATCTGTGACAAAGCTAAGTTATCTTTCGCCTTATCATCCTCATTAACATCCTGAGCAAGTGTAGATTCAATATGTCGATGTAATTTACATGTCTTAAGATGAGTTATTAACTCAATCTGTGGATCTTGAGTAACTGATGATGGCTGAATATAATAATTATCCTCATTCTGCTGATAATTTAGAGTCACCTCTACTATTTTAGGATTTTCAGTAGACCAGTCCCAAACACCTCTTTCATCGAAGGTCACATCTCTACTCATTATCACTTTCTCTGTCACAAGATTATACAACCTCTAAATTTGAAAATTTTCACTATAACCAATAAATATACACTTCTCTCCCTTATCATCAAGTTTTTTTCTTAACCGAACAGGAATATGGGAATAGGCAATGCACCTAGAAACTTTGAGATGCCCAATAAACGGTCTTCTACCACTCCAAATTTTTTCAAAAGTTTTTTCAGGAACACTTCTAATGGGACCCCTGTTCAACAAGGAAATTGCACAGAAAATTGTCTCTGTCCAAAAAGATTTTGGCATACTTTTTAATTTTAACATACAGATTACCATATCCATAACTGTCTTATTCTTCCTCTCCGTCACTCAATTTTATTGTGGAGTATAGCTAGTAGTCAACTGATGCTATATTTCATTTTTCTTGGGAAAATAAACACAAATCAAATATTTCTGACCCCTATCTGTTCTCAAAATTTTAATCTGACAGCCATTTTGTCTCTCAACAAAAATTTTAAAAGTGTCACAAGTATCGAATTTTTGCTTCAAAAAATTCACCAAGGCTTTTCTATTAAAATTATCAATAAAGGTACCTGTAACCACCATTAGTTGGAACTTTCATAGTGCATAAATGCGAATAAATAATTTCTAATGGCATTCCGACCCTCCATGATATATCAGTTTGAAAAACATAAGTATCCCTGTGTTGCTTTTTCAAAATACACATATCACAGATTCTACCAAAATTTTTAATACTGGGCAGCCCACCAACCATTCTTTTACTGGACAAAAAACTCAAATTATCAAAATTCAAATCATCAAATTGCATATACCATAACCAAGTACTGTTATCTATCATCATACTCAAATAGAAAAAAATTGGCAGTACTCAAATTCAATGTAAATAAGTGATTTGAAGTCATTGACGAACTAGCAATCATTCGAACATTTTTATAAAAAATGGTACAAATATAATTAGAGATACGAATATTATACTTTTTCGCAAACAACTGTCTCATACTCAACAAATTATGATGCAGCCCAAGAACGTAGAAAACATCGGAAATAAAATCAGTAAATCCACATCTATCATCAGGTTAATGGAAATTTTTTTCTTGCCAAATATTGATAAAACAGTGTTATTTTCAAATTTAATTTCACCTCGGATAGATTCATCAAATTCAATAAATAATTCTTTTTTGTCAGACATATGATTACTGCAACCTGTATCCAAGCACTACTTATTTTTATTAACCACATCAATAGCATTACAGGCTAATAATAAAGTCTCAAATTTTTTATTATTATCCTGCACTAGATTGTCAGCAATATTAGGCTGAAAATTCCTTTCTACATTTTTTTTCAAATCTACATTCAAATTGTCTATGACCCAATTTTCGTAAATATAACATTAAATTCTCTGTTCAAAATTATTCTGAAAATTATTTTGATTAAAATTACTTTCTCTACCAAAATTACCATTGTTGCCTCTATCAGGATCACCTCTGAAATTAAAATTATTACCTCTATCACATCCAGGATTTGATGTACCTCCTTTGTCTCTATTATTGTTACCACGACTACCACTGTTATTGCAGTCACCTCTATTATTGTAGTTTGGGTTTCTCTGATTGGATTCACCTTGTTCCTTGACATCGCCGTTGCTTCTCAAAATTAATTGCGTCTGCACTGCCTTCTCTACTGTATCTTTTTTCGGAGTATCTTCCAACTTTCCAATAATTCTTTGTTCATGTAGAATTAATAATCCATGCAAATCTTCAATACTCAAATGCTCCAAATCTTTTGTTTGTTGGATAATAGCTATCACATGATCAAATTTTATGGGTGGGGTATTGAGAATTTTCTCCACAAATGTTCTGTCAGGAAAGCCATACGGATTGAGTTTCATCTTGTTTTTAATATCTCACAAATGGGAAAAATATGAAAAAATATGATTCAATAGATTCCGACATCTCCATCGTAACAAGTTCAAATTTTCTCTTCAATATCATCAAATTATTTTGCAAGACCCTTTCAATTCATTTGTATGTTTTATCCAATAAATTCCAAACCTCGTTTGCCGTATTAGCCGTAACAATTTTTTCAAAAATTGATATGTCAATTGCCTGATGAATCTGTGACAAAGCTAAGTTATCTTTCGCCTTATCGTCCTCATTAGCATCCTGAGCAAGTGTAGATTCAATATATCGATGTAATTTACATGTCTTAAGATGAGTTATTAACTCAGTCTGTGGATCCTGAGTAACTGATGATGGCTGAATATAATAATTATCCTCATTTTAATGACAATTTACAGTCAGCTCTACTGTTTTAGGATTTTCAGCAAACCAGTTCCAAACACCTCTTTCAACGAAGGTCGTATCTCTACTCATTATCACTTTCTCTGTCACAAGATCATACAGCCTCTAAATTTGAAAAATTTCACTATAACCAATAAGTATACACTTCTCTCCCTTATCGTCAAGTTTTTTTCTTAATTGAACAGGAATATGGAAATAGGCAATGCACCTAAAAACTTTGAGATGCCCAATGAACGGTCTTCTACCACTCCAAATTTTTTCAGGAACACTTCTAATTGAACACCTGTTCAACAAGTAAACTGCACAGAAAATTGTCTCAATCCAAAAAGATTTTGGCATACTTTTTAATTTTAACATACAGCTTACCATATCCATAACTATCCTATTCTTCCTCTCCGTCACTCCATTTTATTGTGGAGTGTACCTAGTAGTTAACTGATGCTATATTTCATTTTTCTTGGAAAAATAATCACAAATCAAACATTTCTGAACCTTATCTGTTCTCAAAATTTTAATCTGACAGCCATTTTGTCTCTCAACAAAAATTTTAAAAGTGTCACAAGTATCGAATTTTTGCTTCAAAAAATTTACCAAGGCTTTTCTACTAAAATTATCAATGAAGGTACCTGTAACCACCATTAGAAGGAACTTTCATAGTGCATAAATTTGAATAAATAATTTCTAATGGCATTCCGACCCTCCATGATTTATCAGTTTGAAAAACATAAGCATCCCTGTGTTGTTTTTTCAAAATACACATATCACAGATTCTACCAAAATTTCTAATACTGGGCACCCACCAACCTTTCTTTTACTGGCCGAAAAACTCAAATTATCAAAATTCAAATGATCAAATCGCATATACCATAACCAAGTACTGTCATCTATCATCATACTCAAATAGAAAAAATTGGCAGTACTCAAATTCAATGTAAATAAGTGATTTGAAGTCATTGACACACTAGCAATCATTCCAACATTTTTATAAAAAATGGTACAAATGTAATTAGAGATTCGAAATTATACTTTTTCGCAAACAACTGTCTCATACTCAACAAATTATGATGCAGCCCAAGAACATAGAAAACATCAGAAATAAAATCAATAAATCCACATCTATCATCAGGTTAATTGAAATTTTTTTCTTGCCAAATATTGATAAAACATTGCTATTTTCAAATTTAATTTCACCCCGGATAGATTCATCAAATTCAATAAATAATTCTTTTTTGTCAGACACATGATTACTGCAACCCGTATCCAAGCAATACTTATTTTTGTTAACCACATCAATAGCATTACAGGCTAATAATAAAGTCTCAACTTTTTTATTATTATCCTGCACTAGATTGTCTGCAATATTAGGCTGAAAATTCCTTTCTACATTTTTTTCAAATCTACATTCAAATTGTCTATGACCCAATTTTCGCAAATATAACATTAAATTCTCTGTTCAAAATTATTCTGAAAATTATTTTGATTAAAATTACTTGCTCTACCAAAATTACCATTGCTGCCTCTATCAGGATCACCTCTAAAATTAAAATTATTACCTCTATCACATCCAGGATTTGATGTACCTCCTTTGTCTCTATTATTGTTACCACGATTACCTCTGTTATTGTAGTCACCTCTATTATTGCAGCTTGGGTTTCTCTGACTGGATTCACCTTGTTCCTTGACATCGCTGTTGCATCTCAAATTTAATTGCGTCTGCAGTTCCTTCTCTACTGTATCTTTTTTCGGAGTATCTTCCAACTTTCCAATAATTCTTTGTTCATGTAGAATTAATAATCCATGCAAATCTTCAATACTCAAATGCTCCAAATCTTTTGTTTGTTGGATAATAGCTATCACATGATCAAATTTTATGGGTGGGGTATTTATAATTTTCTCCTCAAATGTTCTGTCAGGAGAACCATACGGATTGAGTTTCATCTTGTTTTTAATATCTCACAATTGGGAAAAATATGAAAAAATATGATTCAATAGATTCCGACTTCTCCATCGTAACAAGTTCAAATTTTCTCTTCAATATCATCAAATTATTTTGCAAGACCCTTTCAATTCCTTTGTATGTTTTATCCAATAAATTCCAAACCTCGTTTGCCGTATTAGCCGTAACAATTTTTTCAAAAATTGATATGTCAATTGCCTGATGAATCTGTGACTAAGCTAAGTTATCTTTCGCCTTATCATCCTCATTAGCATCCTGAGCAAGTGTAGATTCAATATATCGATGTAATTTACATGTCTTAAGATGAGTTATTAATTCAGTCTGTGGATCCTAAGTAACTGATGATGGATGAATATAATAATTATCCTCATTTTAATGACAATTTAGAGTCAGCTCTACTGTTTAAGGATTTTCAGCAAACCAATTCCAAACACCTCTTTCAACGAAGGTGTATCTCTACTCATTATCACTTTCTCTGTCACAAGATCATACAGCCTCTAAATTTGAAAAATTTCGCTATAACCAATAAGTATACACTTCTCTCCCTTATCGTCAAGTTTTTTTCTTAATTGAACAGGAATATGGGAATAGGCAATGCACCTAAAAACTTTGAGATGCCCAATAAACGGTCTTCTACCACTCCAAATTTTTTCAGGAACACTTCAAATTGGACACCTGTTCAACAAGTAAACTGCACAGAAAATTGTCTCAGTCCAAAAAGATTTTTGCAAACTTTTTAATTTTAATATACAGCTTACCATATCCATAACTGTCCTATTCTTCCTCTCCGTCACTCCATTTTATTGTGGAGTGTACCTAGTAGTCAACTGATGCTATATTTCATTTTTCTTGGGAAAATAATCACAAATCAAACATTTCTGACCCCTATCTGTTCTCAGAATTTTAATCTGACAGCCATTTTGTCTCTCAACAAAAATTTTAAAAGTGTCACAAGTATCGAATTTTTGCTTCAAAAAATTCACCAAGGCTTTTCTACTAAAATTATCAATGAAGGTACCTGTAACCACCAATAGAAGGAACTTTCATAGTGCATAAATTTGAATAAATAATTTTCAATGGCATTCCGAACCTCCATGATTTATCAGTTTGAACGTGTTGTTTTTTCAAAATACACATATCACAGATTCTACAAAAATTTCTAATACTGGGCAGCCCACCAACCTTTCTTTTACTGGCCAAAAAACTCAAATTATCAAAATTCAAATGATCAAATCGCATATACCATAACCAAGTACTGTCATCTATCATCATACTCAAATAGAAAAAATTGACAGTACTCAAATTCAATGTAAATAAGTGATTTGAAGTCATTGACACACTAGCAATCATTCCAACATTTTTATAAAAAATGGTACAAATATAATTAGAGATACGAATATTATACTTTTTCGCAAACAACTGTCTCATACTCAACAAATTATGATGCAGCCCAAGAACATAGAAAACATCAGAAATAAAATCAATAAATCCACATCTATCATCAGGTTAATGGAAATTTTTTTCTTGCCAAATATTGATAAAACAATGCTATTTTCAAATTTAATTTCACCCCGGATAGATTCATCAAATTCAATAAATAATTCTTTTTTGTCAGACACATGATTACTGCAACCCGTATCCAAGCACTACTTATTTTTGTTAACCACATCAATAGCATTACAGGCTAATAATAAAGTCTCAAATTTTTTATTATTATCCTGCACTAGATTGTCAGCAATATTAGGCTGAAAATTCCTTTCTACATTTTTTTCAAATCTACATTCAAATTGTCTATGACCTAATTTTCGCAAATATAACATTAAATTCTATGTTCAAAATTATTCTGAAAATTATTTTGATTAAAATTACTTTCTCTACCAAAATTACCATTGCTGCCTCTATCAGGATCACCTCTAAAATTAAAATTATTACCTCTATCACATCCAGGATTTGATGTACCTCCTTTGTCTCTATTATTGTTATCACGACTACCTCTGTTATTGTAGTCACATCTATTATTGCAGCTTGGGTTTCTCTGACTAGATTCACCTTGTTCCTTGACATCGCTGTTGCTTCTCAAATTTAATTGCGTCTGCAGTGCCTTCTCTACTGTATCTTTTTCCGGAGTATCTTCCAACTTTCCAATAATTATTTGTTCATGTAGAATTAATAATCCATGCAAATCTTCAATACTCAAATGCTCCAAATCTTTTGTTTGTTGGATAATAGTTATCACATAATCAAATTTTATGGGTGAGGTATTGAGAATTTTCTCCACAAATGTTCTGTCAGGATAGCCATGCTGATTGAGTTTCTTCTTGTTTTTAATATCTCACAATTGAGAAAAATATGAAAAAATATGATTAAATAGATTCCGACTTCTCCATCGTAACAAGTTCAAATTTTCTCTTCAATATCATCAAATTATTTTGCAAGACCTTTTCAATTCCTTTGTATGTTTTATTCAGTATAATCCAAACCTCGTTTGCCATATTAGACGTAACAATTTTTTCAAAAATTGATATGTCAATTGCCTGATGAATCTGTGACAAAGCTAAGTTATCTTTCGCCTTATCATCCTCATTAGCATAACTGATGATGGCTGAATATAATAATTATCCTCATTTTAATGATAATTTGAAGTCACATCTACTGTTTTAGGATTTTCAGTAGACCAGTCCCAAACACCTCTTTCATCGAAGGTCATGTCTCTACTCATTATCACTTTCTCTGTTACAAGATTATACAACCTGTAAATTTGAAAAATTTCACTATAACCAATAAATATACACTTCTCTCCCTTATCATGAAGTTTTTTTTCTTAATTGAACAGGAATATAGGAATAGGCAATGCACCTAAAAACTTTGAGATGCCCAATAAAAGGTCTTCTACCACTCCAAATTTTTTCAAAAGTTTTTTCAGGAACATTTCTAATGGGACCCCTGTTCAACAAATAAATTGCACAGAAAATTGTCTCTGTCCAAAAAGATTTTGGCATACTTTTTAATTTTAACATACAGCTTATCTTATCCATAACTGTCCTATTCTTCCTCTCCGTCACTCCATTTTATTGTGGAGTGTACCTAGTAGTCAACTGATACTATATTTCATTTTTCTTAAGAAAATAATCACAAATCAAACATTTTTGACCCCTATCTGTTCTCAAAATTTTAATCTGACAGCCATTTTGTCTCTCAACAAAAATTTTAAAAGTGTGACAAGTATCAAATTTTTGCTTCAAAAAATTCTCCAAGGCTTTTCTACTAAAATTATCAATAAAGGTACCTGTAACCACCATTAGAAAGAACTTTCATAGTGCATAAATGTGAATAAATAATTTCTAATGGCATTCCGACCCTCCATGATTTGTCAGTTTGAAAAACATAAGTATCCCTGTTTTGCTTTTTCAAAATACACATATCACAGATTCTACCAAAATTTCTAATACTGGGCAGCCCACCAACCATTCTTTTACTGGCCAAAAAACTCAAATTATCAAAATTCAAATGATCAAATCACATATACCATAACCAAGTATTGTCATCTATCATCATACTCAAATAGAAAAAATTGGCAGTATTCCAATTCGATGTAAATAAGTGATTTGAAGTCATTGACACACCAGCAATCATTCGAACATTTTTATAAAAAATGGTACAAATATAATTAGAGATACGAATATTATACTTTTTCGCAAACAACTGTCTCATACTCAACAAATTATGATTCAGCCGAAGAACATAGAAAACATCAGAAATAAAATCAGTAAATCCACATCTATCATCAGGTTAATGGAAATTTTTTTTCTTGCCAAATATTGATAAAACAGTGTTATTTTCAAATTTAATTTCACCCCGGATAGATTCATCAAATTCAATAAATAATTCTTTTTTGTTAGACATATGATTACTGCAACCCGTATCCAAGCACTACTTATTTTTATTAACCACATCAATAGCATTACAGGCTAATAATAAAGTCTCAAATTTTTTATTATTATCATGCACTAGATTGTCAGTAATATTAGGCTGAAAATTCCTTTCTACATTTTTTTCAAATCTACATTCAAATTGTCTATGACCCAATTTTCACAAATATAACATTAAATTCTCTGTTCAAAATTATTCTAAAAATTATTTTGATTAAAATTATTTTCTCTACCAAAATTACCATTTCTGCCTCTATCAGGACCACCTCTAAAATTAAAATTATTACCTCTATCACATCCAGGATTTGATGTACCTCCTTTGTCTCTATTATTGTTACCACGACTACCTCTGTTATTGTAATCACCTCTATTATTGTAGCTTGGGTTTCTCTGACTGGATTCACCTTGTTTCTTGACATCGCTGTTGCTTCTCAAATTTAATTGCGTCTGCAGTGCCTTCTCTACTATATCTTTTTCCAGAGTATCTTCCAACTTTCCAATAATTCTTTGTTCATGTAGAATTAATAATCCATGCAAATCTTCAATACTCAAATGCTCCAAATCTTTTGTTTGTTGGATAATAGCTATCACATGATCAAATTTTATGGGCGGGGTATTGAGAATTTTCTCCACAAATGTTCTGTCAGGAAAGCCATACTGATTGAGTTTCATCTTGTTTTTAATATCTAACAAATGAGAAAAATATGAAAAAATATGATTCAATAGATTCCGACTTTTCCATCGTAACAAGTTCAAATTTTCACTTCAATATCATCAAATTATTTTGCAAGACCCTTTCAATTGCTTTGTATGTTTTATGCAATATATTTCAAACATCGTTTGCAGTATTAGCCGTAACAATTTTTTCAAAAATTGATATGTTAATTGGGTCCGTTTGGATTAGCTGTTTTTGGGGTTGTTTTTCAAAAACAGTACTGTAGCATTTCGTTTTTCAAATACAAGTCCGTTTGGATTAGTTGTTTTTGGGTTGTTTTTCAAAAACTATATGAAAAACTTTTACTGTAGATGTTTTATGGATTATTTTTAGATGTATTTTTAAAACATATTTTCGATTATTTTTATAATTTATAATTTTTATATTTTTATAACAATATATATTTATACATTTATAAATATTTATAAATAAATATATTTATATATTTATATAAAATATATAAATGTATTATAAATGTGTTATATTATATATAATACATAATATAAATATATTTATAAATGTATAAATGTATATTATTATAAATGTATAAATTATAAATGAATATTATATAAATGTATATTATAATTTTTAATTTTTAATTTTTATATTTGTATACATTTATGCATTTATAATACATTTATAAATATTTAAAAATAAATATATTTACATATTTAAAAATAAATATATTTACATATTTATAAATAAATATATTTATATATTTATATATTTATAATATAAATATATTTATAAATGCATATTATTATAAATGTGTATAAATTATAAATGAATATTATATAAATGTATAAATTAATATATTATAAATATATATTAATATTATGTATAAATGTATTAATATAATAAATATAAATGTATTAATGTATTAATATTATGTATAAATGTATAATTAATATTATGTATATTAATATAAATGTATTAATGTATTATATTATATATAATACATAATATAAATGTATATTATAAATATACATAAATATATATATATTATGTATATATTAAATATATAATATATAATATATAATATTTATAAAAATATATTTTATATAAAATAAAATATTTATAATATTTATAAATAAATATATTTAAATAATATAATATATATATATCCTATACATAATTGAGATATACAAATTTATTAATATTATGTATAAATGTATAATTAATATTATGTATATTAATATAAATGTATAAATGTATTATATTATATATAATACATAATATAAATGTATATTATAAATATACATAAATATATATATATTATGTATAAATGTACATTTATAGAAATGTATAATAAATATAATATATATTATGTATATATTAAATATATAATATATAATATTTATAAAAATATATTTTATATAAAATAAAATATTTATAATATGTATAAATAAATATATTTAAATTAATATAATATATATATATCCTATACATAATTGAGATATACAAATTGAAACAAACATATTAAATATATATTTGGAGTTGTTTTTGATATATTGTTTGGATATGGTGTTTTTAGAGTTGTTTTTGAAATACACATTTACTGTAGCATTTGGAATGTGAAAAACAGTTTTTCAAAAACAGGTCCAAAAACAAGGAATCCAAACGGACCTTATCTTTCACCTTATCATCCTCATTAGCATCCTGAGCAAGTGTAGATTCAATATATCGATGTAATTTACATGTCTTAAGATGAGTTATTATCTATTTCTGTCAAAAATTGAATTTCACCTTTATTTTGAGTGTTTAGATAGAAAAAATAATATTAGGGTTAGGATTTGTCATACTTTAATCCATAGTAATTAAACCCGGCCCGGCCCGGCGGTTCGACTGGTCAACCCGATGAACCCGCCATTAAACCGGACCGGTTCTCTAATTAGATCGTTTCTGCAAGTGAACCGTTGATTTTTCAACGGACCGACGGTTCAACCGGATTAAACCGAAAACCCGGCCGATTTTGTGGGCAAACCGGTTTTGAGGGAAAAAAGCTTTTCCAAGCCTCTGCTTGGATTCGAACCCAAGACCAAAGGTCTTGTTTTTGCGTCACTCACCACCAAGCCACTTTGTCACTTGTTAAGTAATGGCCACTCTTACGCTATATGAATGTTTTGTTAATTTTATCTTTATTTTTTTGTAATTCTCCAAAACAAATTTATTTGGAATCTTTTAATAAAGACTTATGACCCCTATATTCTATAAATTATAAAATAGATTTCAAAAATAACATATTACATAATTTATTTTAAAGACAAATATTGTTTTTAATATTTTTTTGCACTTAAAATTTGTAAATAACCTAGATAATTACAGTAAACATATACACTTGAAGTTTGGTAGATTACTAATTAAATTTATGTTTTGCTGATTCTTAGATGAATTAAATATTCTATAGCAAATTAAATTAAATGAATATTTGTTATGACATTATTTATTACAATTTATATCATATATCCTATATCAAAATTTATAAGATATAATATTTAAATATATTTAGTGACCCACTGGTTCAACCACTCACCCACCGGTTGAACCAGTGACCCGTTGACCCACCTCCTTCACCGGTCTCCTCTCTGGGCCGAGTTTAATAACTATACTTTAATCTACTATAGATTTGGTACCACTCTGATGGATCCAAATTGATAATCAATCACAAACCCATAGAAAAATATTCAAGTTAAGCGATCAAAGAGGCAAAGGGATTTTTCTATTAATCAAACGAAACTCTGACTACACACAATGAAAAGTACGAAGGAAATTACTACTTACAAAAGGTCAAAACACAAATAGAGATGCGACTCTCGGCCATTACACACACACATATATATCATGATCGGAAGAGGGGCAGGAACGGTTGTGGCAGTTCATGGCCAAGATTTGGTCAAAAAAATTGTACGGTCCAGATTTCATCTTGTATCTCGATTTTAACAACATATGTGGGACTCACAAAATTTTGTTCTAAAGTTACACGTTGTTGAGAGTAAGTTACATTATGTGCAAACAAAGTTACGCTGTGTACAAAATGCACATAAGTCATGACCTAACTACTACTAGTACTAGTACAACTTGAAATTGAACTCTACTTGGCCTCACCGTATTAACCAAACAAAATTCCTAATACTAGAAACCAATTGTACTAGCTTGGTTTAATAATTTCCTAAAAGTTTTCTCAAAAACTAGTGGAACGGAAAAAGGATTGAAAAAAACAAAATCAGAAGTCTTTTCAACGCGAACTTCAACTAACTTCATATGAGAGACCAAATGTCCATTCAATTCCCAAGTATTGAACTGCATTAATAAACCACAAAGACAACAATCCATCTAAAAAACATCAAAAAACAGCAATAAATAAAAGTAAATGGCTGCCCATCTTCGCCCTTTTGTGGATACAATCTTCTTCATCTTCTTTTTGTCTTCATACTTTCTTATGGTTATTTTTTTTGGTCTTCTTTCTTGGTCAAAGGCACAATATCCACTAGCAAATGTATATTATATTTGTAAGCATGCATTAGAAAAGTCAAATTCATCATCTCAAGGACTCATAAGAGACCAACGGCATGTGGAGACTGGAGACTTTAGAGCAGGTATTGCTATAAATTTCAAGATTTTGTTTATGGCATTGGGAAAATATTCTGCTCTATTGGGTTTTTCCGCATAAAGGGGGCTCTTGGATTATTGACGTTAATAGCAGATACAGATTCAAAACCTGAGGCAAGTTTATCTTTCATTCAGTTTTGCTTATTTATTTTGTATCTGGAGAAGTTAGTAATGATATGTTGCTGTTATCTATAGAATCCCAAGCTTGCAATGAGCTGTTATATTGGTTCATCTACAAACTTGATTTTAACTAGTAAGAACCAAAGGATGAACACTTTTCTCTTATACTGTGTTCTCAATGTAGTGCCATTTCCTTGCAATTTTCTACCTTGCGGATTGTGAATTGGATTTAGGTGTTCTGTTCGTTCAATTTAAAAGTACTTGAGCTTTTGTTTTTTAAATTAAAGTCTGGTTGGAATGTTGTGAAATGCGGTAAAGTTTCCCTTGTGTAATTTTAAAGAAAAATGTATTACTTTAGGTATTAAATCTTCATTATATTCAAACTTTGCTGACTTTCTTGATTTCATTATTTTGGGCTTAGGAGAGTTGGGAGGGGGTAGGCAAATTTTTCTTTGAGAAAATATTCTCAACTAGCTTATTTCTTTACAATTCTTGCATTTTCTACTACACAGGTAGGTTTCCCTTTAATTCTGTTTGGTTTTGATTTTCACTCCCAATTCTGCAAATCACATTCGAGAGGTAAGCCTTAGGAGGACTATTTTGTAAGATAAATGCTGCTCCTTGGTTTGGCCTTAATATTTTGGGCTCTGAAAACTGGACACTGTGGGTGTTGGAGAGGCAGCTATGAAGAAGTGGGTTTGTAATTCTATTTTGGACTAGTTGGGTTTAGCAAGAGGGATAACTTTCATTAAGCGGAAGCCATTAAAGAAGCTTTAGGCTGAGCTTTGCTTTGATTGATTTGGTATGTTCTTGTTGACATCCATAGTCACTGTTCTCAATATATGCTTGATTGATTTCCTGAAGTTTTTTTTGTTTTCTTTATGACAGAACATTTACAGATTATTGAAGCTGATATAGATTGTCAGTCCTGTGAAAAAGGCAAAGGGTCTCCTGGAAATCTCCCTTGTAATTTGGTATGTGTTATTCTTGGCTTTTCTCACAAACGGAATGGTCTAACAAATTATTTTGCATTAAAGTTGCATGTTTTACATCTGTGGCTTATATTGAAACTTATCAATGACTTGGGACTTTTTATTTACCTTCTTAGTTAAATGAGTCGCATCTAATTTGCATGTGTAGCTGCACACATCTGCACTGAACTTAACTTTTTGGTGGCATCATCGTCATTTTTCTGGGAATATTTTTTTTAGATGTTTTTCTTTCTAGTTTTGCAATATTTACATACTTTTGCATCTAGTTTTGCAATATGTAATACATATTTTTGCATCTCTGAAAGCTAATTTTACTCTCTTCTTTGTAATTACTTTATTTTTCTTATCTTTGTGCAATATTTTCTTATCTTTGTGCAGTGACTCCTGACTTATCAATGGAAGAGAAGTGTGGAATTGCGAATGACATCACTGAAGTAATTATTTTTCTTGTAAACCTTTGTTATTGATTGGTTATTTTCTGAAGGCAGATAAGAAAGCATGATTGTTGTTTGCTATATTTACTGTTTACAGCTCATAGGGAATACCCCAATGGTATATCTCAAGAATGTTGTGGATGGTTGTGCTGCACGTATTGCTGCCAAATTGGAGACTATGAATCCCTGCTCAAGTGTAAAAGACAGGTAAAAATGTTCCACTTATAACTGGTTCTTCTTCAGAAAAATTTTTCTCACTGTATTGTCCCGGTGGTTCCACGTCTTGTTTCCTGCATGCTGAGTATAGATGTCAATAGACCAAGTGAATGTGTTGTATCTCTCCTTACCTAAATGTAGGATCGCATACAGTATGATAAAAGATGCAGAAGAGAAGGGTCTAATTACCCCTGGCAAGGTTAGTTAAGTTTTTCCTACTCTCTTCTTTTAAGTTCACGTTTTACTTCTTGAAGACCATGAGTATAAATTTGCACTTGTATCCATCTTTATACTTTTCCACCAAAATTATATACTTTGTATGATGGATCTTTAAATGATGAAACAATTACTGCGGAAGCTTTTTGTTTGTATTGTGTTACTGATGACAAAAAATTGGTCCTCTTTTCAAGAAAAACTACAAAGGTTATGGGCCCCATTTTTGGTCGTCCAACTTCACTAAAATTTTGTACTAACGATGTACTCTTAGTTTTGGATATGGACATTTGGTGGCTGAAGACGGTCCTTCTCGAGGTGACCGGCGGTAATACTGGCATTGGTCTTGCATCCATTGCGGCAACTAGGGGCTACAAACTTATCACAGTTATGCCACACACGTATAGTCTCGAAAGAAGGATTATCCTCCTTGCTTTTGGAGCTGAGTTATACATCACCGATGCAGCAAAAGGTATTGATGGAGTTCTCAAGAAAGCCGAGGAAATACTGGAGGCAACACCAAATTGTTTTTTTCTCAAGCAATTTGAGAACCCTGCTAATCCGAAGGTACATTACATCCAGATAAAGTGCATACAGATGATCGCAATATGCCACTTAGCATTTCTCAATGTGTAGATACACTACGAAACCACTGGACCAGAGATATGGAAAAACACTGAAGGGAAAGTTGACGCCCTGGTTGCAGGGATTGGAACTGGGGGTACAGTTACTGGTGCCGGAAAGTTTCTTAAGGAGAAAAATGCGGACATCAAAGTCAGATTCTTCTTCTTATTATTCTGATGCCTCTTTTGTCTATTTAATTAGTCATTGTCGTCATTGTCTTGAGTAAACTATTGTTGACAGGTATATGGAATTGAACCTGCTGAAAGTGCAATACTGAGTGGAGAAAAACCAGGTGATTATAATCTAGATCTAGCTTTTCTCATCTTTTATGGTCTTTATTATGTTCAAGATTGTTTGTTCTTAGGCTTGTTTTACTGTTAGGTTAGGTGCATAATACACTTGAATAAATGACTTGGTGATAACATGTCCTTGTCGATCAAATCCTCTCTACTAGATCACATTTTTCACTCTTTTTACCTATAATTAAATATAATCTTGTTATACAATTTGTTAATTGTGAAATGTCTCATTTTGCATCTAGTTCATAACTTTTTGATTATCCTAAGGCTGCTTCACAAATATTAGTTTTATCTCAAATTAGTGTCTTGAATGTGTTTTAGAGTCCATGACTTGGATTTGAAAACTCACAAGCCCTTATGAGGTTCTCATCTCTTAAACTCAATTACAAGTATAATTGCAGACTATATATGGAAATCGATAGTTCCCTTAAATTGAATTTTCCTTAGGAGAATTGGAAAAAAATAGGCTGCAGTTTTCATATTTTTTGAGTCATGTAAAATGAGAAATTTAATCTTAGTTCTTGAGCCACTTAATAGTAACAAGTTAATTTCATGATTGAATGTGTACGTTTTTCATTCAAATTTGCTCAGCACTGAGAAAAACCTTTAATGATACCATATTTCATATTCATCTAGTTTTGAATTGTTTTCTACTGTCATTTTTGTTGTTCTGGAAGTAGGATTCAGAAACATTTTGATTTTTCTGCTACTCTGGCTTTATTTTCAAGTAGGTCTGGTTAAAAGCTTATATTGATTTGATGGCTATGGCCTCGAGCTGTTCAAGCATATGAGTGTATGTCTCTCATATTTAACTAAATTTTTGACTGGTAATGATCATATCACCCAGAACACAGAATAGATAAAGGGAGGCAACCTTAACTTTGTGCTGCATCTTTTTCTTACACACCTGATTGATCTTGGATCTAACTTGGAACAGTTTTTTATTCTTAACGTCCTGTTACTTGATCCTCGATAAAGAGTCGGTTTAATATGCATAAAATCATTAATGGATGTCTAGAGTACTAATAAAGGCTACTCAAGCACATAGTGAAAAGCTTTTTGTTTCACTATCTCTTCTTCCTATGATATGTGCCTGTTGAATCTGTATACATTTCAGTCATCACTTCTTCAAGTGCTTCCTTTTGTTGTGTTGTAATCACACAATATAAGTGTTCTGTTTTGATGAATTGCTTTATCCTGTAATCACAATCCTTTTGTTGTGATGTTTACCTTTACACAATAAGTGTTCCAGTTACAAATTTTTTGTATTGATCTGAAAGGTCCTCATAAAATTCAAGGAATTGGTGCTGGCTTCATCCCTCCAGTTTTAGACATCAATATACTTGATGAAGTTATTCAAGTAAGTAATTTGTATCTTTTTGTATCTCATGTTCGTGAAAGAAATTATGCATGAAAGTGAAATAGAATCATGTATGAAATTTTATTTACTATATCCTTTCATCCATTTGTATTTTTGTCACAAAAGCACATTATACTTGCACTTTAGGAAGAAAAAGAACTGTGCATAAAACAGTCTAATGAAGATGGATAATAAAGAGAAGACTTCCTTATCCAGATCTTGCTTTTTTATTCTAATGTATATCCTTGGTTCTGACCATCATGTTGACATTGTCTACTAGATTGAACAAGTAGCATCGCTGTTAAGTGTATAAAGATCTAGGATTCCTCATTGATTGATTAAGCTGCTGTGTCTACTAATACATCTAACCTAGGATTATTTCCTTGATACATAATAACAATGAGACACCAGAAGAAACTTTGTATGTTAATATCTTGCACAGGTCATTGTATTTATATATTTATGGGCACTCTATTCTCTTCATAATTTCTTGGATGTTCAACCTGGATTTAATGGTGGACTCTGCTATGTTAAGAAATTAATTCTGTATTATGAAAATTAAATAGAATACTCGGCATCTGGTGTGTTGTAGATAATGGTGTGGACAAATTTTTTTTTTTTATTTGAATCAAAATTGCACTAAATCGTCATAAATAGAACCATATTTTTAATGGAAGATAAAGTGCCAAGAGATGGTTAATCCACATTCTTTTCTTTTTCCATATTTTAATGAGAGTAGAGTGTAGAAAATGCTTTAGAAGTCATTATAAGTCTTTTCGTACAAATTCTCCTTGTTCACTATTTTTTGATCTTTTAGGCTCATTAAATGGTTGTTTAGCAGAAATTAGAGTTTTTTCAAATTGATTCTTGATATTTTATGCACTAATGTAGTAAAATTTAGATGTTCTAGTGCTATATATGGAAAACAAGAATAAAATATCTGAAGATTGTGCTTAAAGAAAGCTTTTGAGGCATGTCTATAACGCATTGGCCTCAAGTATGTACTATTCTGTTTAGTTAATCTGCTCAAATGATTCTCCTTACAGTTTACCTTGTTTTGGAGTCCATCAAATGCATTTTTAAGTATTTATTTTGGACTCATGAAACTGGTTGAATGACTGTGGTATCCAGAATGGCTTTGAGGAGTCATACCTTTGATCAAGTTCCTGGTTCATCCAGAATGAGTGTGGAAATCCCCCAATATCTGCTATCTTTTGTGCATTGAAAAAGTTAGATTATATAGTTAGTTCCTTTTGAGTTCAACATTTACCTAGACATTCGGCCCTTCTGACAAGATTCCTTGTCAGCTTTTGCTTTAAACTTTTGGTGCCATAGAATGAGAACATATGCTCAAATTCTGTTTGCTTTTCTGGTTTTTCTTTTACTATTTACATATATTGGGACCTTGAAGGATCATACATCAGTTCATCAAGTCTTGCTTATTTTTATCATGTATAATCAGGTTATATAACAGTTGATGTTCTCCAACAGCATTTATTCTCACTTGGTAGCACATGCTATAACAGGACAAAAAGTCTAGAACCAACAAAAAAGTAGACATCTTATATTGGACTAGTACAGAGCACTTTTGGCCCTCTAAATATTTTTCCTCAAGTTCTAGCAAACCTTCTCTTTTTCATTGTAGAAGTTTTGCTTCGAGGAATGGTATCATCTCTTTTGATTATTTCAGTACATTGGTTCTAAATCTATCTTGTTGATATTTTTCTTGAAAAGTATTTACTTGAGTCATTATCTGTTGAAAGACCGTCTTTGTTTTCAAAAGCTTAAAAATGCATTGGTGTGTCAAAGTAAAATGTAGTCTAGGAAATATGTTTTCTGGGTGCATATGCTGGGATATTTTAGAGGCACATAAACATTTTCATTCCAATTTCCATTTAATGATTTCCTGCAACCTAATTTTCTATTTGATGTCATATTTTGCTTCTTCTTTTCTCTTGGCCCCTTTTAGATATCAAGTGATGAAGCTATTGAAACAACAAAACTTCTTGCACTCAAGGAAGGTTTGCTGGTAAGTTGAAAGTTTCGAAGGCATCTATAACCCTTTCTTCTCTGGCCAACCACTACTGACATGTTTTTGCTTCAATATATATCACGTTGACTCTGGGGTTTGTAGGTGGGCATTTCTTCAGGTGCTGCTGCAGCTGCTGCAATAAAGTTAGGAAGAAGGCCTGAATATGCTGGAAAACTCATAGTAGTAAGTTGAACTTTTTCTTAGCTGACGCTGATGTTGCAGTTAATTTTTAACTGCTCAACTTCTTGAAAAGCTTTCCAAGTCAGCATATCAATTATTACCCTGGTCATTCTATTGACTACTTGAACACCCTTATGTCACAAAAATTAAGTTTATAGTTTTCCTTGTTCTCCTGTTTTGGGTCTCATGACCAATCCATTATACTAAGGATACTTCATCTCATTTTCCTAACGACTGCTCATGCCTAAGATACTTAATTGTGATTCAAGCTGGAATTTTCACTTTAGGTAAATCTGCAACAATATTATGGATGTTTTTCCTTATTTTTATCATTTATTATTTTTTTGGGGCGATAGGCTGAAAATTGTGGACAAGCTACAGATCTCTTATTTCATTGACGTGTTTTTTGAAATGTGATATCACCTATCGGTTCAGGTTCAGGTTATGTCTTTGTTATTAGAGGGTTGCGCCCATCTACTTATTTCTCTTGCTTTCAAGATTTTATTTTTCTGTGCTTCCTATTGCTAAAGCAGACAGGATATGTCAAATATAAAAAGGCAAGTGAAGAACAGCAGAATTACAGCCAAGGCCTAAACAGATATATGATGTTTTGGCTTTGGGGATAAACTTGAGCATGTATGGATTTCCAATGTCATCTGTCAACCCCAAACCCCCTATTAGACCCAATTCTCTCTGATACCTTCAAATGCTCCAAGCTATATCCATAAAAGAGTTGCAAATATATCAGTCCTTTTATTTCTGTTTCACATCCAGGTATGACAACGAACACAAGATGCTTTAAGTCAGACTGAAGTGAGCGTTAGCTATCAAAGCGATGATCAGGAATTGAGAAAAAAATTCCAAATAAAAAGACCAACAAGTTTTCCCTTTGGCTTGTATTCTGTTGCCCCTTAAAGGCTTTCACCTTATGCTGGAAATTATAATCCACTTTAAGTTTACTAAAGTGTATCCCACATTGAAAGTTTTATATTTTCTTGTAAACGGCAGATACAATCTATTTCAGGCATTACTCAGGTTGCGGTCCTTGACATTTTAGATTAGTCTAGGCAGCTTATCATAATAGTAGGCGTTTTCTTGGTCTATACAGATGAATCTGACTTCCATCAGTTCCCCTTTTAATGCCATCTGTTTGTTCTTTCTTTTTAGGTAATCTTTGCCAGTGCTGGGGAGCGTTATATCTCTACAGTACTGTTTGACTCATTGCGGATAGAAGCAGCAAACCTGAATTTCGAGTAGGTGCTCCACACTCGCACCTGCATTTTCAGAAACAGTTCAGAGGACTTTTGAGTGGTTTAAGGTGGCATTGTGATACATCTTTTTATTTATCTTTTTTGAAGCTCAGCCACAACTGTAGCTGTTGAGTACTTCTTTGATTAGTGGAAAGTGGCCCTCTCTATACATGATATAGATACATTTCCTCTTGTTGCAGAATTCTCTTCCACCTAGTTTGTCCTTTGTCATCATACTTTTGTGTTGTATTCTGAAGTTTTCCCTGAAGCCCTGTTCAACACCACTTTTGTTGAACATGTTAAATGACTTGCAAGCATCCTGATTCTTGAAAACAGTAATATTACTTGGTTATAAAGTTTGAGCCGACTGGAGATCGACACTTTCTCGTTCATTTACTGCTCGTTTTGACATGACTAGGATCGCGCGGTGTAATTTTCAGGTTTGCCCAGAAATGTTCAATTATTCAATTTGGGATATTCAATATAAAGAGTTACATGAAGGTGCACCCAAAGCTTTGTGATTATTTTTTGTAATTTTATTAAGCAATGAAGAGAGCCACAATTTCAGTCTGGTTGCCAAATGACAGTCATTTTTTGTTATGCTGACTTATTGGACAGCAATGGCAATGTCATTAGTTTGAAAATAATATATCACTGTGAAATGCTGCCTTATATTTTTTATGTACACCAAAATCTATGGCTTTCTAGCTCAAAAAAAACTTAAAAAGTGAGCAGTGTAGTATTGCGGCAAGGCTTGGCCTTATTTTTAGGCTCTGATACAACCAATCCACTGTTTTTGTAATTGCATCAAATTAACCCAAAGACCGCAAAGAAAGACACATTACTTTGTAGTACAATAACCAAAATGGCTTCATCAGCTTGTAACTTCAAGAAATCTACGGAAAAGAAACTGTGCTTACATATCAACCTTAGTGAGATAAACTGCATTTGACCAAAAAACGGAGAAGGATTACTAATGGAGGTGTATCTTCTCAATACATCAATAGCATACGACCTATGTATTTACAATAGAAGATAATTAAGATTTATTACTTTCACATACAATCTTCATCACCTTTGATCACAAGATGAATCTTCTTTAGCCTTGGATTTGAACAAGTGTGTTTTGATTAAACTTTATTTTTGCTCTATCAAGTGTTTTGACTCATCTTATCATTTTTTGCAAAACAGAAGTTTAAATTGAAAAGTACATTTGCAAAATCATAATCCAACTTAGAAGTTTAATTATATTGTAACTTGTTAGGATTTTGTCTATCTTGAGCCCAATGGTATCTGTTAGCACACCTAATTAACACTAAGTTATTTTGTACACACACATTTATACATCCCTGTACTTATACATCTTTTCATTTTTTCCCCTCATTTTAGGCAACAAGGGATGTCAGTGATTTTGGTTAAACCTCAAAGTTTACTTGGGCAATTAAGGTTTTCTCTAACCTGCCTATGGGGTTCTCTTTAGAGGTTAGAATTGGATTGGGGCCAATCCGATTGATTTTGATGTATAAAAAAAGGAAAAAACTTTAATGGGGAATTCCGTAATTTCTAAATGATTTAGAGAAATTTTTTTGAAAAGTAGTGCTTGAGAGTATAAAAAAATAAAGAAGATGAAGAACATTATTTATCTATATATTGTTAAAAGCATCAAATATGAAATATGTACTACTTCACGTGTAAAATATCTATAATTTACATAGAATACGTTTACTAGATATACAACTAGAGATAAATGTGCAAAAATTTGCACTTTCTTATCACTTTTTAGCTAAAGTGTGACCTTTTTTATAAAGGTTTTCACTGAAAAACAACCTTTATATCCATAAAAGCAAAAATTGCAGTAGGGCAGGAGTGCTTTAACCCATCTTGTCTGTACTCCAAGCTCCCTTAGAGTTGCAATTGGGCCATCTGAGTTGGAATTTAACAAATTCAAACTCGGTTCATCTAGTTAGTAAGATATTCGAATTTTGGATTATGAGTTTCGAGCTAATATATGCGAAACTCGTACTTAACTCACAATACATTCGAGTTTTTAGCCTAATTCGAGTTCAACCCAAATTCACTTATCACTCCTTAATTTCCATAACATAATTACTATGAACATTAAGCAGTAAAACTAATTTTAAATCTATATTAAAACTACACATAAACCATTAAAAAAGTTCATTAAAAGTATATAAACCAAAAAATTTTCAACAACAATTGTATCTAATTCTTTTAAAATACATGAAAAATAATAACAAAACATGATCAACTGTCAATTATTCATTACATGTTTAACGGACCTAATTCTTTTTTTGCTAATTACTAATCGTCTAATTATACATTACATATTTAAAAATAATACATTTATAGTTATATATATTAGGGTGCATGTATATATATTAATATGTATCAAATTATAAATATTATATATGCATATAATAATGGGTTGAACTTTAATTGGACTGGGTCTATGGAGGCCCAAGTTCGGTCCACATTTTAATTGAGTTTTAAATTTACACCCAAACTCTACCTGATCCAAAATTACAATAACTTCGGCTCATTTTCTTTCAAATATAATGGATCGATCTCGTGGTGGTTCAACTCTATTGATAGCCCTATGTCTCCCTTAAGCACCATCCACTTATAACATTCATTTTTGTATAAAAATGAAAATAATAAATTTTTGTTAAACAAATTGAGAGACCTATTTAACTTGGCGAAGAAGTGCTATGTGAGGAAAAATACTACTAAATTCCTCTATCTAATTGAAGCAACAAAGATTTAGTTGAGTGGAGAACCTAAAGAGAACAACTTGTTTAAATTTCCCTAATTGAAGCAACAAAGATTTAGTTTTCCTTGTCGAACAACTTGTTTTTATAGGAGAATAACTACGTTCCAATTGAAAGTAATAAGACGTCTTTTTTTTAAACTTTTTTATTTGTGTAAGTGAGAGGGTTTGAACCAACATTTGCTTATAACCCTTTCTACCTTATTACCCAACCCAACCTTCGCCCAATAAAGCACCATTTTTTTTAAATTTTTTAAAGAGGTCTTGGGCATTTGGGAATCCAAAACCTTTTGTTTACAATCTGTCCCATCTTACCATCCAATCCAACCCTTTCCTAATAAGATAACTAGAACAAGCATATCTCTTTAACATTAAGATCATAGTGCTAGACAAAGAATGGACAAATCAGACATGAAAAAGGTGTGCACTTTTGTTTTTTGATATACCTTTGTAATCCTTAAATATATTTGGATAGTAGATTATTTAGGATAATTTTTGAAAAAAATAGTGTAGCACTTTTATGATGTGTTATATGTGAGATAATAAGGTGGTTGGAAAAAGTATTGATGATGCAAGTAAATAAATTTTGACAAATAATTCACTATCCAAACAACTTGTTCCTTAGTACAATTTCTAATTCCAATTCTTTGGTATAACTTCCAATTAGAAACTCCAGTTAAATAACATTTCTCTTACAATCTAGCTATAGACATCGATGTTTTGTCATTTTAATTTTGTTAGAAAGGGAGGGTAAATGAATAATCTTAAATTACAAAAAAT
Organism: Coffea eugenioides; assembly: GCF_003713205.1. NCBI lineage: Eukaryota > Viridiplantae > Streptophyta > Magnoliopsida > Gentianales > Rubiaceae > Coffea > Coffea eugenioides. Next base: position 68,323,745 of record NC_040036.1, read on the forward strand.
TCACCTTTTTATTTTATATTTTGGGCACCAAGTTTCAATTTTCCAATTTTGAGAAAAAAAATGAAAAGAGAATAGAATAATAATAGTGAGTTTTTAGGAAATTTCCTAGCACCTACTTCGCTATAGATCCATAGTCCACCCTAATCACTCAATGATAAATCTATATTCCGCCCTAATCACTCAAGGTTGCGTACTTGATCAAAACTTGCATAATTCCAAAACCTTCACAATCAACGGATTATATCAAACTCTACTAGACCATTATAGACAAGAACCCACCCCACTTACTTATTCTTTACCACCTAACTCACTTTATCACCTCACTTCCCAATCAGCGGATTAGCTTATATGGACAGAAGAATCCACCCCACTTCTTTATCCTAATCACTCAATGATTGATCATATTCTACCATAATCACTCATTTTTGAGTACTTAATCAAAGCTAGCATGATTTCAAAACCTTCCCAATCCACAGATTAGATCATAGTCTATACTTGACCCTTGCACACTAATGCACCTCACTCTCACTTATTTATCCTTCACCACCAATCAGTGGGATTAGATTGTAGTCTTCCACACTAATGCAAGAACACACTAGACCCTTACACACATTAATACACGTAGCTTTGAGAGAACTAGGAAGCTTCGAGTGTGTTGGGATAGAATATCATTCGAAATAATTATGATAATACTTTTCATGATATGATATATGTGAAATAAAAAGATATGTAATAATATAAAAAGTGAGTTGAGAAATGTATTCATGGTACAAACGAAATACTATTTATTTTTTTTTTCACTTTTCACCCCCACCGAAGGCCTGGCTCTGATACCACAAGTAGCCTGGGCAGGGATCCAGCCGCAATGCTTAAGCTTTTAGGAGCATTGAGCTTTTAAGAGGATTGTGGCTGGATCCCTGGGAACTTTAGTCTCTGCTTTTAAACTAAGCATTCAAGAATCAAGAACGAGAACCCACCGCCTCTCGATGATCATCTCCAAATCATTATTGCTTTTCTTCATGAGCTCCTAAAATTTTCTTCAAAATCTTTCCAATGCCTTAGTTCTAGGATTCCAAGCCCTATGAAAACGAAGAAAAAGCAGGGAAAAAGAAAAGGGTGCAAAAACAGAGAAGAAAAAGGAGGGAAAAAAGAGGACAGTAAGAAACAGCTAAGGTGCCGAGGAGCAGGGGAGTTAGCCTCCGGTACCGTTTCCTCTGCCGCCGCTGGAGCCCACCACCATTGAAGTTCACCGAGATTAGCACTGTAAGCTCTCTTTTTCTTCCTTAATTTTCGAGTTTCGGCTTCAGATTTTTGAAGCTCTTATTGCTCATTTTTCTGATATTGTTCTTTCTTAGTTGCCTATAGCTTTATATGTGATTTCGTGATTGTGTATGCTTTTAATGTTGGTTGGACTGAAAATTGTTGAGATAAAAAAAAAATTCTGGGCCCTTATCTAACAAAAAAGGAGGAGGAATTTCCTTCAACTTTCAGATGCATATCACCTGTTTGAAAAAATGCCCAAACAAAATTTGAACAAAAAGGACAAATGATCTACGTTTGTGCGTTTGAGGAAGGTGAAATTCCAGCAAGTACAATGCTTGCCGTAAGATAATCGTTAATTTTCCGGGCAGAAGGGAAACTTTTGAGAGATTTTGACGCGCGGGTTTTCTTTTTTTTTTTTTGTACTTCTTCTGTTTGTATGAATTCGAGTTTTATTATGTGAAAGAAGCAGCAGCCGTCTGCAGTTCTCATCGATTGGAGAAGACGACCCAATTCCAGAAATCGCAATTTTAGTCCTTCAATTTTTATTTTGTAATTTATTCCCCAAAGTTTTAAGACTTTGTAATTTGACCCCAAAAACCTTGCTTTTATACCTTCTATTAGGTCCTAGGAGATTAGTTCAATTAGCTTTTTCATTTGTCAAGTTGTAATTAATTTTATTTTCTTTGTTTAGAAGTGATGTGACTCATATTGGACATAGGAGCATTCCAATTTTGTAATGTTTTTCTTTTTTATTTTCCTAGTTACTTTTTATTTTGTCGTGTGAGATCGAGTGGGCCTCGAGCATGTTGTTTCATGGCTTTTCCAACGGAAAGCCTTGGAAATAGTCATTTTATTTTTTTCACTCTTTATGTGTTATGTATAATTCTTATTTGTTTAGATAATTTGTGTTAATTACTTACATGTTATGTGTTTAGCAATAGATTAACTCATTTTAACCTTAAAATTAAGAGAATTAAATTAAACTCGCAATCTGTTTTATTGAGGGTGGTGGGTGCTTGAGAGTAAAAGCTTGACCTTTCCCATTCATAAATGTAGCTTCCTAATTCATTTCTGTAATTTTAAAAGACCTGGAGTTATATAACTAAAGGGTTTTAATTTGTATTTCGAAAATAAAAATTTTTTAGGTGACTCAATATATCTAAATTCTAACAAGTGGTGATTCCAAAATTTTCAAAAATTCTTTTTTAAGATTCTAGTGGGTTCAATTCCGTCGTTTTTGTCAAGTCATATTGTAGGCTCTTTGTACTTTTCTTTTTATATTTTTGAAAAACCCCAATAACAACAAACTTATTTTCTTTTTATATTTTTGAAAAACCCCAATAACAATATTTTTCATTTTTATTTTTATTCCTATTTTAAAAAAATGGGGTGCAACACTAATAGTAGCTATCCCTAACTTAATTTGTGCAGTGAGAATTAAAGCAAATCTCAATATTATCACGCATGAAGAGAAATATCTTTTGACGTAAAATTTTTCTCTAGCGTAAATAAATCGCTTGTTCTAACTAAATCAAAATGGCTCTATAGCTTAACCTATTAAATAAGAAATATCACCAAATCAAATTATATAGGAAAATATTATTTACACTCCCATTACTTCAGTTTCATCTTGATGAGGCCATATTATTCCTGTCCTAATTTCTTTTCATATCCTATCTTGTGTTCACATGCAAGGAAGTTAGATACAATTGTTATATGCGTCCAAAAGGTAAAAAAAGAAAAATTAACTTTTACTTCTCTTTTTCTAAATCTATATAACTATTTTTAATTTATTTTTTATATTCTTATTTCAATTTCAATTTTGTAAATTTTTTATTACAATTGAGGTTCTATTGCATTATCTGGATACTAGATGCTGTTATAATTTTGTTGAAACATACTACTCCCTCCATCCCATATATTTAGTTTGTTTGAGGATACATATTTTTTATGTATAATACATTCCACCAAAGAGTTTTTCCTTTTGTTTCACTTTTGCCCTTAATTATGTGTCGGTCAAAGTAAAAAGTAGAAAGCAATTTCATTACATTTGTCTTTATACATCATTAATGAAGGGCATAACGGAAATTTCAAAGTATAAAGTAGTTAGAAATGTCAAATATGACAAATATTTTGGGACAGCCAAAAAAGGAAAGTATGACACTTTTAAGGAAAGTTTCACTCCCTCTATGGTGGCTATATGAGCTATTCTTAGTAGATTTTTTGAAATATTAGTGTCCTATATATGAGACTAGGGATGGCAATGCGGGCACCCGCCCCGCGGGGGGCTCTCGGGGCGGGGGGTGGGGCGGGGGCGGGGGCGGGGGGGAATTTTTTTCCCCCGTTTAGAAACGGGGCGGGGGGCAGGGGAGTATACCCCCGCCCCATCCCCCGCCCCGCCACCCGCAAAAAAAAAAAAAAAAATATATATATATATAATATGTAATTTAATTAGTTATAAACTTATGATAATGATATTATTAGTTAGATGTATTATATAATGTATATTAGTGTATGTAATATAATTGATATTATCAATTATACGAATAATTAGACATGTCTACTAATAGAATTTATTAATTAGTTATACTAAATTTACTAATACATTTATACTAAATTTCTAATTACACTTAATAGAATAACACTTTTTTCTCAAAAAAAAAGCACAAACACAATAATGAATTAGTGATTGTATTTGTACCAAAAGTGAAAACTTAACTATTTTAGTTGTATTTATTTCATCATGTTGGATTGTATTCAAATAACTTTTGTTTGATTGTTTTTATGAGTTTTATTGTAAAATTAAAATGAATAATAACTTGATGATGTGTTGATATTTTAGTACTTGATTATTTATTAAAATTTAACTCTAATAAAATTTTATTAACCCCGCGGGTGCCCCCGCGGGGGAAGCGGGGCCGGGCGGGGGGAGTGGGAGGCGGGGGACGGGGCGGGGGCGGGGGGAGTTTGTAGGCAGCGGGGCGGGGGATGGGGGAGGGGTCCCCCGCCCCAACCCCGCCCCGTTGCCATCCCTATATGAGACATTGTAGTTATACTCAATTTTGGTTATCTTTGATGCTTGGGATTTATTTATTTATTTTCGGCTTGAAGTTTGGAGTTTGCTCATTTTACATTGTTAGATTGATCGTGAAGTTTTGTAGAAAAAAAATACATATTAGTGACAATTTTAAATTAATTATTTTAATGTGTAATGGAATGATTAATTGGTTTTAGAATGTAAAAGAAAATCTAATAAAGTTAACTCATTGGCAAAGAGATGAAATTAGGGAGGCGTAGTGGGGTCTCATCAAAATAAAATAGGATAGTGGGAGTGCAAATAATATATGAGGAATGTAAATAACATTACCCATTATATATTACATTAAGATTTTGACATTACTAGTTTGCCACTATTACCAACTATTCATTCCATCCTAAATTCATAATCATACACCTAAATTTTTGCAAATGAGCACTAAAGAATAATTTGTGAATTTCATTCAGAGTGCAAACTCATTCTCTTGATTTACAACTATTCACTAGCAATGTTTTACTCAAAACTTTCAATACTTACATCTGCTTATTAGAATTTTTTTGTTATCTTTTAAATCTTTAAGGGCCTTGTTTGGCGGACAAGTTTGTTTACTACAAGTTTTTTAAAAACTTTAGTTACAGTAATTCCAAAAAAATTTTAAAGTTTTTAAACTATACACTTCAAAATATTCAAAAAAAAAAAAACACACTTCAAAAAAGTTTGATTGTTGGATAAAAGGTAGTTTTCTTATTGCTAGTGGCATTAGCCTATTGTACCAAGGGGTTTGATCCCATTCCCAAGGACATCGATTTTATCTTCTTTGGAAGAGGCTTAGTCAACATACACAATAATGATGGTGCCATCAATCAATATTTGTTTATTTTTTGGGGATAGAATTCAATATTTTTTTAGTGTATTCATATTTTAGACTTATATATTGAATTTATCATTATAAACTTTGTTCAATGCTCTAAACATAATAGCTTCCCTATGGAATGCAAAGAACGGATTGTAGCTACCACGACTTGATATCAAACAATAAAGGCCTTCTATCATTCTGCTTCATTCAGAGCTGCAAGTTAAGCTGCTATAAGTTTACCTTCCATGGTAAAATGAGCAACGAAAAAGATTCCATTTAAGAACTTCTCTTTCCCTTTATGTAGGCCTGATACCTCGTTTTCAAAAAAAAAAAAAAAAGGATTTGTAATTTGATTTAAATCAGTTAAAGTCCAATTTTCTTATAATTGACTTTTTCATATATTTCATTTGGTGTCCTTCTTTAGAAAGGCGATCACTAAAGTACAATTTAAAAAGATCGAATTCCCGATCCATGGAAATAGAATGAGTACATTAACATTTTTATAATTTGAACGGAAAAAATCAATGGAGGTAGAGCTTCAGTTCCTCTCAATTCCATCCATCAAGATTTAAAAGAAAATAATAATATCACTGGAATGGACTAGGGGCAGGTACATTGGAATTTTGATGCAGTTGTCTAATTGTTATACTTTTTACATAATGTGATGTACTGTTGTTACATTCACAAATTATAGGTAAAAAAAAAGTACAATAACTGTACCTAATTGTACCTAACTCAACCATATTTGTCCCCCACCTCCCTACCCCGTAAAATTGGGTCGTGTATTTCATACTTTTAGATCCGGTCCAACTCACCAAAAAAAAAACTATGCTATTTGTATTTATTTGGAAGAATTGTGAGGGGAGGAATGAATTGATTGCTATTGGGAAGGAATATAAGTAAAAAGTCTCGAGTTCAAGACACACCACTTCCGCAAACAAAAAAAAATTGGAAGAATTGAAAATAAACAAGTAGGAGGTATCTAAAATTTTGGAAACTCCAAGCCCATAAAATAGTTTTGATGGACCAAATTGATAATCAATCACAAACCCATAGAAAAATATTCAAGGTAAATGGTCAAAGAGGCAAAGGAATTCTTTTATTCAAGCGAGACTCTGACCATACACAACTTATGTACAACGGAAATTACTACTTACAAAAAGTCAAAACACAAACAGAGAGGACACTGACTTGTACTACTTCAACTTATGTCTTGCGGCTCTCAGCTCTTACGCGCGCAGACATATATCATGCCGTGACTACTACTAGTACTAGTACAACTGGGAATTGAACTCTACTTGGCCCCATCATATTAACCAAACAAAATTCCTAATACTAGTAACCAATTGCACTAGATTGGTTTAAAATTTCCTACATAGCTTTTTTTTAAAACCAAGTTCCTCTAATTTAGACATATCCAACATCTTTTTTAACTTGACAAAAGTTTCCGTCTTCAATGCCTTAGTGAAAATGTCAACCACTTGCTTTTCAGTTCTGCAATAATCTATTTCAATCTCCCTCCCTTGAACCAACTCACGTATGAAGTAAATTTTAATATCAATATGTTTGCTACGCCCATGGAGAACTGGATTCTTGGATAATTCAATCGTTGACTTACTATCACAATAAATTTTCGTAAGATCAATCTGCTTGTGTTGTAAAACACCAAATATGCGATGCAACCACAAAACTTGAGTAGCACTATTAACCGTTGTAATATACTCCGCTTTTTGCAGTAGACAATGCAATCACCTGCTACTTCTTAGAGCTCCAAGAAAATACTTCTGAACCAATGAAAAATGCATAACCTAATGTACCCATCTTTTCAACTGTATCACCTATCCAATCACTATCTGTGTAGGCAAATAACTCAATTGAATCATTTCTTAAATAAAAATGTCATCATTGCGAGTACATTTGACTGACGTAAATTTTAACTGCCTACATCAAATATGAAATGACATAAATAACTCAAAATCCTTTTAACCGCCTGCAAATGTGACTGACGTAAATTTTTCATGAACTTGCTAATCAAACCAATAGCAAAATTGATATCTGGTCTCGTAGGCATCAAATATTTCAAATTCACTATCAAACTTTTAAAGTAGTCGTGCTCATATAGACACATCTGAAAATCATGAGCCAGAAAATTAAAATCAATTCAGGTATACCATGCTCTCGGGCTCGTTTTAATCCATATAAAAGTTCTCTTTAATCTATACACTTTATTTTTTTGACCTCTTCTGATATATACTGCAAACAGCTCTACATATGCTTCTTTATTAAGAACAACATTTAGAAAAGTTGACTTGATATCCATTTGATAAATTCTCTAGTTATTTTGGATAGTTCAAAAAATTATCATATAGACTGTGTCAAACCTGGCAACGGGTGCAAATACTTCAAAATAGTCAATCCCAAGTTTCTGCTTGTATCCTTTTACCACTAATTTCACCTTGTATCTATCAACTTTTTCACTGAATTTAAATTTTGTCTTGTATACCTACTTCACTCCAATGAAATTTTTCATTAGTTGGAAGAGAAGTATGCTCTTAGGTGCTATTCTTCTCTATTGCACGAATTTCTTCCTCCATTGCTTTCACCCAACGATCATCACTGGTTGCTCCTCATACACAATAGGGTCACAATCTACAACCAAAAGCAAAATTAATAATATTTTCGTCAGAAAAACATCATCTACCATAATAATATAATCCTGAAGACGAGTTGGCATTTGTCGCTGACGCTGTGGATATCCAGTTAACCCAGTCTGTGGATCCTGAGTAACTGATGATGGTTGAATATAATAATTATCCTCATTTTGCTGATAATTTAGAGTCACCTCTTCTATTTTAGGATTTTCAATAAACCAGTCCCAAACATCTCTTTCATCAAAGGTCATATCTCTACTCATTATCACTTTCTCTGTCACAAGATTATACAACCTCTAAATTTGAAAAACTTCACTATAACCAATAAATATACACTTCTCTCCCTTATCATCAAGTTTTTTTCTTAATTGAACAGGAATATGGGAATAGGCAATGCACCTAAAAACTTTGAGATGCCCAATAAACGGTCTTCTACCACTCCAAATTTTTTCAAAAGTTTTTTCAGGAACACTTCTAATGGGACACCTGCTCAACAAATAAATTGCACAGAAAATTGTCTCTGTCTAAAAAGATTTTGGCATATTTTTTAATTTTAACATACAGCTTACCATATCCATAACTGTCCTATTCTTCCTCTCTATCACTCCATTTAATTGTGGAGTGTGCCTAGTTGTCAACTGATGCTATATTTCATTTTTCTTAAGAAAATAATCACAAATCAAACATTTCTGACCCCTATCCGTTCTCAAAATTTTAATCTGACAGCCATTTTGTCTCTCAACAAAAATTTTAAAAGTGTCACGAGTATCGAATTTTTGCTTCAAAAAATTCACCAAGGCTTTTCTACTAAAATTATCAATAAAGGTACCTGTAACCACCATTAGAAGGAACTTTCATAGTGCATAAATTTGAATAAATAATTTCTAATGGCATTCCGATCCTCCATGATTTATCAGTTTGAAAAACATAAGCATCCCTGTGTTGCTTTTTCAAAATACACATATCACACATTCTACCAATATTTCTAATACTAGGCAGCCCACCAACCATTCTTTTACTGGCCAAAAAAATGAAATTATCAAAATTCAAATGATCAAATCGCATATACCATAACCAAGTACTGTCATCTATCATCATACTCAAATAGAAAAAATTGGCAATACTCAAATTCAATGTAAATAGGTGATTTGAAGTCATTGACACACTAGCAATCATTCCAACATTTTTTATAAAAAATGGTACAAATATAATTAGAGATACGAATATTATATTTTTTCTCAAACAACTGTCTCATACTCAACAAATTATGATGCAGCCCAAGAACATAAAAAACATCAGAAATAAAATCAGTAAATCCACATCTATCATCAGGTTAATGGACATTTTTTTTCTTGCCAAATATTGATAAAACAGTGTTATTTTCAAATTTAATTTCACCTCGGATAGATTCATCAAATTCAATAAATAATTCTTTTTTGTCAGACATATGATTACTGCAACCCGTATCCAAACACTACTTATTTTTATTAACCACATCAATAGCATTACAGGCTAATAATAAAGTCTCAAATTTTTTATTATCATCCTGCACTTGATTGTTAGCAATATTAGGCTGAAAATTCCTTTCTACATTTTTTTTCAAATCTACATTCAAATTGTCTATGACCCAATTTTTCACAAATATAACATTAAATTCTCTGCTCAAAATTATTCTGAAATTATTTTGATTAAAGTTATTTTCTCTACCAAAATTACCATTTCTGCCTCTATCAGGACCACCTCTAAAATTAAAATTATTACCTCTATCACATCCAGGATTTGATGTACCTCCTTTGTCTCTATTATTGTTACCACGACTACCTTTGTTATTGTAGTCACCTCTATTATTGTAGCTTGGGTTTCTCTGACTTGATTCACCTTGTTCCTTGACATCGCTGTTGCTTCTCAAATTTAATTGCGTCTGCAGTGCCTTCTCTACTGTATCTTTTTCCGGAGTATCTTCCAACTTTCCAATAATTCTTTGTTCATGTAGAATTAATAATCCATGCAAATCTTCAATACTCAAATGCTTCAAATTTTTTGTTTGTTGGATAATAGCTATCACATGATCAAATTTTATGGGTGTGGTATTGAGAATTTTCTTCACAAATGTTCTGTCAGGAAAGCCATACTGATTGAGTTTCATCTTGTTTTTAATAGCTCACAAATGAGAAAAATAAGAAAAAATAAGATTCAATATATTCCGACTTCTCCATCGTAACAATTTCAAATTTTCTCTTCAATATCAACAAATTATTTTGCAAGACCCTTTCAATTCCTTTGTATGTTTTCTCCAATATATTTCAAACCTCGTTTGCCGTATTAGCTGTAACAATTTTTTCAAAAATTGATATGTCAATTGCCTGATGAATTTGTGACAAAGCTAAGTTATCTTTCGCCTTATCATCCTCATTAGCATCCTGAGCAAGTGTAGATTCAATAGATCGATGTAATTTACATGTCTAAAGATGAGTTATTAACGCATTCTGTGGATCCTGAGTAACTGATGATGGTTGGATATAATAATTTTGCTGATAATTTAGAGTCACCTCTACTGTTTTAGAATTTTCAGTTGACCAGTCCCAAACATCTCTTTCATCGAAGGTCATATCTCTACTCATTATCACTTTCTCTGTCACAAGATTATACAATCTCTAAATTTGAAAACTTCACTATAACCAATAAATATACACTTCTCTCCCTTATCATCAAGTTTTTTTCTTAATTGAACAGGAATATGGGAATAGGCAATGCACCTAAAAACTTTGAGATGCCCAATAAACGGTCTTCTACCACCCCAAATTTTTTCAAAAGTTTTTTCTGGAACACTTCTAATGGGACACCTGTTCAACAAATAAATTGCACAGAAAATTGTCTTTGTCCAAAAAGATTTTGGCATACTTTTTAATTTTAACATACAGTTTATCATATCCATAAATGTTCTATTCTTCCTCTCCGTCACTCCATTTTATTGCGGAGTGTACCTTGTAGTCAACTGATGCTATATTTAATTTTTCTTAAGAAAATAATCACAAATCAAATATTTCTGACCCCTATCTGTTCTCAAAATTTTAATCCGATAGCCGTTTGTCTCTCAACAAAATTTTTTAAAGTGTAACAAGTATTGAATTTTTGCTTCAAAAAATTCACCAAGGCTTTTTTACTAAAGTTGTCAATAAAGGTACCTGTAACCGCCATTAGAAGGAACTTTCATAGTGCATAAATTTGAATAAATAATTTCTAATGGCATTCCGATCCTCCATGATTTATCAGTTTGAAAAACATAAGTATCCCTGTGTTGCTTTTTCAAAATACACATATCACATATTCTACCAAAATTTCTAATACTAGGCAGCCCACCAACCATTCTTTTATTGGCCAAAAAACTCAAATTATCAAAATTCAAATGATGAAATCGCATATACCATAACCAAGTACTGTCATCTATCATCATACTCAAATAGAAAAAATTGGCAGTACTCAAATTCAATGTAAATAGGTGATTTGAAGTCATTGACACCCTAGCAATCATTCCAACATTTTCATACAAAATGGTACAAATATAATTAGAGATACGAATATTATATTTTTTCTCAAACAACTGTCTCATACTCAACAAATTATGATGTAGCCCAAGAACATAGAAAACATCAGAAACAAAATCAGTAAATCCACATCTATCATCAAGTTAATGGAAATTTTTTTTCTTGCCAAATATTGATAAAACAGTGTTATTTTCGAATTTAATTTCACCCCGGATAGATTCATCAAATTCAATAAATAATTCTTTTTTGTCAGACATATGATTACTGCAACCCGTATCCAAACACTACTTATTTTTATTAACCACATCAATAGCGTTACAGGCTAATAATAAAGTCTCAAATTTTTTATTATTATCCTGCACTTGATTGTCAGCAATATTTGGTTGAAAATTGCTTTCTACATTTTTTTTCAAATCTACATTCAAATTGTCTATGACCCAATTTTTCACAAATATAACATTAAATTCTCTGTTCAAAATTATTCTGAAATTATTTTGATTAAAATTATTTTCTCTACCAAAATTACCATTTTTGCCTCTATCAGGACCACCTCTAAAATTAAAATTATTACCTCTATCACATCCAGGATTTGATGTACCTCCTTTGTCTCTATTATTGTTACCACGACTACCTCTGTTATTGTAGTCACCTCTATTATTGTAGCTTGGGTTTCTCTGACTTGATTCACCTTGTTCCTTGACATCGCTGTTGCTTCTCAAATTTAATTGCGTCTGCAGTGCCTTCTCTACTGTATCTTTTTCCGGAGTATCTTCCAACTTTCCAATAATTCTTTGTTCATGTAGAATTAATAATCCATGCAAATCTTCAATACTCAAATGCTTCAAATTTTTTGTTTGTTGGATAATAGCTATCACATGATCAAATTTTATGGGTGGGGTATTGAGAATTTTCTCCACAAATGTTCTGTCAGGAAAGCCATACTGATTGAGTTTCATCTTGTTTTTAATAGCTCACAAATGAGAAAAATATGATTCAATAGATTCCGACTTCTCCTTGGTAATAAGTTCAAATTTTCTCTTCAATATCATCAAATTATTTTGCAAGACCCTTTCAATTCCTTTGTATGTTTTATCCAATATATTCCAAATCTCGTTTGCCGTATTAGCCGTAACAATTTTTTCAAAAATTGATATGTCAATTGCCTGATGAATTTGTGACAAAACTAAGTTATCTTTCGCCTTATCATCCTCATTAGCATCCTGAGCAAGTATAGATTCAATATCCTTGATGAATTTCACCTTTATTTTGAGTGTTTAGAAAGAAAAAATAATATTAGGGTTAGGATTTGTCATACTTTAATCTACCATAGATTTGGTACCACTTTGATGGACCCAAATTAATAATCAATCACAAACCCATAGAAAAATATTCAAGGTAAACGATCAAAGAGGCAAAGGGATTTTTCTATTGATCAAACGAAACTCTGACCACACACAATGCAAAGTACGACGGAAATTACTACTTACAAAGGGTCAAAACACAAATAGAGATGCGACTCTTGGCCATTACACACACACATATATATCATGACCGGAAGAGGGGTAGGAACGGTTGTGGCAGTTCATGGCCAAGATTTAGCCAAAAAAAATTGTACGGTCCAGATTTCATCTTGTATCTCGATTTTAACATGTGTGGAACTTACAAAATTTTGTTCTAAAGTTACACGTTGTTGAAAGTAAGTTACACTATGTGCAAATAAAGTTACGCTGTGGGCAAAATGCACATAAGTCATGACCTGACTACTACTAGTACTAGTACAACCTGAAATTGAACTCTACTTGGCCTCTCCATATTAACCAAACAAAATTCCTAATACTAGAAACCAATTGTACTAGCTTGGTTTAATAATTTCCTACAAGTTTTCTCAAAAACTAGTGGAACGGAAAAAGGATTGAAAAAAACAAAAAATACAAAATCAGAAGTCTTTTCCTGCGAACTTCAACTAACTTCATATGAGAGACCAAATGTCCATTCAATTCCCATGTATTGAACTGCATTAATAAACCACAAAGACAACAATCCATCTAAAAAACATCAAAAAACAGCAATAAATAAAAGTAAATGGCTGCCCATCTTCTCCCTTTTGTGGATACAAAGGGATGGCAATGGGGGCGGGTGCCCGCACGGGGGGCTAATGGGGCGGGGAAGTGTACTCCCGCCCCATCCCCCGCCCCGCCACCCGCTTTAAAAAAATAAATATATAAAATATATATGCATATAATTATATATATAATATATAATTTAATTAGTTACAAACTTATGATAATGATATTATTAGTTATATGTATTATATAATGTCTATTAATATATATAATATAATTGATATTATTAATTATACTAATAATTATATATGTGTAATAATACAAATTATTAATTGGTTATACTAAATTTACTAATACATTTATACTAAATCCCTAATTACACTTAATACAATAACATTTTTTTCTTAAAAAAAGCACAAGCACAATAATGAATTAGTGATTGTATTTGTGCCAAAAGTGAAAACTTGACTACTTTAGTTATATTTATTTCATCATATTGGATTGTATTCAAATAATTTTTATTTGATTGTTTTTATAAGTTTCAATTGTAAAATTACAATTAATAATAATTTGATGATGTGTTGATATTTTAGTACTTGATTATTTGCTAAAATTTAACCATAATAAAATTATATAACAAATTTTTATTGCCCCGCAGGGGGAACGCGGCGGGGGGGCACGGGGGGCGGGGGGCAGGGGGAGTTTGTAGGCAGCGGGCGGGGGATGACATACAATTTTCTTCATCTTCTTTTTGTCTTGATACTTTCTTATGGTTATTTTTTTGGTCTTCTTTCTTGGTCAAAGGCACAATATCCACTAGCAAATGTACATTATATTTGTAAGCATGCATTAGAAAAGTCAAATTCATCATCTCAAGGACTCATAAGAGACCGACGGCATGTGGAGACCGGAGACTTTAGAGCAGGTATTGCTATCAATTTCAAGATTTTGTTTATGGCATTGGGAAAACATTCTGCTCTATTGGGTTTTTCCGCATAAAGGGGGCTCTTGGATTATTGACGTTAATAGCAGATACAGATTCAAAACCTGAGGCAAGTTTATCTTTCATTCAGTTTTGCTTATTTATTTTGTATCTGGAGAAGTTAGTAATGATATGTTGCTGTTATCTATAGAATCCCAAGTTTGCAATGAGCTGTTATATTGGTTCATCTACAAACTTGATTTTAACTAGTAAGAACCAAAGGATGAACACTTTTCTCTTATACTGTGTTCTCAATGTAGTGCCATTTCCTTGCAATTTTCTACCTTGCGGATTGTGAATTGGATTTAAGTGTTCTATTCGTTCAATTTAAAAGTACTTGAGCTTTTGTTTTTTAAATTAAAGTCTGGTTGGAATGTTGTGAAATGCGGAAAAGTTTCCCTTGTGTAATTTTAAAGAAAAATGTCATACTTTAGGTATTAAATCTTCATTATATTCAAACTTTGCTGACTTTCTTGATTTCATTATTTTGGGCTTGGGAGAGTTGGGAGGGGGTAGGCAAATTTTTCTTTGAGAAAATATTCTCAACTAGCTTATTTCTTTACAATTCTTGCATTTTCTACTACACAGATAGGTTTCCCTTTAATTCTGGTTGGTTTTGATTTTCACTTCCAATTCTGCAAGTCACATTCGAGAGGTAAGCCTTAGGAGGACTATTTTGTGAGATAAATGCTGCTCCTTGGTTTGGCCTTAATATTTTGGGCTCTGAAAACTGGACACTGTGGGTGTTAAGTGGGTTTGTATTTCTATTTTGGACTAGTTGGGTTTAGCAACTCAAGAGGGATAACTTTCATTAAGCGGAAGCCATTAAAGAAGCTTTAGGCTGAGCTTTGCTTTGATTGATTTGGTATGTTCTTGTTGACATCCATAGTCACTGTTCTCAATATATGCTTGATTGATTTCCTGAAGTTTTTTTTTGTTTTCTTGATGACAGAGCATTTACAGATTATTGAAGCTGATATAGATTGTCAGTCCTGTGAAAAAGGCAAAGGGTCTCCTGGAAATCTCCCTTGTAATTTGGTATGTGTTATTCTTGGCTTTTCTCAGAAACGGAATGGTCTAACAAATTATTTTGCATTAAAGTTGCATGTTTTACATCTGTGGCTTACATTGAAACTTATCAATGACTTGGGACTTTTTATTTACCTTCTTAGTTAAATGAGCTGCATCTAATTTGCATGTGTAGCTGCACACATCTGCACTGAACACAACCTTTTGGTGGCATCATCGTCATTTTTCTGGGAATATTTTTTTAGATGTTTTTCTTTCCAGTTTTGCAATATTTACATACTTTTGCATCTAGTTTTGCAATATGTAATACATACTTTTGCATCTCTGAAAGCTAATTTTACTCTCTTCTTTGTAATTACTTTATTTTTCTTATCTTTGTGCAATATTTTCTTATCTTTGTGCAGTGACTCCTGACTTATCAATGGAAGAGAAGTGTGGAATTGCGAATGACATCACTGAAGTAATTATTTTTCTTGTAAACCTTTGTTATTGATTGGTTATTTTCTGAAGGCAGATAAGAAAGCATGATTGTTGTTTGCTATATTTACTGTTTACAGCTCATAGGGAATACCCCAATGGTATATCTCAAGAATGTTGTGGATGGTTGTGCTGCACGTATTGCTGCCAAATTGGAGACTATGAATCCCTGCTCAAGTGTAAAAGACAGGTAAAAATGTTCCACTTATAACTGGTTCTTCTTCAGAAAAATTTTTCTCACTGTATTGTCCCGGTGGTTCCACGTCTTGTTTCCTGCATGCTGAGTATAGATGTCAATAGACCAAGTGAATGTGTTGTATCTCTCCTTACCTAAATGTAGGATCGCATACAGTATGATAAAAGATGCAGAAGAGAAGGGTCTAATTACCCCTGGCAAGGTTAGTTAAGTTTTTCCTACTCTCTTCTTTTAAGTTCACGT
Source organism: Coffea eugenioides (assembly GCF_003713205.1). Lineage (NCBI taxonomy): Eukaryota > Viridiplantae > Streptophyta > Magnoliopsida > Gentianales > Rubiaceae > Coffea > Coffea eugenioides. Next base: position 68,340,087 of record NC_040036.1, read on the forward strand.
TTTACTTCTTGAAGACCATGAGTATAAATTTGCACTTGTATCCATCTTTATACTTTTCCACCAAAATTATATACTTTGCATGTTGGATCTTTAAAAGATGAAACAATTACTGCGGAAGATTTTTCTTTGTATTGTGTTACTGATGACAAAAAATTGGTCCTCTTTTCAAGAAAAACTACACAGGTTATGGGCCCCATTTTTGGTCGTCCAACTTCACTAAAATTTTGTACTAACGATGTACTCTTGGTTTTGGATATGGACATTTGGTGGCTGAAGACGGTCCTTCTCGAGGTGACCAGCGGTAACACTGGCATTGGTCTTGCATTCATTGCTGCAACTAGGGGCTACAAACTTATCACAGTTATGCCACACACGTATAGTCTCGAAAGAAGGATTATCCTCCTTGCTTTTGGAGCTGAGTTATACATCACCGATGCAGCAAAAGGTATTGATGGAGTTCTCAAGAAAGCCGAGGAAATAATGGAGGCAACACCAAATTGTTTTTTTCTCAAGCAATTTGAGAACCGTGCTAATCCAAAGGTACATTACATCCAGATAAAGTGCATACAGATGATCACAATATGCCACTTAGCATTTCTCAATGTGTAGATACACTACGAAACCACTGGACCAGAGATATGGAAAAACACTGAAGGGAAAGTTGACGCCCTGGTTGCAGGGATTGGAACTGGGGGTACAGTTACTGGTGCCGGAAAGTTTCTTAAGGAGAAAAATGCGGACATCAAAGTCAGATTCTTCTTCTTATTATTCTGATGCCTCTTTTGTCTATTTAATTATTCATTGTCGTCATTGTCTTGAGTAAACTATTGTTGACAGGTATATGGAATTGAACCTGCTGAAAGTGCAATACTGAGTGGAGAAAAACCGGGTGATTATAATCTAGATCTAGCCTTTCTCATCTTTTATGGTCTTTATTATGTTCAAGATTGTTTGTTCTTAGGCTTGTTTTACTGTTAGGTTAGGTGCATAATACACTCGAATAAATGACTTGGTGATAACATGTCCTTGTCGATCAAATCCTCTCTACTAAATCACATTTTTCACTCTTTTTACCTATAATTAAATATAATCTTGTTATACAATTTGTTAATTGTGAAATGTCTCATTTTGCATCTAGTTCATAACTTTTTGATTATCCTAAGGCTGCTTGACAAATATTAGTTTTATCTCAAATTAGTGTCTTGAATGTGTTTTAGAGTCCATGACTTGGATTTGAAAACTCATAAGCCCTCATGAGGTTCTCATCTCTTAAACTCAATTACAAGTATAATTGCAGACTATATATGGAAGTCGATAGTTCCCTTAAATTGAATTTTTCTTATGAGAATTGGAAAAAAATAGGCTGCAGTTTTCATATTTTTTGAGTCATGTAAAATGAGAAATTTAATCTTAGTTCTTGAGCCACTTAATAGTAACAAGTTAATTTCATGATTGAATGTGTACGTTTTTCATTCAAATTTGCTCAGCACTGAGAAAAACCTTTAGTGATACCATATTTCATATTCAGCTAGTTTTGAATTGTTTTCTACTGTCATTTTTGTTGTTCTGGAAGTAGGATTCAGAAACATTTTGATTTTTCTGCTACTCTGGCTTTATTTTCAAGTAGGTCTGGTTAAAAGCTTATATTGATTTGATGGCTATGGCCTCGAGCTGTTCAAGCATATGAGTGTATGTCTCTCATAATTAACTAAATTTTTGACTGGTAATGATCATATCACCCAGAACACAGAATAGATAAAGGGAGGGCAACCTTAACTTTGTGCTGCATCTTTTTCTTACACACCTGATTGATCTTGGATCTAACTTGGAACAGTTTTTTATTCTTAACGTCCTGTTACTTGATCCTCGATAAAGAGTCGGTTTAATATGCATAAAATCATTAATGGATGTCTAGAGTACTAATAAAGGCTACTCAAGCACCTAGTGAAAAGCTTTTTGTTTCACTATCTCTTCTTCCTATGATATGTGCCTGTTGATCTTTCTACATTTCAGTCATCACTTCTTCAATTGCTTCCTTTTGTTGTGATAAGTGTTCTGTTTTGATGAATTGATGTTTACCTTTTTTATTGGTAATGCTGCTTTATCCTACTTTTCATTCTTTTTGGTTCTGATAATATTGTAAATAACAATTGTTGATTTGCAATGAGTCTAATGAAGCTCTTATCCTATTTTTGAGATAACTCATGTTTTCCAGTTACAAATTTTTTGTATTGATCTGAAAGGTCCTCATAAAATTCAAGGAATTGGTGCTGGCTTCATCCCTCCAGTTTTAGACATCAATATACTTGATGAAGTTATTCAAGTAAGTAATTTGTATCTTTTTGTATCTCATGTTCGTGAAAGAAAATTATGCATGAAAGTGAAATAGAATCATGTATGAAATTTTATTTACTATATCCTTTCATCCATTTGTATTTTTGTCACAAAAGCACATTATACTTGCACTTTAGGAAGAAAAAGAAATGTGCATAAAACAGTCTAATGAAGCTGGATAATAAAGAGAAGACTTCCTTATCCAGATCTTCCTTTTTTATTCTAATGTATATCCTTGGTTCTGACCGTCATGATGACATTGTCTACTAGATTGAACAAGTAGCATCGCTGCTAAGTGTATAAAGATCTAGGATTCCTCCTTGATTGATTAAGCTGCTCTGTCTACTAATACATCTAACCTAGGATTATTTCCTTGATACATAATAACAATGAGACACCAGAAGAAACTTTGTATGTTAATATCTTGCACAGGTCATTGTATTTATATATTTATGGGCACTCTATTCTCTTCATAATTTCTTGGATGTTCTACCTGGATTTAATGGTGGACTCCGCTATGTTAGCAAATTAAATCTGTATTATGAAAGTTAAATAGAATACTCGGCATCTGGTGTGTTGTAGATAATGCTGTGGACAAATTTTTTTTTATTTGAATCAAAATTGCACTAAATCGGCATAAATAGAACCATATTTTTAATGGAAGATAAAGTGCCAAGAGATGGTTAATCCACATTCTTTTCTTTTTCCATATTTTAATGAGAGTAGAGTGTAGAAAATGCTTTAGAAGTCATTATAAGTCTTTTCGTACAAATTCTCCTTGTTCACTATTTTTTGGTCTTTTAGGCTCATTAAATGGTTGTTTAGCAGAAATTAGAGTTTTTTCAAATTGATTCTTGATATTTTATGCACTAATGTAGTAAAATTTGGATGTTCTAGTGCTATATATGGAAAACAAGGATAAAATATCTGAAGATTGTGCTTAAAGAAAGCTTTTGAGGCATGTCTATAATGCATTGGCCTCAAGTATGTACTATTCTGTGTAGTTAATCTGCTCAAATGATTCTCCTTACAGTTTACCTTGTTTTGGAGTCCATCAAATGCATTTTTAAGTATTTATTTTGGACTCATGAAACTGGTTGAATGACTGTGGTATCCAGAATGGCTTTGAGGAGTCATACCTTTGATCAAGTTCCTGGTTCATCCAGAATGAGTGTGGAAATCCCCCAATATCTGCTATCTTTTGTACATTGAAAAAGTTAGATTATATAGTTAGTTCCTTTTGAGTTCAACATTTACCTAGACATTCGGCCCTTCTGACAAGATTCCTTGTCAGCTTTTGCTTTAAACTTTTGGTGCCATAGAATGAGAACATATGCTCAAATTCTGTTTGCTTTTCTGGTTTTTCTTTTACTATTTACATATATTGGGACCTTGAAGGATCATACATCAGTTCATCAAGTCTTGCTTATTTTTATCATGTATAATCAGGTTATATAACAGTTGATGTTCTCCAACAGCATTTATTCTCACTTGGTAGCACATGCTATAACAGGACAAAAAGTCTAGAACCAACATAAAAGTAGACATCTTATATTGGACTAGTACAGAGCACTTTTGGCCCTCTAAATATTTTTCCTCAAGTTCTAGCAAACCTTCTCTTTTTCATTGTAGAAGTTTTGCTTCGAGGAATGGTATCATCTCTTTTGATTATTTCAGTACATTGGTTCTAAATCTATCTTGTTGATATTTTTCTTGAAAAGTATTTACTTGAGTCATTATCTGTTGAAAGACCGTCTTTGTTTTCAAAAGCTTAAAAATGCATTGGTGTGTCAAAGTAAAATGTAGTCTAGGAAATATGTTTTCTGGGTGCATATGCTGGGATATTTTAGAGGCACATAAACATTTTCATTCCAATTTCCATTTAATGATTTCCTGCAACCTAATTTTCTATTTGATGTCATATTTTGCTTCTTCTTTTCTCTTGGCCCGTTTTAGATATCAAGTGATGAAGCTATTGAAACAACAAAACTTCTTGCACTCAAGGAAGGTTTGCTGGTAAGTTGAAAGTTTCAAAGGCATCTCTAACCCTTTCTTCTCTGGCCAACCACTACTGACATGTTTTTGCTTCAATATATATCACGTTGACTCTCGGGTTTGTAGGTGGGCATTTCTTCAGGTGCTGCTGCAGCTGCTGCGATAAAGTTAGGAAGAAGGCCTGAATATGCTGGAAAACTCATAGTAGTAAGTTGAACTTTTTCTTAGCTGATGCAGATGTTGCAGTTAATTTTTAACTGCTCAACTTCTTGAAAAGCTTTCCAAGTCAGCATATCAATTATTACCCTGGTCATTCTATTGACTACTTGAACACCCTTATGTCACAAAAATTAAGTTTCTAGTTTTCCTTGTTCTCCTGTTTTGGGTCTCATGACCAATCCATTATACTAAGGATACTTCATTTCATTTTCCTAACGACTGCTCATGCCTAAGATGCTTAATTGTGATTCAAGCTGGAATTTTCACTTTAGGTAAATCTGCAACAATATTATGGATGTTTTTCCTTATTTTTATCCTTTATTATTTTTTTGGGGCGATAGGCTGAAAATTGTGGACAAGCTACAGCTCTCTTATTTCATTGACGTGTTTTTTGAAATGTGATATCACCTATCAGTTCAGGTTCAGGTTATGTCTTTGTTATTAGAGGGTTGCGCCCATCTACTTATTTCTCTTGCTTTCAAGATTTTATTTTTCTGTGCTTCCTATTGCTAAAGCAGACAGGATATGTCAAATATAAAAAGGCAAGTGAAGAACAGCAGAATTACAGCCAAGGCCTAAACAGATATATGATGTTTTGGCTTTGGGGATAAACTTGAGCATGTATGGATTTCCATTGTCATCTGTCAACCCCAAACCCCCTATTAGACCCAATTCTCTCTGATACCTTCAAATGCTCCAAGCTATATCCATAAAAGAGTTGCAAATATATCAGTCCTTTTATTTCTGTTTCAAATCCAGGTATGACAAGGAACACAAGATCCTTTAAGTCAGACTGAAGTGAGCGTTAGCTATCAAAGCGATGATCAGAAATTGAGAAAAAAATTCCAAATAAAAAGACCAACAAGTTTTCCCTTTGGCTTGTATTCTGTTGCCCCTTGAAGGTTTTCACCTTATGCTGGAAATTATAATCCACTTTAAGTTTACTAAAGTGTATCCCACATTGAAAGTTTTATATTTTCATGTAAACTGCAGATACAATCTTTTTCAGGCATTACTCAGGTTGCGGTCCTTGACATTTTAGATTAGTCTAGGCAGCTTATCATAATAGTAGGCATTTCCTTGGTCTATACAGATGAATCTGACTTCCATCAGTTCCCCTTTTAATGCCAACTGTTTGTTCTTTCTTTTTAGGTAATCTTTGCCAGTGCTGGGGAGCGTTATATCTCTACAGTACTGTTTGACTCATTGCGGATAGAAGCAGCAAACCTGAATTTCGACTAGGTGCTCCACACTCGCACCTGCATTTTCAGAAACAGTTCAGAGGACTTTTGAGTGGTTTAAGGTGGCATTGTGATACATCTTTTTATTTACCTTTTTTGAAGCTCAGCCACAACTGTAGCTGTTGAGTACTTCTTTGATTAGTGGAAAGTGGCCTCTCTATACATGATATAGACACAGTTCCTCTTGTTGCAGAATTCTCTTCCACCTAGTTTGTCCTTTGTCATCATACTTTTGTGTTGTATTCTGAAGTTTTCCCTGAAGCCCTGTTCAACACCACTTTTGTTGTGTTAGGAGAATATAAGTATTCTTGTAGATAATAAATTAGTAAGGGTATTCTTGTAAATAGTTTGTTTGGTTTTTACTCCTACAAATACTAGTTGATCACTAATAATACAGTGACTAAATGTTTTCCCTCCAAGATACCTGTTCTTATGGTATCAGAGCTAAAGTCCTAGGGTTAGGGTTAAACATCTAGCAAGAGTCTTGTTCACGCGATATTGTTCATCGTGTACTGTTCACGCGACTGTTCCAAAAAGTACTGTTTACGGATACTGTTCATCGAGTACTGTTTGCTCATACTGTTCACACGCATTGTTCACGCGCACTGTTCACCTCGAGTTTTGACCCCTTTTTTTTTGGTTTGAATTGTTATTCACTATGGTTGAAAGTTTTGCTCATGCGGTTACCACTGACCAAGTTGAATCAAGTTCTTCAGCACATGGGTCCCAGAAGACTTTTACTATATCCGAGGAAGATTATGTTAAATTCCTACAGTACCAAGCTACAAATCACGCATCTCTTCCCTCTGCTTCTTTAGCACAAAAAGGTAATGACTCATGGATTATTGACTCCGGGGCTACTGATTATATGTCAGGTACTTCTAAAAATTTTGATAATTTTCATGAGTCTACTTCCTTTCCTCATGTTACTTTAGCTGATGGATCTACCACTAAAGTTAAAGGACTAAGCACTGTAGAAGTTAACCCATCTCTTCCGCTGTCTTCTGTTCTTTACGTACCCAATTTGCCCTTTAATCTAATGTCTGTTAGTAAACTCACTAAATCTCTACAGTGTTCAGTTACTTTTTCTCCTGATTTTGTTGTCATTCAGGATTTGAAGACAAAGAGAACGATTGGTGGAGGGCATGAGCATAATGGTCTTTATTTTCTCAACTTCAATGATCCGATTGCATGTCCTGCTACTGTTTCTCCTCTTGAAATTCACTGTCGTTTGGGTCATCCGTCTTTACAAAATTTGAAAAAGTTGGTTCCTATTTTGAGTCAGTTGTCTTTGTTAGAATGTGAGTCTTGTCAGTTAGAAAAGCATCATCGTGTTTTTTTTGCTCCTAGAGTCAATAAACAGGTTTCTGAACCCTTTATACTAGTTCATTCTGATGTTTGGGGTTCTAGTCAAGTCGCTTCAAAGTTAGGTTTTAAATATTTTGTAATCTTTATTGATGATTTTTCAAGAGTTACATGGCTTTATTTAATGAAAGATCGTTCAGAACTATATTCAATTTTTTGTGCATTTGTTACAGAAATAAAGAATCAATTTAGTGTGCCTGTACGTATACTTCGCAGTGATAATGCGAAAGAATATTTTTCCACTCCTTTTAATACCTTTATGACTAAGTCCGGTATTATTCATCAGTCCTCTTGTCCTCACACTCCACAACAGAATGGAGTTGTTGAAAGAAAAATTGGACATTTAATCGAGGTTGCTCGGACACTTTTGTTGCACATGAATGTGCCCAAACAATTTTGGAGTGATGCAGTTCTAACTGCATGTTATTTAATTAATCGCATGCCATCTAATATTCTTGGAGGCCAATTACCTCACTCCGTTCTTTTTTCTCATGAATCTGTGTTTAAATTACCTCCTCGTATTTTTGGATGTGTGTGTTTTGTTCATCAGCTTGCTTCCGGTGTGGATAAATTAGATTCTCGTGCTATTAAGTGTGTTTTCTTAGGATACGCATCAGCGCAAAAAGGGTATAGATGTCACAGTCCAGTTTTAAATCGATTTTTTACTTGTGCTGATGTTATTTTCTTTGAATCCACTCCATATTTTATGAAACACGGTATGCCTTGTGAGTTAGACCAGTGTCCCTCTTTTTCCTCTCCTGTTTTAACAGTCCCTTCCTCCTTATTACCTGAGTTATCTAGTCCACCAGATTCTATAGCTAGATTATCTCGTCCTAATCTTCAAGTTTATTCTCGTCGTTCCATGGTTGAGCAAGTTCCTGATATGCCACGCACTTCACCAATTAACTCTCAATCTTCAAATCCCGGTATGACGCCCTTCTCTGAGTTAGATCTTCCTATTGCTTTACGCAAAGGTAAGAGGCATTGTACTTCTCATCCTATTTCTAATTTTGTTTCTTATTCTCGTCTCTCTATGTCATATTCTTCTTTTGTTACTTCCTTTGATTCTATCTCCATTCCTAAGTCTATTACACATGCTCTTAATCATCCTAGTTAGAGATTAGCTATGCAAGAAGAGATGTCTGCTTTGGAACAAAATGGTACTTGGGATCTTGTCCCTCTTTCTTCTGGTAAGCCTGTTGTTGGTTGTAAATGGGTGTACACTATAAAAGTGCAGCCTAACGGTTCTATTGATAGATTGAAGGCTCGTCTGGTAACTAGGGGATTTACTCAGGTGTATGGAACAGACTACTTAGAAACATTTTCTCCTGTTGCAAAGATTACCTCGGTTCGTCTTCTTATCTCTTTGGCAACAACTTATAATTGGCCATTGCATCAGTTGGATGTAAAAAATACATTTCTACATGGAGATTTGGAAGAAGTGGTATATATGGTACAACTTCCTGGCTTTGTTGTTCAAGGGGAGAATTCGCGGTTGGTTTGTCGTTTGAAAAAAATCCTTATATGGATTGAAACAGTGTTCGAGAACTTGGTTCGGCCGGTTTAGTAGTGTTGTTATAGAATTCGGTCTGACAAGATGTGGAGTAGATCACTCTGTATTATATCGGCATTCTAATGCTGGTAAAATCTTATTAGTTGTTTATGTGGATGATATTGTGATTACAGGTGATGATGTTGTGGGGATCCAGAAACTTAAATCCAATATGCAGGTAAACTTTCAGACAAAAGATTTAAGTCATCTACAGTGTTTTCTGGGTATTGAGGTTGTTCGGTCTAAATATGGGATTTATTTATGTCAAAGGAAATATGTACTCGATATGCTGAGTGAAATTGGGATGTTAGGTTGTCGACCTGTGGATACTCCTATGGATCCTAATGTGAAATTAGTAGGAGATCAAGGTATATTACTAGATGATCCTAAGCAATATCGAAGACTTGTGAGTAAATTAAATTATCTCACTGTAACGAGACCTAGTATTTCGTTTGCAGTGAGTGTTGTGAGTCAATTTCTTGATACCACTCGTACTAGTCATTGGGATGCTGTTATACGGATTCTCAAGTATTTTAAGAGTGTTCTTGGAAAAGGATTGCTGTATCAAAATCATGGACACACTGATGTTGAAGGATATAGTGATGCAGATTGGGCTGGTTCTACTTCAGATCGAAAATCGACCACAGGATATTGTGTGTTTGTTGGTGGTAATTTAGTGTCGTGGAAGAGTACGAAGCAAACAGTTGTCTCCAGATCAAGTACAGAATCTGAATACCGTACTATGGCTCACACTGTGTGTGAGTTGGTTTGGTTGAAGAGCATGTTATTTGAAATTGGGTTTGAGCATAAAACAACCTATGAATTTAGTGTGTGATAATTGGGCGGCTGTTCATATTGCGTCTAATCCAGTGTTTCATGAAAGGACAAAACATATTGAAGTTGATTGTCATTTCATTCGAGAGAAATTGCTTGACGGAATTATCAAGAGGTCTGTAGATAAATTGGCTGATTTGTTTACTAAGAGTTTAGGGGGTTCTAGGGTGAAATACATTTGTAACAAGTTGGGTGCTTATGATATATATGCTCCAACTTGAGTGGGTGTTAGAAGAATATAAGTATTATTGTAGATAATAAATTAGTAAGGGTATTCTTGTAAATAGTTTATTAGGTTTTTACTCCTACAAATACTAGTTGGTCACTAATAATACAGTGACTAAATATTTTCCCTCCAAGATACCTGTTCTCATGTTGAACATGTTAAATGACTTGCAAGCATCTTGATTCTTGAAAACAGTAATATTACTTGGTTATAAAGTTTGAGCCAACTGGAGATCGACACTTTCTCATTCATTTACTGCTTGTTTTGACATGACTAGGAGGAGAACACCTCGTGCGGTGTAATTTTCAGGTTTGCCCAGAAATATTCAATTATTCAATTTGGGATATTCAATATAAAGAGTTACATGAAGGTGCACCCAAAGCTTTGTGATTATTTTTTGTGATTTTATTAAGCAATGAAGAGAGCCACAATTTCAGCCTGGTTGCCAAATGACAGTCATTTTTTGTTATGCTGACTAATTAGACAGCAATGGCAATGTCATTAGTTAGAAAATAATATATCACTGTGAAATGTTGCCTTATATTTTTTATGTACACCAAAATCTATGACTTTCTAGCTCAAAAAAAAATTAAAAAGAGAGCAGTGTAGTATTGCGGCAAGGCTTGGCCTTATTTTTAGGCTCTGATACAACCAATCCACTGTTTTCGTAATTGCATCAAATTAACCCAAAGACCGCAAAGAAAGACACATTACTTTGTAGTACAATAACCAAAATGGCTTCATTAGCTTGTAACTTCAAGAAATCTACGGAAAAGAAACTGTGCTTACATATCAACCTTAGTGAGATAAACTGCATTTGACCAAAAAACGGAGGAGGATTGCTAATGGAGGTTTATCTTCTCAATACATCAATAGCATACGACCTATGTATTTACAATAGAAGATAATTAAGATTTATTACTTTCACATACAATCTTCATCACCTTTGATCACAAGATGAATCTTCTTTAGTCTTGAATTTGAACAAGTGTGTTTTGATTAAACTTTATTTTTGCTCTATCAAGTGTTTTGACTCATCTTATCATTTTTTGCAAAACAGAAGTTTAAATTGAAAAGTACATTTGCAAAATCATAATCCAACTTAGAAGTTTAATTATATTGTAACTTATTAGGATTTTGTCAATCTTGAGCCCAATGGTATCCGTTAGCACACCTAATTAACAGTAAGTTATTTTGTACACATACATTTATACATCCCTGTACTTATACATCTTTTCATTTTTTTCCCCTCATTTTAGGCAACAAGGGATGTCAGTGATTTTGGTTCAACCTCAAAGTTTACTTGGGCAATTAAGGTTTTCTCTAACCTGCCTATGGGGTTCCCTTTAGAAGTTAGAATTGGATTGGGGCCAATCCGATTGATTTTGATGTATAAAAAAAAGGAAAAACTTTAATGGGGAATTCCATAATTTCTAATGATTTAGAGAAATTTTTTTGAAAAGTAGTGCTTGAGAGTATAAAAAATAAAGAAGATGAAGAACATTATTTATCTATATATTTTTAAAAGCATCAAATATGAAATGTACTACTTCACTTGTAAAATATCTATAATTTACATAGAATATGTTTACTAGATATACAACTAGAGATAAACGTGCAAAAATGTGCACTTTCTTATCACTTTTTAGCTAAAGTGTGACCTTTTTATAAAGGTTTTCAATGAAAAACCACCTTTATATCCAGAAAAGCAGAAATTGCAGTAGGGCAGGAGTGCTTTAAGCCATCTTGTCCGTAATCCAAGCTCCCTTAGAGTTGCAATTGGGCCATCTGAGTTGGAATTTAACAAATTCAAACTCGATTAATCTAGTTAGTAAGATATTCGAATTTTGGATTATGAGTTTCGAGCTAATATATGTGAAACTCGTACTTAACTCACGATACATTCGAGTTTTTAGCCTAATTCGAGTTCAACCTAAACTCACTTATCACTTCTTAATTTCCATAACATAATTACTATGAACATTAAGCAGTAAAACTAATTTAAAATCTATAACATTAAAACTACACATAAACCATTAAAAAAGTTCATTAAAAGTATATAAACCAAAAATTTTTCAACAACAATTGTATCTAATTCTTTTAAAATACATGAAAAATAATAACAAAACATAATCCACTGTCAATTATTCATTACATGTTTAACGGACCTAATTTTTTATTGCTAATTACTAATCGTCTAATTATACATTATATATTTAAAAATAATACATTTATGTTGTGAAACTAATAAAATAGACTACCAAAAGTAGGGATTGGAATAGTAGAGTGATAAGCGAAGAGAGAGAGAAGAACTATAGTATTATTATCTTTACTGATCAAAGTACTTCCGGATTACAAATGAAGTAGGATTCATCCCTATTTATAGGTGATCCAAGATCAAAGGTACATGAACCCTATTAAATACTAATACATGAATTTAGTACTTCAAGTACATCCATAAATGGGTTCATCCAATGTATCAATGAATCTATGGAGAATATAAGTATCTATCTTATTGAGAATACAAACGGACATCCACATCTTATAATTATTTCATAACACTCTCCCTTGGATGTCCATTACACAAAGAATATGCCTCATTAAAACCTTATTAGGAAAAAATTCGGTGGGATAAAAACCCTAGTGAAGGAAAAAGAGTACACTATTCTTGTGTAATAATTTCTCCTCCTGATGCAAACATTATTTGAGATCTTTTAGCCAACGCATTCCAATATTCTTCATCAGTTTCCCAAATGTAGCAGTCGGCAATGCCTTGGTAAACAAATCTGGCAAATTATTATCCGATCGAATATGTAGCACATCAATCTCACCATTCTTCTGCAAATCATGAGTAAAGAAGAATTTCGGTGAAATGTGTTTCGTCCTATCTCCTTTAATATATTCTCTTTTCAATTGAGTTATACAAGCTACATTATTTTCATATAAAATTGTTGGAAGATTTTTCTTTTTAGAGATAGCAAAAATGTGTTTGATACCATTCCAATATCGTCTTGTAGGCGAGGAACTAAATCCTGCTAATAAACTCACAGCAAATGATATATATGGTATTGTACAATTAGCAAGATACATAAGCGCACCAATTGCATTGAGATATGGTACTTCAGGACCAAGTATCTCTTCATATTCCTCTCGAGGTCTAAAGGGATCCTTATTAGGATCTAATGATCTGACGACCATTGAGATACTTAATGTATGTGCTTTATCCATACGGAATCGCTTTAATACCTTCTGGGTATAAGCAGTTTGGTGGATAAAAATTTCACTTTCTAAATGCTCAATTTGTAAATCAAGGCAGAATTTCACTTTCTAAATGCTCAATTTCTAAATTCTTTCTTCAAATATTCAACAGTCTTTTGGATCTTTTCAGGAGTTCTAATCAAATTGAGATCATGAACATATATAGCAATAATCACAAAATTTGATCCATTTTTCTTGATAAAAATACATGTACATATTGGGTCATTGGTATAACCTTCTTTAGTTAAGCATACATTGAGGCGGTTATACCACATACGTCCAGATTGCTTGAGCCCATACAAAAATTTTTGTATTCTAATAGAATACACATCTCTAGAATTTGATTTAGATACTTCAGGCATGTTGAATCCTTCAGGGATTCTCATGTAAATATCATTTTCAAGATTTTTGTACAAATAAGCAGTGACAACATCCATCAGACGCATATCAAGTTTTTCATGCACTGCAATACTCACAAGATATCTAAATGTGTCGTATCCACTACAGGTGAATACGTTTTATCATAATCAAATATAGGTCTTTGTGAAAAATCTTGGGTTACAAGTCTTGTTTTATATCTCACAATATCATTCTTTTCATTTTTTTTCCTCACAAATACCCATTTATATCCAACTGGCTTTACACTTTCAGGTGTTTGGACTACAGGTCCAAAAACTTTCCTTTTAACCAGTGAATATAAATCAGATTATATCGCATCTTTTCATTTTGGTCAATCATTTCTATGCCGACATTCATCAATCGATCTATATTCATGATCCTCATCAACTTCTATAATATCAAGTGCTACATTTGATTAGGTTCCAATTAAATTTTCTATGATTTCGTTCTCTTCAGGAGTTGGCTCTTCAGGAGCGACCTTTTCAGGAGGTTGAGTTTTGTCATGACATTTATTTAATCTCCGAAGATATTTGAAATCAATTTATACCTTATATAGGTAGGTCGACTTTTATTTGTAGCACTTGTGCATGTCCTTCAGGGACATCAATTTTAACAAAAGTATTTCCTGCAGGAATAGTTGATTTAATGACTCTTCTTTAGTCGATAAATATAACTTTCTAGTTCATGTTCACATTATTTTGTATGAGAATCGAGAAAATCCAATTTTTCAGATGATTTTCTTTCAATTGATCATTTCCTCCCCCCTAATGTCGGGAATCGTAGCCCATCAGAATAAATAAATTATTCAATAGATCACTCTTCTGGATGATGCATACCCGACATAAATTTATTTTGGAGTCATGTATAATATAAAGGGAATATGTATAAATACTTGTCGACATTCAAATATTTTCATTTTTGTCAAATCATATATTCATTGGGATGAGCAAACTTCTGATCTGCTAGGTGATGAATTTCAACAGCACTTATTTGTGCATAATATAAGTCAGAAGAATGTGAAGGTAATTTTTCTAATACACATTTTTCCCCAGAAATGGCATTTGCATAAAAATTCACTATATATCACATTCATTGTCTCGATGTGATATCCATTTTGATGGATATCTCTAAAACTCAATAAATTTCTTCGAGACTTGGGAGAGAGTAGTGCATTATTTATGACAATTTTAGTTCCTTCAGGGAGAAATAGAATGGCTCTTCCGGAGCACTCAATTAATTTTGTACTACCTCTGATGGTATTAACATTTGTCTCTCCCATCTCCAAAGAAGAAAAATATCTTTTATTTTTCAATATAGTGTGCATAGTAGTACTATCAATGAGACAAATATTATCATCATCATTATATAGTCCCAAATGTTTGGCACCTATTTCTTCTTCGGGAAGAAAATAAACCAAACTAAACATTGATAAAAGATGCGAGAATAGACATTTGCAAAGTAAATTGATAAAACTAACAACATATCAAACAACATACCAAAGTAATTGACAATCCTGCAAGACTAACAACATATCAAACATCTAGACAAATATTAAATATTTAATATATGATAATTTTGCATCTTCAGGATGCTCAAAGAAATCAGCAACATCTAGGTGTGTCCTGTCAAAATCATCATCATTATAAGCATCTTTTTGGTCGATAAAATTTGTCTCTACATTTTTTTTTCTTTTTCAAAGATGCTTGATAAAGGTCAACAAGGTGGTCAGTCGTACGACAGGTACGAGACCAATGACTTTCTATGCCACACCGATAGCATTTTTCTGATCATTGTTATTATCCCACTTCCGGGGGATATTTTGTTACTTGCCACGATTATTGTTATAAGGCACAAATCTACCGCGTCCGTGTCCACGGCTACGACTATGTCCTCGGCCTTCTTGACTACCTCTACGGCTACGTCCGCGACCACAACCAGAATTTTGAGAGTGAGTCGTATTAGCTTCAGGGAATGGACTAGCACCAGTTGGTCGAGACTAATGATTTTTCAACAATAATTCATTGTTTTGTTCAGACAAGAGGAGACATGCAATAAGTTCAAAATACTTCTTAAATCCTTTCTCTCTATATTGCTGCTGCAGGAGCATATTAGAGACATGAAAAGTAGAGAATGTTTTCTCTAACATGTCTTCATCAGTAATATTTCAACACATAATGTTAATTGAGAAGTAATTCTGAATATGACTGAATTATATTCATTGATAGATTTAAAATCTTGTAGTCTTAAGAGAAGCCAATCATATCGGGCCTTTGGAAGAACGACCAACTTCAGGTGGTCGAATCTTTATCATTTAAGTATTTCAAAGGACAAGAGGATTCTCAAACATAATAAATATGCTATAATAGCATCTCCAAAACTCATTGCATCTGGGTGTAAGAATCTATAACAAATCATTCTCATGATAATAAAGATAAATAAGTAGAATTGAAAGAAGAAATATTACCTCAAAGATGTCGAAAAGTATATGTTTGTGTTTAGTGGTTGCTCAATAGTAAATACTTGTACTTCATGATTACTCAAAAATTAGTCATAAGAAATTGAAATAAATTTGTAGAAAAGAAACTTACCTCAATAGTTCATCAAGGGTTTGTCCAAGGAAATGCCCAATAGT
Organism: Coffea eugenioides; assembly: GCF_003713205.1. Taxonomy (NCBI): domain Eukaryota; kingdom Viridiplantae; phylum Streptophyta; class Magnoliopsida; order Gentianales; family Rubiaceae; genus Coffea; species Coffea eugenioides. The sequence goes on from NC_040036.1 coordinate 68,356,142, forward strand.
TGATTTGACACTAGTAAAATCCCGACAGAATCTCGTGTTTCGCTTTCGCTCTAGGTAGAGGTTTCGTTTTCACCTTTTGCTCAGAAGTAGAGACTCGTGCTGATAACGTGTTGTGAAACTAATAAAATAAACTACCAAAAGTAGGGATTGGAATAGTAGAGTGAGAAGCGAAGAGAGAGAGAAGAACTATAGTTTTATTATCTTCACTAATCAAAGTACTTCCGGGTTACAAATGAAGTAGGATTCATCCCTATTTATAGGTGATTCAAAATCAAAGGTACATGAACCCTATTAAATACTAATACATGAATTTAGTACTTCAAGTACATCCATAAATGGGTTCATCCAATGTACCAATGAATCTAGAGAGAATACAAGTATCTATCTTCTTGAGAATACAAACGGATATCCACATCTTATAATTATTTCATAACAATTTATAGTTATATATATTAGGGTGCATGTATATATATTATTATATATCAAATTATAAATATTATACATGCATATAATAATGGGTTGAACTTTAATTGGACTGGGCCTATGGAGGCCCAAGTTCGGTCCACATTTTAATTGAGTTTCAAATTTACACCCAAACTCTACCTGACCCAAAATTACAATAGTCTTGGCTCATTTTCTTTCAAACATAATGGATCGATCTCGTGTTGGTCCAACTCTATTGATAGCCCTATGTCTCCCTTAAGCACCATCCACTTATAACATTCATTTTCGTATAAAAAAGAAAATAATAAATTTTTGTTAAACATAGTGAGAGACCCATTTAACTTGGCGAAGAAGTGCTATGTGAGGCAAAATACTACTAAATTTCTCTATCTAATTGAAGCAACAAAGATTTAGTTGAGTGGAGAACCTAAAGATTTAGTTTTCCTTGTCGAAAAACTTGAGTATTTATAGGAGAATAACTACCTTCCAATTGAAAGTAATAAGATGTCTCTTTTTTTTTAACTTTTTTCTTTGTGTAAGTGAAAGGATTTGAAACCACATTTACTTATAACCCCTTCCACCTTATTACCCAACCCAACCTTCGCCCAATAAAGCGCCATTTTTTTAATTTTTTTTAAGAGGTCTTGAGTATTTGGGAACCCAAAACCTTTTATTTACAACCCGTCCCACCTTACCACCCAATCCAACCATGCTCCAATAAGACACCCTATACAAGCATAGCTCTTCAACATTAAGATTGTAGTGCTAGACAAAGAATGGACAAATCAGATATGAAAAAGTTGTGCACTTTTGTTTTTTGACACAACTTTGTAATCCTTAAATATATTTGGATAGTAGATTATTTGGGATAATTTTTGAAAAAAAAATAGTGTAGCAATTTTATGATGTATTGTATGTGAGACAAAATGTGGCTGGAAAAAGTATTGATGATGCAAGCAAATAAATTTTGACAAATAATTCACTATCCAAACAACTTGTTCCTTTGTACAATTTCTAATTCCAATTCTTTGGTATAACTTCCAATTAGAAACTCCAGTTAAATAACATTTCTTTTACAATCTAGCTATAGACATCGATGTTTTGTCATTTTAATTTTGTTAAAAAGGAAGGGTAAATGAATAATCTTAAATTACAAAAAATTCACCTTTTTATTTTATATTTTGGGCACCAAGTTTCAATTTTCCAATTTTGAGAAAAAATGAAAAGAGAATAGAATAATAATAGTGAGTTTTTAGGAAATTTCCTAGCACCTACTTCGCTATAGATCCATATTCCACCCTCATCACTCAATGATAAATCTATATTCCGCCCTAGTCACTCAAGTTGAGTACTTGATCAAAACTAGCATAATTCCAAAATGTCAGGAAGCTGAAGGAAGACGTCGTCGTTTGGGCCAAAGGTTATGAAATGACAGAAAACGGTGTCGTTAGACTTAAGTAGTTAGTTAGTAATCTGGACAGGTTATAAATAAGAGAGCTCGTGATTGGCTGGGGCATGGATTTTGTAACTACTTTCTGTTAATGAAAACACATTTTCTCTCTCTTCTCTCAATTCTCTCTGAATCTTTCCCTCTTTCTAATTTCCCTCCCAATCAGTCCAAAATCTCTTCAACCAGGTCCTGACAAATTGGTAATCAGAGCGATCGATCCTTGGAATTACAAATGGCGGAAGGAACTCGCCTGAAATCCTTGGAAGAATGCGTCAAGAAACAAGAAGCGCGGCTACAGGAAGCTATGGAGACATTCCATATTTCTCAACAGCAATTTCGAGTTGAAATTGGCGGTGAAATCAGAGTGGAAATGGAGAATTCCAACATCAAACTGGAAAAGCTGGAAGCATCAATGGCTGGACTAGAGCAGAAATTCAACTCCTTCCTACAAATGATGATGAACAGAGAGAAAAATCCAGTGGAGGAAGCAAGAGAGAGGCCACTGCTGCCAACGCCACCACCTCAGCAACGAATCAACAAAGAAGTCGAGAACAGTGGAGGTTTCATCCGAAGAGAAGAAGGTAGGATCTATATACCTAATCCTCCAAAATTAGAGCTACCTCTTTTTTATGGGGAAAATCCACAAGAATGGCTGAGAAAATGTAATAAATACTTTCTGAATTATCAAGTACCTGAAAATCAGAAGGTAGATGTAGTTGAAATGTTTCTGGAAGGGAAAGCAGATAGGTGGTTTCAAGGACTAAAAATGGAAAAATCTAGCGTAAGCTGGAAGGAATTTGAGGAATTATTGTGCAAAAGATTCTGTAACAAAATTTGCAGAGATATAGTGGAAGAATTCAACAAGATTCAACAGGTGGGGAGTGTGGAAATTACCAGGAAAAATTTGAGGAACTCAAACCTCTGATGCTGATGAAAAATCCTCAGTTAGATGAAGGATATTTTGTATCGAGTTTTATTAGCGGACTCAAGGAAGAAATCAAGCCTATGATCCGAATGCTAAAACCTACAGAGTTGTCTGCTGCCTATGAGATGGCTCAATTACAGGAATATTCCCTGCAATTACAGAGCAGACAGGGGAAGGAGATGCAGAGAAATGTTGTAGAAAATAAATTTGGAATGCAGAAAAGCCAACTCTCAAGCTCAACAACAGGGAATTTGTACAAAGTTCCCCCTGTCAGCCACCATAGACACTTTAATGCAAGGAAGGGGTCCCCAGAAAATAACTCCACCAGGAAGATTTCTGCCCAGGAAATACAATATAGGAGGAACAATGGATTGTGCTTCAAGTGTGGGGAAAAGTATGGGGCAGGACATCAGTGTAAGATGGGACACTTAAATTTTTTCCTGGGGGAAGAGGAGGAAGAGTCCGAATTTGAGGATGCAGTTGGGGAGCAGGATGAGCACACTGGAAATCCAGGATCTGTCATGGAAATGTCTTTACACGCACTGTCAGAATCTCTTAAAAGGAAAACTATTACAATAACAGGACAATTGGATGGCGAGGAAGTGCTGATCCTAGTCGACACAGGTAGCTCTGATAGCTACATTGACAGTGAATTAGTTATTGCCTTAGACATACCTTACAGAATGGTATCACCCTTTTCTGTCATTGTGGGTAATGGAGCTTGTGTAACTAGCAAAGCTATATGTCCTAGGGTCAGGTGGGAGGTCAACCAGCATAAATTTGGTTTTGACTTGAAGGTGATGGAACTGAGTGGTTGGCACATTGTTCTGGGAGTGGACTGGATGACTCAGTTTAGTCCCATCACGTTTGACTTCCATAACCTCAGGATTTCTATGGAGTATGAAGGGGAAGTAGTGCAGCTGCAGGGGAGTTCTGAAGACTGTGAGTTAGATTTGATCAGAGGCAAGGATCTGAGGCACTTTATAGAATATAAGAAGAGGTGTTTTGCTATGAGAACTTTAGAGACACATCAACTTCAACAGATACCACAGAGGAGCAGCAGCCTCAGGAGATTAAAGTCTTGCTGGAAGAGTATGCAGATGTGTTCCAGCAGCCTGTATCCTTGCCACCTGTCAGGACTTGTGATCATGAGATCCCATTGAAATCAGGAGCACAACCTTTCAAGCTAAAACCATACAGGTACCCCCATTCTCAGAAGGATGAAATCGAAAGGCAAGTCACAGAGATGTTAAACCATGGAATTGCAAGGCACAGCAACAGTCCATTCGCATCACCAGTCCTTCTAGTCAAGAAGAAAGAGGGGACTTGGCGATTCTGTGTTGACTACAGGAAACTCAATGAGATCACCATCAAAGACTGTTACCCCATTCCAAATGTGGATGAACTCTTGAATGAATTAGCTGGATCCAAGTTCAAGACTAAGCTGGACCTGACAGCAGGCTATCACCAGATAAGGGTCAAGCCTCAAGATGTGTACAAAACAGCATTTCAGACCCATTGTGGACACTACGAATTCTTAGTCATGCCTTTTGGACTGACTAACGCACCTGCAACTTTTCAGTCCTTGATGAATCAAGTGTTTCAACCATATTTGAGGAAGTTTGTTCTAGTTTTTTTTGATGATATACTGATATACAGTAAGATATGGGAATCACACCTGCAACACCTGGGGAATAGTACTGAAGGTGCTTAGGGAAAACCAGTTGTTTGTAAAGAAGTCCAAGTGCTCATTTGCACAAACTCGAGTGGAATACTTGGGACATACCATTGCAGAAGAAGGAGTTAGTATGGACTCTTCCAAGGTTGACAGCATTCTAACATGGCCAACACCTAAGTCAGTGAAGGAGTTGAGAGGATTCTTGGGGCTCACGGGCTACTACAGAAGATTTATTAAGAACTATGGCATCTTGTGTAAACCAATGATAGATCTGCTTAAGAAGGATGCATTTACCTGGACTGACTCAGCTCAGCAAGCATTTGATCTACTCAAGAAGGTAATGACATCAGCTCCAGTCCTTAAGTTGCCTGACTTTAAGCAACCATTCGTGGTGGAGACTGATGCAAGTGGAGGAGGCATTGGAGCTGTACTCATGCAGGAGGGGCATCCCATAGCTTTCCTTAGCAAATCATTGAGTCCAAGGAACTTGGGGTTGTCTGCATATGAAAAGGAGCTACTAGCACTAGTGATGGCAGTGACAAAGTGGAGGCATTACCTAGTAGGCTATCATTTTATAATACGGACTGACCATCAGTCTTTAAAGTATTTGCTGGATCAGAAATTAACAACAGCAATACAACATAAGTGGTTGACTAAACTACTTGGGCTGGACTATGAAATTCAGTACAAGCGAGGCAGTGAGAACTTAGTGGCTGATGCTCTTTCCAGGAGAGCTGATGAGACAGGAGAGGGGGAACAAATGACAGGAGTTTGTTTGGCTATATCTTTTGTTAGGCCAGCTTGGATGGCAGAATTGGTCAGGAGCTATGAACAAGATTCGCAGTGCCAGGAGCTGATTGCTAGAATTATCCTGCAACCTGAGTACCCAGATCTGTATGAACTCACTGATGGTATTCTCAGATATAAAGGGAAACTTTATGTTGGCTCAAGCAATGGAGTTAGAAGACAGATCATGGAAGCCTTGCACTCCTCTTCTGTGGGAGGTCATTCAGGGCAAAGAGGGAGTTGGCACAGAATCAGTAGCATATTCTATTGGCCTGAGATGAAGCAGGAGGTTAGGAGGTTTGTGCAAGCCTGTGATAGTTGCCAAAGGAATAAAGCTGAACATGTTCAACATCCTGGACTTTTGCAGCCATTACCTATACCTAGACAAGCGTGGACACACATCTCTATGGATTTCATAGAGAGACTTCCAATTTCACAGAACCTTGACACCATTCTGGTAGTGGTGGATCGATTCACCAAGTACAGTCATTTCCTACCACTTGCTCATCCTTTCTCTACCAAGCAAGTTGCTCAGGTTTTCATGGATCAGGTGTATAAGCTTCATGGTCTGCCTGAAACTATAGTTACGGATAGGGACAAAGTCTTTACTAGCAATTTTTGGAAGGAACTATTTCGACTGATTGGGGTGAGTTTATGCTATAGCTCTACGTATCATCCAGAAACAGATGGCCAGAGCGAAAGGGTGAATCAGTGTGTGGAAGCTTATCTGAGGTGTATGACTGGAGAATTTCCAAATCAGTGGAGCAAGTGGCTTCCCTTAGCAGAATGGTGGTACAATTCTGCATACCATTCAAGCTTAGAGACGACCCCTTTTGAAGCCCTCTATGGCTATAAGGCTTTACCCTTTCCAATGGGACCCTACCATGATTCTATCATTCCTGCAGCAACTCAAGTGATTCAGGAAAAGGTAAGAATCTCTGCCAGTATCAGGGAGCATCTACTGAAGGCTCAGCAGAGAATGAAATATTTCGCAGATCGACACAGGACAGAGAGGAGTTTTGAAGTAGGAGAATTAGTGTTTCTCAAGTTGCAGCCTTACAGGCAGCAGACCATAGCTATTAGAAAGAATCTCAAGCTTGCAGCAAAGTTCTACGGGCCTTTTGAAGTGGAAAAGAAGATTGGTGAGGTCGCCTACAAACTTAAATTGCCTCCTACAGCTAGGATACATCCAGTGTTTCACGTATCCTTACTTAAGAAAAGGATTGGACCTCCACAGCAGACCTCCACTACTCTACCAGAATTTGATTTGCAGGATCAGTGTCCTTTAGTACCAAAAATGGTCTTGAAGAGGAGAGCTATTCTCAGGAAAAGTATACCAGTGGTGCAGTACTTGATCAAGTGGCAGCAATTGGAGTATGATGAAGCATCATGGGAAGACAAGGACTTCATAGAACAACAATTTCCAGAATTTGAGACTTGCGGACAAGTCTAAACCAAAGAGGAAGGGATTGTCAGGAAGCTGAAGGAAGACGTCGTCGTTTGGGCCAAAGGTTATGAAATGACAGAAAACGGTGTCGTTAGACTTAAGTAGTTAGTTAGAGTAGTTAGTTAGTAATCTGGACAGGTTATAAATAAGAGAGCTCGTGATTGGCTGGGGCATGGATTTTGTAACTACTTTCTATTAATGAAAACACATTTTCTCTCTCTTCTCTCAATTCTCTCTGAATCTTTCCCTCTTTCTAATTTCCCTCCCAATCAGTCCAAAATCTCTTCAACCAGGTCCTGACACAAAACCTTCACAATCAACGGATTATATCAAACTCTACTAGACCATTATAGACAAGAACCCACCCCACTTACTTATTCTTTACCACCTAACTCACTTTATCACCTCACTTCCCAATCAACGGATTAGCTTATATGGACAGAAGAATCCACCCCACTTCTTTATCCTAATCACTCAATGATTGATCACATTCCACCATAATCACTCATTTTCAAAACCTTCCCAATCCACAGATTAGATCATAGTCTATACTTGACCCTCGCACACTAATGCACCTCACTCTCACTTATTTATCCTTTCACCACCAATAAATGGGATTAGATTGTAGTCTTCCACCCTTGCAAGAACACACTAGACCCTTACACACATTAATACACGTAGCATTGAGAGAACTAGGAAGCTTCGTGTTTGGATAGAATATCATTTGAAATAATTATTATAACACTTTTCATAATATGATGTATGTGAAATAAAAACGTAGTTGATAATATAAAAAAGTGTATTGAAAAATATATTTACGGTACAAGCGAAATACTATTTATTTTCTTTTACTTTTCTAGACCCAAGAGAACTAGAACTTAGTCTCTGCTTTTAAACGAAGCATTCAAGAATCAAGAACGAGAACCCACCGCCTCTCGATGATCATCTCCAATCATTATTGCTTTTCTTCATGAGCTCCTAAAATTGTCTTCAAAATCTTTCCAATGCCTTAGTTCTAGGATTCCAAGCCCTATGAAAACGAAGAAAAGCAGGGAAAAAGAAAAGGGAGCAAAAACAGAGAAGAAAAACGAGGGAAAAAAGAGGACAGTAAGAAACAGCTAAGGTGCCGAGGAGCAGGGAAGTGAGCCTCCGGTACCGTTTCCTCTGCCGCCGCTGGAGCCCACCACCATTGAAGTTCACCGAGATAAGCACTGTAAGCTCTCTTTTTCTTCCTTACTCTTCGAGTTTCGGCTTCAGATTTTTGAAGCTCTTATTGCTCATTTTTCTGATAGTGTTCTTTCTTAGTTGCCTATAGCTTTATATGTGATTTCGTGATTGTGTATGCTTTTAATGTTGATTGGACTGAAAATTGCTGAGCTAAAAAAAAATTCTGGGCCCTTATCTAACAAAACAGGAGGAGGAATTTCCTTCAACTTTCAGATGCATATCACCTGTTTGAAAAAATGCCCAAACAAAATTTGAACAAAAAGGACAAATGATCTACGTTTGTGCGTTTGAGGAAGGTGAAATTCCAGCAAGTACAATGCTTGCCGTAAGATAATCGTTAATTTTCCGGGCAGAAGGGAAACTTTTGAGAGATTTTGACGCGCGGGTTTTCTTTTTTTTTTTTTGTACTTCTTCTGTTTGTATGAATTCGAGTTTTATTATGTGAAAGAAGCAGCAGCCGTCTGCAGTTCTCATCGATTGGAGAAGACGACCCAATTCCAGAAATCGCAATTTTAGTCCTTCAATTTTTATCTTGTAATATATTCCCCAAAGTTTTAAGACTTTGTAATTTGACCACGAAAACCTTGCTTTTATACCTTCAATTAGGTCCTAGGAGATTAGTTCAATTAGCTTTTTCATTTGTCAAGTTAAGTTGTACTTAATTTTATTTTCCTAGTTAGTTTTTATTTTGTCGCGTGAGATCGAGTGGGCCTTGAGCATGTTGTTTCATGGCTTTTCCAACGGAAAGCCTTGGAATTAATCATTTGTTATGAAATAATTATAAGATGTGGATGTCCGTTGATATTCTCAAGATCTGGATGTCCGTTGATATTCTCAAGAAGGATTATAAGACGTGGATGTCCGTTTGTATTCTCAAGATGATAGATACATGTATTCTCCCTATATTCATTAGTACATTGGATGAACCCATTTATGGATGTACTTGAAGTACTAAATTCATGTATTAGTATTTAATAGGGTTCATGTACCTTTGATCTTGGATCACCTATATATATGAGTGAATCCTACTTCTTTTGTAACCTGGAAGTACTTTGATCGGTGAATAGAATAATATTATAGTTCTTCTCTCTCTCTGCTTCTTACTCTACTATTCCAATCCCTATTTTTGATAGTTTATTTTATTAGTTTCACAACATCATTTTATTTTGTTTCACTCTTTATGTGTTATGTATAATTCTTATTTGTTTAGGTAATTTGTGTTAATTAATTACATGTTATGTGTTTAGCAATAGATTAACTCATTTTAACCTTAAAATTATGAGAATAAAATTTAACTCGCAATCTGTTTTATCGAGGGTGGTGGGTGCTTGAGAGTAAAAGCGTGATCTTTCCCATTCATAAATGTAGCTTCCTAAGTTATTTCTCTAATTTTAAAAGACCTGGAGTTATATAACTAAAGGGTTTTAATTTGTGTTTCGAAAATAAAAAATTACTCTTTTTAGGTGACTCAATAATCTAAATTCTAACAAGTGGTGATTCCAAATTTTTCAAAAAAATCCTTTTTTAAGATTCTAGTGGGTTCAAATCCGTCACTTTTGTCAAGTCCCATTGTAGGTTCTTTTTACTTTTCTTTTTATATTTTTGAAAAAACCCAATGACAACAAAATTCATTTTTTATTTTTATTTTTTATTTCTATTTTTAAAAAATGGGGTTCAACACTAATAGTACCTATCCCTAACTTAATTTGTGCAGTGAGAATTAAAACTAATCTCAATATTATCACGCATGAAGAGAAATATCTTTTGACGTAAAATTTTCCTTTAGCCTAAATAAATCGCTTATGCTAACTAAATCAAAATGGCTATATAGCTTAACCTACTAAATAAGAAATATCGCCAAATCAAATTACATAGGGAAATATTATTTGCACTCCTATTATTTCATTTTCATCTTGATGAGGTCATATTATTCCTGTCCTAATTTCTTCTCATATCCTATCTTGTGTTCACATGCAAGGAAGTTGGATACAATTGTCATACGAGTCAAAAAGGTTAAAAAACATTAACTTTTACTTCTCTTTTTCTAAATCTGTATAACTATTTTTAATTTATTTTTTATATTCTTATTTCAATTTTGCAAATTTTTTATTACAATTGAGGTTCTATTGCATCGTCTGGATGCTAGATGCTGTTATTATTTTGTTGAAATACATTACTCCCTCGGTCCCATATATTTAATTATGTTTGAGGATACGTATTTTTTTATGTATAGTACATTTCACCAAAGAGTTTTTCCTTTTGTTTCACTTTTGCCCTTAATTATGTGCTGGTCAAAATAAATTTTTTTTTTATTACAATTGAGGTTCTAATGGATCATCTGGTTACTAGATGCTGTTATAATTTTGTTGAAATATACTACTCCCTCCGTCCTATATATTTAGTTATGTTTGAGGATACGTATTTTTTATGTATAGTACATTCCACCAAAGAGTTTTTCCTTTTGTTTCACTTTTATCCTTAATTATGTGTTGGTCAAAGTAAAAAGTAAAAGTAGAAAGCAATTCCCTTACATTTGTTTTTATGTATCATTAATGAAGGGCATAAGGGAAATTTCAGAGTATAAATTAGTTAGAAATGTCAAACATAACAAATATTTTGGAATAGCCAAAAAAGGAATTTATGACACCTTTCACTGGGAGCGAGAAGTAAAAGTTTCACTCCCTCTATGGTGGTTATATGAGCTATTCTTAGTAGATTTTTTGAAGTATTAGTGTCTTATATATGAGACATTGTAGTTATACTCAGTTTTGGTTATCTTTGATGTTTAGGATTTATTTATTTATTTTGGGTTTGAGTTTGGAATTTGCTCATATTACATTGTTAGATTGATCGTGAAGTTTTGTAGAAAAAAAATAATACATATTAGTGACAATTTTAAATTAATCATTTTAATGTGTAATGGAATGATTAATTGGTTTTAGAATGTAAGAGAAAATCTAATAAAGTTAACTCATAGGCAAAGAGATGAAATTAGGGAGGGGGTAATATGGTCTCCTCAAAATAAAATAGGATAGTGGGAGTGCAAATAATATATGAGGAATGTAAATAACATTACCCATTATATATTACATTAAGATTTTGACATTACTAGCTTGCCACTATAACCGACTATTCATTCCGTCCTAAATTCATAATCATACACAAAAATACACCTAAATTTTTGCAAATGAGCACTAAAGAATAATTTGTGAATTTCATTCAGAGTGCAAACTCATTCTCTTGATTTACAACCATTCACTAGCAATTTTTTACTCAAAACTTTCAATACTTACATCCGCTTATTAGAATTTTTTTGTTATCTTTTAAATCTTTTAATCTAGTTTGATTGTTAGATAAAAGGTCGTTTTCTTATTGCTAGTGGCATTAGCCTATTGTACCAAGGGGTTTGATCCCATTCCCAAGGACATCGATTTTATCTTCTTTGGAAGAGGCTTAGTCAACATACACAATAATGATGGTGCCATCAATCAATATTTGTTTATTTTTTGGGGATAGAATTCAATATTTTTTTTAGTGTATTCATATTTTAGACTTATATATTGAATTTATCATTATAAACTTTGTTCAATGCTCTAAACATAATAGCTTCCCTATGGAATGCAAAGAACGGGTTGTACCTACCACGACTTGATATCAAAAAATAAAGGCCTTCTATCATTCTACTTCATTCAGAGCTGCAAGTTAAGCTGCTATAGGTTTACCTTCCATGGTAGAATGAGCAACGAAAAAGATTCCATTTAAGAACTTCTCTTTCCCTTTATGTAGGCCTGATACCTCGTTTTCAAAAAAAAAAAAAAAGGATTTGTAATTTGATTTAAATCAGTTAAAGTCCAATTTTCTTATAATTGACTTTTTCATATATTTCATTTGGTATCCTTCTTTAGAAAGGCGATCACTAAAGTACAATTTAAAAAGATCGAATTCCCGATCCATGGAAATAGAATGAGTACATTAACATTTTTATAATTTGAAAGGAAAAAATCAATGGAGATAGAACTTCAGTTCCTCTCAATTCCATCCATCAAGATTTAAAAGAAAATAATATCACTGGAATGGACTAGGGGCAGGTACATTGGAATTTTGTTACATTCACAAATTATAGATGAAAAAAAGTACAATAACTGTACCTGATTGTACCTAACTCAACCATATTTGTCCCCCACCCCCTACCCCGTAAAATTGGGTCATGTATTTCATACTTTTAGATCCGGTCCAACTCACCCAAAAAAAAAATATTATGCTGTTTGTATTTATTTGGAAGAATTGTGAGGAGAGGGATGAGTTGAGTGGTATTGGGAAGGAATATAAGTGAAAAGTGTCGAGTTCAAAACATACCACTCACGCCAAAAAAAAAAACTGGAAGAATTGAAAATAAACAAGTAGGAGGTATCTAAAATTTTGGAAACTCCAAGCCCATAAAATAGTTTTGATGGACCCAAATTGATAATCAATCACAAACCCATAGAAAAATATTCAAGGTAAATGATCAAAGAGGCAAGGGAATTTTTTTATCGATCAAGCGAGACTCTTGACTACACACAATGAAAAGTACGACGGAAATTACTACTTACAAAAAGTCAAAACACAAATAGAGATGCCACTGATTTGTACTACTTCGACTCATGTATTGCGACTCTCGGTCCTTACACACACACACACACATACAACACGGATACAGGGCCGTCCCTGAACGATCCCCTCACAAACACAACCGTGAGGACTAGAAATAACCACGTCGACTAGTTTTGGGAAGGTGAAAAAATGACGTCACATAAATTAGTAATGGAAAAAAAATTTGACGCTTCTGACAGACCTCGTCATGAAGCATTAGCTCCGTTCCACAAAATCCCGCTCAAATGAATCATCAAACAAAAAGTTCATTTGCTTTCCCTCCACAATAATTGCCAATTTTCATTCATCCATAACACCAGAAAATGGAAGCAAACAGAGAATATAAGAAAGTGGTTGGAGGCAAAATAAGAAAGTGGTTGAAGGCAGACTAGGTATAAGGGAAAGCAGGGAAAATACAATTGCACTAAGGTATATTACAGCAAGAAAAAGGAAGAAGTAGCGACAGAAGAGCAGAGTTTCGCATTCGGAGAAGAGATAAAGCAGGAAACATCCAGGTAATAAAACAATAATGGTATTACATAACTTTTGAAATTTGACAAGGTCATGAAGCGATGTGAGTAGTTGTCATTGTTGGACAATGTTGTGAATGAATTGGTCAATTGATTTTTAATGGTTTTGATGGAACAGACTGTCCACTAGTCTCAAGTAGAAGAATGTAGGTATTTTGGTGACCAACATAGGGGAGGATAGGTGAGGAAAATTTAGTGCGCCAAGTGTTTGTAAAATCGTGTGAATGGGTTGGAAAATTGCTTGGGTAATAATATAACAAGGGTACTGGTTGTTTTATGAATTTCTTATAGATTTTGTTGATTAGCAGTGCTTGCGTGCAGATTATACTTTATGTGTGGTTTGTACATACTATTCATGGCAACATACAAAGCGAAAGAAAAAGCATTACAAAGATAATTTCCTTAAAAATGCCTCTTACAGCATGTTATATAAGAGACATTTCACATGAATAAATAATGACGCGGAGTAAAATTATTATGCGGAATAAAATAACATGACACTTAGATTGGTAGACGCATTGCAGAGAAAAAAGTTATAAGTTTTTTTAGCTAGTAGGGTTGGTCACCATGTTGAATAACTGTTACATGCAGTTAGTCAACAGTTACAGTAGAAGAATTGATATGTAATATTGCGTGAGCATACTGTAAAATTGCTACCTATTATTTGTTAGTTAACTTGTATTTGCATAATCACAGGATAAATAGAAGAAGGGGTTAATTGTTTGAAACTTGATAGTTAGGGCAGCAGACGACAATCTGAACAGGGTAGATAGAATGAATAACATAGTTTTTAACTTGGCACACTCAATGTGGAAAAAGGTTACAAGTTTTACTTTGCTAGTGTGCGTGGACATGAAGTTGAATAACTGTAACATACAGTGAGTTAGCAATTACAATATAAGAACTGCTTTGTAAAATTTCGTGAATATAACTGTGAAATTGATACCTCCTGATTGTTACATTAACTCATATTTATAGAGTAGGACAAGAAATAGAAGAAGAAGTTAATTCCATCAAACTTGATAAATGAGTGAGAGTAGATTGTAAGTGGAATTGGTGAGACAGAATAATTAACCTACTGTTAATTTTGACAAACAGAGTGTGAAAAATAAGTTACAAGTTTTCATAACTATTGTTACTAAGATTTGAAAGTGATATATTATTTATGTTAGTACTTTGTAATGCATTAAGAATAAATGGGGAAAGCATAATGGAACTGAAGTGCAATTGTCTGTGTAAAACTTCAATTTAAATGGACAGATACTCTGAAAGGGATGCATTGGAGATTAAGAATCTTGGGGCTTATGGAAAAGGAAAGTTGGTAACATGTTATTTATTGTTTACCTCATTCCATATAAAAAGTATTGGTGTATGTATTACGTGGCTTTGTTATTGAAATGGTTGGTTTAATTTGATGTTAAAGGTTGGACGACATGATCCGGACGAGAATAATATGGTGCGTGGCGTACTGAATTATCCCTGATTTGGTAGGGATGATGATGAATAGCGGGCATGCCGATATCGGTATAAATGGGCCTGTTCCATGGTTAACGAAATTTATTGTTTGGTTTGACGTAATTACTGCATATTATTGTCAACATTATGGGTCATTGATAGGTCTATCAACTTGTAACTACATACAGTTACAGTTAATATATGAAACCAATCCCAATATTGCATTGAACAAATAAGTTATCTTGAATTAAATCACATGCATGTGAATACATAAATGTAGTGATCTTTTGGATAATCATATTATAAATAAATGAAAATTCTCACTGATATCTTCAATATATCATAAATCCCGACTATTCGCATCCCCCATGTCTTGCCTTTCGCCATCCAAACTTATCCCAGTAGTACTCGAGATATCGATTTATTATAAAGGTATCACTCCTTGGTACTCGGGTACAAGAATCAAAAAATATGATCATTTTCCACCCGAGTTAGCTACGCTCAAGAGAAAATCAACCACTTTTGAGATTCCTACCCAACATACATATCTAAGATCCCCAACCATAGACATTTGTTTCACACTTAACAAGCCAATCCCTACAGTCCGAGAACCTTCTCCCGGCACGAGCTCGATAGGAGCTCTGATACCATCTGTGACGGCCCCACCTCCTCCTAAGGCGTACCAAACCTGAAATTATCAGGTTGATTCCTGACACACATATATATCATGGCCTGACTACTACTAGTACCAGTACAACTTGAAATTGAACTCTACTTCGCCCCACCATATTAACCAAACAAAATTCCTAGTACTAGAAACTAGTAGCACTAGCTTGGTTTAATAATTTCCTACAAGTTTTCTCAAAAACTAGTGGAACAGAAAAAGGATTGAAAAAAACAAAAAAACAAAAAAAAATCGGAATTCTTTTCCCGCGAACTTCAACTAACTTCATATAAAAGACCAAATGTCCATTCAATTCCCAAGTATTGATAAACCACAAAGACAACAATCCATCTAAAAACGTCAAAAAACTTTTTGTGGATACAATCTTCTCCCGTTCGTGGATACAATCTTCTTCATCTTCTTTTTGTCTTCATACTTTCTTTGGATACAGTCAAAAAACTTTTTGTGGATACAATCTTCTCCCGTTTGTGGATACAATCTTCTTCATCATCTTTTTGTCTTCATACTTTCTTTTTGTTATTTTCTTTGGTCTTCTTTCTTTCAAAGGCACAATATCCACTAGCAAATGTATATTATATTTGTAAGCATGCATTAGAAAAGTCAAATTCATCATCTCAAGGACTCATAAGAGACCGACGGCATGTGGAGACTGGAGACTTTAGAGCAGGTGTTGCTATAAATTTCAAGATTTGTTTATGGCATTGGGAAAATATTCTGCTCCATTGGGTTTTTCCGCATAAAGGGGGCTCTTGGATTATTGACGTTAATAGCAGATACAGATTCAAAACCTGAGGCAAGTTTATCTTTCATTCAGTTTTGCTTATTTATTTTGTATCTGGAGAAGTTAGTAGTGATATGTTGCTGTTATCTATAGAATCCCAAGTTTGCAATGAGCTGTTATATTGGTTCATCTACAAACTTGATTTTAACTAGTAAGAACCAAAGGATGAACACTTTTCTCTTATACTGTGTTCTCAATGTAGTGTCATTTCCTTGCAATTTTCTACTTTGTGGATTGTGAATTGGATTTAGGTGTTCTATTCCTTCAATTTAAAAGTACTTGAGCTTTTGTTTTTTAAATTAAAGTCTGGTTGGAATGTTGTGAAATGCGGTAAAGTTTCCCTTGTGTAATTTTATAGAAAAATGTCTTACTTTAGGTATTAAATCTTCATTATATTCAAACTTTGCTGACTTTCTTGATTTCATTATTTTGGGCTTGGGAGAGTTGGGAGGGGGTAGGCAAATTTTTCTTTGAGAAAATATTCTCAACTAGCTTATTTCTTTACAATTCTTGCATTTTCTACTACACAGGTAGGTTTCCCTTTAATTCTGTTTGGTTTTGATTTTCACTCCCAATTCTGCAAATCACATTCGAGAGGTAAGCCTTAGGAGGACTATTTTGTAAGATAAATGCTGCTCCTTGGTTTGGCCTTAATATTTTGGGCTCTGAAAACTGGACACTGTAGGTGTTGGCACTTGGGATCCTCGGCGATATATTTTCTATGCCAATTCAATGTCACCGCTAATATTTCGCCAAGTGTCTTATTATTATTTACACTTTAATTTTTTAATAATTCAAATTGGTTTGATTTAACACAAGTTTTTTCTACCCTTTAAACTTTTTAACCAAAATTAACCGACCGGTCTAATTCATATACCAATACTTTCATCAATGATTGCCTTCAAACTCTCCAATCCACTCCGATGAGGTCCACACTTCAATGTCGTCGTCCTTTTGATTCCTCCACCAGCTTCGCCATTCCACGTGGCATCATCTTCACTGCCGATTGCCTCACCGTCAAAGCCCTTTTCTTTCGAGCTCTCCACTGGAGGCAATTTCATGTACTTCATGGCTGAGTTCTAGAAGGGGGAAGAAGATTACGATAGCAAAAGGGCTTAATTTCTGCCTTTCCAATGTAATTTTGGCTTTGCCCTTCTACTTGTGGACTGGTCCTAGTATTCACCAAACGTTCTTCCTCACGACAACGCCGTCTACAGAGCTCTCCTTTGCTCCAACTCTGGCCTCTGTAACTTTTCCTATTGCTGATTTCCTTCCCAGGTTCTTGTTCATTCTTTTCTGCCATTTTCCCCACTTTTTTATGTGCCCATTTTCTTGCAGATGACCCTTTCGGCGATCCAAAGGTTGTAAATTTACAATCCAATGCCAATCCAAAGTTTCTATCAAGTTTACATAAAAATTGAATCTTCAATGTTATAATCGAACCTGAAATATCTGAAACTGGTGGGCCTCCACTAATTCTTCTGACGCTATGAAGAAGAAAGAGAGGGAGAAGCTTTTACTGCTTTCCCTTTGGCCTCCGTTTGGCCTTTGCCCTTCTCTCTCGGAAATGGAGTGGCGGTAAGCAAATGTCAGAGGGGACTCGCAGACGTCGGCGTTTAGTGACTCTTTTGGATCATATTCCAGTGCCCAAGATTTTATACATCATCGGCCTTTGCCCCTCGGAAGTTTCTAACCTTGATGGAAATGATGAGAAGTTTTATAGGACTTTTTCTGTAGCAATTTGCTTGGTACTTGTGTTTGTGGTCCACGTACTTTTCTGTTTGTGGAATGCTGCAACAGAGGCCCATAAATTAATGGTGTGATTAACACAAAATAGTGCAGATAAATTACCTAGAATTGTTGATGTTCGCTCCGGCAACCGTTCTTGACTCTAATATAGTGTAGAATCTCGTTCAGGGTTTGGAGGCAATTTTGTTTAGGATTTTCTGTGGTTAACTCAAAAGTATTGGTATATGAATTAGATCAGTCAGTTAATTTTGGTTCAAAGGTTTAAAGGGTAGAGAAAACTTGTGTTAAACCAAACCAATTTGAATTATTAGAAAATTAAAGTGCACATAATAATAGGACACTTGGCGCAATATTAGTGGTGGCATTGGATTGGCATAGAAAATATGTCACCGAGGATCTCAAGTGGGTGTTGGAGAGGCAGCTATGAAGAAGTGGGTTTGTAATTCTATTTTGGACTAGTTGGGTTTAGCAACTCAAGAGGGATAACTTTGAGTGGAAGCCATTAAAGAAACCTTAGGCTGAGCTTTGCTTTGATTGATTTGATATGTTCTTGTTGACATCCATAGTCACTGTTCTAAATCTATGCTTGATTGATTTCCTGAAGTTTTTTTGGTTTTCTTGATGACAGATCATTTACAGATTATTGAAGCTGATATAGATAGTCAGTCCTGTGAAAAAGGCAAAGGGTCTCCTGGAAATCTCCCTTGTGATTTGGTATGTGTTATTCTTGGCTTTTCTCAGAAACGGAATGGTCTAACAAATTATTTTGCATTAAGGTTGCATGTTTTACATCTGTGGCTTATATTGAAACTTATCAATGACTTGGGACTTTTTATTTACCTTCTCAGTTAAATGAGTCGCATCTAATTTGCATGTGTAGCTGCACACATCTGCACTGAACTTAACTTTTTGGTGGCATCATCGTCATTTTTCTGGGAATATTTTTTTTAGATGTTTTTCTTTCTAGTTTTGCAATATTTACATACTTTTGCATCTAGTTTTGCAATATGTAATACATACTTTTGCATCTCTGAAAGCTAATTTTACTCTCTTCTTTGTAATTGCTTTATTTTTCTTATCTTTGTGCAATATTTTCTTATCTCTGTGCAGTGACTCCTGACTTATCAATGGAAGAGAAGTGTGGAATTGCGAATGACATCACTGAAGTAATTATTTTTCTTGTAAACCTTTTGTTATTGATTGGTTATTTTCTGAAGGCAGGTAAGAAAGCATGATTGTTGTTTGCTATATTTACTGTTTACAGCTCATAGGGAATACCCCAATGGTATATCTCAAGAATGTTGTGGATGGTTGTGCTGCACGTATTGCTGCCAAATTGGAGGCTATGAATCCCTGCTCAAGTGTAAAAGACAGGTAAAAATGTTCCACTTATAACCGGTTCTTCTTCTGAAAAATTTTTCTCACTGTATTGTCCCAGTGGTTCCACGTCTTGTTTCCTGCATGCTGAGTACAGATGTCAATAGACCAAGTGAACATGTTATATCTCTCCTTACCTAAATGTAGGATCGCATACAGTATGATAAAAGATGCAGAAGAGAAGGGTCTAATTACCCCTGGCAAGGTTAGTTAAGTTTTTCCTACTCTCTTCTTTTAAGTTCACGTTTTACTTCTTGAAGACCATGAGTATAAATTTGCACTTGTATCCATCTTTATACTTTTCCACCAAAATTATATACTTTGTATGATGGATCTTTAAAAGATGAAACAATTACTGCGGAAGCTTTTTGTTTGTATTGTGTTACTGATGACAAAAAATTGGCCCTCTTTTCAAGAAAAACTACAAAGGTTATGGGCCCCATTTTTGGTCGTCCAACTTCACTAAAATTTTGTACTAACGATGTACTCTTGGTTTTGGATATGGACATTTGGTGGCTGAAGACGGTCCTTCTCGAGTTTACCAGCGGTAATACTGGCATTGGTCTTGCATTCATTGCAGCAACTAGGGGCTACAAACTTATCACAGTTATGCCACACACGCAAAGTCTCGAAAGAAGGATTATCCTCCGTGCTTTTG
Organism: Coffea eugenioides; assembly: GCF_003713205.1. NCBI lineage: Eukaryota > Viridiplantae > Streptophyta > Magnoliopsida > Gentianales > Rubiaceae > Coffea > Coffea eugenioides. The sequence goes on from NC_040036.1 coordinate 68,375,966, forward strand.
GAGCTGAGGTATTCATCACCGATGGAGCAAAAGGTATTGATGGACTTGTCAAGAAAGCCGAGGAAATAATGGAGGCAACACCAAATTGTTTTTTTCTCAAGCAATTTGAGAACCGTGCTAATCCAAAGGTACATTACATCCAGATAAAGTGCATACAGATGATCGCAACATGCCACTTAGCATTTCTCAATGTGTAGATACACTACGAAACCACTGGACCAGAGATATGGAAAAACACTGAAGGGAAAGTTGACGCCCTGGTTGCAGGGATTGGAACAGGGGGTACACTTACTGGTGCCGGAAAGTTTCTTAAGGAGAAAAATGCGGACATCAAAGTCAGATTCTTCTTCTTACTATTCTGATGCCCCTTTTGTCTATTTAATTATTCATTGTCGTTATTGTCTTGAGTAAACTATTGTTGACAGGTATATGGAATTGAACCTGCTGAAAGTGCAATACTGAGTGGAGAAAAACCAGGTGATTATATTCTAGATCTAGCTTTTCTCATCTTTTATGGTCTTTATTATGTTCAAGATTGTTTGTTCTTAGGCTTGTTTTACTGTTAGGTTAGGTGCATAATACACTCGAATAAATGACTTGGTGATAACATGTCCTTGTCGATCAAAGCCTCTCTACTAGATCACATTTCTCACTCTTTTTACCTATAATTAAATATAATCTTGTTATACAATTTGTTAATTGTGAAATGTCTCATTTTGCATCTAGTTCATAACTTTTTGATTATCCTAAGGCTGCTTGAGAAATATTAGTTTTATCTCAAATTAGTGTCTTGAATGTGTTTTAGAGTCCATGACTTGGATTTGAAAACTCATAAGCCCTCATGAGGTTCTCATCTCTTAAACTCAATTACAAGTATAATTGCAGACTATATATGGAAGTCGATAGTTCCCTTAAATTGAATTTTCCTTATGAGAATTGGAAAAAAATAGGCTGCAGTTTTCATATTTTTTGAGTCACATAAAATGAGAAATTTTTAATCTTAGTTCTTGAGCCACTTAATAGTAACAAGTTAATTTCATGATTGAATATGTATGTTTTTCATTCAAAGTTGCTCATCACTGAGAAAAACCTTTAATGATACCATATTTCATATACAGCGAGTTTTGAATTGTTTTCTACTGTCATTTTTGTTGTTCTGGAAGTAGGATTCAGAACCATTTTGATTTTTCTGCTATTCTGGCTTTATTTTCAAGTAGATCTGGTTAAAAGCTCATATTGATTTGATGGCTATGGCCTCGAGCTGTTCAAGCATACAATTGTATGGACCTAATTATTACAAAATTTAGGGGTAAAAATGAAAGAAAAATAATGTTTAGAGACCTATTTAAAATTAAAGTAGGGACCTAATTGAAAGGAACTAAAAGTTTTAGGGCCAGATTACAAATACGTAAAAGTATATGGACTGATCGGCCAATTCGTTTCTGGTCTTGCTAACCTAACAGGCCATTTGGGCCAATTTGGCCTTTTGTCTGGGTCAGAAGCTCCCTAAGCCCAATAAAAAATCCAAGGAAAATGTACTGTCCGATCCATAATCTTACCCCAAACAAACCCAACCAAAAGGGTAGGCTTTTACCTCCTAAGCCCAAGCCAAAAACCCAAATAAATAAATTAAAGCCTATTTGTAAAACCCAGCCAAAATGAACCAGACTTGTCTACCAAAACCCAACCAAATCAAACCACAACCCAAATCACTAACTATTTCACCAAAACCCAATAAGATAATAAATCCACTAAAACAAATTAAGGTATAATTACCCCAAATCACAGCAATAACATGCTTAGAAATGCACTTAAGATATGGAACAGAGGATGAAAACTCAATAGAGGCGTGACTGGTTCAATTACATAAGATTTTGGGCCATAGTGTAATTAGGAAAAAGTCCGGGAAAGCAATATATAATAGAAAATTAAAAAATACAGTAAAAATTTCATAAAAAATCTCATTTTTTATGCATTTTGATTTTTTGAGTTTGTTAAATTTTGTGTATTACTCAATTAATAGTTATTGGATTTTAACGAAACAAAAAAGAACTAAAATATGATGTTTATGAAGGAGAAATAGTAATATAATAAAAAGTGGGACAAAGAATGGCGCAGGGTGTGGGACAGAATTTTTGGAAAAAACACATGCAGAGGTTCGAGGCTTTCTTCTTCAACATTCTTCCTTCTGCAACTTTCTTTTCATTTCAACAAACACAGCTAATGCCCCCGAACCCAACATCAAAAACTTGGTTTTGTCAACCAGATCATGCAACGATATTATCAGTACTCAATCTTACTTGGTTCATGTCAAGATTACACCAAAATCAAAACCCTAGGAACACATCAAAGAGGGGACAACAAGAACAACAGTAGCCGACTTTTTGACAGGTTTAGTAAGGATCTGAACTCGTATAAAAGGAAAGGAACAAATAAATTTACCTCCTAATGTTCTATGATGCTGAATGAACGTGGAATGGTTGAAGAAAATGCGTCTGAAAGCGAGATTTTGCACCACCCAACTCCTACTGATGGGTCCAAGAGCTGGTGACGGGCAGTTTTTGAGCCGAAATTTGGGTCACCTAGAGGCAATATCTCGGGCAACTTTCTAAATGGAATCTCTTCTATGGTATGCCGGGATAGTGCAGATAAAAAGAAAACACCCAAAAGGGCAAAAATGAGATCAGATTTTGATCACCAAGTGAGCCAAACGATCAACCCTGGCTCATGTTCTTCCTCCAAAAAAATTTCTGCATTTTTTCTTCCTTTTTCTTTCTTTTTTTATCTCTCTTTTCTCTCTCTATCTACTCTTCCGCCGTCTCCCTCCTCTCTCTGCATTTAGGGCTGCGTTTGAATGCATTTATAGGAGACCAAGGTTGCTAAACCCTTATCTCAAGGGTTCATGTGCAAACTGATATTTGTTGGAGGTTTTGGAGCCCTTAGATCCATTTCTCTCTAGGTGTTTCATGATAAATCTCAAGGACTGAGGTGGCAAACGGTTGAAAAAAAAAAGAAAACAACAAAATGAGTGGAATGGGAGGCCAAAAATGGCCTCTGCAATTTTGCTTCTGTACTGTCCATGGCTTCTGGTACGAAGCCATGGTTGATGATTGCGCGCGTGCATTGAAGCAGCAAATTTTTTTTTTTAAAAAAATTGATCTTTTCTTTCTTCCCCCTTTTTTTTTGTTTTTCTTTCTTTTTTTTTTCCTTTTCTTTTTCTGATTTTTCTAAAATGATTTTTCTAAAGAAATAGAAATGAAACAAAAAATTAATAAAAATAAAAATTTAACTAAAATGAACAAAATAAAAATAAAATGAAGGAAAACAAGAAAAGAAAAAAATAAAATAAAATAGTGAAATTTTGGTATCTACAGGCTGGTAATGATCATATCACCCAGAACACAGAATAGATAAAGGGAGGGCAACCTTAACTTTGTGCTGCATCTTTTTCTTACACACCTGATTGATCTTGGATCTAACTTGGAACAGTTTTTTATTCTTAACGTCCTGTTACTTGATGCTCGATAAAGAGTTGGTTTAATATGCATAAAATCATTAACGGATGTCTAGAGTACTAATAAAGGCTACTCAAGCACCTAGTGAAAAGCTTTTTGTTTCACTATCTCTTCTTCCTATGATATGTGCCTGTTGATCTTTCTACATTTCACATCACTTCTTCAAGTGCTTCCTTTTGTTGTGTTGTAATCACACAATATAAGTGTTCTGTTTTGATGAATTGATGTTTACCTTTTTTATTGGTAATGCTGCTTTATCCTACTTTTCATTCTTTTTGGTTCTGATAATATTGTAAATAACAATTGTTGATTTGCAATGAGTCTAATGGAGCTCTTATCCTATTTTTGAGATAACTCATGTTTACCAGTTACAAATTTTTTGTATTGATCTGAAAGGTCCTCATAAAATTCAAGGAATTGGTACTGGCACCATCCCTCCAGTTTTAGACATTAATATACTTGATGAAGTTATTCAAGTAAGTAATTTGTATCTTTTTGTATCTCATGTTCGTGAAAGAAAATCATGCATGAAAGTGAAATAGAATCATGTATGAAATTTTATTTACTATATCCTTTCATCCATTTGTATTTTTGTCACAAAAGCACATTATACTTGCACTTTAGGAAGAAAAAGAAATGTGCATAAAACAGTCTAATGAAGATGGATAGTAAAGAGAAGACTTCCTTATCCAGATCTTGCTTTTTTATTCTAATGTATATCCTTGCTTTTTTTGTTTGTTTAATGGGAGTAGAGTGTAGAAAATGCTTTAGAAGTCATTATAAGTCTTTTCGTACAAATTCTACTTGTTCAGTATTTTTTGATCTTTTAGGCTCATTAAATCGTTGTTTAGCAGAAATTAGAGCTTTTTCAAATTGATTCTTGATATTTTATGCACTAATGTAGTAAAATTTGGATGTTCTAGTTCTATATATAGAAAACAAGAATAAAATATCTGAAGATTGTGCTTAAAGAAAGCTTTTGAGCCATGTCTGTAACGCATTGGCCTCAAGTATGAACTATTCTGTGTAGTTAATCTGCTCAAATGATTCTCCTTACAGTTTACCTTGTTTTGGAGTGCATCAAAAGCATTTTTAAGTATTTATTTTGGACTCATGAAACTGGTTGAATGACCATGCTATCCAGAATGGCTTTGATGAGTCATACCTTTGATCAAGTTCCTGGTTCATCCAGAATGAGTGTGGAAATCCCCCACTATCTGCTATCTTTTGTATATTGAAAAAGTTAGATTATATTGTTAGTTCCTTTTTGAGTTCAACATTTACCTAGACATTCGGCCCTTCTGACAAGATTCCGTGTCAGCTTTTGCTTTAAACTTTTGGTGCCATAGAATGAGAACATATGCTCAAATTCTGTTTGCTTTTCTGGTTTTTCTTTTACTATTTACATATATTGGCCCCTTGAAGGATCTTACATCAGTTCATCAAGTCTTGCTTATTTTTATCATGTATAATCAAGTTGATGTTCTCCAACAGCATTTATTCTCACTTGGTAGGCACATGCTATAACAGGACAAAAAGTCTAGAACCAACATAAAAGAAGACATCTTATATAGGACTAGTACAGAGCATTTTTGGCCCCCTAAATATTTTTCCTTAAGTTCTAGCAAAGCTTCTCCTTTTCATTGTAGAAGTTTTGCTTCAATGAATGGCATCATCTCTTTTGGTTATTTCAGTACATTGGTTCTAAATTTATCTTGTTGATGCTTTTCTTGAAAAGTATTTACTTAAGTCATTATCTGTTGAAAGACAGTCTTTGTTTTCAAAAGCTTAAAAATGCATTGGTGTGTCCAAGTAAAAAGTAGTCTAGGAAATATGTTTGCTAGGTGCATATGCTGGGATATTTTAGAGGCACATAAACATTTTCATTCCCATTTCCATTTAATGATTTCCTGTAACATAACTTTCTATTTGATGTCATATTTTGCTTCTTCTTTTCTCTTGGCCACTTTTAGATATCAAGTGATGAAGCTATTGAAACTTCAAAACTTCTTGCACTCAAGGAAGGTTTGCTGGTAAGTTGAAAGTTTTGAAGGCATCTCTAACCCTTCCTTCTCTGACCAACCACTACTGACATGTTTTTGCTTCAATATATATCACGTTGACTCTCGGGTTTGTAGGTGGGCATTTCTTCAGGTGCTGCTGCAGCTGCTGCGATAAAGTTAGGAAGAAGGCCTGAATATGCTGGAAAACTCATAGTAGTAAGTTGAACTTTTTCTTAGCTGATGCAGATGTTGCAGTTAATTTTTAACTGCTCAACTTCTTGAAAAGCTTTCCAAGTCAGATATCAATTATTACCCTGGTCATTCTATCGACTGCTTGAACACCCTTATGTCACAAAAATTAAGTTTCTAGTTTTCCTTGTTCTCCTGTTTTGGGTCTCATGACCAATCCATTATACTAAGGATACTTCATTTCGTTTTCCTAACGGCTGCCCATGCCTAAGATACTTAATTGTGATTCAAGCTGGAATTTTCACTTTAGGTAAATCTGCAACAATATTATGGATTTTTTTCCTTTATTATTTTTTTGGGGCGATAGGCTGAAAACTGTGGACAAGCTACAGATCTCTTGTTTCATTGACATGTTTTTTGAAATGTGATATCACCTATCAGTTCACGATTAGGTTATGTCTTTGTTATTAGAGGGTTGCGCCCATCTACTTATTTCTCTTGCTTTCAAGATTTTATTTTTCTGTGCTTCCTATTGTTAAAGCAGACAGGATATGTCAAAAAGGCAAGTGAAGAACAGCAGAATTACAGCCAAGGCCTAAACAGATATATGATGTTTTGGCTTTGGGCATAAACTTGAGCATGTATGGATTTCCAATGTCATCTGTCAACCCCAAAACCCCTATTAGATCCAATTCTCTCAGATACCTTCAAATGCTCCAAGCTATATCCATAAAAGAGTTGCAAATATATCAATCCTTTTACTTCTGTTTCAAATCCAGGTACGACAAGGAACACAAGATCCTTTAAGTCAGACTGAAGTGAGCGTTAGCAATCAAAGCAGTGATCAGAAATTGAGAAAAAAATTCCAAATAAAAAGACCAACAAGTTTTCCCTTTGGCTTGTATTCTGTTGCCCCTTAAAGGCTTTCACATTATGCTGGAAATTATAATCCACTTTAAGTTTGCTAAAGTGTATCCCACATTGAAAGTTTTATATTTTTCATGTAAACTGCAGATACAACCTATTTCAGGCATTACTCGGGTTGCGGTCCTTGACATTTTAGATTAGTCTAGGCAGCCTATCATAATAGTAGGCATTTTCTTGTTCTATACAGATGAATCTGACTTCCATCAGTTCCCCTTTTAATGAGATCTGTTTGTTCTTTCTTTTTAGGTAATCTTTCCCAGTGCTGGGGAGCGTTATATCTCTACAGAACTGTTTGACTCATTGCGGATAGAAGCAGCAAACCTGAATTTCGACTAAGTGCTCCACACTCGCACCTGCATTTTCAGAAACAGTTCACAGGACATTTGAGTGGTTTAAGGTGGCATTGTGATATATCTTTTTATTTACCTTTTTTGAAGCTCAGCCACAACTGTAGCTGTTGAGTACTTCTTTGATTAGTGGAAAGTGGCCTCTGCATACATGATATAGACACAGTTCCTCTTGTTGCAGAATTCTCTTCCACCTAGTTTGTCCTTTGTCATCATACTTTTGTGTTGTATTCTGAAGTTTTCCCTGAAGCCCTGTTCAACACCACTTTTGTTGAACATGTTAAATGACTTGCAAGCATCTTGATTAGTAATATTACTTGCTACTTGGTTATAAAGTTTGAGTCCTCTACAAATTTGACTGGAGATCGACACTTTCTCGCTCATATACTGCTTGTTTTGACATGATAATGACATTACCAGATATGGAAAAGATTATGTTGAAATGCTGGCTTTTTGTTCAAGTATATTCAAGGGGAATGGGGAATTTGTGTTGCCAATACAACTGCAACGAGACTTGAGGCTTGATTGTGGAATATTTGGCAGATACATGGAGGAAAGGTGGTTGTAACACTTAAGCAACCCTTGCTCTCAAGCTCAAGAGGTCTTATTGTGAATGGAACTTACATCCTTAATTGGTTTGATAATTTTGGACACATTCACATAACGCAGCCTGTTTAGGGTTTGAAAATTCAAGCCCTTTTTATCTTTATCCTCAATCAAAAGAATGGGAATGACGAACGGGTATGCGAAAAATCGAATTCTTATTTTAAAAATGAGAAAGAAAGAATTTTAATCACTTTGCCAAATTTAATTCTAGATTTGCGATGTATGGTGTATGTACCGATTATGCTAAAATATTAGATTTTTTTTTTCTTCTTTTTTTTTCAATAGGATAAGAAATTATCCTATTCATTGCAAATTACATATTCAACATTCTTACATGTCAACCCCCCTTTTATGCCCCCCTTCTAAGTACTAACTAAAGAACAGGCATACCACCAAGCCAGGAATATCTGGACGTTGGGGGAAGGGGACAAAATTGACATGGACGAGAATAATTGTTATGCTTGAATATGAGGGTCTTTTCATAAATATGCAAAAGAGTAAGAGCAAAAGTTGAAATATCAAAAATTGTCTTCCCCTGCAAGAGCTTCCGACTTCTAAATTCTCTGACATAAAACATTGTACCGGAGATCTTAAAAACGGTGTCGTTTAATAGTAGCACTTCCTGGATTTCAGTGTACATACGTATAAATATACAAACAAAAACGCATACAATCTAAGTTTTTTATAGGGAGGGGAGAGAGAGAGAGAGAGAAATGGCTGCTTTCATGGCGGTTCTGGAGGCAGATCTGCGAGCTCTCTCCGCTGAATCTCGCCGCCGTTACCCCACCGTCAAAGACGCTGCTGAACATGCTATTCTTAAGGTCCGATTCAATTTGCAATTTTTTCCTATCATTTTGATTTATACTGAATGCAATAAGGTAGTAGTACTTTTCTATATTGGAAGAGTGAATGTTTGATATTGAATGTGGAAATTGCAGCTAAGATCACTGTCGAGTCCGAGTGAAATTGCGCATAATGAGGATATTCTGCGGATATTTTTGATGGCTTGTGAAGTTAGAAATGTGAAGTTGAGTGTGATTGGGCTGTCTTGTTTGCAAAAACTCATATCTCATGATGCGGTTGCTCCATCGGCACTTAAGGAGATTCTCGCTACATTAAAAGATGTAAGTTTTTGTACTAGATGCTCAACGATGTCATTGCAAATAATTTGTTTTGTTTTCTGCTCATTATAACTGCAATTTGAGAGGGAAAGTTCCGTATTCCGCTCCTGTTATTGGACCTTCTATGTTTAATTTCTTGTGGTGTAGGCTTGAAGAAAGTATTGAAGATTAGCAATGGTGAGGTTTAATAAGTCAAATGAGAAGAACCAAGCCGTTCTTTACCACGCTTGAATAACGCATTCCAGATATGCCGTGTTTGGTTTTCTATAAGAACTGGACTTAGATTGAATCATATGAGCTTAATATGGATAGGACGCTATTCCAATGCCAATAAAATTTGAAGTCTGATATAGAACCAAATGTAGAACACATCAAAACTGTTCTTTGTCCTTAGTAGTTGTTAAATGTTATCCTGGACTGTACTATTGAGTGCCTATAGAATCTATTGATGTAGGGGAAGAAGGGAAATAGTATAATTATAAGAGATCGTATGCTTGAGACAGAGGAAGCTATAAGGTTGAGCGAGTGGGATTAAGGTCCCTTCTTCGGAGCAATCAAATAAGAAAATTGAAATGTTAGAGCATTAGTGCATATGCACTGTAGCTTTAGGCATTGACTTGTATACTGATGTGGTAATCAGCTATAATCAAATTTAATCACATGGGAGCAAAGAGTTAAATGTGATGTAGTGTTACGTAACATCTCCATTCCAAATGACCTTAATTGGTTTCTGGTTTGAGTAGTTTAGATAGTCTTCAGTGTCAAACCTTCTGCCATGTATTTCAGGATGAATGCATTACCCAGCAGCAAGCCGTCATTTTTATGTTTTCTAATATCCATTGTTGCTGAAAGTTTAGAGAGCTGGACAAAGTATTTAATGAGGACTAGAAGTAATGTTGCAAAGGTATATAATAGATTTTTGGAGACTTTTTACCCTCTCTTGTGGCTAACTTGGATTTGCCATTTGGAAGTAGTATTGATTTGATTTTGCAAGTACAAAAGTGTATATAACCTATAGGTAGAAGAAGCTCAGAGGAGGTTATCAAACTTTTAAATTTGGTCAAGATTGCTGGTTGCCTCTGCTTTCAAAGCAGTACACCTGAACTTTCCTTTTTTTTTTGTTTAATTGGTTTAAACTGGTATGGTTAATGGTATAGCACCTCATTCTTCTTTCATACTGTGACTGGTTTGTAAAGGAAGGCTTATGACACACTGCAGCTGAGAGCTGGAAAATTTTTTTGGTCCATTTTCAGCATCTTGCAGCAAGTAATGGCACTTAATGCACTATGTAGGGTATCCTATATGTGGTCCGAGGAATTGCCTTGGCCTGACATACATTTTCAACAAAATCCTTTGCTGGGCACGTAGGCACATTGACCCTGGCAGCAAGTATATACTATGTTTGGAGGGGTCAAATCAGAGGACTTTTCCTTATGAAAACTGGCATTTCAGACCTAGTATATTGTGAATTCAATAGTTGGAGGGATTATTGTATGTAGTGATACCATCTGCTTGATTCTGCTTGATTTTCTAACTGATGTAGAGTCTGTATGAAATAATTTGGTTGTACAAGCTTACCCAGATAAAACAGTTATTTCCACCTAGAAGTGAATTTGTAGGTAGCTAAAATTTTGATGCTTCTTTAAAAGGATGCCTTTTACTCATTGCCCCTCCTTGCCTTTACTCATTGCCGCTCCTTGCCAATCTTAGTAGGAAGATAACGATAAGAAAAAGGAGAATGAGAAAAATTATGTACATGGGTTTAGGAGCAATTTTAAATGATGTCTTGGCAGGTTGTGAAAATGGGTTAACATCCGAGGCAGTACTCACAATTATTAGACTGTTTGAAATGTAGACATGTTGAGAGCCAATGTTCAGTTTCAGAAACACATTGTACCACATATCTGTTGGTCAGTTTTCTAGAGGCATGGAATGGTGCTAATCCTGTCTATGTCGAAAATTGAAACTTGAAATTTAAACCCAAAAAAAAAAGCAACAGCAACTTATGGGAGGTGTGGACCAAGAGTTTTTAGAGTTGCTTGCAATGATGATCTTGTAGAGCTTCTGGAAGGAAAAAACTTCATTGAGCTAAAGGTTAATGAAAAAGTTGATGTTTAAGTTTGAAAAGAAAATTTTAGAATGCTATGACACTTACATGTTATAATAGGTGAACGGAGAAACAACAGTTTAGAAAAAGTAAAACAATTCTCTGCTGCTCAACATTTGGTAGGTTTTGTTGATGTACATTTGCTTTTCTCTGATGTTTGATCATAGGAAGCTTCATCAAAGTCTTGAAATGCTTAATAAGGAATGTGAGAGGTTGGCTGGGGGTTGGCCTGGGATTGGGACCCTGCTTGATACACTTAGAATTCATAGGAACTTTGTCATTCTGTCTTCATTTATTTGCCAGTTGCAAATATTCTTTTATATTGTCAAGGAACTGGATCAATATGCTGAACGTTCTACTAATGGCAGAAAGGAATTTTTTTAATACTGAAAATGAGATAAATAGTGCAGGAGTTTATGCACGTCTGACATCTATGATGCATTTTTCTGGTACTTTATGGCCCATTTTCATGCTAAGAAGTGTTTTTTGTTAGTTTTCCCCTACTGTCACTTATATTTCCTCTTCCTTAAAAGAAAAATTGACTACAGGTTGTTGTTTGAGTTTTTTCTGTGTTTAGATTTTTAACTCTTGATCCTTTTTTCTCTCTTTTTTTTTGTGTTCTTTTCCCTCATTTGCATGCAGCATGGTGAAATGGCAGATGACAGCATCCAACTAAAGACCCTGCAAACCATCCTCATAATATTTCAGTCTCGTTTGCAACCTGATATTGAGGTTATTGTCTACAACTCTACTCTTTTCATGTCTTATTTGAAGTTCTATTTGTGTTTAGCAGCAGTATATGTGTTCAATTGCATAAGAAAGGTATTGAGGAGATCATTGTGCTCCTTGATTTACCGGAAGTGCTTCTCATTCCCTCATCCTACAATGTGTTTTGGGCTTGTGTCGGTTGCTGATGCTTCAGTTGCCAGAGTCCTGAGAACCATGCGAGCATAGACTTTCTGACCATCATTTTTATTTACTTCAACAGCCTATTGCCATACTCTGTTACAATGCGTAATTGGCTAATAAACCACTAACCAGGCTGACTATAAGGAGCTCGTCAATTTTGGTTTTCTTTGTGTCTTAGTAATACAAATTTGGAATTGGATTTCGTAATGCAGCTTGACAGTATCTAAGATGGAAGTCTCCTGAAATTTTCACACTTGTTTTTGATTACGATGATATTGTTTTTTCACCTAATTCTATTCTCTGCACCAGTAATATTGTTGATGTCATATCTCAGTATATTGCCAAATTAGAGTCATTGAGGAGCCACAGATGTAGTTCATAAAACAAATTTTCTTTAACTAGTGTTACACATTTTTGGAATGTCCTTCTGTGGATGTGAATTCTTAATCCTTCAGTCAATAATGCAAAATTGACAATTTAGACTGTGTTTATCTAAGTGTTGCTTGGGCCCGGACTTTTTGCATCTCCTTCTCCTTTTCTTCGTTGTCTTGCACCCTTTCTTCTTTTCAGCACTCTCAAGTCTCAATACGTAATAAGTTAAACATAATGGCCATTTAGCCCAGTCCCGAAAGGCCTTGATCCTCCGCATCCTTGAATCATTTAGAAGGAGAAAAGGTGCATCTTTTGAAAAAGATTGATACGATCACTAAATTATGTTTATTCATTTTGGTGAGGTAATTTGAACTTGTGAAAGAATTTATCAAATTATCTGGTTGATTGGGAAGTAATCATTTAATTTCAGGAGAATATGGCTCAAGCTCTTGGTATCTGTCTTCGGCTGCTTGACAGCAGCAGATCTTCTGACAGCGTGAGGAAGTAAGATGACATTCTTTATTAGCTTAGATAGGTGCCAAATTTATTTCATATTTATATGCCAATTATCTTTCTTGTTGTATCTCCCTTCCTAGTTGACTTATTCTGTTATTTAGCAGCAAAAGTGATTCTTATCTCCCCTTTGAAACTTATGCAGCACTGCTGCAGCAACCTTTCGACAGGCAGTAGCACTGATATTTGATCATGTGGTTTGTGCTGAGTCACTTCCTACAGGGAAAGGTGGTTCTGGAGGATACATCTCTCGTGCTAGTTCAGTAACTAGTGATGTCAATCGGAATTTAAACCGCTTAGAGTATGTAATTTCCTTTTACCAAGCAATTCTTTCTTTATTATCCATATATGTGCATCCCATGTTGGTTGGATTATCTTTTGGCCTGTAGATCGCTATCCATGTGTGAGTTGTCCAGATTGCTTGAGAAATTGAGATTCTTAGATCTAGATTTAAAGCTTTGTATTCTTATATCTTGTTTGCTAGCTGTTGAGTTTGTTCAGATATGATGGCATATATCATTGAACTGGAGTTTTTCTGTTATCATATTATATTTGGCTTTGAAGGTCCTTACTGTGTGCTCACCTGAACCTTGTATGATAGGGCATTGGAGCTAGAATTGGTCTCTGGAGGGCCATCATTAATGAGGGACACTTTAACTAATTCTGGAAAGCTTGGGCTTCGTTTGCTTGAGGACCTGACAGCTCTTGCTGCAGGTGGATCTGTATGTTCTAATTCAACATTGATAAATTGCTTTTTGTGATAACTAGAATGCAATATTACAGACCAGCTACTTTTTGAAAAAATTGCAGTTGTGAGATTTTCCAATTTCAAACATCATCTGTAGTTTATTTCGAGATGAAATAGTTGTTTGCTTCAATGTCTCAGGGCATCTGGTTACGAGTTGACTCAATTCAACGGACATTTGCTCTTGATATACTTGAGTAAGTGTCTTCCCTTTCTTCTATGCTTCTGGTTGCTTAATTTCAATAGCTTACCTGGTAGGAACTTTGTAACAAGCATAAATGTGCATTTTGCCTGATAGTGGGTGAAATATTGAATGATGGAAACGCCTTTTCCTAGGGGTGTCCCTGCTTGAAAACCAACTCATGCAGGTAGAATTTAAAGTTTGATTTTGGAATTAATGTGTTCTTACTGTGTGTTTGGTGTAGCTTCAAGTAACCGTATCTATGAAGTTATTATAAGCATTTGAATGATAGGCCTCTTATGAGAATTTCGGTTTCTTTTTCATAATGTGCAAGCCTTTTGAAATTAGGAGTGTTTTAACATTTTAAATATGAATTCCAATTCTCTTTCAAGTAATTGTCAATGTACTCTTATTTTTAGTTTTATTTGTTATTACATAAATACTGTTATGCATATTGATGAAATTGAAACATATTCCTATCAGTTAAGGACATTTAAGTCAAACTGATATCTGACTATTATGTTTACAAGCAACTTCTTACTATTATGTTTGACAAACAACTTTTACGGGAAGTGGCTTCTCATTTTCTGAAATTTTAGGGAAAGGAAATGTGAATTGTTGGAGCAGGTTACTTGTGTATGTTGGTATGAATTTGTGATAATAAAATAATCAAAAGGATATGAGTTTAATTAGATTTTCTTATGCCATGGTTCTTCAGGTTTATCCTATCCAATTATGTGGTATTATTCAGGGTCTTGATTCCTTATGATCAGGTGCTATGAGTCCTCCTGCCCTCAAAACTTTTATAATTCTGTTTTCCTTTAATTTTCTGGTTTAAATATGGGCTGGACAACCAACAGGTTCTGCGTCACCAAATATGCTCACTGCTTATGACCTCACTTCGAACAAATTCTGAGGTGCTTGTCTTTCAAATATAGCCACAAAAATTTTATACAGGTTTGATGATCTATCTGGAAAAATATTTTATAACTTTTCTCTTCCACCTTGATCTGTGTTCTTGAATCAGCTTGATGGTGAAACTGGAGAGCCTTATTTCCGTCGCTTGGTCTTGCGTTCAGTAGCTCATATTATCAGACTTTATAGTTCATCACTCATCACTGAATCTGAGGTATGTTTGTTCTTATTTTGTCACAAAGCATTTGGAATAATTGTTCAAAATCCTGTTGTATTTTCCTTCAACTGATGCATTTTAGAGTATTTGAAAGCATAAAGGTTGATGTAAGATATAGGGTTAATTACACTTTGTCCCCTTGAACTTGGGCCCTGATAACACTTTGCCCCCTTAAACTCCAATTATATACACTTTACAACTTGTGGTTAACTTTTTGATGGGGTTAAAATGAAGTTATATCTTTCATGGCCAAAATATCCCTGACTAATTCTTAAACACACATAATAATTGTCACACAATAAATACCTATTTCTTTAATAGTTGCTAAATGCATCTAAACACAATTACTCTATGCACATCGAACTTTTAGTACTAAAATGAATTAGATAATTCACAAAAAAAAGTCCTAAGCAACTCAGTGTATTTATTTCATTGCGGATAGCAGTACTTATTTTAAATGAAATAAAATTAATTAGTGCATTTGGAATAAAATTATTTGCTTATATTTTTTATTGTAGCACATTTTAATGTGTTTTATATGAGATAAAAATATGATTAAAAAAAAATGTATTGAAATGCATATTTAAAAAGTTTTTATATATTTTTTTAAATATAGAACTCAAACAAAATACAAAACAAGGTATGAATGTGGTATAATTACCTAATAGCATTTTATTGACTCGTGAAAATCTTGTGAAAGCTGCAAGGTAAATGACAATTATTAAAATCAATCTGTTTACAATTTAAAGGAAGAAAGATAAGTGATGAAAAACTTGTGCAAAAGTTTTACGAATTTTTAAATTCTTTTTTTTCTCTGCAATACAATTTTTCAATTCTTTGGTATTATACTATGTTTTATTTTTTAATTTTTTAAATCATGTGACTTTGTATTTTTTTTCTAATAAGATGTTTCATATTCCAATTAAAAGTTTCTAGAACTATTGTGTGAGGGCATTAATGTCATTTTGTCAAAATTTTGGATGGAGAATTAATGTTTGACTAACAATGAAGGGGGCAAAGTGTGTATATTTAAAATTCAAGGGGCAAAGTGTTATAATGGGTCAAGTTCAGGGAGGCAAACTGTAATTAACCCTAAGATATAAGGAATAAAGATGAACTGGGAAAGGGGAGAGAGAAGGGGAACATGCCAAAGAAAAGGAGGTAAGAGTAGTGGTGTAAATCCAAAGAATAATATTTTTTTTTGGGGTGAGCGGTGGGGGGGAAGGGGGGTGGAGGAGGTACACTTCTTTGTCATGAGGACTACATGTTGAAAAGAAATCCAAAGAACTAGCTGTTCCGTTTCATTTTCTTGCCCAAGCTCCTCACTGAATACTCATCCGTGAAACCAGTTTAATTCTGGTGATTCTTGCCACTGTTTGGACTCTAATGTGAAACTTCTAATAAGCTCTGTATGGTTTGAAAAAGAATCTGAACATAAACTTCCGTTGTAACTGGAAAAATCTTCTTCCATTTGATTAAATTGGTTTTCTTACCATGTTCAGTCTGTAGGAAAAATGTTAGATTGCTTAGTGAACTTCATGTCGCTTTTTGTTCTTTCTCATAAATTCAATTCGCTGGAAGATTCTTATATGTGTAAACTTCTTTAATTCTATTGCAGGTGTTTCTTAGCATGTTGATCAGAGTTATATCTCTTGATTTACCGTTATGGCATCGCATTCTTGTTCTTGAAATCTTGAGGGTAGGTAGAATGAACCCTAATGCAGGATATCTTGATGAATTAGTCAATGTTAATGA
The DNA here is from genome assembly GCF_003713205.1 of Coffea eugenioides. Classification (NCBI taxonomy): domain Eukaryota; kingdom Viridiplantae; phylum Streptophyta; class Magnoliopsida; order Gentianales; family Rubiaceae; genus Coffea; species Coffea eugenioides. Next base: position 68,392,388 of record NC_040036.1, read on the forward strand.
ATACATTAAGACATTTTACGTAAGCTTATGTTTCATGATGATTAATGACTGTTAAATTGACAGGGTTTCTGTGTGGAGGTGCATACTTTGAGAATTCTTTTTCAGAATTTTGACATGTAAGCATTTTCACTCTGATTAACTCTTACTAATGCTGTAACCTTCTGCTTTAGTGGAAAATATCTTGTTGGGAGATATGGTAGAACTGAGAATCCACTTTCTTAATGAGTTTACTGGTTTCCATATATCTTCTCGAATTTGCTGTAGTTGTGTAGATAAACAGTGTGTCATTTGATTTACTTCAGATGATTTTTCTATTACCTGCATGTTTTTGTGGCTTGTGGCTGATTTTGACAATTTATTTGTTGATTGGTTTTCTATCTTGTGTTTCGCGAAGATGCTAGGAGAACTGTAATTGTCAATAAACTGGTATAGCAGATTGACAATTTCTGCTTCTGTATCTAGTAGCTCAATGATACATGGACCAAAATTTAAAGAGGCCTGTGTATGATAGATTTTTGTGAAAATTTACTTAGTTTGTGTTTGGATGGGGCGATATGAGTGGATTTCAATTTCAAATCCTTCCCCAAATCTCTTGACATTTTTGGATAACTTACAGGAGATTTAGATTCACCAATTGATTAGAAGGATTTGCAGAGTTAAAACTAATGAAATTCAAATGCATCCAGATTAGGTATCACTTAAAATCCTTCTCTTTTATATTTCTCCATACTTCGTCCAAGTTATGCGTTTGTATATGTTAGCAGAGAAGACCAGGCTGCATAACCATGGTTTCGCTGTCATAAGTTTTGGCTATTGGTAAATTCATCCAAAAATAGGACACCAAAGGCAGCCTGCTACGTCATTTTGCTCTGTGATGTTATATGGTTTGAGGACTCTCACAAATTGGTCTGTGCAATTAAGTGATGTCCACTTTCAGGAAAGTCACCAACCCAAAAAAGAAAAATGGATAATAACAGCAGCTTTGCTGTGGAAGCCACTTACGAAAAGAACCACTTCAGAAGACTTTAGAAGAAGAAAAGGAAACTTATGAAAATTTAGTATATGACTATTAAACTTTTTCAATTTTCAAACAATGTGGTTGTTAATTAGTAATCCGCCTTGTACATTCAAATTGTTTGCCAAACAAGGTAATTGAATTAATGTGGATTTCAAACGAACTCATTTCAAATTCTTCCTTAAATTAAAATCCACCAATTCAAATGGACCCTTAGATTGATTTGTGCAATGATATGCCTAGAAGATTTGGTGATGGGGAATGTTTAGACACGATTAACACATTCCAAATTAATGGGGTTCTCTGATGATGCTTTCCTTGGCTCCCTTTGATGATACTGTATAGGGTCCTGGATGATCTTTGATATCATGTTGGAAGATGAATTTAAAGAAAAGTTTTAGGAAGGAGTCATTCACATGAAACTATAAATCAATGGTTGGATAACTGATGACACATTAAAGTCATCCCAAGAACAAAAATAGTTCAGACGTGCTTCTGTTATAGTCCTTTGGTTACAGAATCTGATAATTATGATGTGTTGCAGGCATCCGAAGAACACCAATATCGTTGAGGATATGGTAAAAGCTCTGGCTCGAGTTGTTTCCAATGTTCAGGTAAAAATTACACCTTGAGGATTCTTTTTGCTGTTGTATATTCTCAATATATGTTCACTCAAGTCGTTTTTTGAGTGTGCAGGGAAAGTTGCACCTTTATGATCTATCCTAGTTTCTTTTTACTGTGTTTTACTTGATTATCTTTAAATGATGCTACTCATTTTCATATTCATTATCGGTACTTGGTGAATGAGGAAATGAGAAGTATTGTGCCTTTTCCAAGTAAAGGTTCTTGAATATATACCCTGTTGTTTGTCTTGGGACTATTTCCAGCTATTCTTGTGCCCTTTTTGTCCTCTTGACTTCACAAATCAGAAGACATAGGATTTAGATTGATCACTTTTAATTCATTTTACAGTTTCAGGACACAAGTGAGGAGAGCCTTGCAGCTGTTGCTGGAATGTTTAGCAGTAAAGCTAAAGGTATTTCCCAGAATAATGTAGAGCTAAATGTGCTTTTGACCTTATTAAATGTAACAGAAAATTGGCAATTCAACGTTTTGGTATTCTTTGGAATTATTGTTGATCTTGGATGCTTGCAAACGTGCAAAGATAAAATTGTCCTCAGTGATTTTCTCCATGCTCTCTGACTGAAATATAATATAAATAAAGAAACAAAGAATCCGTTTCCAAGTGTAGAAACATGTGTCTAATGTGCAACCTATGATATGAATTATAAATATGGGCAAACTACCTAATGGACACTAAACTATTTGGATAACTTGCTTTTGGCCACTTGACTGTTTTTGTTTTCAAATTATCCACTGAACTTCTATAGTGGCATACTTTTGGCCATTCTGTTTCATTTTGGGGTTATCTAAGCAGAACTATCAAATGTGCTACACAACGAAATGGGTCTTTTTCATGAGATTTAACCTTGAAATTCAATGGAATTGTTAAAAGTATATCAGCTCTATTTTAAGGTGGTTAATTTAGAAACCAACAGAATTAGTGGCTAAAGGTAGACTATCAATATAATCTAGGGACCATTTAGGTTCTTTGCTTAAAAAATTTTTTTTTTAAATGAAGAGAAAAGCAACATCAAAATGAAACCTTTTAAATAGACACATTTGATGGTAACATAGACTAAATTAGATTAGGCTTTACAGGAGTGAGTTTTTTTTATTGTCTCTTATAATGTAGCTAAACTTTCTTGGCAGCTTTCTTTTGGATTTATAGAATGTACAATGTTGTTCTGTATCTATTATGAAAGACACCTTATGATAATAAGATTTGAAAAATTTGGTGGAATATCAGATTTTTGTCTGACTCAAGTAAGAAAAACTCAAGTGGTAGAGTGCAGTTCTCACATCAAGTTGTGATCATTAATGCTTATCAGATCAACATAATCACCTAGATTTTGACAATAACTCATCTAAATTTTTATTGCCTGAAACTAAACTATCTTACGGTAGTGCATTAATTTACTTTCACCTTAAAGTTGTTTGCTTTTGATATCAGGAGTTTTAGCAAACTTTGTTTTAGTTTACTATTCTGATTTAATTATGGAGATTGAGGCTGCACGTACTAGCACTATGGTAGAGCCACTATGAGTATAGAGTGAGGATATGAATTTTTATTATTTTCCCAGAAGGAAAAGAAGGGCTTGGTCCCTCTTTTCTTTTTCTTTTTTTTTTGGATGCATTGTCTATGATAAAGGTTGCAACATGTTTTGCTGCAAATGTTATACATTAATAACAGGATGACTTAATCAGAGCGTTATGTCAGTAAGGCCGGCCATCATTTACTACATGTAGATCAGTTGCTCAATTGCTTCAAATAATTATGACATAAGAAGTGGTCTTAGGCTAGGTATGGAAGTTTGGAAAGAGCTTACATGTTTCTAACTTATTGTTTTTGTGTGTGTGTGTTAGTCTTAAGAGTATGAAGTGCTTATACTTCCTTCTTGTGCAAGTCAGTAGCTTCTTCTATTGATGATGATCATCTCCATACAACATGCAACCTTTCTTGATCTTGCATTTGAAGAGATTTAATTGCTTTTATTTTTTTTTTGTTAAATAGCCATAAAAATTGAGTACTTGTTTTGAATGCCTGGAATTGAATAATGTATGGTTCACGAGTATGCTGTAAATAATTGTCTGCAATACATGAATTTCCCAATTGTGATTTGTTTGTCAGTCATGGACACAAAAGATGAAAACTTGAAAATGTGCCAGGGATTGAATGGAGTTTAGATAACGATGCATCCAATGCTGCTGTCTTGGTTGCCAGTGAAGCCCATTCAATAACATTGGCAATTGAGGGTTTGTTGGGTGTTGTTTTCACTGTGGCTACTTTGACAGATGAGGCAGTTGATGTTGGTGAGGTGCGCGTAGGAATCAAAGTATGTACATTTTGCTCAAATCTAGTTTTGCCACTTGCTTATTTTGTTTGTTTATCTTGGAGCCACCAGATTGAGTCCCCCCGCTATGATTCTGAGTCACCAGAAAAATGTACTGGGAAAACTGCTACTCTTTGTATTTCAATGGTTGATTCCATGTGGCTGACAATACTTGATGCTTTGTCTCTGATTTTGACAAAGTAAGTAAAAGATCATTTAGTATTTTTAGTGTTGATAAGCTGATGTGTGTGCTGATACAAAGTCAGTATTGCAGGTCACAAGGAGAGGCTATTGTGTTAGAGATATTGAAGGGTTATCAAGCATTTACTCAGGTATTCTTTATTGTCTCCAAATTATGATCATGTTCTGTTTATGGATACTATGATTTTTGTCCTTCACCCTTGGAATCTTTGGGAGCAAATTGATGGTCTGCTTATTTAGATTAGTGTCTCTTGTTTTAAAGCTGCTAATTATATTCCAACCACTTGCTTGTCCCTTGTAACTTGAAACCCATAAACTGCTATCTCAATATTGTCATCATCTTTTACTTTAGATGATAATGGCTTGCGTATTTGTTGATTAGGCTTGTGGAGTTCTTCGTGCTGTGGAGCCTTTGAATTCTTTTCTTGCCTCCCTTTGCAAGTTTACCATCAATATACCCAATGAAGTTGAAAAGAAGAGGTATCACAATTTTATTGTTCATGATGTCATGCTTTTCGTACTCCTTTATAGCTCGTTGATGTCTTACTAGTGGCATGTTAGTGGGGAACTCATTCTGTGAGTACTTTTGCGTCGATGCTGGAATTTTGTGCTATATGTCTAGATAATGGTGCCACAGTAGGAAGACAACCCCAGGGTTGTCAGTTTGCATCTTGAGATTTCCCAATTGTTCTGTAATCTAGGTCTTTTCTTGACGTTAATGTCAAGATTATATCTATTTGGATAAATGATTGCCACAGTAGCAAAACAGCCACAGGTTTGCGAGTTGGTGTCTTAAGATTTGCCATTTCTGCTGTATTTTAAATCTTTTTGTTGGCCCCTGACTTGGAAATTAAATTGGAGCCCGCTTTGGTTATAATTTAACTGGCTATAGGCTATATTAACAATCAAATATTCGACTTAAACTTGTTTTCTAGAGCACTGCCTGCATGAGTTTGCATGATATTTCTGTCTAGTCTGCATGTCAAATGAGAAATTTTGTTCATCATGTGGTACCAGAACTGTCCCTTTGGGTTCTTCCTAGTGGTCCTCTGAGTCATTAGACTGCTTACCAGCAGTGGTAATGTAGTAAAAATAAAATATAACGTCTGTTGGGTATGGAATGTGGCTGACTATTTTTCCTTTTCTAGGAGTAAGTTATTTGCAGTAAATATTTTTTGCCTTGCTTTGACTTCACCATTGAATTTTATGCAGTTTGATACAGTCTCCTGGGTCAAAGAGGTCAGAAGTAGTAGTTGATCTGAGGGAAAACATTGTCCTCACTCCTAAAAATGTTCAGGTTAGCTCTGTTTTCTGACATCAATTGATTACATGTTAGTGATTTAAACAGTATTTTGATTTATGCTAATGTTTGTGATACCCAGGCTTTAAGAACCCTCTTCAATATAGCCCATCGACTGCACAATTTCTTGGGTCCTTCATGGGTCCTGGTATGTGATTTTAGCTTCTTCATCTATATCAAAGAAGATTACATGTTCTTATTTCTTTTCTAAATAATTGTAGGTATTGGAAACCCTAGCTGCTCTTGACCGAGCAATTCATTCACCACATGCTTCAACGCAGGTATGACAATTCCTTTCCTGTCCAAGATTGAGTGCACTATAGAAATGTATCCAAAAATGCAGACTATCCCAATGAGCCCTATAATTCAGATTTATGCCAATTAACAAGTTTGAACATTTTTTTTAAATTAATATCTAACAAGATGCTTGTAAAGATCTATGAAAAAGTTTCAATTATGACTCTACATTTTACTATGATGTGCTCACAAGTTTTATATTCCATGTTCATATAGGAGGTATCTACAGCTGTGCCAAGGCTTACACGAGATTCATCTGGTTCTGGTCAATATAGTGATTTTCATATCCTTTCTTCACTGAATTCTCAGGTTATTATTATCATCATTATTACTATTCTCTTTGGGTATTTGTGGAGTATATAATTGTAATTCTTTAGTGTGTGTGTGTGTATAATCATCTCCATTAGCTTACAATTGTGTTTTTCTTTTTCTTTTTTTTTTTTTTTGTTCAGCTGTTCGAGAGCTCTGCCCTAATGCATGTGTCTGCAGTGAAATCACTTCTTTCTGCTTTACGGCAATTGTCTCATCAATACATGTTTGCTACTTCTGGTAGCTTGGCACAAGCATCCAATCAAAAATTCGGGACTATTAGTTTTGCAGTGGAAAGGATGCTAACGATATTAGTCAACAATCTGCATAGTAAGTCCAATATTACAATGCAAATTGGCTCCGTTTAATATCATTACATATTTGCATTTAAACATGTGAAAAAAGAGGAGGAAACAGTACTGATTATGGAAATTCACACTATATCAGCCTTTGCTAACTGAATGCGTGATGCCATATTTTTTTATATTAGTTGTATGTTTTTCTACTTTTCTGGTTATGGGTGTTCCAACTTGAAATTCAGAGTTGTATTCTCAAGTCTCACATATAGGAACAAATACTATAGTATCAAAGTGGTGTTAGGTTTTGAGAAGAGGATATCTTCACTTCAATTTATATGATTTACCAGAAAAGGAAAAGGGATAAGAGGAGTCATTCTTAGGCACAGGTTTTATCGACCAAGGAAGGACATCCTAGATTGAGCAGCTTGAAACTTCCTCTAAGCTGGCCACAAGTACTTGAGATAAGGCTTTGCTGAGTTTATATCATAGAGCTAATCCTTTATTGTTTTTTTTGGTCTCTGAGCATTTGATGATGCCTAGGAATTTCAACCTTTGGCATGAGCTTCAGGATTCTTATCATCTGAAATCTTTTTTCTTTTGAATGAACTGTTAGTGTCTGGGTAGTGTTGGTTAGCTTTTGAAGACATGCATATCTTTTTGTCTTTGTATTTTTATACCACACTCAGAAAAATATTTTAGTTGGAATTTGTCAGAGTGCTCCTTGCATGTCTGTTGCTTGGTTTTTCATTTTCATTAAAAAAATATAATGTTCATGTTATGAATAGAGCTTAAAGATTGAAATCGCTCTGAATAATCTGTGACGTGTAGTTCTTGATTTGAGTTTGACACGCAGAAGATACTGTGTTCCTCAGTATCTTGTGTTGGTAGATCTGTTTCCTATACTTAACATTCCTCAATGGGTATACTTGGCAACAGGGGTAGAGCCATTATGGGATGAAGTTGTTGGCCATTTCCTGGAGGTAATCTAAGCATGAATTGATTGTGCAATGTCTATACCAATTAACCCCTTTTCCCTGATTAGGTGTATTGAATTCCTTGCAGCTTTCTGATAGCTCTAGTCAGCACTTACGCAATATGGCACTGGATGCAATGGATAAGTCAATCTGTGCCGTTTTAGGTTCTGAGCTATTTCAGGGAAAAAAACATGGTGGATTTGATAATGTGAGAATTGCATATGCAGTTTCACTGAAAGGTGTAGTTTGTTGTGATTTGATACTGACTTGCTTCTCATTGATAATCTGTGCAGACACAAACTAAGTTTAGAGACTTGAGAACATTGGAGTGTGCTGTCATTTCTCCCTTAGATACTCTATATTCCTCTTCGAAAAGCTTTGACATTCATGCTGGGTCTCTTAGAATTCTTCTTCACGTTTTGGAAGTATGTCTTAAATCCTTAATGTGATGCTTGTCCCTATCTGCCGTTGTTAAACTACCTATTTTCCTTTGCTTATAAGTTTTATTTCAGAGGCATGGGGAGAAGTTGTGCTACAGCTGGCAAAATATCCTTGAAACATTAAGGTCTCTGTTAATTGTTGATATGCTTTAGCTGCCCCAGTAAGCTTGCCGTTGGTTCATGACCAAGTTTTTATGCTCATACTTTCAGGTCTGTTGCTCTTGCATCAGAGAAGGATCTCATCGCTCTGGGATTCCAGGTGAGAAAATTATGTCATTTAGTGATTTTGAAGTAGTAAAGAGCTGGTTTTTACTAAGCACAAAAGGTTTGAGGCCCAGCTCACACCTTACTTTTCTTTGTCAGTTTGCATTGATAAGTGGGTCCTTTAATGATTTTTGTTATGCAAATATGCTTCAGCTAAAGATGGGAAAGTGTAATGCACTATCAACATAAATGTACTAAAACTATTTGAATGTCTTGCTACATTTTTCTTTTTTAATAAAAAGTGTCTTCACGTGGAGCACCTTATGTGGAGAAAGAATAGTGGTCCCATGTGTTCTATTCTACCTGCTTAAATTTTAATTACCTAATTTGGTGGTGCCTGCATGTTTTTCTTTCACTCTTCAAACAGTTCTGTAATATGTAGAGTTCTGTAATCTTGTGCCTACGAATTTAGGCTTAAAGAGTATGTGAATCACTAAGAGTGATATGACTCTTATGGAAAATGTTTTGGTGTTGAATCTTGTAGATCAGACTCAGTATGTTCTAAAGATAGGTAAAAATGGAAAATATATCAGTTCTTTTCTTTTTCTTATTGCCAATCATGGAATGCAGGGGAAAACCATTGAGAATGACCAGAAAGAGTAAATTAGTTTTCCTATTGTAAACACCAATTTAGATAAGCATGCTGTTAATCCGTTGATGCGCACACTTGATAGTCTCTTGGTATATTGGAACTGCTATTATTAGGTTATAGTGACTATTTCTCATGGGAAATGCTTCAGTTAAAGGGACTGGAAATGAAATATGAACTCTTGAAAGGATTTGGTCTTTTGTACCTGGGTGGTTGCGGTCATTTCCAATAGTTTCTTTCATAGCTTTTGTTTTTGTTGCTATTAAATTTCCTCATGTTTGGCATGAATTTTTCTCTAATCCATGATAAGAATTTTTCTCTAATCCATGATAAGCAACTGGTGTTTGCCCCAGTGGCCAGGGCGGAGTGCCTTGCAAGGTTTCAAAATCCTGGTTTCCAGGTGTGTCTGTGTGTATCCCTCCACCCATAAAGAGAAATAAATGAAGAAATGGTGGTACAACATTAGTTTCCCAAAAAACTATTGAGTGCTTATGCTAGGATTTGTACAGTAGACTAGAGGGTTCAGTTTCTTTATTTTTGAGTGGTTTCTGCTTGACATGTGCTTTGCTGCATATATGCTAGCTTTTATTTTCAATTAAAACTGCTTGCATTTTTATTTCTTGGTTGTACCTAATTCCGATACTTCAGAATTGGTGCTGTTTGTTCATATCTGAAATTTCAACTGACATGTATTCCTTTCTGACTCAGAGTCTTCGTGTGATAATGAATGATGGCCTTTCAACGATACCTGCTGACTGCCTCCATGTGTAAGTGCATTTTACAGCAGGTTTACAGTCTATTGTTCTGGTCTAAACCAAGGCATGGATAGGACAAATTATTCGTCAATTGATACTACTATTCTTTTGTCATATATGCTGTTATTAGGACTTCAAAACCATAAGTTGTTGTTAGCTAATGGTGCACAGACATGACACAATGTTTTGTACATCTTGTACGTGGTTACTATGAAATTCTAAAAGATAATAATAATAATAATAATAAGTTCTCAATTCTTGTGATTTATGAAGAGAAAAACAACACTGATTCCTTTTTTAACTTTATGAGTTTAGGGTCTTACAGTCATTTCAAATACGTAGGTAAAGAAATGATGTAAAAGTGAATTCCAGAATATAAAGTTGGCAGTCAAACATAGTATAACCATTTAATTAGTTGATGTTACATGACAATGACGTTGTTCTATTAGAGCTTTTCAAGAAGGTTTTCTTTAATGAAATTGTGAAGATTGTTTATCTTTTCTTAGGTGCATTTCTACACAATAAGTACCCTCTCTGTGTGCCTGCATGAATGCCTTGTTCTTTGGTGCAACCATTAGCTCTTTACCAACACATAACATCCTTAGTCTGATGTTTTTCCAGATGCATTGATGTAGCAGGAGCTTATAGTGCTCAGAAGAATGAATTGAATATAAGTTTGACAGCTATTGGACTTCTGTGGACATCAACCGATTTTATTGTCAAGGGTGCTTCTCATGGACCTCAAAGAGAGAAAGAAACAGGTGTGTTGGCTATACATGCTTTGCTTCAGAACTCAAATCTATGATTAACTTTGCTTTAAAAAAAAACTATCATTAATTTCGGCCTTTTTGCTGTATTCTGAGCTTGTTTCTTTTTGCAGATCAAATAAACAGTGAAAAAAATGAACAGATTCTCAATTCCTCTTATCCTTTCGATGATCAATTGCTGATGAGTATTGTTGTTCGTGACAAGTTGCTTTTCTCTGTTTTCTCTTTACTTCAAAAGCTGGGTGATGATGAGAGACCTGAGGTATTGCAGTTCTTCAAAGGATTTAGACTTCTGCATATATGCAACTCGTGAGAATGACATTCCTTGAAATTTCTGATTCCTAAAGTTGTCCCAGGAGGGCAAAACCATTTAAAGAGCAAGCTGAACTGACCCTACCAAAAGACACTATGATTTTGCTGGAACACGTCAAATTTTCACATTGAAAAATCTTTCCTGAATATTTGCCTTGGTATTGATTGAACATCTTTGGACCTGGATCCTGCTTATTTGAATGAATGTTTGTTATCAGATTTAAAAAGGTTATAGACCAAATGGTTTAGGCACCATCTCTATGATTTTTTTTTCGTATGCTCTGGTTCGTTTCTGATAGTAAGTAGCTTACCCTCTGGGATTGAATAACCTCCCCTTCTCCAAGGTGTTTAATGATAGAAATTCAGCGCTTGAACATTTACTTTTGGGTTTTAAGCGGGTCTTAATTGTGAGAAGGAGATACTGAAAGATTCTGTTGGATTGATCCAAAAGATATTAACCAGAACTTTAAAGTGCCTAAGGAGTTCAAACTTCTTAATTTCTTTCGACTTTTATTTGGTGACTACATGACTTTTTCTTTCAATTTATCTAAAAAGATTACTATGAAATAAGAGCTTGTAACACCGTAACCATCAGCATGTAAACCAAACTTCTAGGTAGAAGATTGTTGTTAATTGGTACTCGGTATGAAATGACTGAGATACGATAAATCAGTTGCTCGTTCTGCTACTCCTGGAAAGGCAATAGTTACATTTGCAGCATATTAATTATTTCAAATGCATATTTTGTGGAAACATCTTATCTGTTCCATGCACCAATGATTGGTTTCTATGCTATTTGGAATATCATACAAGGGTGGTGTCCTCAACATTCTTTAAATACTCATTTTTTAACCTTTAACATTTTGCTACCTCTGAATCTCAACGTTAAAATGATTAACCAATTTGGACTACTTACGCTATAGAGTAATTGAATTATACCTTCAGGCTGTTATAGTTTGCTTCTGCTTTCTAAGCTGTTTAATGACATGTTATGACTTTGGTTTTATTGGTATTGCTTCAAGTTATCTGACAAAATTGTTCTTTATGTGTTCGTTGGTATTTAACATTTGATTGTGCATTTTGGCAACTATTGTTTATGAAGTCTTCCAATCTATGTTTTGGATATTCAGCTGCTTGAAATTTCATAACATATTAAAATCCATTTTTCTTAGTTTGGTTCTGCCAAAAAGGTTTATGTGCCTTGGCTTTGTCCAAAGTGTCCATGTTGGCTGCTAAATTCTTCAGTTGAAAAATTAGTTCTCTATTAAGTTTGTTTTATTAGTCCATGCTGACGTCGAATGTTGACCCAGCAATGAAGTGGAGTCTTCTATTTCAGTGAATAACTGTTAATGATGTGACTCTTCACTGGGCTTGATTACATAATGCAGATAGGGGAACTTTACATCATGTTTATGCAACTTATGACTATTTGAATTATTTTCTCACTTTCATTGAATTATTATATCATTAGGTTAGGAACTCTGCTATCCGGACGCTTTTCCAAATTCTTGGAAGCCATGGGCAGAAACTTTCAAAGAGCATGTGGGAGGATTGTCTCTGGAATTATGTTTTTCCTACATTAGATCGTGTGTCCCATATGGTAAGTTGAAATGGATAAAGAAAGTTCTAGAAGCTCTAATTTTTCCTTTTTAATCTTATTCTTTCTGGTCCTAGGCTGCGACATCATCTAGGGATGAATGGCAAGGGAAAGAGCTTGGAACACGAGGAGGAAAAGCTGTTCATATGCTCATACATCATAGGTATATCAATTCCACTTCCTTCATTGCAAGCAAATTTTAGTTCCTCCCATTATTTCCTAACTCCTTTTTTATGTTGATTAGTGATAAAATTTATGATCTTTTGGATGAATTTACAGTCGTAATACAGCTCAAAAACAATGGGATGAGACACTTGTCCTGGTCCTAGGTGGAATAGCTCGAATACTGCGCTCTTTTTTCCCTTTTCTCAGAGATTTAAAGAATTTTCAGTCTGGTAATTGGGTTGCATATTTTTATTTACTATTCCCTGTTAAAATGTTAGATTTTATAAAATTCTTTATCATAAGTCTGGATGATTTTTTATGGCGCAGGATGGGAGACGTTGCTCATCTTTGTTAAGAATAGTATTTTAAATGGTAGTAAGGAGGTTGCCCTAGCAGCAATAAACTGCTTACAATCAACTGTAATTTCACATTCTCCAAAGGTAGCCATTTGATTCTCGACATTTTGAGTGCCTTTTCTGCTTAGTATGCAGAGATAAACAAATCTATCTAATGCTGTGTGTTTAGGAAATGCCTTTTCTGCTTAGCATGCAGAGATAAACAAATATATCTAATGCCGCGTGTTTAGGAAATGCATCTGCTTGTTTATTAATGTTTCTAACGCATTCAAACCAATTTCGTGTACTAGGGAAATTTGCCAATGCCATATCTCAGATCAGTGCTCGATGTCTATGAACTTGTTATTCAAAAATCACCCAACTGCAGTGATAGTGCATCAAGCAAGGTCAAGCAAGAGATTTTACATGGTTTAGGTAATAAATAAAATTTATTGCCCTTTGTTGAATGAAATTAATTATCTCAGTGAATACACAATATCTGTCTGCATGCTTGTCTTCAATATTCACGCATGTGTAGGTGTTCAAGAATGATATTAGTCAGAGGACTTCAAATTCTCTTTTCCTAAACTGCAATGTTTTTGGAGGTCCCCTTGTGTTGGCCTACAACTTCATTGGAGTAGAAAGATCAGTGGGTCAGTGGGGTTTAATTATTGTATCCTATCCCGTAAAATGTGGATTAGCAATTTTATAAGTATGTCCTTTGTATCACCAAAAGGTGTGCCCATACATGCTCAATTCCTTTCCTCTCTTTTTGCTAATTTATTTTTTTGCTATAAACTCTTGACAGGAGAAGTATATGTACAAGCACAAGCGATGTTTGACACTGACATGTATAAGCAGTTGCTCTCTGTCATTGATACTGCAATTAAAGAGGCCAAATTTGCCAGTGATAACTTTGAAGCTGAATATGTGAGTTATTTTATCTAATAACTGATTTTAAGTCAAGAAGTTTTCTCCTGCTCTCTCTCTCTCTCCCTCTCTCTCTGTCTCTGTAAGTGCATAGACAGATTTTGTGTGTGTGTGTGTGTAGCTGTTTGCTTTGTTTGTTCCTTAAACGGATAGGAGATTATGGGATTATGTGTCTGGTTATTCAAAAAGTCTTCTCCTGGCCTCTCACTGTCTGTGTATATATTTAGATTTGTAAATACTCATGCTGTTTGCTTCGTTTGTTCCTTAAATGGGTAGGAGATTAATGGGATTATGGCAGATGAAAATATGAGAACTGTTGCTGCGTTATCCATATGTTTGGGATTGTATTGCGTTATCGGAGCAAATGTCTCTCTGTTTGAATTTCTTTCATTTTAATTATCAGTTTTAATCTTGAGTTGAAATTACTCTCATGTACTGTAATTCAGCGAAATGGTTATTCTGAAGTAAGTATATTTATTCTCAGTTTATAGTAAACTTCCACATAATGTGGAGATTTTCATGTTTATAGGGCAATGTTCCACCAGTTCAACGTACTGCACTGGAAATCTTGCCGCTGTTACGTCCAGCAAGACACCTTTCAGCGATGTGGTTACTACTTATTGGGAAACTATTGGAGTATCTTCCAAAACCTAGTTTGGGCATAGAAAACAACGATGATGACTTAGAGTCAACTGAGAGCAAGGACCAAAACCATGGTATTAATACTGCATAAAGATACTGCTCTTTACACAAACAAAAGGATCTTATTTCGTATTCTGACTTTTTCACAGCTCATAAGAGTATAAAGGAGGTCCCAAATGGGAAAGCCTCAACACCCCAAAAGAAAGGGCAAGCTTCTCCTAATGGTCTTGAATCAGTCACAAGCTCCAGTTATCTATTTGCAGAGAAGGTTGTTCCTGTGCTGGTGGATCTATTTTTGCAGGCTCCGGCTGCAGAGAAGTACAATATTTATGTGGAAACTATTCAAGGTCTGGGAAGGTGAGAATTTGATATCAGATTGACTGCCCACAAAGCTCAGCTGCTGAATCCTTATTGTGTCGAGTGTCATGGTGGATTCTAATAACACTTTTTAAATTTGAGTTGCTAGGCATTAGTTCCTTTAAAAAGAGAATACTCCTCTGCACATTGATAAAGTGATGGATTTACCTTTTTCTTGTAGTGTGCTCAGTTAATGTAAACCATGGGACTTTGGAAAGTAGTTGAAGTAAACATAATGCTCATTCTCTGGCAGCCACTTTAGAAGTTTACACTGTGTTATACGATAAACAAAATGGTAGATTTCTAAACTCTAGCTTGTTGACAGCCCAGACACTGTTTCCACGATCTCCTTTGATGCTTGGCATTTTTGTCTTCTCTGAATTATATGACTGTCCAGGATCTTTGTTAGGCATTATATAGTTTAAGCGGATAGAGTATGTTGTTTTCTCATAGTACCTAAAAGACTGGAAGGCTATTACTATTTTGGGAAAACTAGAAACTTAAAATGTCAAGATTTTACGTCCTTCCATGCATCCTAGAACATTAGGATGTCATTGTTTTTTGTGTATTCTTTGTTGGGAGACCTAAAACTTATTTTCACTTTCTTGTTCATTGATAGGTGTATGGCAACAAGGAGAGATAACCCTGATGGCTCACTTTGGAGATTGGCTGTTGATGGCTTCAACAACATTCTTGTTGATGATGTGATCAAAGTAACTGTAGACTCTAGTGACCTGACGTTCCCCAGAACAGCAAGAATACGTGTCTGGAAAGAAGTTGCTGATGTGTATGAGATATTTCTAGTGAGCCATTGTGGTCGTGCCCTTCCTTCTAGTGCACTCTCTGTGGCTGTGCTTAAGGCTGATGAATCATTGGAGATGAATGTTTTAGACATTCTGGGAGACAAGATTCTTAAATCTCAGATTGATGCACCTATTGATGTAATACCCTTACACCTGATTTTTTCTGGTTTTTTATTGTTGTGCCTGTACATTATGCTTTTCAGTAGACCCAGAAAAAAATAGGAGTAGAAATTGATATTTTAGAAACATTTTTATAATTAAGCCTTGATAAATGGAACTATAAGTATGAGCATTGATGAAATCTGGACATAAAGTACAATCTTTATTTTGAGTTGCCAAAAAGATATGCTTGAGCATGTAACACGTTTGTTGTGGTATTTGATCTCCTTTATGGGCTTCACCTAGTGTATTAGTAACTGGCTTGCAGTCTCATGGAAATTATACACTATCTTCTATTTTGCCTTGGAAATTTGCAACTTTCTTTTATGCACTATTCTATTTCATGTCTTGCTCCCCCTGTTCATTGATAAGCAACTCTATTGGAACCAAAAATTTTGATTTTGCTTCTTCAAGCTGGTGATAAGACGTGGCTTCTAAGGTCCTATTCAACTTATATTGATGTTCACAGATTTTGCAACGATTAATTACTACTTTGGACCGATGTGCATCACGCACCTGTTCTTTGCCTGTTGAAACTGTTGAGCTCATGCCTTCATATTGTAGCCACTTCTCCTTGAGTTGCTTGCAGAAAATATTTTCTTTGGGCAGGTAATTTCAAACTTCAGAAAAATTGAGCATATAAAGTTCCCATCTGTTTCTTTCATTTGTTGTTGTTGACTGCTGGATGTGTTTTCAGTTACCATCACGAGACCATGGACTGGAATCTTTCTAGATCTGAAGTAAGCAAAGTATCAGTAGTGATATTAATGGCCAGATGTGAGTTCATATTGAATAAGTTTTTGACTGATGAAAATGAGATAGGTGTGTTGCCCTGCCCTGCCTTAACTTTTGGTTTATAAATATCTCACCTTTATTATTCTTTTTGATCTAAGCTATATGTCACGTGAACCATTAATGTCTTCCTTCAGGTGAACGTCCCTTGCCACATGCAAGGGTGGAAGAAGTCATTTTTGTCCTCCAGGAGCTAGCACGTCTTGTAATTCATTCAGATACATCATCAGTCCTTCCTTTAAATCATTCCTTGATGGATGGCCTCTCAGGGGGAAGCGGGGGACGTAAACATTTGCTTGTCCTTTTCCCATCCTTTTGTGAACTTGTTGTATCAAGGTAAAGAGACATATTTCTTGTTGGTAGTCTTTTTAAGTAAATTATGATAATTGCACAAGTCAAGATGCGGTCATTATCACATAATCAAACTGATAGTCACTCCACAATTTGGTCATGGAATTCCTCTTTTTCAACCATCTAGTTATGGTAAATGAAAGTTTACTAGGAAAGACGCACTAAACCTGAATTTTAATTTTAACAGTGAGCCCTCAGCCTGCTGTGGTGCATACATTGTAGTGTATTTTGATATTTCCTAGTATCTAATACATCTCTGACTGCAAAAAGGATATTGCTTTACTAATAGACAGCTTGCTGTGGTTGATTATTTACAACTTTTGTGGATCTGCTATGAAATTTGTAGGATGCGAAAAAGCAAGAAACTACTAGCTTTTTTATTTGTATGCTTTTCCCACTGAAAGGAGATTACGGTATACACTCACAACCATTTCTTATGCAGAGAATCAAGAGTCAGGGAGCTAGTACAAGTGCTGCTTAGACTTATAGCTGCAGAATTGGGTCTGCAGAAGCTGAGTTTTGCAAGTTAATGTGTGGAAGAAAGCGGCTCCTGAGTGCATATTTGAGTTCCATTTTTTTGTGTTCACGTCTATGTGAGGAATTTTTTTGGGTCTCCTCCATCAGTCGATGTTGTATCACTATATATATATATATATTAATTATTGGAATCATATGGTATGTGTTTGTCTAGGTATAAAGGATAGGAGAATAGTTGGAAATGACTCGTGTAGCTGTACAGGAAGAAGAAGAATGCGTACCTCAGAAATTCCTGTAGTTTTTCTTGTAAATTACGGTTTGTTTATATATTGCTTCTTGCTACTTTTCCTGTACAAAGCCAAAAGTAGTTAATTGTCAAGCATCAGGATTTTGAGATTCCTGAAGGTATTATTGATATTATTATTGATATCAATGTGACAGTGGCCTTCACTGGCGAAGTTTCCAGCCTCTGCAATTCGAGTATTTCTACGAATGTAAGAGTGATTCTTTTCCCCGTTAACTTGCTATTTCTATTAAGTGGTTATGCGGCTGAGCCAGATCCCTTTGCTTTTATTCGCCTGGATCCCTTTGCTTTTTTATTCGCCTGGTTTTGCTTTATTTGACGGCTGCATCAATTTGATATCGGACGCAGAGGAGTTGGCATGGATGGAACGCGACTTGTAGATCCTAAGAATGTATTCCTGCAAGAGTGTGCGTCAGTGGTAAGGACTCCTTCCCGGGACTCAAATAACTATGATTTGGTACTTACCATTTGTAGTTGTTATAGCAGTTGTGCTCTATCACGAGAAAGCAACAAAAGTGAGGATGCATTGCTAGTACATGAACGTTCTACTTTCTTTTTTGGGATAATTTCAGATACCTTCCTTGAGGTTTTTGACAATTGCACTTAAATATCCTCTAAAATTAAAAGTTACACTCACCTCCCCTTTGTGATGGATGTGACAACATGTCAGCACGAGAAGCCTTCTAATGACCAACTTGCCCTCAAAATATTGTGGCTAATATTATTGCAAAAACAAAGGAAAAAATTTGCCTACAACAATAACACTTCTTTTATTTGCTTCTTGGCGCGAGCATCTACAGCAAATTGTAATTACCAAGACATTAGTAGCAGCATGAGCATGAGTTTTTGAATGGGGTGTTGCAATGTAATGTTGTATGGCAATGCACTCCAGGATGTAGATCCTTTGTGTATCAGAAACGGTCATGGACTTGGCAGTGTATGGTCTCTTAGGCTAGGCAATCCTCACCATCTTAAAGGATAGTTTGAGATGGTGTTTTTGTGTTCTATGGATTTCCTTGCATATGTATTAGTGTTGTGGCCCACATAGTAGTCTTCAAACTATCTTCTTTTGTTGCTTGGACTGCTTAGTATGGACATGTAATTAACTGGAACATATTTACTTGTCCTTGTGCTGTTTAAGGCTTGTAGTGGACTTATTTTTCCAGTTATATGTTTAATGGGCACATGCAACTGTACAAAATGGACGTGCAATCTTGGGAACTCAAAGCTGAAATTCATAAACTAGCATGCAAAAGGTGGTGTTGCTACAATGTGTCCACCAAGCATTTGCCTTCTGGTTTCATCACTACATAACTACTGAGGCTATGCATGTTGGTGGTACATTATTGCATGACTATGGACTAATCAAATGAATTTTACAGTTTGTATGAATATTTATACAGCTAGTAAACTCAAATTTTCCATTATCAGCTTTTCGATTGATGAAATTTAATTGCTTCCAATTGATATCTGCTAACTTTTCTTGCTTCGAACGGTCAAAAGTGCAGAATTGCATATCTACTCTTTGCTATACTGAGAGGATCACTACTACTTTCATCTCCTTTTCCCCTTTTTAATTAATTTTTATAAACAAAGTGGTAAATATTTTGTTCAGAATATAAAGAGGGTAAAGTTGGCAAAATTTTGTATGTCAATACCTTTTCCCACTTTTTTAACTTTTTTTTCGGATAGGGGTTGCAACATTTATCAAATGTGTCCATCCAGGAGAGATGAGTGTAATTTTTAATTTTAGAGGGTATTTAAGTGTAATTGTCAGAAACCTCGAGGGAGGTATCTGAAATTATCCCTTCCTTTTTTGACCAGCTCCAAATAATTATGTCAGTTTCGTAAAGTTAAAATCTTATAATTAACATGAATAGTTGCATGGGATTGGAGCTTTTAGCCAGCAGATTCAAGATGTACATGTTTAAAGAAATATGGAAATTGCAAGGGGATTCCACACGTCTTTCATTGTTATTACAAAATGTCACATTATTTCAATTCAGATTGGCTGGTTAAACTTACCACATGGAATTTAGATCGAAGGAAATAGGCCTAGAGAAGTCAAACTCAATATCAAACATATTTGACTCCGGCAGTGTCCTTGGATTGGATTATCCATCTTTCAATAGAATCGCTAAAAACCCATACCTCGGATTTTTCTCAACATGTTATAGGAGGAGGATGTATATATGATAAGATGGTTCTGCTAATAAACGAATCATGGTCACGAACAATGCATGGAGTTTCTTAATGCGAGACCAATAAATATGAAATCACGGCCTCAAACAATGCAACAAGGTTCTTGATAGCTACATTTGGATCTTTAGATCAATCTAGATCTGAAATACAAGTCATTAGGATGGAGTCTCTGATTAGCTTGGCTGGCTGTTCCGGTTCATCGTTTGGTTGAGCCTTGCAGCTGCAGCCAAAGAAGCTGCAACACCACCTGGACGAGTGGTCAGGTTTGGATCATTCCTCAACTCTGCACCTATCACCCCCTCAGCATCTCGGCGAGTCACCGGCTTGTCTGCTGGCAATTTCGTGCATGCCTCCTACCCAAAAGTAAATGCCATGACATAAATATTCCATTCTAAAATACGAAAAAAAATGACGGAGAGTGTTCATGGGATTATTAGCTCATTTAAAGTAAATTACTCCCTCCGTCCCATTTTGATAGTCTTGTTTTCCTTTTTCGTCTGTCTCAATTTGTAGTCCACTTTCCAATTGAAGAATGTAGTTATTTTTTAATTTCTCTAAAATATTTTTATTCAATATAGGTTGTTATTAGTACAAACTACCTTATTTAATATAAATTATTATTGAATATAACCCACCACATTTAATGTAAAATGAGGATTGATTCTTTCTCGATAATCAATTCAAATTTTCATAAACCATCTATTCAAATTTTCATGAATAATTAATATAAGGTTGTACTCTATTTAATGTAAGGGTATTTTAGAAAAATAGCAATCTAAATTTATTTTTCCAACAAATTTAACTATTTTTTTCTTAAATTACGCGAAAAAAGAACTAGTACTATCAAAATCGGGGACAGAGGGAGTATGTTTTTAGACTTTGCAAAACTACACCACATAACACACCTAAATATGAGATTGAAGTTTCCTGATGCATTCACCGCCATTATGAATATCAAACATCGATCAAAGTATAAGCATGCAGATGACAAAAAGATGCAAGTAATATTGTACCGATAAAACATCTGCCAGCTTTGTTTTGTCCTCATCCCTTGTAACTCGAGCATTACGGGTTGCTGCAGATTGAGCTGCAGCAGCAACGCCACCAGGGACAATGTTGGTACGGCCTGTTGCTCTAACTTCCGCTGCTTGTATTGCAGCTGCATCACTATAATCCACAGGCTTATTTCCTGCTGTGAGAACTGCGGCCTCAAGTGCTTCACCAATGGTGATGCTGCTCCTCAGTTCGTGTGGAAGAGCTATTTGGCCATCTTGCTGGCCAACCTAGCACAATATATGTTCCCAACTCAAACAAGTAAGTATTGGATTCCTTTTTCATCTTCTCTTTACTTTATAATGAATGAAAGAACGTCACGTGGACTTAGGCCTTAATAGTTGCAATTGCAATTTAGTAGAGGCCAATTAGCGGTCCAAAACGAGTTGTAATCGATGTGGCTCAATTTGGATTGTCCTAATTTGTTTTTGGAAACAAAAAAAAAAAAAAAAAAACTTTGATATTTGAACCTAATCTAATTGGAACACATTATGGCAATCTAATTTGGACCACTAATTGTTACCTACGATTACACCTACAACTGGATTAACCGAATTAATGTGTAAAAACAATTAAATCAACAGGTGGATCAAGGTTAATTTCTTAGAATAGTATCTATTGATTTAAACATTTCAATGGTTTGAGGATGAAAATCTAAGAACTTCTCTAGCTACCACCTCTTGGTAACTTGGGGTGCACGGTATAATTTGGAAAGCATTTTTCATATATTTCTGTTCTTGAGGTCATTTGAGCACATCCTATAACTTATGCCTTGTTAAGAACTTGAAATCCTATGATCTATGTGAATAGTTGGGTGGGTGCATACGATCTATATGATCTATGATCTATGTGAATAGGTGGAGGAAAGATTCAGAAAGGTACTCCCTCCGTTCCTATTTAAATGACCCTAACCCAATTTTTCCTTTTATCTGTTCTTTTATTATATCAAGAAAGCATTTATGAAGTTAATTTTTTTTTGGTACAAATTTATTTTTATTTATACTCCCAACTTTCTTTGAGTTGGGATTATGAGAAATTAAATGCAGTGTTTGTAGCGTTAAACATTAGAAAATGGGAGAGAGTAGATTACAGGCATTAATTATGGAGATATATGGGTGAGTAGAAAGATAAATTAAAGGGTAGTTTTGGATAAACATTTACTCCTCCAAATCAACAGCTAGTATGTACCAATGTATATAACTTTGTTGCTATATGTTTTCATGCATAGAATGTATATCTCACTAATTAGAATAAGTATCGTAATTACCCCAAAAAAAAACAAAGAAAAATCATGCGTGCTCACAATAGCAATACAATATTTCAAAAAAAAAAAAGAGTAAAGTTAAAATAATGAGCTACGCAAAATAAAGAGAACCTGGGCCAGATGGGAGGGAGGTTGGATTGGGTGGTAGGGGGAGAGAGTGTAAGTGAGAGATCTCGGATTCGAGTCCTCCTTCTTACACTAAAAAAAAATAATAAAAAAAAAAAAAAAGAGAACCTGTGCCAGATGAGCTAGGACAGCTTCCTTTGATGCAACATCACCACCACATTTCACTTGTTCTTCTTCAGATTGAGGCCTAATTAGCTGTTCTCGACTCATTTTCCACTGCTGGAGATATGAATTTTGAGCTAAAACACGAAATTTAAATCAGTAAATATTAGTAACATTCATGAAATTCCAGTGAAGATAATAGTGGCAGTAGTAGTTTGCAATGAAATTGACACAAATATAGTGATGAAGAGTGGTCGAGAATATGATTGATTTTAGTGCAACAAGTGTCCAAACACAGCCAGATTCTTGCGCTGAATTAAACACGTGGTGGGCTAAATCACACTGCTTTTCTTGGGGGAGCAAAATTGGAGGTGAGATAGAAGTGGCTGTTGAACCAGTAAATGTGACTTGGTCTTCAGGTTGTGCAAAAAAATTTTTTTTTTTTCTAGCATACTTCTATCTATCTATTTTCTAGTTATCAAAGCTGTTAGCACAAAGCAGAAGAAAGAAAGCGAGAATTTTTTTTTTTTTTTTTGGTAAAAGCATGCCAAAACAGTTATTCCTCTAGAGCCTTACACAACTATCATTAGTTACCCTCTTTTTATGCACTTCATTTTACCGCAACGGATCTTCTGTCTGTACCATTCTTTGTCTCACTTTTTATTATATTGCTATTTATCCTACATAAATATCATGTTTTAGTTCTTTTTTGTTTCCTTAAGATCCAATAACTATTAATTGAGTAAAAAATAAGTACAGCAGCTTCAAAAAAGTAAGATAAAATTAAAAAATACAGCAGAAAATTCATTAAAAAATCTCATTTTTTATGCATTTTGATTTTTTGAGTATGTTAAATTTTGTGTATAACTTAATTAATAGTTATTGGATCTTAAGGAAATAAAAAAGAACTAAAACATGATATTTATATAGGAGAAATAGTAATATAATAAAAAGTGGGACAGAGAATGGCACAGGGTATGGGACAGATTATCGGTTGCGTTCATCTTACCATATCACATTTTTGTGCTTCTAAAAGCGTTTTGATAGAGTAATTCATAGGGTTTTGAGTTACTCATAGTTAGACATAATTATCTTTGAGTTTTAAGTTGGCCTTAAAAAAGGGGTAAATATTACCTTTAACAATCTTAGACAAGTTAAATAACTCTAATATGTGTTACTTTACAAAGTCAAAATGTTTTTACTCAAAGTTGAGAATAAAAGAATTGACCGCAAAAACAAGGATCAGAACAGCTAGGGACAGGCCATAAGTATGAACTCTAAAATTCAGAAAATGGCAAAAGATCACAGATTTCAGTGCTCATTTCATTATGGAAAATGAACTGAACTAGCGAAAGTATCAGAAATCATTGCATAAAGTTCTTTCCCCTCCTTTGGTACGTGGGAATGGTATGGAAATAAAAGACCTTTTCAACTTGTCCATTGCATTTCAGCGTTTAGTATGGTTTAATTAAGTGGGAAATCCTTTTGTTCCTGGATTGCTCATTCCAACATTTTTTCTTTTTTCCGAAATTCCATTTCTTAAACCAACCTAGGGAATGCCCTTTCTACCTTTATCCTACAATGCCTAAATAGTAGGATGTCAAATTTATCCTTATACATTTTTACACTACATCATGATATCTTAGACTATTTGTAAGCTCAATTAACATTTAAATGTAATTTTTCATAATAATTAATTTTCCTTGTATTTAAAATAATTTTTTCTTTTATACTAGAAAAAAACTTTTTAAGATACTTTATTCTTTGACTTTTGAACAATTGTGCAAGAATTTTTTTGAATCTTAACAAAATTGAAAATAGATTAAATATGCATTATAATTGTTTGACTTCATGTAATTGATACTTTATGTTGCTAATCATATTGCTAGTAATTGCAAAATTTTAACTCAAAAATCTATAAATTAGAATGAATCGGGTATTATAATTGAAGAATTTTGATACCAATTCTCATTTATTTTTGAAGTAAAAAATCAAAATTTCACGTAAATAGACAAATACTATAGAACAAATAAACAAAAAAGTAATAAGACATATTACATCCTATAAACTAATCCAAGGCAACTAAGTTAAATTTATACTTAGTATATTCCACACTGACATCTAATTAATATTAATTATACAAAATATTGGAAACAGAGTAAATATTCCATTCTGACTTGTCTACCAAATCCCAAAATAATTAAAAAAAAATTGCCATTCTGGGTGAAAATATACCAAACAAGGGGTTAACTGTATTTCCAAAACATGATGGCATAGATGTATAGATTTTCCCCAACTTTAAGGGCAACTGACTGTTGGAAGATATGGGGAACAACAATTTAAAGGAAAACTGACTTGAGCAAAGATGAAAGTGAATTAAACTAGCCATCCTCGGTTAATTACTCTGTAATGGGCCTTATTCTTAGGAATGGCAATACGGCGGGGATGGGATAGGAGGCCCTTCCCTTGCCCCTCGCCGCCACGTTGCCCAAATATTCGCCCCACCTCGCGTCTGCAATGCGGGAAATGTATTGGTGTAACTGATCAATAATTTATGTTAGTAAAAATATATAATTATTGGTATAACTAATGATATTATATATATATATATATATATATATATGGAGGGGGTATACTCTCTCGTCCCCTATCCCGTTTTTTAACAAGGGAGAAAATAACCTATCGCCCCACCTATCCCCCCGCCTCATCAACCCTTGCCCGTGAATTATCATCCATACTTACTCCTTAGATTCTCTAATCAATCTTCCATGAGGTGGTCGCCCCGAATTGCCATCTCTACTTACTCTTTAGACCCTTCAACGCACCCAAAAAAAAAAAAGAATTAAACTACTCCTATATTTGTGCATAAAGAATTAGTGCGTTTAATTTCATTACTTGTTAGGAGGAACCAGGAAATTTCCTATGAAAGGGTGAACTTTAATGCAACCAAAACTTAAGTATATAACCTGAAGCATTTTTTTAATTTCTTGCGGGGGAAATATTTAAATTTACAAAGAAGCTTTTTCAAACTTTTGGTTTTTCAATAAAGAAAATTTTTAATTTTCCAAATCTTGAGGAGCTTTTGTTCCATCCATGCTATTAGGGATATTAGCTTATAGTTTTTGGTTATTATCACTTTACCCCCTTAACGTTTGCTGTTACTACCAATTTTCCCCTTAACGTTATCTTTTAGTCACTTTACCCCCAAGACTAATGGTCAAACTTAACAGAGTTTGTTAATTAAAGTGAAAAGATATTTTTAATCTTTAAAATTATTATCACTTTACCCCCATAAAATATAGTCTCATTATCAATTTACCCCCTACAGTTATTTTTTAGACAATTTATCCTACCATTAAACCAACTTACCAAGTTAAAAAACTTTATAAGAAAATACCCTCCTCTTTGCATAATAAAAATAATAAAAAATTTAAAGTGACTCTTCTCCTTTTTAGTATCAAGAAAAAAAGTCAAAGTATTAATTTCTTTCTTCTTGCAATTTATTAATATTGAAAAAAAATAGAAAGATGGAGAGGGAGAGGGAGGGGGAGAGGGGAGAGAGAGAGAGCTCAATTCTTTTTTTAAAAATTACAAATAAAAAAGAATTAAATACTTTTATTATTTTAAAATTATTTCACTTTTTTGTTTACCACCAAATTCGAGAAATTTCTAAGTTTGTGATGAATTTTAAAAAAATTCTACAAAAGGGGTGATTGTGGCGAGGAATTCTGTCGGAGGGGTCTTCGCATTCGTGAAATGCGAGCTCAGGAGAGTTCGCATTTCACGAATGCGAGCTCTCAACAGAGCTCGCATTCCTGAAATGCGAGCTCAACAGAGCTCGCATTACAGAGATGCAAATTTTTTTTCTTTTTTTTTTATCTACATTTTTGTTGCATTTTATATACTATATAACTAGATATGGTTTTGGGTTTTTCTTTTATATTGCACACCGACAAACAAGAAGAAGGATTAAGGAAGCATCTTTGATTCTGAAATTGAAAGGACAATGAAGCAAGTTTGGTCGTATCCCATTCCCATGGGGTGCCGTCAATGTTCATTTGCATCCGCATATACAGTAATAGTATCTATATGTCCCACAAGTGGCATGCATGCAGTAGTGTTTGATATTCATCTCTCCTTAATAAAACGAACACTTGTCACTCATGCACTCTCCTGCGCGACTTATAATATCTTCCCGACTCCATTTTGTATCCCTGTTAGTGTTGAGTTAGGTTCCATTTCCTGGCATTCCATTTGGCCTGCAGTCCGGGGGACATCTTCACTAACAACAGCAAGTAGGAATTGAATATACTTTTAATGCTTCTGGATTCCTAGCGGTTGAACTCTAATCGTCCATGGACAGTGGGAGCTGGGTAGTGGGAGCTCACTGAGCTCGCATTCTGAAAATGCGAGCTCAGTGAGCTCGCATTTTCAGAATGCGAGCTCACTGAGCTCGCATTCTCAAAATGCGAAAACCCCCATTTACAGAAACCCCCCAGGAAACGCCCTCGTTGTAGAATTCTTTTTTTTTTCCATCACAAACTAAGAATTCACCCCACCAAATTCCAATCCTAATCTCGAAAACTTAAAGTAATACGATAATATTAGACTTTTCTTTATTTTCTTTTTTTGCAAAATCTAATTTTTTGTCTCCTTCTTTCCTATCTCTTTTTCTTTTCCTAGTATTAATAAATGTGAAAAAAAGAAATTTGAGAAAACCCTTTTATTTTTATGTTTTTCGATCTCTTAAAGTAAAAAAAAAAAGAATAACCATTCCAACTTTTTTATTTTTAATTATATATAAAAAAGGGTAAATATATTTAAAATTTTTTGACCATACTAGTTAGATTAACGATAAGGTAAAATGCCTAGAAAATAATGTTAGGAACTAAAGTGATTGTATCACTATAATCTAAATGAATAAAGTGATAATAACAATGTAGTAATGCTATAAAATAAAAGGGTATTTTTGTTCAAAGTTTTTTAACATGTTGAGTTGAATTACTTATAGAGGTAAAGTGACTAAAAGATAACGTTAGGGGATAAACTGATAGTATTGATATAGTTTAATGGAGTAAAGTGATAATAATCCTATAGTTTTTGCAACTTTGTTAAATATAGGGAAATTTTGTGTAAGCAAAGATAATCTTTTAAATAAATCAAATGCAACATACATAATCTTTTAAATAAATCAAATGCAACATACATAATCTTTTAATAAAATGACACACATTATAGACATCAGTGATTAAGATACAATATATACTTTTGCAACTAATAAAAATAATATTTTTTTAGAAATTGACAATTAAACACTAATATCTAAAAGTCGGAACTCAAAATTTTTCACTATTAGAAGAAAATATCGAGATTAACAATTTTTACGACTGCCACTTGTTTGCCTATAAATTTAACAATGTTAAGTACAACTATCTTTAAATTTGCTACTTCATATATGCAACGTAAGTTTCAAAATCTTCAATTTTGGACTAAGGGATTAAAGTGCCAAAAAAAGGAGAAAAAGTGGTAGAATAATAATAGTTAGCATTGAGCTTTTGTTTATTTAAAGGATTTTTTAACGGACACCTAATGGGCACTTGTTAATATGGATAAGAAACAACTTGCTTAATTAATGTAGTAATTATTTCATATTTTAGAAAGCTATTTTTAAGGGATTCACATGCTAAATGACATACCTAACCTTTCTCTAAAATAAACATCACAAAATCTTCCGTTGGCACTTAGGAACATGATTTGGAGTTATGAAAATTTTAACTCATATTTAAAATCTTCAATGATTTGAGAAAATAGATTAAAGACAAATAAATGCAAAATTCAAGAAAGAAATTATCTTTCAGTTGAAAATGTTTTTGTATTTCAACATCGTTTCACATTAAAAGCATTAATTTGGTTTAGATTAGTGTTGTCAAAAGTCACGAGAAATATCTTAAATTCATTTATCAAATAAAAGAGAAAGGAAACCTATAAACCAACCACATATAATTTGTTTAATTAAGAGAATTAGAGTATCACATATGATATGCTTGTTTTTGTCGATTTTTTTGAATTTATTTTTTTGTATCTTTCACAAGTCTTACAAAATTTATTATTCTATGTCTTCTTCCAAAATAAATTATATTTTCCTTTCAACTTGTCATTGTATGGGGATAAAAATTCCAAGTTCATAATGGTCTCTTACTTTATTTTTAAGCCATAGTAGTATTATTTTGGTTTGGTCTAGAATTTAAGCTAGAATCTACTATCTCTTTGTAGTTAAAAAGAAATAAAATTATAAAATAAGACATTTTAGGAACCTTGATAGTATTATGCATCGTTTAGACAAAAAAAAAAAAAGAGAAAGAAATAGCAACAAAGTTGGCCACACTTTTGTTCTTAGTTTTATGAAAATGAATTATTAGATTTCTAAACTTATGTTAAAAAAAATGACAACTAAACAAAAAAGAAAAAAATGATAAAGTTGAAGTGCAAATAGTCAAACTTTCATCCAGTGTTTGTTCGTTTATTTGAAATGGTCTTTTTTGTCATTTGCAAAATTCTTTACTTTACTAAAAGTTTTCCAAAACTAAAGATATCACCTCTTAAATGCTAAAATTTATCAATTATGGTAACTTTATCCATATTAATGAGTGCCCATTAGACACCCGTACCATTTATTTAATCTTTAACATTGTAAAATTCCTTCATCCCAAGTAGTTTGACAACTTATTGCAGATTTGAAAAACTATTCAAATTTGAAAATTGAATCTCCTACAATATATGCAAATTTATTTCTTGCCATATAAAATGATGCGGCATGAATTAATTTCCTACCATACAATGAGGCCGAATTAATTTCTTGCCATACAACATGAGGCATGATAGGGAGGATGCATAAAATAGGCACAATAAAATGCCTATAAATAGGCCTTCTACCTCAAACAATAGAAACATAGTTTAAGCTTGTCAAATATTCACATAGTCAATTCATCGTATCAGGCAATGGCCAAGAAATTAACTAATGGTTGCCAGAAGGTTCCTATAGTAAAAATTGAAATGAAAACCAACCTACAAGCAACCTTTTCAAAACGTCGCAATGGTCTTTTCAAATAAGCTAGTGAATTTTGTAATCTTACTGGTGCACAACTTATTTTGGTTGTATTTTCTCCTGGACAAAAGGCTCACTCTTTTGGCATCCATGTTTTGAATTCATCATTGACAAGTATCTTGGCAAAAACCCCTTACTAAGCATTAATAGTAGCATCAGTCGCCCTACCATGAAGGCTAATCACTATATTGAAAATGTTGTTGAGCTAAGTCAAAAGCTCACGAATTTTGAAAAACTCTTTGAAGCTGAAAAAATACGTGAAAAAAATCCTTGCTCGAATGAGAAAGGAAGGCCAGCACAAGTACTGTTGGTAGGCTCCAATTGGAGAGCTGAATCTGTGGCAACTTCAAAAGTTGGAGAAGGCACTCTTAGGTGGCAAAAAGATAATTGAGAATGATTTGCATAACCGCAAAAGTCAAGCAGCAAATTTATCTTGATACCTATTTGAGGAAGGAGCTTTTGGAAGAAATGCTAGTCATTCCATTGCTATGGGTGTCACATATGGTATTAGGGTATTTGGCATTAGTGCGTCATCTTCTTTTGGTGCTATGATTGTTGATTCTCCTATAAGAATTGATCTAAATATCAAGGCACCCGAAATTGATGGTCCCAACACGCACCATGGAAACTAATTTAGCTGTTTCATCAAATATGTTTGGACATAGAAGATGTTGGTGTCAACTGTCAAGTTATTCTCAATTTTACTATTTTCTTTTATTTTGTTGTCATAGCTCTAAGTTTACGTCATCTAAAATCGTTGTGAGAAAGGTGCCCTAATTGTGTTTGAAGGCAAAAGTTTGATTTAGAGTTTTTTCTTTTTAGTTCCTAGCTTGCATGTCCCAGTGAGTTATTTATGAAGTTGTATCTTGCTCATGAAATATTAACCATCAAGAAAGTCCATTATTTTGTTTGTTGAAGTTATCTTTCCTTTATTCTTTTGAATACATGGGTATTTGATGGTACCCTGAATTTATAAATTTTTCCATCCATAGATCGAGGAAAAATAGAAAGCAAACATATTAGTTTTGGATCTCCTTTTCCTTTGTCTACTCTTTCTCCATAGTTCTTCTCTTTGAAATACAAAAGACTAATATAAATAGGCACTTCAACTGATTTTTAGATTCATTACATATTTGATATCCAAAAATACTTGAAAAGTTTATGACTAATGTTGTCTTCCCATTCTGAATATATGATGTCAAAAAAGATCATATTAAATATATTGGGAAAAATCATCGTTTTCGTCCTTAAACTTTTTCACTAAAATCAATTTTGTCCTTAATTGTTTTTTTACCAATATAGTCCTTCAAGTTTTATTTACTATCCAATCAAATCCTTTCATGGCGGCACTACTCTTTTTGATTTTTTCAATGAAAAAATCATGGGCAATATAGGAGCGACAAGTGAACTCCTCTATAAAAATGAGGGAAAATAAATATATTAAACTAAGTTGGGGAGGAAAACTAAACTTTCAATTAAATTGGAGTAAAAAATAGAAATTAGTAAACTTTTCCCAAACCCAGACATTTTGGTTACAGTTCAAAAACCAACTATTCCAATTCTTCTGAAAGGTGGAATCTAAAGCGGCCTTTTAGGGACGATTATGGTTACAGTTTTGAACCTCCGGTTTAGTTATATTTAAACACTTGTTATAAAATTGATTCTAAAAAAATATAACAATGAATGTTAAAAAATTATTGTATTATCATGTGTAAGGAAAACGAAAAAATGATGCAAATTTTATGAAAAAAAATGTCATTGTTGATTAGATTAGATTGGTCTTGAATTTAGATTAGTTATAGGATATAGACTTACTAATGGAATGAGACCATGGGTTGTTGGATTAAGATTGGAGCTACTAGTATTAGATATTGACTATTGACATTAAATTCTAAACTAGCAAATAGGTTTAGATAGCAAATATATTCTTAGATTATTAAACAGATTGTAAACTACCAATTCCGATTCTGGCTCAAAATTTTGGTGAACCTGAACTAAACCTTTAGTCGCATTATGGTTCTGGTTTCAATTTCCAAAATTTAGCTTCGGTTTCGATTCAACAAGCCACAAGGCCGAATTTGATCCAGTTTGGATTCAAATCTGAACTGTGGTCACCCCTATTTCTTCATATTATTCTCCCCTCTCAGCTAGTAGACTCGCAGGAATTTTCTCACCCTTTCACATCCAAGCATGCAGAAACTACATACACGTGTTAGTCTCTGTCGCCAGCAAAATTCACAATAGACAACGGTTCCTCTTATTATGTAAACATATAACATACACATAATTACAAATTCATTTTCATTATCAATTTTACATTTTGTCATTTTCACAAGCAGTTGGAGGGCATTAATTGACCTAGTTTTTCTTTTGAGAATTGTTGTATAATCCAATCTAGGCTAAATGTTTTAATCCAATTAAAAGTTTAGTCTTTTACCCACAATAGCATATTTAAAAGAGGACTTAAAAGAGGACTTGATTCCAAAACTATTTTCTTGTCTTTGAGTTTAAAACAAGATGTGAGGCAAGAAAGGTACAGGAATCATTTCCAAGTGCTATATTGAGCTTGGTTTTAATAGTGTAGTTATAGCAATGGTCAGCTCAGGTCAGTGTTGATGTGCTCTCCATCCTATTATTTGCATTTTTTTCGATTAAAGGATTTTTTAAAGAATCTCAGTAAATTTAAAAGGCCAGTGATTGATTTGAGGTTGTGTAATAGAGAATAAAGATGACAAATTTCTTTTAGAATTGCAATCTAAGTCCTTTTAAGGCTTTCTAATCTTTTTCTACACTTAATTTCTCTCAACATTTTCACTTTTTTTTCAACCAAATTCCAATCTTACTCAATCTAAAAACAGAAAGGCCTTCCTTCCATCTTTTCTTGGTAGCCTCTACTTGAGTAGGGCCACTATAGGTGTCAATACTTCTTCTACTATAGCTTCTTCTTATTAGAGTAGTAGCTATGTGCTTTGATGGAGCATGCTTGTAAAGGAAGGATTGATTTGCATGATTTGGCAATTTTTTATTTGCAAATTTTTTATTTTCATCCTACTTTAATGAAAATTAGTTTTATTTTGGGTAAAATACAAAAAACCTCCTTATGGTTTGGGGTTTGGTTACGATAACTTTTCATCATTTGAAAACTCCCACACAAGCCCCCTGTACATTGGAGTTTTTTGAATTTTTATCTGAAAACCTATGCTAGTCAATTTTCACTCAAAATACCAAAAGTACTCTCAATCACCATACATCGTTAAGCTTAATTACTGCTATGGACTACTACTTTTCTTCTTTAACGAGAATTCATCAGACCAAAACTGCTATGTTCAACTTGCTTTTCTTCTCTCTTTCATACACGGCACACAACATCTATACTAAAATTCAAACAAAATAAGACAAAAATAATAAAAGCAAAATGGAAAACCCAACCCCAAAAATTTGTCAAATCTCTCTCTCACACCACCGGTGAACTCCTGGGATTTGGCCAGTGTTGTTAGAAAATTGGCTTAATTTCTTTTAGGTAAGTTTCTTGTTTTGTGTGAAAATAACTAGTTTCCTAATTGATTTTAGTTATTTAAAATAGTAGTCAAGGAATTTTCTATTTTGTTTAGGATTAGAAGTTATTTCATATTCTATACAAGTTTAGGAATTGTTTTGGTTTCCTGTTGTTATTTGGACTTTTGACCAGATAATATTCTCTATAAATAGATGGGTTGGCATACTACAAAAGGACACATAAGGAGTATAAAAGGACAACATGTAGCCTTATATATAAGGGTAAGAGAGGGTTCTTGGGAGATGAGAGATGGTATACAAGAGTTGGACTTGGGTTCAAGTTATATTCTTGTATAGGATTTTCCTCTCATAGTAAAGAACGGATTTCTCTCCATGGACGTAGGTTCAATGGTGGAGACGAATCACGTTAAATTTTGTGTGTCATTTATCTTTTATACTTGTGACTTGTTTGTCATTAAATTGTTGTGCATTTAATATTTCAATAGTTGTGTGTTCCGCGCTTGGATCCTAACAAGTGATATCAGAGATTGGTTGCGAAACTGGACTGCTCACAAGCACTTGGATCCCAACAAACTGAATGGTTAGATCAAGAGTTTGGTTGTTCAAGGTTGGATCCTGATTAACTATTGAGATCAAATAGGTTGGTGGTTGTTACCAATTGAATAATTTAACGGGTGGTATCCTTATTTCAAGAGTTTGGTAAGAAGTATTGAAAGTGAAAGATGGAAAGTCGAAAAGCATGGAGATACTTGATGGTGAATCTAGATAGGTAATTCAATGGTCAAGGAAAAGGTGGAGTCTAATGTTGATTTTTGGACATGAATCGTTGGAGACTTTCTCACATCTCCGATGGTTGATACTTCATCCCCGTGACTTTTAGATGTTGGTTATGTTTTTTGAGTGGTGTGGCATGTGTCCCAAAGAAACAAAGAGATATAATGTCCATGTGCCAGAAGATTTTGACAGTTACGAGTTTTTCATCTTAGGTAGAATTTTGGAAATCATAAATTGCGAGACAGTCCTGAGAATGGGAAGAAGTGTGGTGATTTTATCACTTGATTGCTTCAATGATTAGGGTTAGAGCTCACAAAAGGGGATTCCGGATTGCAAGTGGTAGTGAGAATAAATTCTGCAAAGGGAGATGTTAAATTGAGGCATCTTTTGACAAGTCAACTAGAAGTTGGATTCGGGGTAACTACACACACACGTTCATTTGCCGATTAAATCAATTTGGTGTTAGGACTGTATTGATTCGGGTGTGTAGTTTGGTACCATATTATTTGGTAGTTGAAGGCAAATAATTGCTAAAAAAAATTTCATCAAGGTGGAAATTTGTTAGAAAATTGGCTTAATTTCTTTTAGGTAGGTTTCTTGTTTTGTGTGAAAGTAACTAATTTCCTAATTGATTTTAATTACTTGAAATAGTAGTCAATGAATTTTCTATTTTGTTTAGAATTAGAAGTTATTTCATATTTTGTACAAGTCTAGGAATTAGAATTGGTTTCCTATTGTTATTTGGATTTTTTGCCAGATAATATTCTCTATAAATAGATGGATTGGCATACTACAAAGGGACACACAAGGAGTACAAAAGGGCAACATGTACCTTATAAATGGGTGTGAGAAAGGGTTCTTGGAAAATGAGAGATGGTATACAAGAGTTGAACTTGGGTTTAAGTTGTATTCTTGTATAGGATTTTTCTCTCATAATCAAGAACGGATTTCTCTCCGTGGACGTAGGTTCAATGGTGGAACCAAACCATGTTAAATATTGTGTGTCGTTTATCTTTCATGCTTGTAGTTTGTTTGCCATTAAATTGTTGTGTACTTGATATCTTAATAGTTGTGTGTTCCGCGCTTGGATCCTTACAAGTGTTGAACAGGCCGGAGTTCCTTCCTTTTGCTCATACAAATTTGAAGAGTCCAAACTTCTCTTTCACAAGATTTTATAAAGATATTTCATCGAATAGATTTTGGGCCTAACAAAAATTGAATCTTTTGTAAGAAGTTCAAAAGTAATCAGGCCAAAATTTTGCTAAAAACTAAACTAATTCAAATCCAATAACAAAACATTGAAATTTCAAGAGATATTTAGGGGGTAAAAATTTAAATCAAAATAATTAAGAATTGCCATTTTCACAATATTAGTAGATAAATAGGGAAGGGAGGTTTGCTTTCTGATGAAGACTCACGGTGGGGATGGTGGTTCATTCCCATGAAAAGGTAGCGGCAATAGTAGCTCCTCCCCCTTCCCCATCGGCTCTTGTTTCTTTTGCTTATTTTTTCCTTTTGCTTTTTTTTTCTTTTTTCTATTTTTTCTTTCCTTTACTTTTGATGGGGTTTGAGGTCCTCAAAACTAAGGTTTGGCAAGTTATTTCTTTAGAAGAGTTCATAAAGCTTTCATAGTGGAAGATAATGGTGGCCACTGGTCATTCTTGTTTGGTGAAGGATAGAACCTTTTGTGAATGATTCTTTAAGAATTGATAGACGAAGGATGATGAAATTACTGTGGGCTTTCTAAAAAAATAATGAAGGCTATTTCTTCAAGATAATGGTGAAGGTTGAAAATAAAATGATGATGATAAAGCAGGACTGTGGGTTTTCTGATACAATAGTGAAGGCTATTTTTTCAAATAATGGTAACGGTTGAAGATAAAATGATGACGATGAAGCACCTTTCACAATCATACTTTTGGTATTTCTCTTAGTTATTGGTTACAACAGGTTTTCAGGTAAAAATCCAAAAAAATCCAAAGTACAAGATGGTTATGTGAGGGTTTTCTAATAATAAAAGGTATCATGATCAAACCCCAAACCACAAATGAGGGGTTTTTTTTTTTGTATTTTACCCTTTTATTTTCCTTAACTTTTAGAAATGTTAATTAGATTTCGTTGATATGGAATATGACCGGATGAGACAAATATGTGTAAAATTTGGTGATTGCATCGTAGAAATACTACATTAGGTAACTAACAGTAAATTGTGCGAAATGTCACTAAACTATTGTAATGTGCCGCTTTTGATTAATCAAATATTTTCTTAGTCAAAAATGTTACTGAACTAGTAAATCTGTAATGTTTAGGTCATATCATGTATTTATGCCATTAGGAGAAATGGAAAGTCACTTTTTCAAGGGTAATTTCATCTGTATAGCTTTTTCCTTAAAGCACTCTAACATAAATTGTCATTCAATGTGCCCAGACAACTCCAGGTTCAATTAGAAAGCCCAAATCCTAATCCTTTAATCGATTTGTGCTCAAATATGGAGTTTTAGAGGCAATATTAGCATCTATAATTTGCTGGGAATGTGTTGAAGTTTCATGAGAGCAAGATGTAAGGAATCAACTCCAACCTACACTTGTGGCACCAAAACCAATTTGAAATTTTCATGGACTGATAGAAACCGAACAAGAATATATGTTGAATGTGCTCATGGCGAGATAAGTGTGCGAAAATCTAGAAAATTCATCAAATTAACTAGAAGATGAAAATGATTAGGGCCCTATTTGACAAATGAAATTTTTACCAAATTTTTTAACAACTTTAACTACAATAATGTCAAAAAACTCTTCAAAATTTTCAAAATATACACCTTACAATACCAAAAAATACACAAAAAATTTCCTTCTTTCTATTCTTCTTCTTCTTTCCCCCACCTCAATCCACCATCATCTCCGTCGCCAGCCAGCGGTGACTGGCAACTCTACCGATGCCAACTGCTTGCCACCATTTTTTTCTTTTCTCTCTCTCTTCCCTCTCCTTCTCTCTCTTATCCTTCCTTCTTCCTCCTTTCTCCTATTTTCCTCTTCTCTCCCCTCTTCCCTTCTGCCTACTTTGCCTCCCTTTTCCCTTCTCCCCCCACCCTCCTCTCTCCTATGCGCAATGGGGAGGGCAAGGGAGGAGAGAAAGGGAGATGGAAAGAGGAGAAGGGGGTAGAGGAGAAAGGAGATGAGGGAGAGAAGCTGGCGGGGAAGAGGGGAGGAAAGAGAGAGAGGAGAAAGGAGAAAGGAGAAGGAGGGAGAGAGAGAAAAAAAAATGAACTAAACTACTATCACTGGCGAGGTACTGGCGGTAGCGGCCGACACAGGCCAGGGAAGGAGAAGAAGAACAGTAGGGTGGGGGAAAAGAATAGGAAAAGAAAAAAAGAAAAAAAAAAGAAAGGAAAAAGAATAGAGAAAAAAGAAAAAAATTTTGTTAAAAAAGAAAATTTTTACATACCTCAAAAAAAAAAATTTCCAAATTCTACAATTTGTAGTAAAATTTTAGACAAATGTTCAAAAAAAACTCATTTGCCAAATGGGGTCTAGGTTAACATGTAAATTTTTGGACATTTATCAGGAGAAAAGAACTCCTTTTTTCGTAGGGTGATGGTTGTGGTTATTGGAATTGGTGTGCTGATGAAATCTATGAGTGTTCCAAACAAGTCATACCTGGTCTTTTAAGAAAAGCAAATAGGCTGGAAACTAAGAATAAAGTTTGTAGGAGCAAGTTCTCAAGTGGCAAAATAAAGTTGAGAAAATGGAGGTTCATGTAAAAAATCTGAAGAAGAAGTTTGGAAAAAAGAATAGGAAAAAAATGCTCACTATTCTTTTTGTTGCAACTTGGACAACTCTCAGTGTATCAATGTAGGTTTGGGGCCCTAAAAAGGAACACAACTTTGGAAGACTGCAAATTGATGGCTACTAGAATGTGGTTGTATTTTCTAAATCCTATACCAATGCTGCCAAATAGTTTAGTAGATAGTTAGTTTTGTTGAGATGGTGCTGTTGTTGTTTACACCTCATTTTGATTGGTGTTGTTTTCATCTTGGATGTAATATATGAGATAGTAGTTTATGGACAAAAGAGTGAAGCATTAGTTTCAGACTTTCAGCAAATTACATATGTTCAATTCAATAGAAAACTAGCTCACAAATACATCTGCACAAATGCCAAATACAACAAAAGATAAGTAGATTTAGCAAAATGAGATTGAACATGCAAACTTCTAAACTAAAGAGTACAACTTTCATGAAATTGTCACTGTCATTAGCATGAATTTCCTAATGAAAACTGCCAACAAAGTTATACTTGTTTTATATGTCAATAGTCCAAAATTGTCCTTGCCATAGAATACATCCAAACAAAAGACTTGGTAAAGTACTACCAATAAAACAAAAGTCAAAGCCAATCATATATATATATATATATATATATATATATATATATTCATAAGTCCTTTAATCTGATCTTCCACCTCTGTTGCTCCTTGATATTCCAACCCATCTACCAATTTTGAAAGGAGGTTCTTTGTCCAAGTACTCATAGTTGGTATTGATTCTTATTTTGTCTATATTAAACTGCTTTTTCTTTGAATGGAGAGACTAGCTATGGCTTTTTGCAGTTAACTGGTTAGCATTATTGGCAGGCTTAACTCTTCTCACTTATACACGTCAGATAATAGCTACATTAGCTATTTATCATAGTAAACTAAAGACAAAATTGAAAATAAATTGAACACCTATAGGTGTCTTAGTCTTCCTAATCTCCTGCTTTTCTTAGTATTAGAGCTGTA
This sequence comes from Coffea eugenioides, assembly GCF_003713205.1. NCBI lineage: Eukaryota > Viridiplantae > Streptophyta > Magnoliopsida > Gentianales > Rubiaceae > Coffea > Coffea eugenioides. Next base: position 68,430,698 of record NC_040036.1, read on the forward strand.
AACGAGCCGAATCAAACCGAGTATCTCATGTTTGAGCTCTGTTCGTTAAGCAATTCGAACAACGTTCGTGTTCATTTGTTAATTTTCGAACTCCAAACCTGTGTTTGTGTTCGGCTCGTTAAGCAAAGTTCATGTTCGAGTTCGAATTCGTGTTCGACTTGTTTAACATAAACGAGCTCTTCGCGAACATGTTCGAAAAGCTCGAATCCAAATTATTTTAAGCCTTAAATATGACATACAAATCATTAATCATCCTTAAAAACAATTAAAGCACTAAATGAGTAAATTCTATTATTCATTAATTATATAACTAACATTAACATAAAGGCAACAAATAAAAAAAGCAATTTGCCCTCCAATTATAATAGTCCATCCATAAATTTAATCCTAAAATTTGTCAAATAATAATTATATCCATGTTCGCGAACCTTCGTCAAAACTTGTGAACATGCTCGTGTTCGCTCGATTATTAATCGAACAAAAAAATTCGTTCGAACTGGGTTCGTTTAAGATTTCAAATGAACCTTTCATGAACACGAACGAGTCAAAACGAACCGAGCTACCAAACAGCTTGGTTCGTTTAACAACTCTACTTAGTATTGGTGGCATCAATATTATGAATTGGTTGTTTCTAAAATTCTAATGGCCCTGTTGCATGTACATTAGTTTTAGCATGTGAAAAGGTGTCATTACATGAAGCAAATCGCTCTTCAGCTCCATTTTGCTAAGAATTAGTACCAGTTGTATGTGTATGATGATCTCCTTGAGCTTCTTGATGAATAGAAAGTTGAGCTGGTGCCAAACTTGACACATTTATGCTACATTTGGAAGACTTTCTAGCCTATGAAGACTTTATACCATGTTTAGGATCTGGAGCAGGTTGACTGCAAGTCTTACCTATATTTTCTTGTACACTTTTGCAGGTAGCAACATTGTGACTTGCCTAGCCATATTTTCTATGGTGCATGATCACACGCTTTCTTAATTTTTGCATATTGTCTCTTCCAATATGAACACCATTTCTATTTTCAAAACTATCTTTCCTTCTTGATTTTTTTTGGCCTACCAGATTGGACACATGCAAGTGCAAGATTCAATATGGGACTGTCATTTTGGGACCATATAGACTTGCCAGTAATTGAATATAGAATATTCTCATATTTTTGGAAGAATAGATCTATACTATAAGATTGATCTGCATAGTTACTTGCGTCCCTATCAATTTCAAGAATGGCAGAAATTGCATGGCAGTAGGGGAGCCCATACTACAAGAAATTTGGCCTTTTGTGATAACATTCTCAATGACAACAGAGAAATTAGTCACAATTAAGAAGATTCCATGACGATTTTTGATGTCGTCATAGTTGACTGTGGGTACACTTGTCAACAGTGACAACACCAGATAAGTCGTCACAATATGAATGAGGCACAACTAGCCAGTGTGGCGGGAGATCACTATTGTGACGACTGGAAAATAGGTTGTCACTGAAATAGGTCCTATGGTGACAACTTAAAATGTCATCACAACATGGTTGCTTGCTCAGAATTAATGACAACAACTAGTTGTTACTGTTCAAAGTGTTTGTTTCTAACTCACTTTCACTGATTCTACTATATCACCCTAATTTTTTCAATATGACCCATATGTTGTAAATAAATTTTATTAATTCTACTATGACATCCTAACTTTTAAAATTGAACCCCGTATGTGGTAACTAATCTCATTAACTCTACCAGACACCTTATTTTTTGCAATTTAGGTTCGCATTGTGACGACTTGGGAAAATGTTATCACTGAAATAGGCCCTACAGTGACAACTTACAATGTTGTCACAATAGGGTTGGTGGTTCAAAATTAGTGACAACAATTAGTCGTCACTATCTAAAGTGCTTGTTCCTAACCCACTTTCATTAATTCTATTATGCCACCCTAATTTTTTCAATATGACCCATATGTTGTAAATAAATTTTATTAATCATGTTATGACACCCTAACTTTTACATTTTAGCCCCATATGTCATCTTAATTTTTCAATATGGCCCATATGTTGTAAATAAATTTTATTAATTATATTATGACACCCTAACTTTTACATTTTAGCCCCATATGACACCCTAACTTTTTCAATATGGCTCATATGTTGTAAATAAATTTTATTAATTATATTATGATACCCTAATTTTTACATTTTAGCCTAAATAAATTTTATTAATTATGTTATGACACCCTAACTTTTACATTTTAGCCCCATATGCAACCCTAATTTTTTTTAATAAGGTTCATATCTTGTAAATAAATTTTATTAATTATGTTATGACATCCTAACTTTTACATTTTAGCCCTGTAAATGTGTCTGTGTAGGAAGAGTTAATATGAAATACAAATGTATTGTTGATGTCCTTTTCTTCTAATGATCAATTGCAGCTCTTTAAGACAAAGCTCAGTGACATGAAGGTTGTCACTAACATGCAAGTTCATTAAGTAATGACTATTCTTGTCACTGAATACTAGGACTGGTAGTGACGAGCCCAAGTCGTCATTGTAGACTTTAAATTTGTGACAACTTTTGCTACATTTATGACAAAAAAATATGTGAAACAGTGACAAGAAAAGTCGTCACAGAATGATAACAATTAGTGACGACTTTGTCCTCGTCATTGAATAACAAGATTTTGTGGCGACTTTCAAAGGGTTGTCACATGGATCTATTTGTGACATAGAATCAGTGACAACCATATGACAATGGAAAAAGTCGTCACTGTACTCGTATAATGACGACTTTTTGGTTTTTAGTGACGACATTTTGTTGTCACCAAAGGCCAAATTTCTTGTAGCGCCACTAATTTATCACAACTTACATGTACATGTTTTGTCTTCTAGGTACACAACAAATTGTTCCCCTCTTGATTCCCTAACTTGATATCCCCCTTTAGCATTTGACATTAGCTTTTATTTCCTAGAAAGCTTTTCCTTTGGTTCAATCAAAGCAATTATTGTTGGCCTCACAGGACCACTACATTTTCTCATCCAATCAACCCTTTTTGATATTCTCTCCATTATGAATTATCTAATCCACTCAACCATCCCAATCACTAGAAATTCTTTAGCATTCAATATATGAAAATCAAATATCTTTAATAAATTATTAACTAACATGCCAGTCTTCACATAAAGTGGGAAAAAGGCTTTATACCAATAATGAAATGGTGTAGCTCTTTTGACTCATGCATGAGCTTGTTGGTCATATGTCCTCAACTCTTCCAATATTGTCTCATAGAACTCCACTATTGACGTTGGTGCAATGCTCCGAAATCTCTCTTTAAGCACTTCACTAGGGAATTTTTATTGAAAGTTTTTATCATGTGTTGTACACAATATCTATGCCCAACTTCTAGCAATAGCTCAAGCAATACATTGTCAAGACCCTACAAGTGTGGTTCAATATTAATTGCCTGGAAAAATATGATTTGAAAATACATACAATATCAGCAGAGTACAAGAATACTAACCTTTTGTTGGTATAAAACAAAAATGTACTCACTACTGTTTGAGGTATTTCTAGATCATCAATCAATAAAGTCAAAACCAATGCCATTGCTCTCAAACCTCCTATCAACAACTGCCCAGACTAATGGCCATCAACCATTATTTAGATTTGCTTCAATAGCAGTCAACAATTGACCAGGATATGTCCCCTTAGTGCAATAGCCATCTAGAGCAAGAAGGGGCCAACATTCCTCCTTAAATTCCCTTTTTAATGGTCCCAGACAACAATAGAATCTCATAAACTTGGGTTTACTTTGGGAATTAGGTCGTGGGAAATACTTAATGTCTATGGTGGTGTTGAGATGTGTTTTTTGTAGTTCTACTGCATGCCTCCAAATATCAGCATACTGTTCAGCAGGTAACCCTTTGATAGCAGCCCTAGCCATAGCAAGTGTTTTGTAACCTTTATTTCTTATAATCTCACAATTATATTTCTCATTAATACTTTGCAGCAGTTGGCTAACAGGCATATTCATATTTGATCTAACTGACTCTTCATGCTTTTCGACAATGTAATTGGATGTCATATTTTTATTTCTTCAAGCATGGTTGCAGTGTGTGTGGACATCATAAATTCACTTCACAACAAATTCTTGAGGACCCAGAGCAGGAACTTGGGAAGCATAAATATACCCACTTGCATGGATATGCATAGTTAGCTCTCATTCTTGTTTTGTCATTGAATTACATGTATAGAGGTTTTTCGGTCATAATTCAATAATTTTTGAGAGCATCTAAATTGTTTTTTTGTACCAAATTTTTACCCAACATAAAAATGGGGATTAATTCCATCCTTGGCAACATTGAAGCTAGTGTATCTCAATTGATCATCTTCATTTTCTAAATCTGGATTACTATTTAGCTCCACTTCAACCTGATCATCTAAGAGTGGGTTGTGCTCCATTCCATTTTGTGTTGCTGCACCTTCATTTGATGCACCTTGAGTTGTTGCACATCCATTTGATGTATCTTTAACTAAATCAGAAGTGGTCTCTAAAGTATGAGATTTCCTACTATCTATTCTTCTTCTATTACTAGAGCTACATTATCCCTCCTCTTCTGACTTAGTGGAGTTGGGTCATTATCAACTTGGCACTGCGTTTGTGGCTTAGACTCATGTTCATGTATGTAGTCATATCTACACTAGTCATTGTACTCTTTGAAATCCCTTCTATCATCATAGGCTGAATTATTAACAAGTTGGTCACCTCCCTCAATGACTTGATCACCTCTCCTAGTAACTTGATCATCCTTATTAGGTTCATTACCAGTATTAGTACCTGCCTTACTATTCCTATTAGCTTGATCACCATTCACCTCCCCTAATAGCTTGGTCATCTCTGTTGTATTCATTACCAACATAAGTACTTGTCTTGCTATTCATGTTAACTTGGTCACCTCTCCTACAAGCTTCTTAGTGTGAAAACACCTGTTCCCCAGCAAGGTCATGCTTCCACTGTAAAGCAAAAACTAATTTAATTACCAGCTTTAGCTCCTTGTTTACTGCTAGGAGGTACTGTTGTCTATTGTATAAGTACTTCACCATAATCCAAGATCTCATTTATTACAAATGAATTCTGTCTTTGAGGATTCCTCCAATTGCTTTTTCTTCTGTAACTCATATATTTCCTCTAAGTGTGATATGATGATAGTAGACTTCCATCAACTTATACTCAAAACCCAACCACAGAATTGTCCAATGCCTTCATTGATTTGAAGTTCCATCAATCCATGGTTCAAATTACCTCTAGGGTCAATGTAATAATATAACGTCGTATCATTGTGCACACATTCTTCAACCATTTCATTTGTTAACAAATCGACATAAAGTTAACATGACAAAGATTAAAGTAATCTATCTCTCCACCCACATAACTCTTGTATTTGCCTTACTAAATTTTACTCCCATAGTGAAGTTTAATGGAAAATACATGTTTATCAGGAACTGCAATGACAAAAAAGACAAAAAAAAATCTTGTTAATCACCATTTTTATTGTCATACAAGCTATTCTTCCGATAGTAATACATAAATACCAATTGTTTATTAATCCCAATCAGACAAATGCGACAAAAGTTTATAATTTTCTAAGTAAATTATTGGAGAGACGGTTCTTGTAGATCCCTTTGCAACCCATTACTACGACAAAGGGGAATATTCTTGTTCTTATGTCCGTTTCTAAATAGCTAGATCACATTAGCAAACCCTAAACCCAATAAACACAATGGCTAAATACTTCATTATACTCATAACACATACAACACGTTTAATCAAACATTAACCAAATCTACAAGGGTGGGTTCGTATGATTTCTTACGATACAGTGCGTATGGATTGATGAACTGATCCCTTTGCCTTTTTACCCATTTTGATGTCATTGATCACTTGTGCTTCACTGCTAATCTTCATCTTTAGTTGGTGCTTTGGATCTCCTCACTGATTAGTTTGATTTTGGTGGATGAATGGAGCAAGTTTTCTCATCGATCGTTTGATTTCTCGAAAGTTTTGCCAATATTCTAAACCCTACTCACCCCACTCTTGTCCCTTATATGCCACAAAAAGCTGTACAAATGAAATTGTCCCTGGAAAAAATGAGTTTCCGTCTCTCTTAATAGTATAAATACACAGAATGAGCTAAATATTACAGATTTACAGTTTGGTGACATTTTTTGCTAATAAAATAGTTTAGTGACCAAAAGATGCACATTACAATAGTTTAGTTGCATTTTGTACAATTTGCTCACTAAGGACTGAATAGGCTAAAAAACATAAGGAATGAGATTGGTTTAAGTGTAAATGTTCAAGGACCAAAATGGTGAATTTTTCCTATATATCACACGAGGATTGCACTCTAAAAAGTAGAAGTGCAAATAACCAATTTGTGTTGACAATTGAAAAATTAAAATAATAAAAATTAATGACAGCACTAACAAAAAAAGTATGGATGCAACTCAAGAGGAATGATCGTCCAACGACAAACAGGCAAAGATTTAGAATGATGCGTGATGTCTAGTAATCCAATGGAATTTTTAAAAAAAGGACAAATTTCACTTTACCCCCCTGTGGTTTAGCATTTTTTCACATAACCCCCCTATGGTTTCAAAAGCTATACATAACCCCCTTATGGTTTGGATTAAAGTGTCAAAGTAACGGAAATAGTCACTCGTAACGGCGTCATCTAAAATGTCAAAAATACCCTTATGTAAGGTTGAAATTTATGTATTAACCAAGGGGGCTTATGTGTATATTTTGAAAATCATAAGGGGGTTATATGGTAAAGTATTAAAACATAAGGGGGTTATATGGTAAAATATAAAAATTATAGGGGGTTAATGTGTCATGTATTTATAAGGGTAATTTCGACATTTTTAGAAGTTCCGTTACGAGTGACTATTTCCGTTACTTTGACACTTTAATCCAAACCATGAGGGGGTTATGTATAGCTTTTGAAACCATAAGGGGTTATGTGAAAAAAAAGGGTAAACCACAGGGGGGTAAAATGTAATTTACCCTAAAAAAAATGACTTCAAAAGTTACTTTTGACGTAAATTTAGGATGATAGGATTACATACGGGTAAGTCCATAGTAGAAGTTGACAATCCATATTTGGATCCCATAAATATTTTTAGATTTTGACTTACATTCATTTTTTAAGGGTCGACATATTCAATACATGCCTAGATTTGTAGGCTATTATTGAATTTGGATTCGAAATCAACCTCATGCTTTGATATTAATTTTATTAGCGTAGAGATTTTTTACAATATCTTCATATTTTTATAGAAACCCTTTTTTTTTATAATTACAAATAGGTTTAATCAATATCTATCTTTATGCATGTGATCACAATTATGATATATGTATGCGAGCCTTTATTCATCATTCATATGCCCATAAAATAAATAAATAAATGTGTCTGCACGGTAACCATATCAGAATGATGACATCCTTATATTGTCTAATCATTTAATATATATGTTTACATGGATTTGAATTGGATTCAAACGATTGGAATTTCCCTTAAAACTTATCTAAATGGTCTAAAGCAGGCTGAGTCCTAGTCTAGATCCAATACATCAACAGCTCTATAGGACAATGCAAAGATATTTAGTTGTTCAAAATTATTAATAGTTAATTGTCTAACGCTTAGTTTTCAAACAACTCATTTTTCTATTGGGTTAGTTTTCTAACTACTAGTTTTCTAAGAGCTAATTTTTAGATTTTTATAGCAATCTTTTCATACGATATAATGGTTTCGAGTTTAAAAGGGATAAAAATTGTATTTTTTAGATTAATTTGTTTATGACACGTGGGAGTGCATTTATATTTGAGATTGATTAAACTAATATGAGGTTTCTCAAGAGGATAATAAAATCTTGACTCCATTAGAATAAAGGCTCTCAAGGAGCAAGATTGAGACTCAGATAATACAAGGATTTTAATGTTACCCACGGAATAGAATAACCTAATAGAACTTGTGAAAATAGTGAGTATGAGGAGTTTGGGTAGCCATATAGGAGTTATGGTAGATTGTGAACCATCTATACTATATATAAAGAGAATGAAAAATGTTAGCATAAACTTTTTTGAGTAAATTTTATATACACTGTCATTGTATACACTATCACGGTTGGAATGGATGACGCATGAGTAAATTTTAAACTTTAAATTCAAATTTTATACATATGTCATATATCTAATGGTGATAATATATAAACTGACAGTATATATAAGATTAATCCAACTTTTTTATGTCATTTTATGTTCTTTCTAAACTATCCTTGATAGCTACCCATTTCCAACTTCCAATATATCCTACTTCCAACTAATATGTATTTCTTATTGTAGACACCAAAATTTTATCAAATTCACTTTATTGTTATCTTTTATTTAAAAAAAAAAAAGTAGAAGTTGTTGTTTAAATAAATTCATTTTTTTATTTGATTATTTTGTTTTATTTTGTAGGAAAGTGAAAGAAGCAAAGGAAAAGTAGAAAAGAAAAGGAGATTCAGCATCTTCACGAGCACATCATCTTCATGGTTTCGTACTAGAAACCAGGGACGAAACCAATACAAGAAGAAAAATTGCAGCAGCAAATTCGCATCCATTTTCACTCGATTTTTCTGGCCTTTCTTTTACCCCAAACTTTTTGCCATCTCACCATCAGAATTATCAAGAAAGTTCTAGAATCCAAAACCATCTAACGGCTCTAAAAAATGGCAGCAAAATCTGGTTTCGTAGGAATCATTGATATGAGGGTTTAGCAACCCTTGTTTTGTATAAAAAAGGCTTCAAAACGCATCCTTAGGGTAAGAGAAGAAGGGGAGAGCGGCGGAGAAAGAAAAAACGACAAGAAAAGGGAGAAAACGAGGAGAGGAAGAACAAGAAAAATCTCTGGAAAAATCTACTACTAGGCTAACAAACCAGCCTGGTTTCTTACCAAATTCCGACGTCAATTTTAGACTTTTGAGCGGTCTCCGTGTTTCTGCACCATCTCTAGTACTAGTGCACCAACTCTTGTTTTGAAAAAATTAGGAAAAAAACATCCCCAACCCTTTCAAATTGAGGCTTAAAGAAACGAGTTCGTCACTGCTGAAATTTCTGCGACAAAGCTCTCTGGGCTTCGTTCCAGAGATTAGCACGACTTTCTTGGGGAATCTCACGTCCGTTTAGCGGCACCAATGCTCTCAGGTAATCATGGCTTCTCCTCCTGTCAGTTTAATACAATTTTCATGAAGATTTAAGTCCATTACGCATGATTTAATTAATTTTTGCCATTGCCGACTCTTGATGACTGTGACTATCCCTTTGTTGTGTTGTTCTTATGATTATGATAGGCTTGGTACTGGTCCCTTTACTCATTTGACGTGTATCAGGAACTATGAATTCAATTTAGAAGCCATGAACAAAGAGTGTCTTCCTCCTATGTGCATTTTTTGCAGTTGATGAACCGAAGGCTGTTGTTTTGATTCTTCTTTGTACGCGATCTGGATTTGAAAATCCTTAAGGATGCAGAATATAGGGTTGGGTTTTGATGATAGAGTTGCATAATTTTGTTGTTTTGGTTTGAAAGTTTGATGTTCGTTTGGATTTCGTTACCTGCGTTTGACATGAATCCTAGAGTTGCAAAGTTGCAGAAGAAAGAATGTTGCAGAAAGGCTTCGGAGCATTGCATGATAATCCAAAAAATTTGTAATTTAACCCCCCAACTTTCAAATAATCCAACTGTGGTCCAAAATGTGGAAAAATAAATCAATTTTCTCCCTTTTAAGGTTTAATTTTTTTTGTATATTTTAAATGTGTTTTTTAGCAACTTATTTTCATATTTTAGGGCATAATTAAAGCTTAATATTTTAGTGGATTTAATGCTTTATTGGGTTTAGTGGAAAGGAGTTATGATTCGGGTTAAGGGTTAATTTGGTTGGATTTTGGTAAAGAGTTTTGTTTATTTAGATTGGGTTATGGCATGGGTTTGGGGGATGAAACCCATGCATTTGGTTGGGTTGTTTGATAAAAATAATAGGCCGGCCCGCAATTCTTTATTTGGATTTTGGATGGGCTTGGGAGGTTGTTGGCATAACCAAAAATTAAAAAAAAAATGAAAAATTGCCCAATGCCATTTTCTGGTCAAATCAGAAAACATATTTTTGCATATTGGTCCCTATACTTTTGAGAAATTTCACTGTGACACTACAAATTTTGAATTTCTTTCAATTAGTTTCCTAATTTAATTATAATTGGATCCCTAAACTTTAGTTTTTTTGATTTGACCCCTACCTTTTGTAATAGCTATAATTTGATCCTAAAAACTTTCTTATTTTTTGCAATCAGGTCCCTAATAGTTTTGATTTCTTAAGTATAATTTGTCTATCTTCTTTAATTGTTAATTATACTTCATTTAAATGCTTTTAATTGGTAGATTTCATAGTTATTTTCACTTCTTTATAATTTATTTGTTAATTAAGTTGGTGCCTTGACCATTTTGTTGATTTTAGAGTATAAATAGGGCAAATTCAACCTCATTTAACCACTACTTCAAGGGAGTTACCTTCTTTTATTATTTTAAATCCTCGTATGTGCTCCTGTGTTTTTTATGTGTAATTGCATGTTTTGAGTGTTTTTTCCTTTAATTACTCATTTTATTCACTTTAAGTTTCATTTATTCTATTTAATTTTGATGATTATTTGTGAGGCATTTAAATGTCAAGTTGTAATAGATAGATGTTCAAGACATGTATTTAGTTAGGCTATTTAATAGATAGGTTTTAATTTTGTCAAAGATGTAATTAGTTAAATAAATGTAATAGTTAAGTTATTATTTTTAAAATTCTGCCTTAGATTGTAGTCGGACTCCAAATGTAACAGTTAGATTTTTATGCTCGTTTCTTTGCTTGTGTGCTTGCATGCTTGTATGTTTATATGTTTATTCGTTTTTTTTAGAGTTTTGCATCTAGACATCATGCCTACGTGTTATGTTCTCTATGTGCTTTACATGTTTATTTATTTTAATTATGCTTTATATGATTTATTTGTTTATAATAAATGTGTGACATCACCACACTAATCCAATATTAGTTGTGGCATTTCTTCTTGTTTTCTCACTAGTCCAATGTTAGTGAGAACTTGTAGAAATGAGTTAGTCCGATGCTAAACTCGTTAGGCCGTTTTCGTGCTAGATTCATATTTTTACGTGACATTTATTACAGTTCATACATATTTCTCATTTTAGGATATTTTTTCTCACCTTGCATGATATTCCCTTTTATAATACCTCCTTTATCCTTATATGTGCGAAACATGACATTTAGAGTGCATTCCATTTAGGAAAATAGAAGTAAGTTAGTCCATTTGCTTGATTAGGTTAGGAGAGTCATCCTTCAAATATGAAAAATGAACGAGTGCGGCTTTTTAACCTTAACACGCTCTCATCCTCTCTATAAAAAGAAAAATTGAGTCACGAATTTTAGTTTCCCGTACCCGTTATGTTGCATTCCTCTCCTTTAGGTCACGTGTATTTATATATTATAATTTTTCTTTTGATTGAGTCTCACTTTTTGTGTGACGACCCCACTTTTTCCTAAAGCGAACCAGAGGGGTCGGCGGGCCATCTGTCCAACTCTCGCCAGGACTCACTAATACCTCAAGACAAGAAGTACGAGTAGAACATTCAATAATACCAATAAATACTAACTATTACAAGTCGAAACATTCATCCAAAATGTCTTAATACATAATTCAAGGTTCAGCTTATAGCCCAAAAGTACAAAATACAAAATATACCAAGTGCTGGTACGCTCACAACTCTCAGGGTGTTAACACTTTTCCCCCTGTTAAGGAAAACAAACATACAGTGAGCTTTCGCCCAATAAGGTTCTAAGAAAATCATGCAGTCAAACCAACAAGAACATTTAATTCAAGACTAATTCAAGAAAGAATAAGACAATACTTAAAGCGCAAGTTAAGAAGTAACAATCCAATTCAAGGATACAAGGGCTTCCAAAAGCCAGATCCACGTAGCTTGGACATCTCTCTCGCAAGTGGTTGACACTCCGTCAACATTTATCAAACCAATAACCGTAAAACATCACTTTACTCCAATTCCCGTTCACCGTTTTACCCCTTATACCGGGCCCGCACGCAATAATAAACAGTGGTGGTAATACTCGAGTATGCCCAATTAGCCAAGAAGATATTACTTCACTCAACAAAATAGTAGACCCAGGGTTCGTTATCTAATCGACCAAACCCTTGCGGCTCGACTCGATTAACTAGCCAATAGGGTTTTGGAATTCCGAACATGCAGTGGTGTTGGTGGGACAACAGCCCAACCAACCAATCAAATAGTCATAGAAGAATAGTTCACAATAAAGAGTCGAAGGGACAACAGCCCAAATGACTAACAAGGCAAGTATAAGCAAGAAAGGGGGGTTGAGCAAGATAAAGTACATGCTCACCCAAATCAAATATCAATCAGTTCAATAACAGGCAATTTCACAGGGCACACGCATGTCAAGCAAGTATGAAATGCAACATGCACTTAGAACACTCACCATGTAAAGCAAAGTTCAAACGTCCGCCTCGGGTGCAAATCTTGTGTTTACTTCCAAGTCCTAAAACCAAGTAATTAGAGTACAATGAGATTCACTACTCCAAACCACTCTTTCATCAAAACTACTCCCAAGTCCCAACTTAGAAGTCCTAAGATGTTCCTCAAGATTTCCATATTTTTTACGTCCCTAAAAGTCTTCCAAAACACATGTTTTCAAGCTCAATTCAAATGAAAAATCCATGTACATGTTAGGCCAATGGTTCAGGTATAATATGGAGTGAAAAATATTAAATTGAACCAAAAAAAGTGAAGGAAAGAGTGCAAAGGACAAAAATCAAAATGACAGCCTTGACACCTCTCGGCATTTTGATCATAACTGGAGGTACACTTATCAGATTGAGACGAATTTTATGGCGTTTTGAAGGTAAGACATAGATCTACATTTCTTATGAAGACATAAAAATTCAGTTCATACATTTTCATTGTCAAAAATAGCAATCACAGAGGCACAAGAAAGCTGTCGCGTCATATCAGGGCATTTGAGCAGTCTCGAAAAAACGGCTATAACTCAATGTAGAAAAATCAAAATCGAATGCTGTTGATTACGTTTGAAATTAGACTCAAAGGGTTTTCCAACGGTATAAAATTAAGACTCTAATTCATTTTCAATTAATACCAGAAAATCTGACAAGTTGACTGAAAATGCTCTCTGAGTTTCAGTCCATTTTACAAACTTTCCAACAAGAAAACAAGGAAGAAATTCATAATTTTGGTTCAAATTCAACATACAAGTAAAGAGTGATGTGTTAACAAGTTTCTTGAACAAGAACTTCACAAAATTATTAAGAAAAAGTGAAAATCAAGGTTGGAATATCTTCCCCTGTTTTGGATAGCAAAGGCAAAATTTTTCCATAAGAATTTTCCAAACATTTCTCCATCAAATCTTCCCAATTTTCCCATAATAAATCCATGAACATATCAAACAATATATAGCCAAGATTGTTAGTAAGAAAAACCATGAAAATTTGCACATAAACAACCCTTAACAAAAGATCAAACCCTTGGTCAATTATCAACCTTCAACCTCAAACTAAGTTGAGTACGATAAAGTACACTCCCGACTTAGAAGTCGAGGGACAATTGAAAACATTTCATAATAAAGCACTGGCATAATCATATAAACATCATTTAAATAACACATAGGCAATTTAAACACACAAATGTGGAAACACTCACCCTAATCAAAAGTTAAACTTCGATCTTGGAATTGCTTTCTTGCACACCGCTGTCTCGTGAGACAAGTTAAAATTGCCATAATTATTTAACTACTCATTTGGTGAAGTTCTAAAGTATAATCAACATGCGATTTTCTAGCATCTAGTCACTATTCCACCCGAATTCTAAGTTATTGCTATGTTTAAATGAGGCGACTAGTGCATTTCTCACATTCACTCGTCACTTCGACTTTTAATTTCCAAAAGAAAAGAAGTTTAAGTAGCAATTCCAGTATTGTGACTTCACTACTTTTATACTGTTAGATTTATCGTGCTAAAACTCAACATTAACTTTTAACGTCAGTTTTGAAGTGGCTAACCTTAAAGTACTTTCTTGTCCCATAATTATCTTTTATCCACATGCATAACTAGTTTATTACCTTAAGATGTGTATACAATTTATATAGAGCCTATTAAACCAAGTAATAGTTGGATATCTTCTTCTATAAGTTACAAGACTCCTTTGATTCCTATAGTTGGTATAGCAACCTTTCCCTTCCATTTTAACTATTTAGATTTTATTTCCAGCCACCAATCGCTCACCAAATTTGGAGTATAGATTACTAGAAACCAGGTTTCTTGACTTATTAAACAAGATACAAATTCCAGAAATGTCTCTCACATTTCTCTTTAAAATTTATCAAGTTTATTGGCTCAAAACGATGAAGATATACACACACACCAGCCCCTCAAGTTCTAAAATCTTTAAAATACTCATGAAGACAAGGTTAAGTGGTTATAAGCTGTTTTATGTATATAATTGCAACAAATTATCTTAGAATTTCTGAAAACATCATAGAAGACTCAACTCTTCACTGTTTTGGCTAGCAAGCAAAATTTCCAGCAATATCACTTCAAAATTTTCAACAAATTTCCACCTTTTAATTGCTTAAACACTAAACACTTAGCTTATTTTCTGTCCAACCAAAACCAGAGCACATAACAGACAATTCCAGAAAATGATCTCACTAAAGGCCTTAACTAATTCTGCCATCAACTAATTACAATTTCCAGCAGTATAGCAGTTTAACATATAGTGTTTTCTCCTAATTTTCTTTTCAGTTGCATGCTCCAACTAGACATGCAAGGGATAATCATTCAACTACAGACAATCTTAAGCAAAACATAGAAATTTATAGCCAAAAATCCAATAGAAAAACTGAACCAAAATTTATATCCTCTCTCGGCTATAAAGCTGGTTCATAGCAGCAAGCAATGCCTAAAGACGAGTTTCTTCTACTAGATCCCTCCATTTTATGCTCAAATCTCTCATGCATGAAGAAATCAAGATATTATACAACATATTACAGATTAATACAGAATTTTAGAGTCATTATTCACAAATGACAGCTGAAACTTTTCCATTTCCCTCCATTCGGATGAAGTTGGAAAAATTCCAGCAAGGTTCTTCCATCGGTTCCATCTTAAATTCCAACTTTTCACAAGTTTCTACTGCTAAATCTCTTATAGTACTTAAAGTAGACATAATCCATGTATTTCCTATCATTAGTTTCCATCCTACACTGATAACAAGTTGCAATTCAACAAACAACCCTCGGTTCTCACAAAATTTCAGCTCAGCAGCTATTTAGTCTCAAACCAGAATTCTCCTCTCTAAAATATTCATTTCCTTGCCAAAACTTAACATGCAGCTCATATATTCACTTATACCTAGTAAGTAAAAGTTTGCTACAGATTTTTTTTTACCTCATTTCCTCTAAAATTCAGCAAGTTCAGACGGCTCCAAGTTGAGCATCGGTTCCTCAAAATTGCACTAGCTCTCACTCTCTTTCTCCTTCCTTGCGTTCCTCTTTCTCCCGTTTGCAGCTGATAAGTGTTGAAGCTAGATAAGTTTCTCTTCTTATCCCTCACCTTAGCTCTCTCTTTTTTTTTTTTTTTGCTGTTGGAAGGATGAAATGGTTCATTTCCCTGTCTTCTCTCTTCCAATTCCTATCGGTAGTGGTTGTCCAAAGGAGAATGCAGAATTCTCCACTCCCTTTTGGTATTCCTCTAGAAATCTGATGTCTCTTAGAGTATTCCACAAGGTTGTAGAATCTTCCTCACAATTTTAGCATTTGCATCGTTGTTTGTCCAAGTCTTGGGTTAATATGGTCATTTAGTGTTAGTTTATTTACTTACTAAGGTGTTATATTTTTATTATCTTCATGCACTGCCTCAACACTTTATTTTGTTCTAATTTGTATATTCCTACAAAATTTTCTGACATTAATCTAGAGTATTTCCATATATTCAATTCATAAGAAATCAATTAGACATATAATTTAATCAATTATATAGTATATGCAACACTTTTGATAATATATGAAGATAAAATAAAATAAAAATATATATGCAATTTTCCAAGCTCTCACATTTTGCATATTCATGACCTCTTCTAAAAATCATTTTGAGCATTATAATTAATTTGATTCGTACCAATTAAATTTTAGAGATATTTTGACTTCCTTGATACTCCCTTAGATCTAGATTTGCATCCATGTAGAAGCATTTAAATGTGATAAGTTTTTATAGATTAGATTAAGAAAATTTTCGGCTAAATCTCACAACTAACTTTGGTTAGATTGAAGGGATGCCTTAGGTTTGATTCTATCAAATCTTGGCCTTTCCTTTTTTTAATCATGACTCTCGAACTCTTTTTTCTTATTTTCAAAGATTTGGAGTTGTCTAAAAAGAGTTTTATTTATTATTTATTTAAAAGTATATTTTAGGTGATTTGGAATATCTAAACTCAATATCAAGTGGCGAATCCTATTTTTTCTTAAAACCCTTTTAAAACTATTATTTTGGACTAAAACCATCACATATTTTAAGTCCCATATTAGGCCTTTTTTCTTTATTTGTTATGTAAAATCAAAAACTCATTTTTCACACCAAAAATTTATTTTTTTTTAAAAAAATGGGGCATGACAGTTGGCGACTCTATTGGAGATTTTAGAGAGTCCAAGCATTTGATCTAGTCAATTCTTTTCTTTTTCTAACCTATTTTTTGTATATCACATTAGAATGTTTTAGGTTGCATTTTTTTCTTTTCCTTTTTTTTTTCTTTTTAGGATTATTGCATTTCACATGTAATCGTCTCTCGCTCTCCATGTACATGATGAATAACTTGTTTACTTTCACTTTTTGTTATCGCGCTCTTGCATTTGGGGTAGGCAGTGTGACAATCCCACCTCCCCCTAGGACGCACCCCCGGGGTTTAGCGCACCGTCTGCCCAACTCTCGCCAGGACTCACTCACTCATTTCAAATAAAATAGGGTACAATCTCAAGAATAAAGGAAATAATAGTTATCAAGTTTGGAAAGTACAAATACGTTCATTTCTGTCTCAAACATCCATACAACCCCTAATACATCAAAAAATTGGAGTTCTAAATACATTCAAGCCTAATCGGGCGACTAGTGCGAGTACAATTACAAAGTTTCAAAAACACTAGACTACACTAGCCTGTACCAGTCTCACGCCTGGCTCATACCCCCTGTAAGGAACACAAATGGTGTGGAATGAGCTAAAAGCCCAGTGAGATTCCAAATAGTAAGTTGACTATTATTGAAAAGTTCACGTATCAAAGTAGCAAAGTAGTGAGCGTAACAAGTTCATAAAAGTGAGCAATAACACTTCAAATAGCAAATCTCAAAATGAGCGAGTGTAAAATTCTTTTCTAAAAGAAATAATAATACTACAAATAATAATCAAGGTATAAGGATACATATGGCTCTTAGGAGCCAATTTCCTGTTGCTTCACCAGAGTTTGATCAAATATTAGTTGACACTCCGTCAACTTTCAAGTAAAGAAACCAATTCAGTAGTGCTTCACTTAACACCAGTCTGTCCACCATTCATTCCCCTTACCGGGTCCGAACACCAACTAAACACTAGTGGTAATACTCGAGTATACCGATTAGTCGAAAAGATAACACTCCACTCGACAACACTAGATACCCATGGTTCGTTATCTAATCGACCAAACCCTTGCCGACTCAACTCGATTAACTAGCCAGTGGGGTCTGGGCTCCCAAGTAGTCGCTATAGTCGATGACCAATCGACTTAGTCAAGAAAATGTATAGAGACGGGAATGAGAGGAACCTCCCACTCATATCGAGGGTGATATATACTGCCGCTCAACACTTACAAGCCAAGCACAAGTACAAATAAAAGTACAGATCAATGCAAATCAAGTCACTTGTACAAGCATGGATGAGATATCAAGTATTTAGTTGAGTTAGGTCAAGTGCGATAGAGTACACACTTGTCCGACCAAACCAAGCAAATTTTATCCGATCACATTGGTAAAGCAAATATCAAATTCAATCATGTATTCGGAAGCACTCACCAAAGATTTAGTGCTTTTCAAAATCACGTTCAGGTGTAACTCCTTCGTTGGAGTCCAAATCTGCGATAAAACATCGTTTAAGAGTTTGGAAATTAACTACGGTTCGAAACTTAAACGTTTCATTTAACGAAAATCAAGTAACTGAGACTCATTTAGGTAATATTCATATTACTTATCACACCCTAGAAAACTCATGCTCGCTGTTTTAGTTTTGGTAAGGAAGCGATTAAAACTTTGGAATTCTCATTTGAGTCAAAAAGACGAAGAAAACGTATATCTGTTGGTCGCTACTTTCATGTTTTAAAGGGTACGATTTTCGGCCAAATTCCAGTTTATATACTTCTACGAAAGAAGACTCGAATACCCTAGACAATTCGAGTTCAATTCGACCTCAAATCTTCGCTTCATTCACGAGTACACATGCCTAACTCTCGAGTAAAAATTTAGGCGGCATGCCCTTTGTATTTAGCTATTTTTCAGTCATTTATAGCTTCATTATTTTTTCTCAATTCAGCCCAAAGTCACACATAAGCAATGTTATCACAATAGCCCTACAACTAGGCTTAATGTCATTCAATTACCACACAAATCTAACAATGCAACCGGATACCAAGTTTTAAGGACAAAAGCTAAATAGCAGGTTTGACTCGGATTGGTGTACACTTTATACCATTTTGAAACTAAGAGAAAGGGTTACAACTTTCATGAAGACAAGTCAACCCAATTCATAATTTATCCAGGTCGAATTTGCAGATTACAGAACCAGAATTTCATTATGAGTCTGGTTGTCAGCACTGGATTTAAATGGCACTAACTCAAACTATAAAATTCTGATTGAGGCGTTTTTAGATGTATTGGAAAGATGAAACATAGGGCTAGAATTTTTATGTTTTGGCCAAAGGCTGATTTGATACGGATCAAAGTGAAAAACGAATCCAAAAATGTGAAATCTCAAAACTGTCCGCGAGATAGGGCACTTGGCAGTCAGGGTATTTTTGTCATTTTACATGTTACAGTACTCCGATTGATCTGAAATTTTGCAAGCAGATAGTTAACACCATTTCCTACAACTTTCATGTTTTGAACTAAGTCTGATTCGGCCTCTAACATGGATGAATTAAATAGGTCAGAAGCAGGGCAGCTTCATCACTAATACAAGATTACATATAAGTTCATCAACCAAAACCCTAATCCAAACCCTTCATGTTGGCCGAATGTTATATGCTACAAAACTAACAAGCTTTAACCATGAATTTACTTCCATAAACTAAGCATAAGCATTACTATACATGAACACCAAGAACAACCATCCATTCCACAACCAAAGCTGAAACTTACACCATAAAACTGGAATTTACTATAACCACTACTAAAATCATGAAATCTACCTAAACAAGCCATAACTTATACTTGTAAACCAATAAGTAGCACAATCATGAACTAATACCAACCTTACCTAGAATTGGTGAAGCACAACAACCCCTAGGAAGCTTGAACCACCAAAACTTTCCACTCCAAGATAGCAATCCACCTTCCTAAGCAACTTCTGTGGATTATTTGGTGAATCTATTGGTTAGTTTGTAAGATTGGGCAAGAAATCAAGAACCCAAAATTGAAGCTTTTTTGTTGCTCTCTCCATGAGGCTCACGGCTTCTCTCTCTCTTTTTCCTCTTAATTTGGCTTTGTTTGGTTTCCTTTCATTTACTAATAACTTAGATATTTAAGCTAAAGTCAAATATACTTTTTCTCCACCAATCAAAATTGAGCTTAGGAAAATCCTAGAAGCTCTAAGGTTCCTAGTATCTTACTTTGCTATTCCTCACACTATGGCCCCAATAACTTTTAATCTTTGCAATTAACTCCATAGTTCACTAATTAGTTGTCAAAAATTATCGTACGTACCGCATTAGCGGGTCCCATGTCCAATATACACTATTAATGCCACATGAACTAACTTATAGCGGAAAAATGTCTTGGAACTTAATTCCCTTATAAAATAGCTAGAAAATTAATATAATAGAGGAAAGTATAGAAAATGTATGCACGGAATGAAAATATAAGGGTTAGAAAATAAGAACAATGTCGGGTTTTCACCGTTTTTCCTTAACTCGCACGTACTAGGGTTTTTCACTTATAATTCACTAACTTATTATTATTCCTTTTAATCACACACTTTTTCTTATCTAAAACTCACTCTTAACCACCAAATTTAGTACACACTCCGTACTAAATAATTACACTATCGAAAGACATAAAAAATCCTAGTTTACCCTAACGATGAAAGTAAAGGGAAAACCCTTGATTCTATGATTAATTGTAACTATTGAGGGAGTGAATGAGTAGTAAGGCTATTATAAAGGAATAAATTCCAAATAAAAGGGAATTTTTAAGAAAATAAGAGCGAATTTGCCAGTCGTCACACACTCTCCCCCTTAAAAGAATTTCGTCCTCGAAATTCATACATTTATTCGTAAATAGCTTAGGGTATTTTCTTGCATATCCTTCTCTAGCTCTCAAGTCTAACCATTAGCCAGATAATGAAAAACATGAAATTTACCTTGGTGGTCTAAGGCATACACTCTAGCTGACACTTTGGGTTTATCCCTTCCTACATTCAGTTGTTTAGAGTTTGATTTGCCAGGCGACTAAGCATCACTAATCAGGGGGCAATTGACGATCTGATGTTTAGTACTTCCACACCTTAAGCACTTTCGAGTTTTTTTCCAACAATTGTCCTCGGTATGGTTAGATTTCCCACAGTACCCACAAGTTATTTGAGGGGCTGAGATCTGACCTCCCTGCGAGGCACCTCTTGCTTGTTCCTTTCCACTTGGGGCTTCTCTTGCCGTAACTTCCTTAGGTGCCCCCGAAATTCGCTCACCACCACCTCCTCGACCCACCTTAGAGGGTGGCATACCTAGATCACCTTGTTACTGCCATTGACTTCCACCAGGCGCACTTCTCCGTTTTGCATGAAAAACCCTTACTTGTGCCCTGGCACTTTTTATTCTCTGGACTTTCTCTAGAACCTCCGTAAAAGTATTAATTTGTGCCACCGCCAAGGCCTCCTGTATTTCCATATTGAGGCTCTGTACAAACTTCATTACCCTCCTTTGCTTCGTAGCTGTCAACCAAATTTGGATAGCTTCGTAAACTGAGTCTCATACTCAGCTACGCTTAGGGTTCCCTGGCAAAACTTAATGAAATTGTCTTCCCTCTTCTCCTGGACTATCGGTGGGAGATATTTCTCGTTAAACTCTCGCACGAAGTTCAGCCAGGTTCATGCGATTCTCTCTCCTTCCCATTTGGCCCTAACTACATTCCACCATGCCCTGGCCGATCCCTCAAACTGAAAGATAGCAAATTGCATCTGTCTATCCTCCACATAGTTTAAAGCAGCGAATATATTGATCATCATTTCCAACCAGCTCTCAACTCCCTCAGGGTCCGGCCCTCCCAGGAATTTAGGAGGAGAAAACTTTTGAAATCTCTCTAGAACTCTATCTTTCCCCATTTCAGGATCCCTAGGTTGATTAACAGGGGCTTGACCCTGCTGCTCTACCAATTAAGCAAGTATATTTGTCATTTGCTGAATTGCCTTGGCTACTTGGTCCCCCCTTCAGCTCGGGATCTAGGTTATGGCTTAACCGTTTCACTTTTCTCCTCTCTCGGTTCCCGTACTGGTTCTTGTGCCTGTCTAGCCCCACGGCCGTGACTAGAACCGCGTCCTCGAGTAGCTCCACGTCCTTGACTTCGCCTACCCTCCATATCTCATTTGGACAATAGCCTATATAAGTATAAACAAAATAAAGTAGCTATAAAGTTTGGTAAAAGCACTTCCAAATAATAAAGTGAAAACAATAGAACACATTTAAAAGAAAATACTCTCTTCATATACATAACATAACATGTCACATACCTTATGGGGCATTAACCCTAGGTATTGTTCAAGCATTACACTTAATCAAAACTTGAATAAGTACAACCAAGTACGTACACTTGAATACAAAGGGTCCCAACTCTCACTAATATCTTCAACATATCCCAAGTCCAGTCTATTCGCATCCCCCGTGCCTTGGCTTTCGCTATTCAAGATATTGACTTATCATAAAGGTATCACTCTTTGGTACTCGGGTACAGGAATCCGAAAATATGATAATTCACCGCTCGAGTTAGCTAGGTTCAAGAGGAAATCAACCACTTTTGAGATTCCTACCCAACATATATAAGGTCCCCAACAATAGATATTGGTTCCACACTAAACAAGCCAATCCCTACAGTCCGAGAACCCTCTCCCGATACGAGCTCGATAAGAGCTCTGATACCATCTGTGACGACCCCACCTTCCTCTAGGGCGCACCCCCGGAGTTTAGCGGACCACCTGCCCAACGCTCGTCAGGACTCACTCACTCACTTCAAATAAAATAGGGTACAACCTCAAGAATAAAGGAAATAACAGTTACCAAGTTTGAAAAGTATAATACGTTTATTTCTGTTTCAAACATCCATACAACCCCTAATACATCAAAAGATTGGAGTTCTAAATACATTCAAGCCTAATCGAGCGACTAGTGCGAGTACAATTACAAAGTTTCAAAAACACTAGACTACGCTAGCCTGTACCAGTCTCATGTCTCGCTCGTACCCCTTGTAAGGAAAACAAATGGTGTGGAATGAGCTAAAAGCCCAATGAGATTCCAAATAGTAAGTTGACTATTATTGAAAAGTTCACATATCAAAGTAGCAAAGTAGTGAGTGTATCAATTCCATAAAAGTGAGCAATAACACTTCAAGTAGTAAATCTCAATATGAACGAGTGTAAAATTATTTTCTAAAAGAAACAATAACACTACAAATAACAATCAAGGTATAAGGATACAGGTGGCTCTCAGGAGCCAATTTCCTGTTGCTTTACCAGAGTTTGATCAAGTATTAGTTGACACTCCGTCAGCTTTCAAGTAAAGTAACCAATTCAATAGTGCTTCACTTAACACCAATCTGTCCACCACTCATTCCCCTTACCGGGTCCGAACACCAACTAAACACTGGTGGTAATACTCGAGTATACCGATTAGTCGAGTAGATAACACTCCACTCGACAACACTAGATACCCATGGTTCGTTATCTAATCGACCAAACCCTTGCCGACTCAACTCGATTAACTAGTCAGTGGGGTCTGGGTTCCCAAGTAGTCGCTATAGTCGATGACCAATCGATTTAGTCAAGAAACAGTATAGAGACGGGAATGAGAGGAACCTCCCACTCATATCGAGGGTGATATATACTGCCGCTCAACACTTACAAGCCAAGCACAAGTACAAATAAAAGTACAGATCAATGTAAATCAAGTCACTTGTACAAGCATGGATGAGATATCAAGTATTTAGTTGAGTTAGGTCAAGTGCGATAGAGTACACACTTGTCCGACCAAACCAAGTAAATTTTATCCGTTCACATTGGTAAAGCAAATATCAAATTCAATGATGTATTCGGAAGCACTCACCAAAGATTTAGTGCTTGTCAAAATCACGTTCAGGTGTAACTCCTTCGTTGGAGTCCAAATCTGCGATAAAACATCGTTTAAGAGTTTGGAAATTAACTACGGTTCGAAACTTAAACGTTTCATTTAACGAAAATCAAGTAACTGAGACTCATTTAGGTAATATTCATATTACTTATCACACCCTAGAAAACTCATGCTCGCTGTTTTAGTTTTGGTAAGGAAGCGATTAAAACTTTGGAATTCTCATTTGAGTCAAAAAGACGAAGAAAACGTATATCTGTTGGTCGCTACTTTCATGTTTTAAAGGGTACGATTTTCGGCCAAATTCCAGTTTATATACTTCTACGAAAGAAGACTCGAATACCCTAGACAATTCGAGTTCAATTCGACCTCAAATCTTCGCTTCATTCACGAGTACACATGCCTAACTCTCGAGTAAAAATTTAGGCGGCATGCCCTTTGTATTTAGCTATTTTTCAGTCATTTATAGCTTCATTATTTTTTCTCAATTCAGCCCAAAGTCACACATAAGCAATGTTATCACAATAGCCCTACAACTAGGCTTAATGTCATTCAATTACCACACAAATCTAACAATGCAACCGGATACCAAGTTTTAAGGACAAAAGCTAAATAGCAGGTTTGACTCGGATTGGTGTACACTTTATACCATTTTGAAACTAAGAGAAAGGGTTACAACTTTCATGAAGACAAGTCAACCCAATTCATAATTTATCCAGGTCGAATTTGCAGATTACAGAACCAGAATTTCATTATGAGTCTGGTTGTCAGCACTGGATTTAAATGGCACTAACTCAAACTATAAAATTCTGATTGAGGCGTTTTTAGATGTATTGGAAAGATGAAACATAGGGCTAGAATTTTTATGTTTTGGCCAAAGGCTGATTTGATACGGATCAAAGTGAAAAACGAATCCAAAAATGTGAAATCTCAAAACTGTCCGCGAGATAGGGCACTTGGCAGTCAGGGTATTTTTGTCATTTTACATGTTACAGTACTCCGATTGATCTGAAATTTTGCAAGCAGATAGTTAACACCATTTCCTACAACTTTCATGTTTTGAACTAAGTCTGATTCGGCCTCTAACATGGATGAATTAAATAGGTCAGAAGCAGGGCAGCTTCATCACTAATACAAGATTACATATAAGTTCATCAACCAAAACCCTAATCCAAACCCTTCATGTTGGCCGAATGTTATATGCTACAAAACTAACAAGCTTTAACCATGAATTTACTTCCATAAACTAAGCATAAGCATTACTATACATGAACACCAAGAACAACCATCCATTCCACAACCAAAGCTGAAACTTACACCATAAAACTGGAATTTACTATAACCACTACTAAAATCATGAAATCTACCTAAACAAGCCATAACTTATACTTGTAAACCAATAAGTAGCACAATCATGAACTAATACCAACCTTACCTAGAATTGGTGAAGCACAACAACCCCTAGGAAGCTTGAACCACCAAAACTTTCCACTCCAAGATAGCAATCCACCTTCCTAAGCAACTTCTGTGGATTATTTGGTGAATCTATTGGTTAGTTTGTAAGATTGGGCAAGAAATCAAGAACCCAAAATTGAAGCTTTTTTGTTGCTCTCTCCATGAGGCTCACGGCTTCTCTCTCTCTTTTTCCTCTTAATTTGGCTTTGTTTGGTTTCCTTTCATTTACTAATAACTTAGATATTTAAGCTAAAGTCAAATATACTTTTTCTCCACCAATCAAAATTGAGCTTAGGAAAATCCTAGAAGCTCTAAGGTTCCTAGTATCTTACTTTGCTATTCCTCACACTATGGCCCCAATAACTTTTAATCTTTGCAATTAACTCCATAGTTCACTAATTAGTTGTCAAAAATTATCGTACGTACCGCATTAGCGGGTCCCATGTCCAATATACACTATTAATGCCACATGAACTAACTTATAGCGGAAAAATGTCTTGGAACTTAATTCCCTTATAAAATAGCTAGAAAATTAATATAATAGAGGAAAGTATAGAAAATGTATGCACGGAATGAAAATATAAGGGTTAGAAAATAAGAACAATGTCGGGTTTTCACCGTTTTTCCTTAACTCGCACGTACTAGGGTTTTTCACTTATAATTCACTAACTTATTATTATTCCTTTTAATCACACACTTTTTCTTATCTAAAACTCACTCTTAACCACCAAATTTAGTACACACTCCGTACTAAATAATTACACTATCGAAAGACATAAAAAATCCTAGTTTACCCTAACGATGAAAGTAAAGGGAAAACCCTTGATTCTATGATTAATTGTAACTATTGAGGGAGTGAATGAGTAGTAAGGCTATTATAAAGGAATAAATTCCAAATAAAAGGGAATTTTTAAGAAAATAAGAGCGAATTTGCCAGTCGTCACACACTCTCCCCCTTAAAAGAATTTCGTCCTCGAAATTCATACATTTATTCGTAAATAGCTTAGGGTATTTTCTTGCATATCCTTCTCTAGCTCTCAAGTCTAACCATTAGCCAGATAATGAAAAACATGAAATTTACCTTGGTGGTCTAAGGCATACACTCTAGCTGACACTTTGGGTTTATCCCTTCCTACATTCAGTTGTTTAGAGTTTGATTTGCCAGGCGACTAAGCATCACTAATCAGGGGGCAATTGACGATCTGATGTTTAGTACTTCCACACCTTAAGCACTTTCGAGTTTTTTTCCAACAATTGTCCTCGGTATGGTTAGATTTCCCACAGTACCCACAAGTTATTTGAGGGGCTGAGATCTGACCTCCCTGCGAGGCACCTCTTGCTTGTTCCTTTCCACTTGGGGCTTCTCTTGCCGTAACTTCCTTAGGTGCCCCCGAAATTCGCTCACCACCACCTCCTCGACCCACCTTAGAGGGTGGCATACCTAGATCACCTTGTTACTGCCATTGACTTCCACCAGGCGCACTTCTCCGTTTTGCATGAAAAACCCTTACTTGTGCCCTGGCACTTTTTATTCTCTGGACTTTCTCTAGAACCTCCGTAAAAGTATTAATTTGTGCCACCGCCAAGGCCTCCTGTATTTCCATATTGAGGCTCTGTACAAACTTCATTACCCTCCTTTGCTTCGTAGCTGTCAACCAAATTTGGATAGCTTCGTAAACTGAGTCTCATACTCAGCTACGCTTAGGGTTCCCTGGCAAAACTTAATGAAATTGTCTTCCCTCTTCTCCTGGACTATCGGTGGGAGATATTTCTCGTTAAACTCTCGCACGAAGTTCAGCCAGGTTCATGCGATTCTCTCTCCTTCCCATTTGGCCCTAACTACATTCCACCATGCCCTGGCCGATCCCTCAAACTGAAAGATAGCAAATTGCATCTGTCTATCCTCCACATAGTTTAAAGCAGCGAATATATTGATCATCATTTCCAACCAGCTCTCAACTCCCTCAGGGTCCGGCCCTCCCAGGAATTTAGGAGGAGAAAACTTTTGAAATCTCTCTAGAACTCTATCTTTCCCCATTTCAGGATCCCTAGGTTGATTAACAGGGGCTTGACCCTGCTGCTCTACCAATTAAGCAAGTATATTTGTCATTTGCTGAATTGCCTTGGCTACTTGGTCCCCCCTTCAGCTCGGGATCTAGGTTATGGCTTAACCGTTTCACTTTTCTCCTCTCTCGGTTCCCGTACTGGTTCTTGTGCCTGTCTAGCCCCACGGCCGTGACTAGAACCGCGTCCTCGAGTAGCTCCACGTCCTTGACTTCGCCTACCCTCCATATCTCATTTGGACAATAGCCTATATAAGTATAAACAAAATAAAGTAGCTATAAAGTTTGGTAAAAGCACTTCCAAATAATAAAGTGAAAACAATAGAACACATTTAAAAGAAAATACTCTCTTCATATACATAACATAACATGTCACATACCTTATGGGGCATTAACCCTAGGTATTGTTCAAGCATTACACTTAATCAAAACTTGAATAAGTACAACCAAGTACGTACACTTGAATACAAAGGGTCCCAACTCTCACTAATATCTTCAACATATCCCAAGTCCAGTCTATTCGCATCCCCCGTGCCTTGGCTTTCGCTATTCAAGATATCGACTTATCATAAAGGTATCACTCTTTGGTACTCGGGTACAGGAATCCGAAAATATGATAATTCACCGCTCGAGTTAGCTAGGTTCAAGAGGAAATCAACCACTTTTGAGATTCCTACCCAACATATATATCTAAGGTCCCCAACAATAGATATTGGTTCCACACTAAACAAGCCAATCCCTACAGTCCGAGAACCCTCTCCCGATACGAGCTCGATAAGAGCTCTGATACCATCTGTGACGACCCCACCTTCCTCTAGGGCGCACCCCCGGAGTTTAGCGGACCACCTGCCCAACGCTCGTCAGGACTCACTCACTCACTTCAAATAAAATAGGGTACAACCTCAAGAATAAAGGAAATAACAGTTACCAAGTTTGAAAAGTATAATACGTTTATTTCTGTTTCAAACATCCATACAACCCCTAATACATCAAAAGATTGGAGTTCTAAATACATTCAAGCCTAATCGAGCGACTAGTGCGAGTACAATTACAAAGTTTCAAAAACACTAGACTACGCTAGCCTGTACCAGTCTCATGTCTCGCTCGTACCCCTTGTAAGGAAAACAAATGGTGTGGAATGAGCTAAAAGCCCAATGAGATTCCAAATAGTAAGTTGACTATTATTGAAAAGTTCACATATCAAAGTAGCAAAGTAGTGAGTGTATCAATTCCATAAAAATGAGCAACAACACTTCAAGTAGTAAATCTCAATATGAACGAGTGTAAAATTCTTTTCTAAAAGAAACAATAACACTACAAATAACAATCAAGGTATAAGGATACAGGTGGCTCTCAGGAGCCAATTTCCTGTTGCTTTACCAGAGTTTGATCAAGTATTAGTTGACACTCCGTTAGCTTTCAAGTAAAGTAACCAATTCAATAGTGCTTCACTTAACACCAATCTGTCCACCACTCATTCCCCTTACCGGGTCCGAACACCAACTAAACACTGGTGGTAATACTCGAGTATACCGATTAGTCGAGTAGATAACACTCCACTCGACAACACTAGATACCCATGGTTCGTTATCTAATCGACCAAACCCTTGCCGACTCAACTCGATTAACTAGCCAGTGGGGTCTGGGTTCCCAAGTAGTCGCTATAGTCGATGACCAATCGACTTAGTCAAGAAAAAGTATAGAGACGGGAATGAGAGGAACCTCCCACTCATATCGAGGGTGATATATACTGCCGCTCAACACTTACAAGCCAAGCACAAGTACAAATAAAAGTACAGATCAATGCAAATCAAGTCACTTGTACAAGCATGGATGAGATTTCAAGTATTTAGTTGAGTTAGGTCAAGTGCGATAGAGTACACACTTGTCCGACCAAACCAAGCAAATTTTATCCAATCACATTGATAAAGCAAATATCAAATTCAATCATGTATTCGGAAGCACTCACCAAAGATTTAGTGCTTGTCAAAATCACGTTCAGGTGTAACTCCTTCGTTGGTGTCCAAATCTGCGATAAAACATCGTTTAAGAGTTTGGAAATTAACTACGGTTCGAAACTTAAACGTTTCATTTAACGAAAATCAAGTAACTGAGACTCATTTAGGTAATATTCATATTACTTATCACACCCTAGAAAACTCATGCTCGCTCTTTTAGTTTTGGTAAGGAAGCGATTAAAACTTTGGAATTCTCATTTGAGTCAAAAAGACGAAGAAAACGTATATCTGTTGGTCGCTACTTTCATGTTTCAAAGGGTACGATTTTCGGCCAAATTCCAGTTTATATACTTCTACGAAAGAAGACTCGAATACCCTAGACAATTCGAGTTCAATTCGACCTCAAATCTTCGCTTCATTCACGAGTACACATGCCTAACTCTCGAGTAAAAATTTAGGCGGCATGCCCTTTGTATTTAGCTATTTTTCAGTCATTTATAGCTTCATTATTTTTTCTCAATTCAGCCCAAAGTCACACATAAGCAATGTTATCACAATAGCCCTACAACTAGGCTTAATGTCATTCAATTACTGTCGCGCCCCACTTTTTGATGTGTGTATGAGTAGTGGTGTGTGAGATATGTATGTGAACGTGTGTGAAAGTGAAAATAAAAGGCCGTGGGATTGTGAAATACGACGGTTTGGCCAAAAATATAGTTCAAAAAGGGTTTTTGAATGGAAAATGGAGTCGCCACTTGGTATAGAGTTAGGGTGTACCAAGTCACCCAAAAATGATTTTTGTTTCTGAAAGAAAAAAGTAAACAAACCCTTTTAAAGAAATTTTTAGGTCTACGTAACCAAAGAAAGGGATCGGGGGTCACATTTGATAAGGGAGAAGGCAAAGGCAAAGCCTAAGGCACTCCCTTACCCTAGCCAAAACTAGTTGCGTGACTTAGCCCTACTTTTCCTAATTATTCTACCCAAGGTATGTATCGCATGTTGGATATGACTAATGGATATGAAAAGGAAAGAAAAATGCAATCCTAAATCTAAAATGTTTCTCATGAGGCTTTTAGGTCCCATCCACATGAATTGTGGTGGCCAATAAGGAAAGCTCTCAAGGAAGTCG
Source organism: Coffea eugenioides (assembly GCF_003713205.1). Lineage (NCBI taxonomy): Eukaryota > Viridiplantae > Streptophyta > Magnoliopsida > Gentianales > Rubiaceae > Coffea > Coffea eugenioides. The sequence continues at coordinate 68,461,050 of NC_040036.1, forward strand.
TGATTAATGCAAGTGAGGACTTAAGTGTAAGTGTGTAAGTGTGAGAAAATAAAGGTGTTTGTGTGTGCAAATGAATGAAAATAGGATAGTAGATACATATAAGTGCAATTGGGTGCCATTTGTGAGATAGAAAAATAAATAAGTGATAGGAAGAAAGTGGTGAGAAAGTGTAGATTGAGAAAAGTCTAAGTAGTGAGAAAATGTGGCTAAAAAAGCGAGGAGGTGATATAAAAAGAATGCAAGTGTATGACCCTAAGGGAATGCATCAGGTCAGGCACGGGAAGAACTCCTAACTTCACGACTTTGATTTTCCCTTGGATTAGAAAGAAGAACTAGCGTGCTAAGGCTATTTGTGGAGCCACACTCGCTCGTTTCCCTTGTCGAAAGGGGACTCTCAAGCAAATGTACCCTACAACTAGCATGAGGATGCAAAAACCTAAAATGAGGGGAAAAGGGGTTCGAGGAGCATGCCAAATGATAAAAACTAAGAAAAATGCATGAAAGGTAGTGAACATGCAAATATGCACTAACGAAAAGGGGAATCCCTAAGGGTCTAGCGTTGGACTAGCCCTTTCTATGAATTCCTAACGGAATAATGAGCCACAACTAGCATTGGACTAGTGTGGTGACGTACATTCATCCATCACATTCATCTACGACTATAGAAAGCAAGTAGACATGCCAGGCACTCATAAACACATAGCACATAACGCTTAGCATGCTCGACTAGATGCAAGAGCCTAATAAAGCAAATAACACATAGCAACAAAAGCAAGCAATCAAGCTAATGAACCTATTACATTTGCTAGCTAGGCACATGTCTTCAATAGGTCTTCATCCAATGCTCCCAAGCCCTATCTATTACAAGCCAAGAGGTGTACACATACCCCATAAAAGAATAACTTAATAAAAGCAAAAGTAAATGAAATAAATGAAAGGAATCAAGGAAATGCAAGGAAAGCAAAGTAGACATGCAATTCTCACTTAGCACGTTGCATCACATAGGAGATACAAAAAGGGATAAAAGAAGTTATACCTCCCCCCGTTTGGTGTCCAAATGAAAGAAAAATGGCTTCAAAACAATAAAAAGGTCAAGGTACCACTTTAATTGAGAAAAACTAAAAGAAATGCACAAATATAAAGCTCACTTGATCGTAAAGCCCCTAAAGTCATGTCTTAAGCGCAATTGAAGCAAAGCATGGTAGTTAATTGAAGCAAACAAGCAATGAAGTTGCACAAATTAAAATTACCAAGGACCAAATTGATGAAATTATTTAATTGATTGGGTCATAGTGAAATGAAGGGAGACTTGGGGGGTCAAAATGCTAAATTCAGAAGTATTTGCATGCATGCATGCGTAGGAAACAAAATTTTCTGCAATGAACATCTTCTTGAAATTAAAACAATCGCTGGCTGCATTTCCATCTCATACACAAATTCTAAGCAGCTTTGACTAATCCTTTCATCTATCCAAACTTTGGATTAAGCAACAAAACAAACAAGTTCCACATCTAACAAGCAAAACATGGAAGGAAATTGTACAAACACTTATGAAACCTTTATGCAAGATGGAAGAAGATTGCTGCAATTTGGAAGCTTTGGCAAAGGGTGGAATCTTTTGGCAACAAAACTAGTTGTGACTTTCATTTCCAAATGCAGATTTCAGACCCAAAGGATAGCTTTGTTCAAAAACAGAAAATGTTAACCAAAATCATAGTGTGGAACTAAACCACAAGGCCCGAAACTTTGACAGCAAACAAGCAAAAACATAACAAAAACTGATGCAAATTTCTTGGAAACTTTCATGCAAAATGATCCAGCTACCTATTGTCTATGTGGCCAGCAAGCATTCAATTCCAACTCAAGTATGTTTAGACCCAAACACCCAAAACCAATCTAAGCATCATAACAACCATTTCAACATTCAAACAAACCAAAACATAGAAGAAAAATCATGCAAAGGCTGGAAAATTCTAGGCAAAAGGTTCGGCAATCCTGACTTGTTCATTTTCAGCAAACATTCGACCATAGCTCAAGTGTTTTTGGACCCAACCATGCAAAACTCAACACTAAACTTTCCATTTTCTTCCCTTCTACATAAGATTAAGTATGCAACTTAAGTGCGAAAACTACAAACCAGTCACGGAGAAGAAAACATCACAGAGAAATGTAGCAGCTTTTTCTACTTGGGCCTAGATATGTTTGGGCATGAGAACTCAACCAAACTTCACTAATTTAACAACCCAATGTCATTATCCTTACCAAAACGCCATCATCTACCCTTCCTCATAACTGGTTTCATTTCTGCAATTTCGCAATGCTTTGAAAAAACTTTTTCTGGTTCCCTAAAACATATCATTCAACCAGCCAACCATTTGCAAATTTGTCACCGTGAGAAAAACCAAAGCAAACAAGTCAAGATTCAATTAAGGCTCATAGCAAAATCATCCAAAATATCAATAACAACCCATGACCTCAATTTGAAGACAACAGCCTCTCGGACACACCAGTGAACATGACAAAACAGAAGTGAAAGCAACGAGGATGACAAACAAGCGTAACTAAGGAGCCTGAATCTAATCGTACTTCATATCTGGTCTTCCTATTTGCAACAAAGTGCAGATTGAACTTAGCAAATCATGGCCATAATCATTTAATAACAGAAACAATACAGCCGGGTCAAAGCTTGCATTTTTATTGCTGGTTTTTATCTAGGACCGAAAATAGAAACATAGACTATGGGAACAAAACAAGTAGCGGAACTCCTGGTTGCGAAAAAAAGGATAAAAGAAGAGGCTACCTTGAGAAATGATTGAGCTTCTCAGTAGACCGACGAAACCTGTTGCAACCTCTTTGCAGGAGACCGCCAGTGAAAGCCCAGAGATCCGGCAACCCTGGTTCTTTTCGCTCCTCTTTGCAGTTTTCCTTTTCTACGCTGCAAGGCTTTGTTGCTCTCACTGTTTTCCCCTCCAAAACTCTTGCCTCTTTCTGTTTAGCCGTCTAAAATCTCTGGTTCTTAGCTCACTCTCTCTGGTCTTTCTTTTCTTTTTCCCTTTTAGCTCTGCCGCCGTTACTCCAGCTCTCTCATCTCTCAACCAGCCGTCAAGTCCTCCCTTCGTTTCTTTCTTTTTGCCGTCCCCTTCTCTACCCTTTCTTATGCAGCCGCCAACCCTCCTTCTCTCTCTATCCTCGATTTGCAGCCGTCACCCCTCTCTGTTTTCTCCCTTCGTTTTCAACCGTGTTCTTTTCAATGAAATCCCGTAGCTTTCTGCCTTTCTCTACGCCGTATCCCTTTTTCTCTCAGACTTCCGCTGTTGTTTCTTTTTTCTCTCAGCCCCCCCCCAAAACCCTTAGTTTCATTGCTGTCCCTTTTCCCAGCTCTCCCCGTAACCTTTTTCTTTCTCCGCCTGTTCGCTTCCTTCCGTCCCCTTCTCTCCCTTTTTTCTCAGCCGTTTCAGCCTCCAACCTTCCTCTCTCTTTCCCCCTCTTGCCTCTCTTTCCTTTTATATGGGACCTCTACCCTAAAACCTCAGCAATCTCTGCTATATTTGCCCTGAACCTTTCTTTGCGAGCTGCGAAAAAACGCAGCTTGCTGTCGCGTATTCTTCTTTTTCTGTTTTTTCTTTTTTTAACACTTAATTATACAAAAACAATAACTCCAAAACAAACTTTAATAAAATGCATAAAAATTAGTAACCAAAGATAAAAACTAAGATTTTCCTCTTTTCCACTTTTCTTCTTTTTTTTTTCTTCTTTTTCCCAATAAAAAGCAATAAAACATATTTTCCCTAATTTTCTCTTTTGCCAAAAAAATAAAAAATAAATAGCTAAAGAGTAAAAAATGAATACAAAATAAAACTAAAAATAAAAATGATAGAGAATAATCAAAAAATACTAAAATGCTTATACAAACGCTAAAAGTCTAAGAACTTAAAATCATGGAATTGAGAGAATTATTACTGAAATAAAGAATAAAAATTATTCAAAAATTTGGTGTCTACAATTACCACACAAATCTAACAATGCAACCGGATACCAAGTTTTAAGGACAAAAGCTAAATAGCAGGTTTGACTCGGATTGGTGTACACTTTATACCATTTTGAAGCTAAGAGAAAGGGTTACAACTTTCATGAAGACAAGTCAACCCAGTTCATAATTTATCCAGGTCGAATTTGCAGATTACAGAACCAGAATTTCATTATCAGTCTGGTTGTCAGCACTGGATTTAAATGGCACTAACTCAAACTATAAAATTCTGATTGAGGCGTTTTTAGATGTATTGGAAAGATGAAACATAGGGCTAGAATTTTTATGTTTTGGCCAAAGGCTGATTTGATACGGATCAAAGTGAAAAACGAAGCCAAAAATGTGAAATCTCAAAACTGTCCGCGAGATAGGGCACTTGGCAGTCAGGGTATTTTTGTCATTTTACATGCTACAGTACTCCGATTGATCTGAAATTTTGCAAGCATATAGTTAACACCATTTCCTACAACTTTCATGTTTTGAACTAAGTCTGATTCGGCCTCTAACATGGGTGAATTAAATAGGTCAGAAGCAGGGCAGCTTCATCACTAATACAAGATTACATATAAGTTCATCAACCAAAACCCTAATCCAAACCCTTCATGTTGGCCGAATGTTATATGCTACAAAACTAACAAGCTTTAACCATGAATTTACTTCCATAAACTAAGCATAAGCATTACTATACATGAACACCAAGAACAACCATCCATTCCACAACCAAAGCTGAAACTTACACCATAAAACTGGAATTTACTATAACCACTACTAAAATCATGAAATCTACCTAAACAAGCCATAACTTATACTTGTAAACCAATAAGTAGCACAATCATGAACTAATACCAACCTTACCTAGAATTGGTGAAGCACAACAACCCCTAGGAAGCTTGAACCACCAAAACTTTCCACTCCAAGATAGCAATCCACCTTCCTAAGCAACTTCTGTGGATTATTTGGTGAATCTATTGGTTAGTTTGTAAGATTGGGCAAGAAATCAAGAACCCAAAATTGAAGCTTTTTTGTTGCTCTCTCCATGAGGCTCACGGCTTCTCTCTCTCTTTTTCCTCTTAATTTGGCTTTGTTTGGTTTCCTTTCATTTACTAATAACTTAGATATTTAAGCTAAAGTCAAATATACTTTTTCTCCACCAATCAAAATTGAGCTTAGGAAAATCCTAGAAGCTCTAAGGTTCCTAGTATCTTACTTTGCTATTCCTCACACTATGGCCCCAATAACTTTTAATCTTTGCAATTAACTCCATAGTTCACTAATTAGTTGTCAAAAATTATCGTACGTACCGCATTAGCGGGTCCCATGTCCAATATACACTATTAATGCCACATGAACTAACTTATAGCGGAAAAATGTCTTGGAACTTAATTCCCTTATAAAATAGCTAGAAAATTAATATAATAGAGGAAAGTATAGAAAATGTATGCACGGAATGAAAATATAAGGGTTAGAAAATAAGAACAATGTCGGGTTTTCACCGTTTTTCCTTAACTCGCACGTACTAGGGTTTTTCACTTATAATTCACTAACTTATTATTATTCCTTTTAATCACACACTTTTTCTTATCTAAAACTCACTCTTAACCACCAAATTTAGTACACACTCCGTACTAAATAATTACACTATCGAAAGACATAAAAAATCCTAGTTTACCCTAACGATGAAAGTAAAGGGAAAACCCTTGATTCTATGATTAATTGTAACTATTGAGGGAGTGAATGAGTAGTAAGGCTATTATAAAGGAATAAATTCCAAATAAAAGGGAATTTTTAAGAAAATAAGAGCGAATTTGCCAGTCGTCACACACTCTCCCCCTTAAAAGAATTTCGTCCTCGAAATTCATACATTTATTCGTAAATAGCTTAGGGTATTTTCTTGCATATCCTTCTCTAGCTCTCAAGTCTAACCATTAGCCAGATAATGAAAAACATGAAATTTACCTTGGTGGTCTAAGGCATACACTCTAGCTGACACTTTGGGTTTATCCCTTCCTACATTCAGTTGTTTAGAGTTTGATTTGCCAGGCGACTAAGCATCACTAATCAGGGGGCAATTGACGATCTGATGTTTAGTACTTCCACACCTTAAGCACTTTCGAGTTTTTTTCCAACAATTGTCCTCGGTATGGTTAGATTTCCCACAGTACCCACAAGTTATTTGAGGGGCTGAGATCTGACCTCCCTGCGAGGCACCTCTTGCTTGTTCCTTTCCACTTGGGGCTTCTCTTGCCGTAACTTCCTTAGGTGCCCCCGAAATTCGCTCACCACCACCTCCTCGACCCACCTTAGAGGGTGGCATACCTAGATCACCTTGTTACTGCCATTGACTTCCACCAGGCGCACTTCTCCGTTTTGCATGAAAAACCCTTACTTGTGCCCTGGCACTTTTTATTCTCTGGACTTTCTCTAGAACCTCCGTAAAAGTATTAATTTGTGCCACCGCCAAGGCCTCCTGTATTTCCATATTGAGGCTCTGTACAAACTTCATTACCCTCCTTTGCTTCGTAGCTGTCAACCAAATTTGGATAGCTTCGTAAACTGAGTCTCATACTCAGCTACGCTTAGGGTTCCCTGGCAAAACTTAATGAAATTGTCTTCCCTCTTCTCCTGGACTATCGGTGGGAGATATTTCTCGTTAAACTCTCGCACGAAGTTCAGCCAGGTTCATGCGATTCTCTCTCCTTCCCATTTGGCCCTAACTACATTCCACCATGCCCTGGCCGATCCCTCAAACTGAAAGATAGCAAATTGCATCTGTCTATCCTCCACATAGTTTAAAGCAGCGAATATATTGATCATCATTTCCAACCAGCTCTCAACTCCCTCAGGGTCCGGCCCTCCCAGGAATTTAGGAGGAGAAAACTTTTGAAATCTCTCTAGAACTCTATCTTTCCCCATTTCAGGATCCCTAGGTTGATTAACAGGGGCTTGACCCTGCTGCTCTACCAATTAAGCAAGTATATTTGTCATTTGCTGAATTGCCTTGGCTACTTGGTCCCCCCTTCAGCTCGGGATCTAGGTTATGGCTTAACCGTTTCACTTTTCTCCTCTCTCGGTTCCCGTACTGGTTCTTGTGCCTGTCTAGCCCCACGGCCGTGACTAGAACCGCGTCCTCGAGTAGCTCCACGTCCTTGACTTCGCCTACCCTCCATATCTCATTTGGACAATAGCCTATATAAGTATAAACAAAATAAAGTAGCTATAAAGTTTGGTAAAAGCACTTCCAAATAATAAAGTGAAAACAATAGAACACATTTAAAAGAAAATACTCTCTTCATATACATAACATAACATGTCACATACCTTATGGGGCATTAACCCTAGGTATTGTTCAAGCATTACACTTAATCAAAACTTGAATAAGTACAACCAAGTACGTACACTTGAATACAAAGGGTCCCAACTCTCACTAATATCTTCAACATATCCCAAGTCCAGTCTATTCGCATCCCCCGTGCCTTGGCTTTCGCTATTCAAGATATTGACTTATCATAAAGGTATCACTCTTTGGTACTCGGGTACAGGAATCCGAAAATATGATAATTCACCGCTCGAGTTAGCTAGGTTCAAGAGGAAATCAACCACTTTTGAGATTCCTACCCAACATATATAAGGTCCCCAACAATAGATATTGGTTCCACACTAAACAAGCCAATCCCTACAGTCCGAGAACCCTCTCCCGATACGAGCTCGATAAGAGCTCTGATACCATCTGTGACGACCCCACCTTCCTCTAGGGCGCACCCCCGGAGTTTAGCGGACCACCTGCCCAACGCTCGTCAGGACTCACTCACTCACTTCAAATAAAATAGGGTACAACCTCAAGAATAAAGGAAATAACAGTTACCAAGTTTGAAAAGTATAATACGTTTATTTCTGTTTCAAACATCCATACAACCCCTAATACATCAAAAGATTGGAGTTCTAAATACATTCAAGCCTAATCGAGCGACTAGTGCGAGTACAATTACAAAGTTTCAAAAACACTAGACTACGCTAGCCTGTACCAGTCTCATGTCTCGCTCGTACCCCTTGTAAGGAAAACAAATGGTGTGGAATGAGCTAAAAGCCCAATGAGATTCCAAATAGTAAGTTGACTATTATTGAAAAGTTCACATATCAAAGTAGCAAAGTAGTGAGTGTATCAATTCCATAAAAGTGAGCAATAACACTTCAAGTAGTAAATCTCAATATGAACGAGTGTAAAATTATTTTCTAAAAGAAACAATAACACTACAAATAACAATCAAGGTATAAGGATACAGGTGGCTCTCAGGAGCCAATTTCCTGTTGCTTTACCAGAGTTTGATCAAGTATTAGTTGACACTCCGTCAGCTTTCAAGTAAAGTAACCAATTCAATAGTGCTTCACTTAACACCAATCTGTCCACCACTCATTCCCCTTACCGGGTCCGAACACCAACTAAACACTGGTGGTAATACTCGAGTATACCGATTAGTCGAGTAGATAACACTCCACTCGACAACACTAGATACCCATGGTTCGTTATCTAATCGACCAAACCCTTGCCGACTCAACTCGATTAACTAGTCAGTGGGGTCTGGGTTCCCAAGTAGTCGCTATAGTCGATGACCAATCGATTTAGTCAAGAAACAGTATAGAGACGGGAATGAGAGGAACCTCCCACTCATATCGAGGGTGATATATACTGCCGCTCAACACTTACAAGCCAAGCACAAGTACAAATAAAAGTACAGATCAATGTAAATCAAGTCACTTGTACAAGCATGGATGAGATATCAAGTATTTAGTTGAGTTAGGTCAAGTGCGATAGAGTACACACTTGTCCGACCAAACCAAGTAAATTTTATCCGTTCACATTGGTAAAGCAAATATCAAATTCAATGATGTATTCGGAAGCACTCACCAAAGATTTAGTGCTTGTCAAAATCACGTTCAGGTGTAACTCCTTCGTTGGAGTCCAAATCTGCGATAAAACATCGTTTAAGAGTTTGGAAATTAACTACGGTTCGAAACTTAAACGTTTCATTTAACGAAAATCAAGTAACTGAGACTCATTTAGGTAATATTCATATTACTTATCACACCCTAGAAAACTCATGCTCGCTGTTTTAGTTTTGGTAAGGAAGCGATTAAAACTTTGGAATTCTCATTTGAGTCAAAAAGACGAAGAAAACGTATATCTGTTGGTCGCTACTTTCATGTTTTAAAGGGTACGATTTTCGGCCAAATTCCAGTTTATATACTTCTACGAAAGAAGACTCGAATACCCTAGACAATTCGAGTTCAATTCGACCTCAAATCTTCGCTTCATTCACGAGTACACATGCCTAACTCTCGAGTAAAAATTTAGGCGGCATGCCCTTTGTATTTAGCTATTTTTCAGTCATTTATAGCTTCATTATTTTTTCTCAATTCAGCCCAAAGTCACACATAAGCAATGTTATCACAATAGCCCTACAACTAGGCTTAATGTCATTCAATTACCACACAAATCTAACAATGCAACCGGATACCAAGTTTTAAGGACAAAAGCTAAATAGCAGGTTTGACTCGGATTGGTGTACACTTTATACCATTTTGAAACTAAGAGAAAGGGTTACAACTTTCATGAAGACAAGTCAACCCAATTCATAATTTATCCAGGTCGAATTTGCAGATTACAGAACCAGAATTTCATTATGAGTCTGGTTGTCAGCACTGGATTTAAATGGCACTAACTCAAACTATAAAATTCTGATTGAGGCGTTTTTAGATGTATTGGAAAGATGAAACATAGGGCTAGAATTTTTATGTTTTGGCCAAAGGCTGATTTGATACGGATCAAAGTGAAAAACGAATCCAAAAATGTGAAATCTCAAAACTGTCCGCGAGATAGGGCACTTGGCAGTCAGGGTATTTTTGTCATTTTACATGTTACAGTACTCCGATTGATCTGAAATTTTGCAAGCAGATAGTTAACACCATTTCCTACAACTTTCATGTTTTGAACTAAGTCTGATTCGGCCTCTAACATGGATGAATTAAATAGGTCAGAAGCAGGGCAGCTTCATCACTAATACAAGATTACATATAAGTTCATCAACCAAAACCCTAATCCAAACCCTTCATGTTGGCCGAATGTTATATGCTACAAAACTAACAAGGTTTAACCATGAATTTACTTCCATAAACTAAGCATAAGCATTACTATACATGAACACCAAGAACAACCATCCATTCCACAACCAAAGCTGAAACTTACACCATAAAACTGGAATTTACTATAACCACTACTAAAATCATGAAATCTACCTAAACAAGCCATAACTTTTACTTGTAAACCAATAAGTAGCACAATCATGAACTAATACCAACCTTACCTAGAATTGGTGAAGCACGACAACCCCTAGGAAGCTTGAACCACCAAAACTTTCCACTCCAAGATAGCAATCCACCTTCCTAAGCAACTTCTGTGGATTATTTGGTGAATCTATTGGTTAGTTTGTAAGATTGGGCAAGAAATCAAGAACCCAAAATTGAAGCTTTTCTGTTGCTCTCTCCATGAGGCTCACGGCTTCCCTCTCTCTTTTTCCTCTTAATTTGGCTTTGTTTGGTTTCCTTTCATTTACTAATAACTTAGATATTTAAGTTAAAGTCAAAGATACTTTTTCTCCACCAATCAAAATTGAGCTTAGGAAAATCCTAGAAGCTCTAAGGTTCCTAGTATCTTACTTTGCTATTCCTCACACTATGGCCCCAATAACTTTTAATCTTTGCAATTAACTCCATAGTTCACCAACTAGTTGTCAAAAATTATCGCCGTACCGCACTAGCGGGTCCCATGTCCAATATACACTACTAATGTCACATGAACTAACTTATAGCGAAAAAATGTCTTGGAACTTAATTCCCTTATAAAATAGCTAGAAAATTAATATAATAGAAGAAAGTATAGAAAATGTATGCACGGAATGAAATTATAAGGGCTAGAAAATAAGAACAATGTCGGGTTCTCACCGTTTTTTCTTAACTCGCACGTACTAGGGTTTTTCACTTATAATTCACTAACTTATTATTGTTACTTTTAATCACACACTTTTTCTTATCTAAAACTCACTCTTAACCACCAAATTTAGTACACACTCCGTACCGAATAATCACACTACCGAAAGACATAAAAACCCTAGTTTGCCCTAACGATGAAAGTAAAGGGAAAACCCTTGATTCTATGATTAATTGCAACTATTGAGGGAGTGAATGAGTAGTAAGGCTATTATAAAGGAATAAATTCCAAATAAAAGGGAATTTTTAAGAAAATAGGAGCGAATTTGCCAGTCGTCACAAGCAGTGTCACCCTAGAGTTTTCATGCGTACTTAATAATAATCTCTTTACTCAGAGGAGCATTTCGTACGTGTATACGCTATTTTTTTAACCCCTCATTTTATTTTCTTTTAGTGGTTGTCACATCACTCCTCCCTATTAGGATCAGAACCAATCCACTTGGACATGTGGCATGGCACGACGTGCGTATAGCAATGTCTGAGAGATCACTCGAACCACCGACTGAAGGCCTTAGGATTGATGATTTTTCGCCTCTTGGTCTGAAGGTTTGGAAAACTGAAATCTTATCAAGTTTAGATGTATTAGTGAGGCTAATTTCATGCATCCATATTAGAAATTACCTAAAATAGAGTCGACTTAACCCAATTAAGAACACTAGACACGAGGGGAGGGATTCTATCCCTATTTCTTTTACATTTTTATATCATTTTATTGTTTCAATGTGTTATGTGTTATTTATTGAACTAATCTCTCATTGTTTTCTCTTCTCTTGTATTTACAAATCTTAGAAATAAGAGTCCTAACATTGTACTCTTTTAAGAACTCACCTTAATAGATTGATTTTTACACGTTTGAATTACAAGTAATTGCATTTTAATACCTTAATATTGCACTTCATTTATAGACCTACCCGGACATATAAAAGAGATTCTTTTAGGTCATTCTAATTTCCGTTATTACATATTTACTTGTTTTAATAAATTGGCAGCATGCATTAATCTCAGACGGAATGCCACTTAGGGAATCTCGCATTATTAATAAACTATTCTTTTATCTCGGATATATAATCCAAAAAGACTTGCATGTTTATATTTTTATATCATCCAAAAGGGTAGTACACAAGGTAAAGTACGATCCGGTCGCTTCCATGATGACGGCATTGAAGATGATGGAGCAACTTTTGCACATTAGAATATGCGATTATAATAATCATTTTTTGATCATTTTATTAGAGTTGGAAAAAATCTCTTGCGTAAAGGACACTAAATTGAAAATTTTTAAAAAAGATTCCTCATTCTTGAAATAATAAATATATCAAGGTCAAATTTTGATTTCAGAAAACTCATAGACTAATGCATTATAACGAAATTTATGAAATTTGAAACTACAAATAGGCGGACAATCCATTCGATTATCGAGTAAACTGTTAATTTCATTCAATCTATTTGACCTGTTTATTCACTTTTAGGACAATCCAATCAATTTTTGAATAAACCATCAATTCTATCCGATTCATTTGACCCATTTATTCTCTTTTAAGATTTCGATCTATCGTTTACTGAAGAACTACTCGAGACGTTGCAATCTTTTCAAGAGTAGGTTCCTTCATACTAAATTAACTGTAACATCTCTTCATGTGCCAATCAAAGCAATCAATCCATTCGGACTTTCTCCTCATTTTGTTAGATCAAATGTCTCCTATCCCTCCAATTAGTCAAATTTTTCAAATTATTTTTCACTCAAATATCAATAAATTGATCGGATCCATCAAGTATTGTATGGTGTCTAACCTTGAAGATTATATTTTTCATGCTAGACCAACCATTAGTATTAAAGGGCTTCCCCATAGGATATACATACTAATTTTATAATTTTGTTTACTAACTCTAAATATTTTTCTTTTATTTTTCCCCCCTTCACTGCATTTATAAAAGATGTTTTAGTAACGTAAAAATATTTTTTCTATATCTGATAACAATTTTAGTTTAATAAATTTTAAAAAATAACAAGTATTACTTGATTATTAGACAGACCCTACAATGTAAAAACTTGAAGAATCTATCTGGAAGCGCTAGTCTAAAGTATCTAAGAGATTTCATAATTGTTTGTAAAAAAATCTTTTTTTATTTGATTTGTTAACACATTTTATCTCAAAAGAAAAAAGAGAGAAAAAGTCTCATAATTGTATTCTTTAGAGATTTTTTTTCTTATTTGTATTGTAGTTGAGCAAAAATTTTGTTTCAAATATTTGCAATAATAAAGTCTTTCATTTAAACAATTATTTTTTTATATATATTCATGTACATTTTTTAAATCAGACTTTTATTACTTGGAAAAGAGCTGACGCAGGAACGTGGCTAAAAGATAGTGAAAACAGGGAGTACTACTCCCTTACAAGCATGAGACGAAAACACGGGAAATGCTGAGTATCCAAGGCCGAGATGCCTTTCACCTGTGGTGGCAAACTAGTTGCGTCATAAGTGGCTGATTGGTGGCTTGTAGCTGCTCCCTTCGCCAGAATGTCCGCCGCGGTGTTAAGCTCCCTGTAGCAATGCTCCAAGATGAAATCTGCAGTGGATAGAACTTGGCGTATTTGGCAGATAATGGTGTCGATCTTCCAGGGCACCCCTGAAGTTTGTTGCACTATAGTAAGCAATTGTTTGGAGTCCACCTGCACTATCAGTTTTGGCAACCCCAGAGAAATGCACAACCTAAATCCCTCCAAAAGAGCCATGGCTTCCGATTCCATGTTGGTACGTGGGCCATAGAAAGTAGAGAAAACCTGTAGGACACGACCAGTGTGATCACGTATAATCCCCCCTCTCCCTGAGTAACCCAGGTTGCCAAGGGAGGAGTCGTCTACATTCAGTTTTACGTAAGGGTAAGGCGGCAAAGACCATGAGAGTGGAACGCATGTCTTACCCCGCTGATGCGCTACTGTCGTTTTCAAACCCAAGTGTCGCAAGGTGGAATCCTAAGGGGGAGAGTAAGGTAAGGGGTGCGGTTCACCTATACTATTCAGTAACGCCACAACCTAACGGCGGACCTGCGTTGGCTAAATCACAATGTTCTCAAACACTGCCTTGTTTCGCGCCTTCCACAGCTCCCAACAGATAAGCACCGGCAACATATGGGTGATGGTGGCCAAAAGTGTCTTCCCGGAGGAGTGCATCCACCAACCCTGCAGCTTAAGTAACAGCGAGTCTGAGGCGCCTACATGCAAATTGAGGCCTCACTCAAACCAACCCCAGACCTGAACCGCTACTGGGCAGTCGGCGAAGTAGTGAGCCAGAGAGTCTTCGTGGGGACAAAAGAGGCATTTGGAAGGCAATTGGAGGCCAAATTGCCGCAGGATATCAGGGGACGGCAGCAGGTGATTAAGCAAGCGCCACATAAAAATGGAGATCTTAAGCGGTATACGTTGATCCCAAATGAGCCTGCGGGAGATTAAAGGGTTGGAGAGAGGCTGAAGCCTCTCCATCGCTGATGAAACCTTAAAAGCACTAGCTGCGAAGGGCTACCAAACCACGTGGTCCTTACCTGGCAAGGGAAGAATCAGGAAAACTAGGATGCGTTGCCTTTCCTCCCTGGTGAGGGACTCCCCAACATGATCCATAACCCACACCCCCTCCGTTAGCAGCTCCACAACTCTGATGGTGGGTTGAGGGATAGTTGGTTTGCTGTGGGCAAGTGGACTTGTGCCCAGCCAGTTGTCAAACCAAAATGATGCACTACTGTCATGAACCAAAGTCTGCATGTGATCCTTTATGAAAGCTCGGACGCCCGTCAATCGTTTCCAGATTCGCGAGCTTGAGGGCCTTACTGGTGCCATCATCACATGCTCATGCATTGCCATATTCTTGGATAGAATATAACGGGTCCAGAGTGTGTTGCCATTTCTCAGCTTCCACCACAGCTTGCAACCAAAAGCCAGCATCACGTCCTCAAGCCTCTGAAGCCTGAGACCATTGTGCTCTGTGGGATGACAAAGTGCATTCCAGTTTCTCCAGTGCCATTTCTCATGCCCCCTCTGTTTCACCCCCAAAGAACCGAGCCATTATCTATCAAATTTGGTGGAGGACTGCTCTTGGGGGCTCCTGAACTGCAAAAGTGTATAGAGGTGTTGCTGCCAGGACGTGTTTGATCAAAATTAATCGGCCCCCGCAGAAAGCATCTTGTTCTTCCATCCCGCAAATTCGCGCTGCAGCTTGCTTATTAGGGGTTGTTAGTACTCCCTTTTGGTCCTACCCTTGTAGAGGCGACAACCGAGGCATGTGAATGGAAGATGCTATTGTCGGAAGCTCGTTAATCTGGTTAGTAGTCGTCTATGTGTTGCGGAGCATTGAACAGAAGGGATGTAGAAACTCTTGTCGATGTTAATCTGCTGCCTCGAGCCGTGTTGGTAGACCTCTAGAAAATCCATTAAGCATCGCACTGACCAACAATCCCCCTTGGTGAAAATGACACTATTATCCGCAAAGGTTAGGTGAGAGATCGGCATCGCGCCTCGCGATTGCACGTAGGCCTTAGGTTTCCCCAACGAAAGCAGGGAGCCGAGCCCACGGCTTAGCGCTTCTAAAACCCAATTAAACAGGAGAGGCGACAGGGGGTTACCCCACTTTAAGCCCCGACTAGCTTGGAAGAAACCATTTGGCTTCCCGTTTATAAGCACGGAGAACCAAGAGGAGCGCAAGTTATTAATCACCAAGGCCACGATACGAGGGTGAAACCCGAAGCGGAGGAGTAGGCGAGACAAAAATTCCTGGGACATTCAGTCAAACGCCTTCATCATATCCAATTTGAAGATTAAGCTATGGTCGCGCGCCCTTCTGTCGAATCCCTTGACCAAATCCTGGGCTATCAAAATATTGTCAGAAATCTCCTTGCCCCGGACAAAAGCCGATTGCTCCGGGGAGATAACCAAAGGCATGACTGGTTTAAGGCGGTTGCAAAGGATTTTGGTGAAGATTTTGTTGACAAAAGTGTACAAGCTAATCGGCCGAAAGTCAGAGAAAGTTTGCGAAGATCCAATCTTTGGAAGAACCACTATGAGAGTGCTCGCAATGCTTTTCGGTATAGGGACGCCACACATAAACTCCTTTACTGCTTGACAAACATCCTCCCCAATAATCTCCCAACAATGAGTGAAGAACAGTCTCGTGAAGCCGTCTGCCCCTGCCACGCTTTGGCCATCTAGTTGGAAAATCGCTTGTTTCACCTCGTCACTAGTGAGCTCCTGGGCTAGGCGGTCTTTTTCTACTTGGGGTATCAAAGTAGGGATGTTTCCTAATAAGGTCTGCATTGCGTGCTCATCCGCCAATGCTGGAGCCGACAGAAACTCGCGGAAGAAAGTGCAGGCTTCTTCGCCTATCGCTCTCTCCTCAGTCAGTAAGGTACCTTGCGCACTTTTCATTTGGCAGATTGCGAGCTTAGCTCTCTTATCCAACACCGTAGAATGAAAGAAACGAGTGTTGGAGTCACCCTCGCGCAACCAGCTAACTCGACTTTTCTGTCTCCAATAAATTTCTTCGGTGGCAAGGCATCTGTTTAGAGCAGTCGTGGCTTGATCCCATTGTGACCCCGTCTTATCCGTGTTGCTCTCCTCTAGACGGATCTCTGCTTGTCTGACCCCTTCCTCTGCCGCCAAGGTCTTAGCAAAAATGTTCCCAAAAATTCGCTTATTCCAGCTGCCGAGCTTCACCCACCAGCGTTTCAGCTTTTACGCAAGACGGAACATGCCATATCCTTCCGCCAGCTGCGTACAATTCTGTCGAACAATATCTAAGAAATCTGGGTGTTTTAACCACATGTGCTGAAACCTGAAGGAACCGTGTCCATGTCTACTCCCGTCAGCTAGTTGCACTAGCAAGGGGTTGTGGTCCGAACCTGCTCTATTAAGGTGTTGCAGAACCGAGCCAAAAAAATGATGCTGCCAAGTCGCATTCATCAACACATGGTCCAAGCGTTTCCAAACGCGTCGGCCACTGCGAATACCAGTCTAAGTGAAACGGCTCCCCAGCAGCGTCATAGTTTTCATCCCGCAGCTTGAGACATATTCAGCGAACTCATTTATTGCCGCCAAATTCTGAGGCGCATGGCCAGAGTATTCGTCAATGTCTACTATTATGTTGAAATCGCCTCCAACCAGCCACGGTTTGGAGGCTAATGTCCCCGACAGCGAAAGCAGGCTAGACCAGAAATGCCTCGTACCAACTTGGGAACAGCTAGCATAAACAAAGGAACAAAAAACCTTCCCCGTCCATGTTGCATGAGGAATTGCTAAGTGAATCATTTGGTCCTCGTTGAGGAGGACATTTACAGCGAAATCTGCTTTCCATAAAACCCAGATTTTGTTGGAAATATTGTAGACCGCAAGGTGAAAACCAAACCTATTTTTAAATGTGTCGAGCTAAAATGGGTCAACCATCGGTTCCAAAATTACTAAGAAAGTGATAGTATGTAGCCATAAGAGTTTCCACAGGTGTCGGGCCGTAGCACGGCCAACCACTCTCGAATATTCCGTATGAGCGTGTTAATCATCAGACCACAGCGGAGGAACGTGAGTGGAAACCGTCCTAAACGATTGCCTAGTTACCACTGTCTTCGGTAAGTTTAAGAAACGACGTTTCCGTCCCCGCTTCACTGGCTCATGATGGGGAAGAGATGATCAATTTTTTGTTTTAGCAAAATAAAATCCTTTAGCACAAGATTTCTGGCTTATCCTGTGGCAAGTCTTCCAAGTCAAAGAGAGAGTTAAGGGCATGCGATCTGCGTTTAGACAGAAGGCGCTGATCATCCAGGAAATGGGCAGCTAAATTGTTGGATTCTAAGCTGACTGGGTTGGCCTCTTGGGGCAGCGTCGTGGCAACCTTCTTCTTGCTCTTGTGATTCTGCTTAGCGCACGCTTGAGGGGTGTTAGGGCTATGCGATCGTCGTGCCTGGACATCGCCTACGGTGACCAGCATTTGATCATGGTGTAGTTGATGTTCTGGCTCCTTGTCACAGTTCAAAAACCCCAACGTGCCCGGCAGCTCTCTTGCGTCTGTTACGTTTGCTGTGAAGATCCAGTGCTGGTCTGGTTTTCGCACCCCGGTCAAGTTGGGAGGAGTGTTTTTGTCCGAGTTTGTTGGATGAAGGCGGCATCGCGCCTCAGTGTGGCCTAGCCTGTGGCAGAAAGTACAGAATTCGGGAAGGTTTTCATATTGGACTGGTTGCCAAAAATCAGAGTTTCCAATCCCTATCCAGACCTTGTCTGGGAGGTCACCCAGAATGTTTACTTCGACGCAGCATCGGGTGACACCCGATCTGGTTAACGAAGTTGTTGAAGCGTTGATTTTGAGAGGCTCTCCAAGGAGGCGGCCAATGAAGAAGAGCAGCCCTTTGGCAAAGAAATGGACTAGGAGGTGAGGGAGAGAAACCCATACCGAGACCAAAGGCGATTCCAAATCCACTGTAAAGGAGGGTGTCCACTTGAATGTGCACATGGGGAAACCTTGGAAACTTCAAACTCCACGCAACCAGCAACGGAGATAGTCCTCCTCGTGGTCAAAACGTATCTGGATGTGGCGGGGGTCCAACAGGCCAATGGTGAATTCCCCCTTGAATCGTATCGTGCGAAAATCCTTCCGCAAAGACTCCAGATTAGGCCGACCTTTAGAAAATTTTCCAACGAGAGCAAACCGGAAGGGAGCGGACAGGGCTTCGATGTCCTCAGTAGTGAAAAAAACAGCGGGTCTTCCCTTGTACAGAGACGGTTTCGGTACGATGGAGGGGTGGGCAGGTGGCGTTGGCTTAGGGTGCTGGCGGAGGATGTCGGCGAAAGACTTGGACAGAGCCTAGACCACCCCTCCAGCCGCCGACTGAAAGGCAACCATGGCAGCCCAGGCAACAACTTGCTAAACAAGGAACGGTGAAGCCCGAAGCCCTAGTTTTTTTCTCTAGCTACCATTAAGTGAATTGGATGAGTTTTCGTTTAACGATTCGAGACCTACCACACGGTCAATTTCAATAAAACAATATAACATATGATTTTGTCCATGTACATTTCATTCTTTATTTGCTCATTAGGAGATTTCGTGGTGAATTTTAAGAAATAAAACTAAATTGAGATTTCGAATCTCTTGCATGAAATTTACAAGAGGGTGTTTGGCTTTCTAAAAATCTTTGTGCTCGAAATCAAAAGGAATCACTCGAACCTGGCAATTTGTCTTACAAGATCAACTACAATACCTTTTCTCTTTTCATTTTACAATTCATATTTTATTTACTTCTATCAATCCTTCAAAGTTAGTCACATTGATTGACAAATTTCAAAGTGGGGCAATTTTTACTTTGAAAATGTCCACTGTATCTAACTAAATTCAATCCACATCTAAGTGAAAGAAAAAAATATATACATTACTCGGGTTTATTTTGAGAATTTGTAATGATGCTTTAGACGTTCGTTTCTTTATCTATACATATTTTATCATTTGTTCTCCCATTTGAACCTTTAAAAGTATAATTTCGTTTCAAATAAGAGGCTTATTGATTATAACCCCACATTGAAAAAAAAATTTCAAATATCAAAAGAGAATGGATTCTCACAATGGACTATTCTTTACTTTGGTTGTCATGTGAAATAAGAATGATGTTTTGGCTATTGTTTCTCTTATCTAAACATTATTTATCGTTTGCATCCACATTTGATCTTAAATTGGTGATTTGTTTCAAAAGTACTTATGATCGCACCCCACACTAGTGGAAGGAGATTTGAGAATATTCAAAAAATAGCAAAGATGCTAAAATTTTGAAAGGGGCATAAAGTAAAAATAATAATAAAAAAATTGAAAAAAAAGAAAAGAGAGGAAAATGTGAAGAAATGAAGAAAAAATGGAGAAACTACATATATCGTCTAAAAGTTTGGGGGTTTTCAATTCTATCATTGATATTTCGAATTTCGGTATTGGTAAAAAAAAGAGAAGAAAAAGAAAAAAGAAAAAAAAAAGAGAGGAAAATGTGAAGAAAAAAGAGAGAAGAAAATGAAAAAAATGCAAAGAGATCCAATGCTGAATTCCCTCCAGTAATTGATGATAAGAGTCAAAAAGGAATCCATGATCTTTGAGTCCAAAACTGGAGCAATTTTGAGAAGAAATGCAATCTTAAATGCAATGTTCTTGAAAATATTATTTCTTTTGGCTATCATTGTGAAACCAAATTACAAACTCATAAAATCTATTGCTGACTTATTATTCATGACAACTTGAAGTAAGGATCATGCCTCTAAGTGATTTGCCAATCGCTCGTGATCACAAGGTCATAATCAGTTTCCATATGTTTAGCTATCGCTTCCACCAATATATTACAAACTTATAAAACTTATATATTGACTGAGTTTTCTCAAGAAATAAGGGTGACAAACTATTTACTTTCACTAACTTGTGATATTAAATAGGGTTAGACATGATCTGGGTACGAAAGTAAGACAGATCCTGTCATACCATCTTTAACTATCATTTTTCTTAACTACCTAAAAATCAGAAATAACACCCACTTGATTGGTTCTGAAAGATGAGCTAACAAGAAGGGGTGACTCTTTTTCCTAAATACCGATATTAAAGTGAGGAAGAGATCTTTTGCAATTTGGTCTTATTTTGAGAGATTCATCATGGAGTTTTCTACATGAATTTGAAGACAATATTTAAATTTCTTCATTTAAAAAATGCAATTTCTATTGTACATCAATTCACATTGCATGTTGGTAGGTGAGTATTTTTAAACTTTAGAAAACATGGTTTTCTTGTTGTGTCCAAATAAATATAGTATCATCCGAACAAAAAAAAAATTTTTGCAATTAAAATATGCCAAACTGAGGCAAATTTTTGTTATACATTTGTGAGATTTCGCCAAATAGCCCCAAATTGGAGCAAATTTTTGTACTACATTTGTGGGATTTCACCCAAGAGTCAAGTAATATACTTTCGAATTTATCTTTCAAAATTTAATTTCAATAAGATCGCTCCTTTCCTGAGCAGTAATTGCATCATTTTTCAGAATAAAGTAAGAATTTTTTTTTGTGAAAATTCAAG
This sequence comes from Coffea eugenioides, assembly GCF_003713205.1. NCBI lineage: Eukaryota > Viridiplantae > Streptophyta > Magnoliopsida > Gentianales > Rubiaceae > Coffea > Coffea eugenioides. Next base: position 68,482,186 of record NC_040036.1, read on the forward strand.
TACATGTTATACTTTGACAAATCTCCTCTGTACAGGCATTTATGACCAATATCGATGAAAATGTGCAAGTTGAAATCCCAAAAAAAATTTTGGATCTCAAGCACACAAAAAAATGGGCAATAATGCTACGTGGCAAAGTGGTGGGCTAGCCTGTCCATTGAGAAGAGCTTACTTTAGCAATTAGTTTTGAAAAAAAAAATTAACTACCTAGGTTTGAGATGCATTTTCATTTTATCGTATTTTGTTGGGATTGGATTTTATCCCACCAACCTTTATTTTATTGAGATTGGATTTTATTCCATCAATCTTTATTTTATTGATATTGGATTTTATTCCACTAACATTTATTTTGTTGGATTTGAATTTTATCCCACAAACCATTATTTTGTTAGGTTTGGATTTTATCCCACCAACCTTTATTTTGTTGGGTTTAAATTTTATCCCACCAACCCGTTATTTGGTTGAGATTGGATTTTATTCCATCAATTGTTGTTTTGTTGGGTTTAGGTTTTATTCCATCAACTTTTATTTTGTTGGGTTTGAATTTTATACTACCAACCGTTATTTTGTTAGGTTTGGGTTTTATCCTACCAACTATTATTTTGTTGGATTTGAATTTTATCTCACTGACCTTTATTTTGTTGCATTTGAATTTTATCTCACCAATCGTTATTTTGTTAGATTTAGATTTCATCCAACCAATTCGTATTTTATTGGATTTGAATTTTATTCCACCAACCGTTATTTTGTTGGATTTAAATTTTATTTCACCAACATTTATTTTGTTTGGTTTGGTTTTTATCTCACCAACTTTTATTTTGTTGAGTTTGAATTTTATCCCACCAGTCTATTAGATTTTACTAGTCATTTGTGGTTTAGGTTGTATCCCACCCATCAATTTTTGTTGGTTTTGAATTCTATCCCACTAACTTTTCGTTTAATTGGACTCGGATCTTATCCCACCGGTCTGTTAGGTTTTACTAGTCATTTGTGGCTTAGATTGTATCCCATCGATCAATCTAGTTTCAAAATGATTTTGTAAATTTCCTAATTGCTCGAGATTGGGTTGAATCCCACCGATCGATTCAAATGCTTAGTAATTTCAATTGTGTTTAAAAACTCACTTTGTTTGTTTTGATTCAATTACGGTTGAAGCAAACAGGTAAGTATTTTAGTATTTATATTTTTGTCTCGAGTTTCTTCGAAATCCAAACAAAAAGAGGCAAGTTGTAGACACCAAAATTTTATTAAATTCATTTTATTGTTATTTTTAATTTTAAAAAAAAAAAGAAAAAAAAAGAAGTACAAGTTGTTGTTTAAATGAATTCATTTTTTATTTGATTTTATTTGATTATTTTGTTTTGTTTTGTAGGAAAGATAAGAGAAGCAAAGGAAAAGCAGAAAAGAAAAGGAAATTTAGCAAGAAGAAAATTGCAGCAGCAAATTCGCATCCATTTCCATTCGATTTTTCTGGCCTTTCTTTTTCCCCAAACCTTTTGCCACCTTATCATTAGAATTATCAAGAGAGTTCTAGAATCTAAAGCCATCTAATGACTCTAAAAAATGGCAGTAAAATCTGATATAAGAACCCTTGTTTTGTATAAAAAGGTTTCAAAACGCATCCTTAGGGTAAGAGTAGAAGAGGAGAGTGGTGGGGATAGAAAAAACAAAAAGAAAAGGGAGAAAAGAAGGAAAAAGAAGAACAGAAAAATTTTGAGCCAGGGTTGATCATCTTGTCTCCTTCATGAGCAAAATCTGATCTCAGCTTGAGTTGTTTAGGTGACTTCTTCATTTCTGCGCTATCTACGCTTGAAGAAGGACAACTTTCGTTCACAATTTGTTTAGAAAAAACACCTCTAAATGTGTTGAATTGGGGTTGGAATTCGCCGACTTGACAACCCTTGAGTTTCGAAGAAAACTTCACCAGTTCATCCATTGACTTTTGGATCCATTTTCGAGTTTTACCACGCCTGCCTGACTCCACAAGACGTCAAAGGTAATCCCCTAAAGTTGCAGAAGATGGCTTCGAAGGCTTGCATGGAATTTTCAAAAAATTACATTTTAACTCCTAACTTTTTAAATAATCACTGTGGCCCAAAATTTGGAAAAATTGAATCAATTTCACCCCTTTTAAGTTTTAATCCTCTTTTGTATATTTTAAGTGGGTTTTTGGGCAGATTACACACATAATTAGGGTTTAAAATTTTTTGAAAGATTTAATATCTTGTTCGATTTTGGTAAAAATAAATCAAGACTTGGGTAATGTTTTCTTTTGAATTTTGATAGTGGGTTTTACTTATTTGTTTTGGATTTCAATATGGGTTTGAGAGGCCAAAACCCAAACTTTTTGATTGGATTTGTTTGGACCGAAAGTTGAGTTGGCCCGCCTTTTTCTTTCAAACTTTTGATTGGGCCTGGGAGGCTTTTGGCCCAAGAAACTAATAAAATTGGACCAAGTGGCCTTTTATTTTACAAAATCTGATACGAAAATTACATTTTAGTCCCTAGACTTTAGAGTACTTTTACTATGACTTAAAACTTTTGATTTCTTTCAATTTTTAATTGCAATTTGATCCCTAATCTTTATAATAATTATAATTTAACATCAAAAACTTTCTTAATTTTTGCAATTAGGTCCCTAATAGTTTTAATTTCTTACATATAATTTATCTATTTTCTTTAGTTGTTAATTATACTTCATTTAAATGTTTTAATATGTAGATTTCATGATTATTTCCATTGCTTTATAATTTATTTGTTAATTAAATTAGTGCCTTGACAGTTTTGTTGATTTTGGAGTACAAATAGGGCAAATTCCACCCCGTTTAACCATTACTTCAAGGGAGGTATTTTCTATTATTATTTTAAATCCCTTTATTTGATATTATGTGTTTTTATGTGTGATTGCATGTTTTGAGTGATTTTTCTTGTATTTACTCCTTTTATTCATTTTAAATTTTTATTTATTATATTTAATTTTTGATGATTATTTGAGAGGCATTTAAATGCCAAATTGTAACAAATAGATATCCATGAAATGTATTTAGTTAGGCTATATAATAGATAAGTTTTATTTTTGTAAAAAATGTAATTAGTTACATGAATGTAATAGTTAGGTTATTATTTTTCAAATTCCTCCCTTAGATTGTAGTTAGGGTCCCAAATATAATAATTAGGGTTTTATGTGTGTTTTTATTACTTGTGTGCTTGCATGTTTATGTGCTTATGTATTTATTCATTTTCTTGAGGGTTTTACATCTAGATATCATGCCTACGTGTTATGTGTTCTATGTGCTTTATGTGTTTATTTATTTTAATTATATTTTATATGATTTATTAATTTATAATAAATGCATGACGTTACCACACTAGTCCAATGTTAGTTGTAGCCTTTCTCCCCGATTTTTGCTAGTCCAATGCTAGTGAGATTTTATTGAAATGGATTAGTCAAATGCTAGACTCTTTAGACCGTTTCGCTCTAGATTCACATTTTTGCATGACATTCATCGTATCCCATACATGTTGTTTTCATTTTTATAATATGTTCTCATCTTGTATGATATTTTCTCTATATATTAGCTTTCTTATCCCTATGTGCGTGAAACATGACCTTTAGATTTGCATTCCATTTAGGAAGTTAGAAGTAGGCTAGTCTATTTGCTTAACTAGATTAGGAGAATCACCCTTCAAATACGGGAAAGGAACAAGCATGGCTTCATTAGCCTTAGCACACTCTCATCCCATCTATAAAAAGAAAAATTGAGTCACAAATCTTAGTCCCTCCCATACCCATTATGTTGCACTCATCTCTTTTAGGTCATGTATATTTATATATTATAATTCTTTTTTTTTCAATCTCATCTTTTGCATATTCGTGACCTCTTCTAAGAATCATTTTGGGCATAACAATTAATGTGATTTGCACCAATTAAATTTTGAAGAGATATTTTGACCCTTTCAATATCCTTTAGGTCTAGATTTGTATTGATACAAAAACATCCAAATGTGATAAATTTTATAAGTTAGATTAGAAAATTTTTTGACTAAATCTCGCAACTAAATTTGGTTAGGTTAAAAGGGTGTTTTAGGTTTGATTCTATCAAATCTTTGCCTTCTCTTTCTTCAACCGTGACTTCAGAACTCTTTTCTCTTATTTTCAAAAACTTGGAGTCATCTAAAAAGGGTTTTATCTAGTTTTTATTAAAAATACATTTTGATGTGACATAGTACATCTAAACTCGATACCAAGTGGCGACTCCTATTTTTCTTAAAAACCTTTTTTAGACTATTATTTTGGGCCCAAATCGTCGCATTTCTTAAGTCCCATTTTAGACCCTTTTTTCTTTATTTATTCTATCTCTAAAATCAATAAATACATTTTTAACACCTAAATTTTATTTTTCAAAAAATGGGGCGTGCTACTTATTATTTTATTTTTCAGCATATTTAATAAACCTTAATTTTTATTAGTAACTGCCTATTATGGTTATGAATTACTACGAAATAATTATTTATTTATATATTTTATTTTAGTGGATTTTCTAGATAGTTACTATTAGAGCATGAAACAAATTCTCTTGAAAATGATTTCAAATATACTCAAAAAAATTTGGCACAAATTTCCTTTATTATTTGCACGCACATTCATATGTGCCTCGAATATTAATTATAAATAAAGATTTCTCAAGTCTCTTTTCCTACTTTTATAATTAATTATTGTTGATTTTTTTTTTTTTGCTTTCTTTGCGTGTTTTGTCAAATACTTTGAAAAGTAAATCAGCCTCTTAGGGTGCTTTTGAACTAGTATTCTATTCTTCTACTCAAGTTAAACACCTTTTCATAAGGTGGTAAATCAAATCACTTTCCTTTCCTAATAAAATCACTTTGGTTCAACAATAATAAGAAAAATATAATTTATCCAATTTAAATTTTTTAAATTAATAATAACAACCCAACACAAGTAATGGTCTTTAGCAATTTCTGATATTGGTTAATGACAACCGAACCAAATAGTATAGGATAACTTTTGGTTTGTAACAAACAAACTCAATGGTATATGAAAGTGCAAATCAGTGCATGTAGACTAAAGAATATATAAGCGTCATGCAATTCAGTGTAAATAAACAGATCATGAAGAAATATAATACACATTAGAATTGATGATTAAACTAGAGTATGATTTTTTTAGACTATTAATATGCATGCTTAACTCACCATAGCATATTACCTAATTACAAATATTAAAACTTTTGGCAAGAAACATATGTTATATTGACAAATAATATATACAATTTAGATGAATGTACAAGTATTATTTTACATACATGCGATTTTGGGGTATTTCTAATTTGAGTGGGGATGTGATCAAATTGAAAATTAGAAAAGATCAAAGCATTTCGATTGGCAAGAAACCGATGTGAATTAACAAACCTGAATTAATACTTTCAAGTACATTGTGTTGTTTTCCATCTCTGCTATTATCCCATATAAATTTAGGTCTCTTCAAAATTTTATCAATGAATCCAGCAGATAAATTGTACCTCTACAACATTATAAACCCCTCCTCTCCTCCTTCTCTCTTTCTTCTCTCTAGAAAAAACTTTCTAACTAAAACTCCCTTCAACTCTCCCATGGGACAAAGATCAGAATTTTCAATTTTGTGAATAAATCTTTCATAAGATTTTTTAGTGAGAGTTTCTTCTCTCCTTAGAGTTGTCTAGTGAGAGTTTTCTTTTCTCCTAAATTTTTAAGTGAGAGTTTTATTCTCACCTAGGGATTTCCAGTGAGAGTTTTTGATAATTTTTTCATTTTTCTTTTATTAGATCTGATTTTTTTTTAATTTTGATTATCAAATCTGAAATTTCTTGGCTATTCAGCAGATCTCACCATAATATCTGAATTTGAAGTAGTTAATCAACAGATCTGGCAATTGGAAGCATGCACAAATATCCATGGAGTTACAATTATTTTATCTCATTTTTCAAATTTGGAGCTTTATAATATAATTTTTATTATTCTTCAGATCTGGAGTATCCTTTCTTCATATTTGCTCTTTGATATCTGTATATGTTTGATGATGTAATTTCTGCCATTAGTGTAGATTTTAATGAAATTATGATATTTTTTAAAAAAAACATTATATTTGAATTTGGGACCTAGATTGATACAGGATTTAAATTTGATAACCCTTTGAAGTTTCAAGATGTTTAATGTATCTGAAACTGCTTCTAACTCTACATCGAATTCAAATCAAGATTTGACCCATGATTGTATCAGAAATTGTTTGAAAATTTATGATCACCATCAATAGATGAATGTTACATTCTCGAGAGTCTAGAAAGGATTATATTGCTTCAAGACCGTAGATTGAATTTTGTCAACAAACAACCATAAGCCAAATAAATAATTAGTGTTACTTATGCTGATACCTACACCATATTAATGAGTGTAGCTTTTGGTCATGTGCCCAAATTTTTCACATTAAAAATGCATAATCAACAAATGTATAGAGTGTAAAATGTTAGTACTTGCAATAAAATCAGGAATAGCAAGCTTGATGATCCTGCGAATAAAAGCATACAAATTAAGTGCTGATTGTATCACGAAAAAACTTATCATTGGCATTCTTTCATTCCTCAATTTGAATAACTTTGCATTCCTTAAATACATAAGCAAGTTTCACTATATATAGTTGTTACAAAAAAAAATACACTATAATAGGTAGGCGGCTGCTCTCCCATGTAATCATGCCGAAGAAAATACTTAGGATCCCATAATCTTAATCCAAAAGGTTCCCAAACAAAACATATCGTCAATATTATTTATCTTTTTGTTTAAGAAAAAAAATTCATACAAACAACTATTAGAACATTCGTCTTTTTTTTTGTTATAGTTAAATGGTTGAACACTCATGCTTGAAAAGAACAACTAGCATGATCTATTGATTGGTGGATTTCTCCACAAGAAAGAAACTTAAACTCTAGTAGGCTAGGAAAAAGGAAATTTCAATGCAAAAAGGAATTGTATAATATCGGAATATTACTCTTATCAAAATAGAACCAATGAACCCAAAAAAAAAAAGAAATTGATTGCCTTGAATTTGTATAAAACTTTACTATAATTTAGTGTAGAAATTTTTTGCGAAGAAATTGAAAAACTTTTCTATTTTTTCTTTTATTTTTCTTTTTTCCCCTTCCTTCCTCCTCCTTTTTCCCCCTGCCACCACTGCTATTCCAACCACTACCGCCAATATTGCCATCGTCGCTTTCACCTTTTTTCGCCTGTCTCTTTCTCTCCTCTTCCTTCCCCTTATCCTCTTTCTTCTCTTTTCCCTCCTCCTCCTCCTTTTTTTCCTCGAATTTGGTCCAAATTGACCAGAAAAGCGAGTCGCCGGTGTAGACAATGAAATTTTAATTAAATTCTAAAATTACCATCGGTCTATAAATTATTTCTACGATTTATACTTAGCCAATCGGATATTGCCATATGTCATGCACACTTGGAAGTTGTGCTATTCAGCAATCATTCATGTATCTCCACATGTCGAGATGAGGTGTTGCGGCCAATTAAAATTATCAGAATATCTCTGCCAATCAAATTATGCCACGTCACATGTCTATATGACTTGGCAAAATTATAGATAAAAATCTACATAATTATTTCTTTATTAAAGAAATAAAATTTAGGGTTATTTAATAAATGTAAATGTCTTATACACTGCAATAGTTTGTCCAACCAAATGGCGCCACGTCATATGTTCCTACAAGTTTGGCCAATCAAGAAACTACTCATTGATATTATCTCTTTATTAATAAATACAAAAAGAATAGGTAATATTTAAACTGGCACAGTCCTAATACGACTGCATGTCTTGCAAGACAAGTAGAGTGGTATACATGTCTTCAACCTCTACGTCATACTACAGTTATAAATAGGGGTTTCTCTATTAAATCAAGGGACAAAAAAAAAGAGGCATCTCATACTCTCAAATATTGAAACTCCAAACTACAAAGGTCTGAATCTTCAAGCCCTTCAAGTCCTTCATATATCAAGACTTGAATCTTCAAATATCTTCCAAGTTCTTCAAATCTTTCATATCAAGATTTGAAGGAAAGTGGTTGATCCAAGAACAAGCTACGAAACCCTTGGACTGGCGTTTGAGGAGAAAAATCGAAGGAAACTCTCTATAAGTTTGAGAAAATCTTGGAGACTGTACTCATATATTTTCTTAAATTTATATATTACATATTTGTCGGTGTATTTTTTCTTGTCATTTTGTAAATTTGAAATTTTATCAGTAACAAATTTTTGGCACGCCCAGTGGGACCATCTCTGCCTTCCATTTCTTCTCTTCGAATATTTAACTACATGAATCATCGATGGCACCAAAGAGCAACAATCTACGACTACTCGTTCTAAAGCTACTGATGCCAAACCTGTTCAGGAAATTGCACATATTGCCACCAATACTCGTGCTATTGGTTCTGTGACAAGGAGTATGACGCAAATTTCCACCCAAAGTAGCATGGAGGTTCCATCTGCATCAACTCTCATCTTTGGTTCAACATCACCAATGCGCTCTTCTCCTACAGTAAGGATCAAAAACGTTCCTGCCTCGATTGAGAAGACTCTTGCCATGCTCAAATTTGGATCCGGATCCAAATTTTCTAAGCATGATAATGATGATTCATCAAGCACTGGATCAGCCTCTTCACATGAAACTTTTCAATCAAAGTTTTCTATTGAAGATTCTGCTGTTTCTTCTGCCGCCATATCTGCTATTATGATAAACACTTTAAGTCTCGAAAAACAAGTTTCGAATATATCCAAAATGATGGAGACCATGATGAAGCACATCAAGGACCAAGACGCTCGTATCACCCAACTGCTTATCCAGAAAGATCACGCTCTTGAAGGAAACCATTTGAACTCTAAGGAGTATCAAGAGCACGAAATTTCCTCATCTAAAGGCAAGGGCAAGGTGAAGGAAGTATATGTGACCTCCGAGGGGACTATCCCCGTAGAACAATTGAAGGAACTTGTTGAAGACGTGATTAAAGACAAAAATGAGGTGGCTCAAAGTAAAACTTTACTTACTCCAAACCTTACACTGCTAGAATTGACAACCTAGCAATGCCTGCTAGATATCAACAGCCTAAGTTTCAACAGTTCGATGAAAAAGGCAGTCCAAAATAACATGTGGCCCATTTTATCGAGACCTGCAATAATATTGGAACCTATGGTGACCTACTAGTCAAACAGTTTATTAGATTTTGAAAGGCAACGCGTTTGATTGGTATACTGATCTTATACCAGGGTTTATCTACAATTGGGAACAACTTGAACAAGAGTTTTTGAATTGTTTCTACAGCACCAGAAGAACCGTTAATATACTGAAATTGACTAACACTTGTCAATGAAAATATGAACCTGTGGTCACCTACATCGATAGGTGAAGAAGTTTGAATCTTAACTGCAAAGATAGACTATCTGAACCCTCTGCCATAGAAATGTGCATCCGAGATATGCATTGGAGTTTAAGTTACATTTTACAAGGTATACATCCAAACACTTTTTAAGAATTAGCTACTCGTACTCATGATATGGAATTGAGCATCGCAGCCAATGCAACTGATGGACTTCCTATTCAAACTCCACGAATACAACCGTTTCGCCAAAGCAATAAGAGACAAGAGAATAAAAAAGGGGATAAACTTCCTTCAAGGATCAGTAATAAAGAGTCCATGGCAAAAAACACGACTCCCATGAAGATTGCTACTAAGGTAAGTCGAAAAGTCACGAAGAAATTAGACTCCCCCAAAATAAGTCAGTAAGAAAGCCCACTTTAAAAGATATGCAAGAAAATGAATACTCCTTCCTTGAATCTGACTTAGAGGGGGTTGTTTGATGATTTTTTCAAGAAAAAACTCCTTGAACTTTCCGACATGAAGCACCCAGAGGAAGTCAGTCAAGCCAATGATCCAAATTATTGCTGTTATTATCGGTTGATTGGCCAACCTCTCACCAAATGCTTTGTTTTTAAAGACAAAATCATGAAATTAACCCGTCAAGGGAAGATCCTTCTCGAGAAGAACAAAGTGTCAGCAAATCAAACAATAATAATGTTTGATTCTTTATGTTATCCAATAGAAGTTCTATCCGTATTGAACAATACTCTTCCTGTAAGAAAGGAGGTTAAAAAATCTCCAATTAAAAGTGTCGTCGAAGACGATAATGAAAGATGGACTTCAATCATTCGGAAGAAAATTTACAAGTCGAAGATAAAGAAGAATGCTTCTTTCAACGTTCGTCCAACAGAGTTTAAAGCGAAAAAAGAAACAACGAAATGCAATAAAGAAACAAAAAGAAGTCATAACACAAATTCCTTCAAATCATTAGTTTCTTTAAGAGATTCGACAACTTGTGACACTGAGAGAGTTTCTGCTAAAAGGATGTTTAAGTGATGATGATGATGATTTTATTTCTTGTAACGTCATCAAGGTTGAAAACCCTCAAGTCACACAAATTGGCACCGAATTTGAGGAAAAACTCAAAATCGATGATAAATCGCCTGTAGATTGTGCAACGACTAACATTTTTTATAATGATGATTTGACAATTGACTCTAAAATCCACAATCGATTTTTATTTGTTAGTGCATATGTCCGAGAATAGAAGATGAGTCGGATACTCATCGATGGGAGATATGCTATCAATATCATATCCGTACGTGCTATGAAAGAACTTAAAATTTCAAATGATGAGCTTTCCCAAAACCGTCTCATAATCCAAGGATTTAATCAATGGGGCAAAGAGTGATTGGCTTCATAAGACTTGAATTGCTTATTGGTGAGATGTCTTCAAGCACGCTATTTCATATTATTAATGCCAAAACCTCTTATAACATGCTCCTAGGAAGACTCTGAATTCATGAGAACGAAATTATACCATCTACTCTTCATCAATATTTTAAATATTGTCGAGATAGTATAGTTAAGAAGGTTACTGCTGATGATAAGCCTTTCACTGAAATTGAAACAAACTTTGCCGTTGCCAAATTTTATTTTCAAAAAGAAGCAAAAAGAAAAGAATCAGTGAGAGAAGAAATTCAAGATTCCAAAGTACCTATTTTGCATTACATCCCAAAATCAAAGAGAAAAGAATGTCAGTCTTCTTTTTTCACGCATTAAATGTTCCACTCACCAAAATAGAGCCGATTAAAAGTGAAAAAATGAACTTGCAAGGATTTGTCCATCCCAGAGAAGAACCTGCAGTGGAACATCACTCATTATTAACCAATCGGATTCAAGAAAGTTTTGATCCAAATCTATATATGCTTCTTGTTAAGGTAGGTTATAACCCAAGTAAAAAGAATGCATTGGACAAACTTCCTCCTGAAATAACTGACGAGAAGACTCATGAATTGACACCTACACAGAAAATATTGAAAGAAAGAGGTTATAATGGTGAAAGTTTATCAAAAGGTCTTGATTATCGACAACCTTCTCCCATTCATATAGTGATCAAAAGGACGAGTTGTAATTATGTGACGAAAAAATGAAAGTCACAAGTCAGAAGATGTCTGTTTTCAATAGATTAAAAATTAAGTCAAATCGTACTGCTGTATTTGATAGATTTGACCCACAATCAAAGAGTTTGAAGCCGCTTATCCATGAGAGATTAGGCAATAAAAAAAGGGAGCAGCAAGTTGTCAGGGAAGAAAGTCTCGCTCCAATGAAAAAGAATAGCTCGAGAAAGCAAGCCTCCAATTTCTTCATACATTATAAAAACTTGTTTAATGTAAGAATTAAAACCATTTTTAAAGAGCAGGGTCAAGAAAGTATTATTTTTTGCCATCATATTACGATCAATGATCTGAAGAAGAAGAAGATGCAGATGATGCTTCCCCAAAATTTGAACAAGGAGTAAAAAATACAGCTGATATGCTAAAAGAAATTAATCTTGGCACAAGCGATGATTCTCGTCCAATTTAAATAAGTTCTTGTATGACTCTTGAAGAAGAGAAAGAATATGTTGATTTGTTGTTCAAGTTCAAGGATGTCTTTGCTTGGAATTGCTCAGAAATGCTTGGTTTGGATCCAAGAGTCGCAGTTCATAATTTATCGGTCAAACGATGAACAAAACCTGTTAAGCAAAGGTCAAAGACGCTTTCGACCCAAATTAATTCATTTGATAGAAAATGAGGTAAATAAGTTGATTAAAACTGAGTTCATACGAGAAGTGAAATACCCAACATGGATTTCGAGTATCGTGCTTGAAAAAAAAAAAGAATGGACAAATACGAGTATGCATAGATTTTCAAGATTAGATTGAAATTTGTCCAAAAGATGATTTTTCACTCTCCATCACAGAATTGACAGTAGATGCTACAACGGGACACGAAGCACTATCTTTTCTCGATAGAACCTCTGGTTACAATCAAATATGCATGGCAGCTAAAGATGAGGAACTCACTGCTTTTCGAACTCCCAAACGAATTATTGTTATACAGTAATGCTGTTTGGGTTGAAAAATGTCGAAACAACGTAACAAAGAGTAATGCAGAAAATTTTTGATGATATTTTCATTGAAATGTGGAGTACTACTTTGACGACCTCGTTGTGAAATAAAAAAGCGAGAAGATCACATTCAAGACATTCGAAAAGTTTTTCAACGCCTTCGAAGATATCAGCTGAAAATGATTCTTTTAAAGTGTGCATTCGAAGTCATTTCTTGAAAGTTCACCGGCGGGAAATAGAGGTTTATTGATCTAAAATTGATGCCATTGTGCATATGCCTGAATCGCGAAATATTCATAAATTAAAAAGTCTTCAAGGAAAATTGGCATATATTCGAAGATTATCTCTAATTTGGCTGGATGGTGTAACCTTTTAGTCGATTAATGAAAAAAAGGGGACCTTTCGAATGGGATGAAGCGTGTATAAATGCTTTTGCAAATATTAAAACTTATCTCATGAATTTTCCTGTGTTAGCTGCACCAGTTCTCGGAAAGTCATTAATTATCTACATTGTCGCTCAAGAACGATCGGTTGGAGCCCTACTTGCTCAAGAAAATGATGAAAGTAAGGAGAATGCGCTGTATTACTTGAATCGGGTGATGACCTCAAATGAGTTGAATTATTCACCTATCGAGAAGTTGTGTTTGACACTTATATTTGCCATTCAAAAGTTGAAACATTATTTTCAAGTGCACACTATTCGACTAATATCCAAATCTAATTCCATTAAATATGTCATGACAAAACCTGTGCTGTCTGACCGCTTTGCTAGATGCTATCTTCAATTTCAATAATTTAAAATTATTTATGTACCTACAAAGGCTGTCAAATGACAAGTATTAGCAAACTTTCTAACTGATCATCCCATGCCCGGCGAATGAAAGTTGACAGATGAACTTCCCGATGAAAAAGTATTTATGGTCGAATTTTCGTGGTCGATGTATTTCAATGGGGCTGCCCACTTTGATGGGATTGGTGCAGGAGCCATTTTTTTTATTCCTCAGACAGATATATTGTCGTACTCTTTCACTTTAAGACGACAATATTCAAACAATGTGGCCGAATATCATGTGTTAATTCTTGGTCTTGAATCGGCTGTAGACATGAAACAATTACATCTTAGGGTCTACGGTGATTCAAAATTGGTGATAAATCAACTTTTTGGTATTTATAATGTCAAGAAATCTGAATTAATTTCATATTATGATTATGCAAGACAACTCATAGGATATTTAAATAATGTCACCATAGAACATATCTCTAAAAAATTTAACTAACAATCTGACTCTTTGGCAAGATTGGTGTCTATGCTCACTCTGTCTTCTCATTGAAATCAAATCTTAATATGTCAAAATTAGATCATGCCTCTAATGTTCGATGAAGGAGATAATGGTAGGGAAGAAAATGCCTGTCATATTTACGTCCATAAGATTGGAAAAAAGGATTGACGTCATTTCATCATTGATTATCTTAATCATGAAAAGTTACCAGAAAATTTCAAGAAAATGGTTGACATACGCTGCTGAGCGCCACGTTTCATTTACTATAAAGGGACGCTTTATCGTAGATCATTTGATGGAGTACTTCTACGATATCTTGGAGAAAATGAGACCATGCAAACAATGGAAGAAACTCATTCTGGAGTATGCGGTGCTCATCAATCTGGTTCGAAATTATATTTTCGCATTAAGAGAATGTGATACTACTAGCCGATGATGGTGAAGGACTGCATTGATTTTGCTAGAAGATGTTAAATTTGTCAATTTCATGGCAATTTCATCCATCAAATTCCTGAACCATTGCACCCAACTGTGACTTCTTGGCCATTCGATGCTTGAGGTTTGGATATAGTTGGACCGCTTTCAAAATCTTCTAGTGGACACATTTTTATTTTGGCGGCGACAGATTACTTCTCAAAGTGGATTGATCAACCAGTTTCTCTAAGAGAGATCAAAAGGAGAATATAGTAGATTTCATTCGTTTACACATCATTTACCGGTATGAAATTCCACGTTATATCATCACCAATAATGGTAAGTCCTTTTGCAATACAGTAATGAATAGGATTTACGAAAAGTTTCACTTCAAATAATATAATTCTTCTATGTACTACGCTGCTGCAAATGGACTCGTTGAATCCTTCAACAAGACCTTATGTAATTTGTTAAAGAAAATTATTGATAAATCAAAAAGGGATTGGCATATTCGAATAGGAGAAGCTCTTTGGGTATATAGAATTACTTTTCGAATTCCCACGCAAGCAACTCCATACGCGTTTGTTTACGGTATTGAAACTGTTCTTTCACTTGAATGTTAAATACGTTCACCAAGAATTACTATTCAAGAAAGTTTTAGTGAAGAAGATAATATTTGTCTTCATCTTGAGGAGTTAGAATCACTTGATGAAAAGAGATTGGAAGCTCAACAATGGATTGAGTGCTATCAAACTCGTCTTTCAAAAGCATTCAATAGATATGTCTGACCACGCTCTTTTCAAATTAGAGAGTTAGTACTCACTATTCGGAGACCGATCATTCTCGTTTATAGGAGGTAAAAGAAGTTCACACCTAAATGGGATGATCCATATATTGTCCGAGAAGTGTATATAAATAATTCATATAAATTGATTGCTAATGATGGATAAAGAATTAGCCCCATCAATGGCAAGTACCTAAAAAGGTACTATGCATAATTTGAAAACTCCCACCATCAATAGTGTAGTATGTGGTTAAACTGCTGAAACACTCTACCAAATCTAATATGGTAGACAAACAGATACTCCTGACTCGCATGAGATTAAAGTGTGAACGACAGGAACTACGTGTAACTTGATTCCCTCTTTGGGATACGTAGGCAGTTTAGAGGCAACTTCTAAATTTAATTACACCTCCCAAACCAAATCTTTTTTTTTCTTGCAAAAAAAAAAAAGAATCCTCTCTTTATTTAAAAATAAAATGCTAAATTTAAAGTTCTTTTCTCTAAAAAAAAATAAGAGATAAGAAATGAAAAGCGTTTTATTATTCATAAAAAAAAGTTTCATTACATGAAAAAAAATGATTAAATTTTTTTTAAAAAAAAAACGAAGGACATGATGGAAAATCTAAATGTCAAACTTGTGATTCACTACAATTATTTTACATGTTTCGAGTGCGAATTTCATATTTTCAATTTCCTTTGCTGCATCATTAGTTAAGACGCTAGCATTCTCAATAGAGGAAGCTCATCATGCATTTGGTTTATCTCAGTTTGGATTTTTTTGAAAGTTTCATGTTTCTGATCGATAGTTGAGCTGATTTTCGTGCCTTGTCTCTCCAAATCAACAAGTTCCAGTTGAAGAACTTTCTTCCTATCTTCGATAGATTGCAACCTTTTTTCAAGATTTCACAGTTGATAAGTTAATTTTTCTTCCTTTACCTTAGTTCTCCCGAGTTGTGCAATCACTTTAGAAAGAAGTTCTGCATGTGTCTCTTTACTCATCTTTTCCCAGGATGAAGATGCCAAAATATCGTATGTCTTTGCCTTAGCGAACAATTCTATCAAAGAATATTTTAAAGAGACCATTGGTAAGATCTGTCCTTATGATTTCTGCAATAATTTTCTCTGCGCACTCTTTTAAAGAAGAGATGTGTTCGATAGGAGTGTCAAAAATCTGCTCACGAAAATTCATCCACAAATTTTACAAATATTTCCTTCGATGCTTTTGGATCAATTTTTGTCCATGAAATTCTGAAACCAATACTGCCTTATGCCTCTTTTGGATCTCGTGCGAACTAATCAGTTCCTTCTTATGCATTGATAAGGTACATCCACTAGTGGCAAATTATTTTGAAATGCTGACGACGATTTGTCACCTTTCTTGTTTGAAATTGCACTATCAGCTTCAAATTCAATTAGTGAATTGTTACCAACATCTTCTTGGCGAAATTCAAGAAAATGGGGTTGAAAAAGAAAAAAAATTTACAAAAAAAGAAAAAAAAAAGAGATAATATAAGTTTAATTATCTTAAGTGGTGACACTCTAACTTATAATGATATAAAGAAAATTTCTTCCAAATCAGAAGAAATCCTCTTTTTTGATTAATTTCAATGACGGTGGTGACTACTACTGTCGCTTGCCAATGAATGGGTTCCTCCTTGGGTAGATCCGGTGCCCTGGACTTGAATTTCTTTCTTTTCAATAGTCTTGATAGAATCGTGATCATTCAACATTTCAATTTTGACATCTTCTCCCATAGAAGTCATGGTTAAAGATTTTGAAATTATTGATGGTGTCTTCTTTATTGGAGTCGCTAGTTTCGTCTCTTTGATAGCCCATTCAGAATTCTTTAAAAACTTATTTTTCGTGACAACACTTTTCAACCGAGTGCTTGTCATTTTGCCCTCTTACAAGGTAGATGTATTAGAATTCATTCTAGTATCTACGGCTCTATTGTGATGCTTTGATTCATTGATAGAGGTAACCTTGCCCTTCTTTGATGATTACTGAGAGATCTTAATTGTGAATTTAAAACATGTTGAAGAGACGTTATTTGACCGTATTGACCACCAGGTATGGTAGTCTTTTGTCATTAATGAATGCTTCCTATGCATAGGTATAGTTATCCGAGATCGCGTCTGCGTGCGAATTGAGAAATCCCATAATTGAATAGTCTCACCCAAAGTATAAATGTGAGTAATTTCTTTCAAATTATTTGGAATATCCTGACAGAATCCGAATTTCCTACTAAATCTACAAGGATAATATTTTTCAATAATAAAGATATTGTCCCTACGTAGAGTTAAGTGGCAAGAGCATTGACTGATAAAATAGCTCATAAGCCTTAATGATAAGGATCCGTCGTCTATCAACATTTTTTCTTCATTCTCAATCCAGCACAATTTGGAAAGTATCAAGGGATTCACTTCTTTGAAGATTTCCTCAACTTCTGATTTACCATAAAATATTGTCATTTTCTCACCATTAAATCTTGTTATGCACGCGTGGTGGCTACTCACTTAGTTATTCTCATAATACACATCAAAGTATTGGCCAATCCAATCATAGACGTAATGGATTGGAAAAATTATCCCACATTCTCCAAGGTTAAGGGCGTAGACGATCTCCCGCAACCCATGATATATGCTCGCAAGGACGAAAATTGCAAGGCAAAATCTTTTTTCTGTGGCCATTATGTGAGGATTTACAAAAAATTATTATTTTAAATTTCATTTCGAGTTTATTTAAATATTTAATGGACCGTTTGTTCCGAATATTATTTTCTAACCTCTTTAGACCTAATTATATGAGTCTATAGTTTCGTTATATTTTTAAAGTGACTTGTTTCAAAATTTAATTTTTGAAAACTCATTAAGTAAAAATAGTGAATACGCGATTGGAGTCAATAATCGATTCGAGAATACAATACGTTTGAAAAATTAGAAACTTACACAATGGTCCTAAAATAGGTAATTTTATGTTTAAGTACTCAAGTGATAGTTATTAGTACTATCGTTATAAGAAATTCTTAGAGGTTTCGCTTTATCGCGCTTAATTTGGAAATACGCGTTTTCACACGCGCGATTTAATTGAGAAACTTTAGACCCTCATTTTGAGACAATTAAGAGTGAATAATATTTATATGAATATAAGTGTATTGAAGGTTTAGTGCATTAGTAAAATAAACTCAAGAGAAATCGAGCACAAAACGCGCGCGTGCGCTCGCGAAGGAGGGTTGACTTTTAGGCAACTTTGGACCACACACTAAAGCTTCCTTTGGAAGATTCATTTTAGATCAGAATTTTCTCTCTCCTAGCTCCATTTCCAGCGTGCAACTCCAAGGAAAAGAACCAAGCTTGCTCCTTCAATTTTCTTCTCCATTTCCGTTACCAAACTTGCACCATTTTGCACCAAAATTTAACTACACTTAACTTATTACTTGAAGATCATATTAAACTACAAAAAGGGGGAGCTTTTCACGGTTTTCTTGGCCAAGGAGAGGACCGAAAATTCTGTTCTTGCACACCAAGTGAAGTAGGTAACGATCTAACCTTCAAAACTTGGTTTATGGAAGTTCTAGTGCCCTTATATACTCATGCGTGTTCATGGGCAGCTTGTTTATGGTGAAAAATGGTTGTGTGGACTCTATGAACTCCCACCTTGGATATATGGACTGATTTGTGGTGTTTTACTGGTAATAATGTTTATTTAGTGCCTAAACTAGTGGATTAATGTTGGATTGTTGATAGAAACTCAAGGATGGTGCAATAACCAAAAGTGACCATTTTGCCCCTACTTTGTTCGAGCAGTTTGGTGCAAAATTTTGAGGTTCGAATGGCTTGTTTATGTTTTTTACATGTTATATTGAGTGTGTAAAAATTTTCATTGAAAAATAACTTGATTTGGTCACCCAAATGTTGGAATTTCGGAAGCTTAGAAATCTGGAATTGGTTCCCGTCACTACCCAAACAGTCATCTTGTTTTGGCTATAACTTATTGCTCCGATGTTAGAATCGAGTGCCGTTTGCGGCACTGGAAATTAGACATTCCCAGCTTTCCGTTGGTATAAAATGCTTGTCCTGGTTCCATTTGAGCAAGCCAAAACATTCGTTGAAATTTGCTGTCCTGTTTCGTTGCTTCCTGGAAGGCAGCACATGAGCTGTAACTTAATGCTCACAAACGAGCTAGTTATGGACAGATTTTGAAAATAGTTTCTTCTGAGAAAATATACCCTTATGAGTCTATTTTCCAACGCCACCAACCATGCTCAATTCTGAGTTGAATTGAGTGAACTCATAATTGAGTGATTTATGATCAAAATTCGAATATGGTCTTGTGAAGGAATACCATGCATTTGGACAGATTTGAAACTAACAATGATTTGGGACTTGTTATCCGAAGTTTCTTAGTGTAAATCACCTATCGAATGTACCTTGGACATATTTTAGACATTTCTTACTGGAATGGACCATGTTTGAGATGTTCCTTGACCAAATGTTTGGAAACGGCAAAATGGAAGTTCAAAGGCAGGTTAGCCTTAGAATTTCTTGTGATTTCAACGGTTTCGTTAACCGATTTCCGTACATATTTTTCTATGAAATTTATAGAGGAGTCGCCCTTATATGGTAGTGTAATACTGCTAATTTTGGTACCATTCCGAGTTCGTTACGATACCTAACCAAAGTTCCAAAGTTTGAAGTTTAAATCTGAAATTTTGTTTAACAGTTTCGATTTTTCACCAACTTTGAGCTATCATATCTTGGTGCTCAAAACTCCGATTGTTGACTCGCTTATTGTGTTTTAAACCTTGTATGTAACTCTAATGGAGTTCCAAATTTCAGAGGCTGGTTTGCATTGTGTGAATTTTTACCGAATTTACAACTTTGCCGAAGACCGACCTCAAAAACTGCCTTGGTGTCCAAAATAGTGACTTTGGGCCAAATTTTGAATACCTTCTATTTAAATCATGGAAAAGTGTCTTCTAAAAACTTTTAGTACTTTCTAAGAGGTTTCCAACGGTACCAAGTTTTTTAATTTTGGACTTGTAGAGAGTGAGATACGATTTTGCAAAGTGGGAGTAACAAATCTAAAAATTCATAACTTAAAGGAAATGGAGTTTTTTTCAAACTCTCTCGTTTCCTTTGACATCACTTGATTGTTTTACCCTCGATTTCAAAAACGGAAATTAGATTTCGCTTGTGTTTTAAAACTCCACTTTTGAGTCTCGATTTACGAATAATTAAGCTTCATTTTCGTGAAATTTTTTGAAATCGCACAAGTGTGCAATCTTTCTTAATGATTGGAATTTATAAGTGATTGTTCATTATTAATTACTCAGACTCGCACGAGCACCTTTAAGAGGATCCCGCGGTGGACACCTGAACTTCCAGTGAAACTTCTTCTTTTGTTTACTGGTGAGTGCCAAGTGTGTGGATTATGTGATATACGTGATAAGTGTTAAGTGTTATCAAAAATAGAGATTTTGAAAATGCTGAATCGAGTGTGTACTTTATCGCACTCGTTCTCATTTAAGTTAAGTGTACTTGAATTTCGTGATATGAAATATTTGAAATGACTTGTTAAGTGAATTTAAGTGAAATATTTAAGTGATTATTTATGCTATGGCTGCATAAGTCGATTGGAGTGAATCTCCTCGACTCAAGTGGTAAGTGGGGGACGCCCAAATCTTACTGGCTAACCTTGGATTTGAGCCGGCATGGGTTTGGTCGGGCTCCATGGTGAACCATGAGATCATATAAACTTGACCTATTGAGAGGTCTTACTTGACATACTCGCAGAGTATTGCCTCATAAATGTATTGCGGGCCCGGTATGGTATGCAAGGTGAAAGGGGAAGCGTAAGTGAAATTTTTACGGACTAAACTTACCCGATTGACGGAGTGTCAACTTGTAAAGGTTCGTGATCGTGCAAGTGGAAAATAGCTCCTGAGAGCTCCTATATCCTTGAATTATTTCTGTTTACTTTCTAGCATGAATTGTCATTTATTGGAATATTATTGCCTGACTTGTTAAATTGGAATTGTTATCTGAACAATGTGCTTGCATGTGTGTTCTTGGCCTCACGAGCTTTTTTGCTCACCCTGTAGATTTGTTTTCCTTAACAGGAATGGGTTTGGGATGAGACTCGAAGGGACTCCCTTTTGATATACTTTTGTAATAGGATTTCCAATGTATTGGGTTAGACATCTTGGTTGTTGTTTATTTTGGGTTTGGAGATGTAATCTGGAAATCCGAGATAAGGATTGGATAATTGTTGAACATCGTTAAGTTTGAAAGCTTCCGTACTTTTGACGTTATTTTATCTGATTGTGATGCATAGTATTACTTTAAGCTCAAACGGAAATTACTTGAGTCCTGGCGAGAGTTAGGCAGGCGTCCCGCAGATACCCTTTAGTTCGCCTTAGGGAGAAGTGGGGGCGTCACACATTAAGTATGCAACCTTGAAGACATTTGGACGAATGTGATCAATCTTTTTGCTTAGCAAAAGAAACTTGCAAATCCAACACGCTATGAATGCCGCAATATAGGTTTCCTTTCTCAAGGATCCTGGGATATCCAATGTGTCAAAAGGAATGTTGAAGTCCTTTGTATCAGCAAGGTCATGAGATTCTATGCTTCCAGAAGGGTTATAGGTCATTTTTTATTTAGATGGGTCTTTCTTCTATTCGCCCTCTTCAGATGAGCCTTATATCTAATCTCTCCTTTGAACCAGAAATGGATCCAGTCTTTCATCCACACTCCTTGGTCATTCGTCCAAAGGTGGTAGTAAGCGAAAAAGAGATGCCTACAACTCTCAGGAAGAAGTGGCTTCCCTTCTTTGTTACAAGTGAGAAGTTCCTGCGCCGAAAGATCAACTTCATCAAAGAATAAGCCATCAATTGAAAGATCACCAAATCGATAAAGGTCCCAAAGCATAATAAATAACTCCCCAACAGGCGTATGGAGTGTATTTGTTGAGAGACACCAATATTTAAAGAAACCTCGCGAGATATTTTCACAACGGTTGTCGAAAAATCTCGACGAGTAGACGGTTTCAAATACGTCGGCACGTGTGAGTACCTCTTTATGCCTTCCAATGATGTCCACGACCCAATCCCAATAGTAGGAAGTGAAGCACGCCTCGCCAAAGAAGAAAGAATGAATCTTCCATGTAATTTTGTCATTATTGAATCCCACAAATGAAAGCGTAAATTTGACCATTTTTGGATCTCCATTATGAAGTGACGAGTTTAATATGACCACTTTTTCTAACCTCGACATAGTCGACAAAGTCGATGGTGCTACAACTTCCTTAGTCCACTTGCTAGTCCAATTTTCAAGATAAAAGCATCCTTCAAGGAGTATAAAAGACTCAGCAAAGGCGCCGATTGCTTGCTTATTGACATATAATGATAGACTTTTCGATTCAGATCCTTCTCGTTTGTCCGTCAATGAAATATGTGGTAATAGTGTGGCGTAATCTTTAATTTGCATAGTTGCTGAAATTTTGTAAAAGAAATATTAGATGATGAAAGGAAATTCTTACAAAATTTTGGTAATTAAATTACTTAATTGGTTGTCCTTTTCTCGAGTCCCCGAAATTGCTTCAAACTCCACTTCAAGCGCGATTTTGGTTCTCTACAAGGGAGTAAATTAACAAAGTTGAAACATTGATATGGACTGGTGTGAAAATTAAGACCAGAGTTTTAGCCACAAGATATTGCTCAGATGTCATGTTTGGTATTATTCTAATAGATGAATCAAATGGTCAGGCTATTTTATAATATATGGCGATGCAATTCTATAAGTCTAAAAACACGTGCCCAATAGACATGCAAATTTCAAGTACTAATCAGATTCATGGCACTCAAGGAACCGTTTTGTCCGAAGTCTCTTGTAACAATTAAATATTGTGAGTAAAGGGAAAGCTTCAAGTACCTGGTGGGCAAGACAGAGAAAAAAGGCAATATTGTTGAAGAGCACTAGCAAGCGACACCAATTTAATAGCAGCAGCAATGACAGATATTAGCAACAATGACGACTCAACGATGCAGCTAAAGGAGAGGAATAAAACATGTCCAAGAAATTGTGGCCTTGACTTGACTATATATAGTGGAAGGATTGCTCTTATTGAAAGAAAGTCTTCTTCCATACAAATTTGGAAAAAAGTCTATTCCTTTTTGGAATAGATTTATTGATCCAAAACCGGTTTGTCAAGATCTTATGGACTGCATTAGTAATACTCGACTAACTAATTTGCAATGACAAAGAATTCCAATTTGACTTGGAATTGAGCAAGCATAGCTGAAATAGGAAAAGACTTGTAATTCATGGGCCATGATCGTGACAACTAGAATCATATTGGAATCCGCATTGGATTTTTTATTCAATTCGACAACAAAGTTGCACAAATTACCAATATTGCAAAGTCTAGCTCAAAGAGGTTGTTCGAGTCTTAAAAGGAAAAGAGCTCGTGTGTATATAATATTTGAATTCCCGAAAGCAACGGAAAAGCTAGGGCCATGGTGTAACTATTGCATGGAAGGATTTAGTCTTAGAAATTGAAACCATTGACTTCACCAAGTTATGCATGCATTTGATATTTAGTAGTGATGACTTGGGAAATATTTTACATGGCCATCCTATGTCCATTCGAAAGCCACGGCCATGTGATTTGTAAAGCTTCAAGTTCTAGTCCATTTTTTTTAGAATAAATATTCCAATGGCATTCAAGTCAAACTGAAAAAAAAAATGCGAAGATTGTCCGTTCAAATCTTGCTTCAAGTCTCTAGCAATCACGAACAAGTTTCGAGGGGACATTTATAGATAATGGAATTTTAATTAAATTCTAAAATTACCATTAGTCTATAAATGATTTCTATGGCTTATACTTAGCCAATCGAATATTGCCATATATCATGCACACTTGGAAGTTGTGCTATTCGACAGCTATTCATGTCTCTTCACATGTCGAAATGAGGTGTTGCGGCCAATTAAAATTATCAGAATATCTCTGCCAATCAAATTATACCATGTCACATGTCTATATGACTTAGCAAAATTATGGATAAATATCTAAATAATTATTTCTTTATTAAAGAAATAATATTTAGGGTTATTTAATATATGTAGATGTCTTATATACTGCAATAGCTTGTCCAACCAAATGGCACAACGTCATATGTCCCTGCAAGTTTGGCCAATCAAGGAACCACTCATTGATATTATCTCTTTATTAATAAATACAAAAAGAATAGATAATATTTAAACTGGAACAGTCCTAATACAACAATGTCTTCAATTTCTATCTCATATTACAGTTATAAATAGGGGTCTCTCTACTAAATCAAGGGACAAAAAACAAGAGGCATCTCATACGCTCAAGTATTGAAGTTCCAAGTTACAAAGATCTGGATCTTTAAGCCCTTCAAGTCTTTCATATATCAAGTCTTGAATCTTCAAATATCTTTCAAGTTTTTCAAATCTTCCATATCAAGATTTGAAGGCATCAGTGGTTGATCCAAGAATAAACTGCGAAACCCTTGGACTGGCGTTTGAGGAGAAGAATCGAAGGAAACTCTCTATAAGCTTGAGAAAATCCCGGAGAATGTACTCACATATTTTCTTAAATTTATATATTACATATTTATCGGTGTATTTTTACTTGTCATTTTGTAGACTTGAAATTTTATTGCGTACAGCGGGGGATGGAGAGAGGAGAAGAAAGAGTGTCAGGAAAAGAGGGAAGAAGGAAAAGGGGAGAGGAGAAGACAATTAAGGGAAGAAAAGGGAAAGAGGGAGTAGCATAGGGAGAGAAATAGAGAGAAAGGGAGAAGGGGAAAAAAAGAAGAAGGGTGACCTATGCTAATGAGGTGACTACAAGTGGTGGTTTGTGGGATGAGGTAGGGGCAGTAGTGGTAGAGGTACAAAGGGTTAGGAATAGTGGTGGTAAAAGAAGGATTGGGTGTGTGTTTGATATTTTGAAATGTATATTTAAAAAACTAAAGGTTTGTTTGGATAGGAGTTTATTTGGATAATTTATTTGAAATAATTATTGTAACACTTTTTGTGATGTGATGTATGTGAGGTAAAAAGATGATTGGAAAGATAAAAAGGTAATTGAAATTTGTAAAACAAATTATTTTATTTTAAAACATTTCAATCCAAACACATTTTTTGTATGTATTTTAAGGATTCTTATAAACCAAAAAACTTATCTAATAAAAACAAGGAAAGAATTGAGATGCCAAGCACGCCCTTAAATTACGCGTATAGCATACATGTAACTGATATGGATTACCATAACCAAGGATGCCTTAATCTAGTGGCTTGAGCCCCGAATTTAGAATTCTTGAGAAAAAATTTAAAAAATGTGACTAATGTGAGTAAACAAATTGCATTTTTATGCCAAAAAATTGCATTTTATGTAAAATGTATATGACCAAAAGATACACTTGAGAAATTGAGGGACATTATTAGCAATTTTCCCAAAATTAATCTTTTCAAAAGTGTCTCCCCTCTTTCTTTCTCATATAATGGCGTCCGCGGAAAATGGAAACTCCTTACCAGCTCCGCCCCAACGGCCACAGTCCCCCCTCATCACGTGACACATTTTGAATTAGAGTTCGAATGTCACGTGCCTCGTCTTCCTCCTCCGACTACTCCAATTAAATCTGGATATAAAATTACAAGAATCCTCCAAATCCCAAAATTAAAACCCTTTTTCTCCCTCTCCCCTCAAATCAAAACCCCTCTCTTTATTACTGTGTGTTCTGCGTCTAAAAATCGGAATCCATGGAGGCAATACTGACGGAGTGTGTGCAGAACAGCTTACGGCATTTCATGTACCGCAACGCCATTTTCATGTGCGAACGCCTTTGCGCTGAGTTTCCCTCTGAGGTAGCTTATAATTCACTTTTTTTCCTCTGTTTTTTTTTAATTCTTTGAGTAAAAGTTAAACGAATTTACTTATTTTGAACCCTAGAGTTGCTTAGTAATTAATTTTTTAGGTACAATTTAGTGTTGTTGTTATTAGTATTCTTAAGTGTAGGCAAAGTAGAATCCTTTTTTGGAAAATTAGTGGATACGTTTGAAAATTTTGGGTATATGTTTTTGGGGTTTCGGTGATGAGTTTTATGGAAAGGGGAAAATTGAAGTTTAGGTATCTATAGATGAATAGAGATGTTTTGGACAAAATGGAGATGTAGTTTTATGGAAAATCTGAATATTTGTGCATTGGCAATTTTTACGAGGCAAAATAGGGCTAGCTGCTTTGAAAGTTTGGACAATTAGGAATTGAAATTTATTCAAGTACATTTCGATGCTGAGGGTTAGTTGTACTGTGCCTTTTGAAGTTCTGAAGAAGCCCCAGTATCCTTTATATAATTCCAAATTTATTTTGAGTTTGAAGCATACGGTCCACGTTTTTATATGTTTAGTGATTGCTGCCATGCATTTTCATTAAGTAGGTTTCAGCAAGCCTTTTGGTTCTTTGATAACTTTTTTCTTACTTTTCAATGTCTTCTTCATGTATTTCAGACAAATTCGCAGCTCTTAGCTGTCTGTTACTT
This sequence comes from Coffea eugenioides, assembly GCF_003713205.1. NCBI lineage: Eukaryota > Viridiplantae > Streptophyta > Magnoliopsida > Gentianales > Rubiaceae > Coffea > Coffea eugenioides. The sequence goes on from NC_040036.1 coordinate 68,508,748, forward strand.
GCAGAACAATCAGGCTTACTCTGCATACCACATCTTAAAAGGTATGTTTTACTGGTTATGCTAGTGGTTTTACTCTCTCATGCACCTTGGTTCTTTACTTTTTGCTTTTCTTTTTTGTTTGGCACAGTAGTTCTTATTCTGGTCTTCTTACTTTTCTTTTCAAATATCTTCTGAAGGAAACCATATGGCTCATTCCCGGTACTTGTTTGCACAATCATGCTTTAAGATGGACCTTTTAAATGAAGCGGAAGCGGCATTGTGCCCACCTAATGAATCATCTGCAGAGGTACAAATATGGAAGTCAGCTTCTGGAACTGTCTTGTGCATTTGTGTGCTTGTATTGCTATATAAATTTGTGTTACATGTAGATTAGTTTGGATATATTTGTTTGTTTAAAGATGTGACGTAGTGTATTCAGCTGGAGAAGCTAACAGCCAGTGAAAAATGGATAAAGGAACACTCTGGGATTACAATTCTGGTGGAAAAAAAAGGGTCTATTAAGTAAAGGATCCTTTTCCTCCAGAATAATTACCTATGACCTTATTTATGGAAGTAAACAATAACTGTTTCTTTCTTCAGGATGTTGTCTGCGTATTATGTTTTAAATTTCACCCTAGATGTATAACAGGTCTTTACTGGACAATGATAATGCATGATGAGTCCAATATGAGCTTCAAAATGCTGGTTAGTGTTATGGAAAGTGCAAACTTTATTCCAGTTAAGTGCTGGAACAAAGAAGTAAATATTTTGAATAAAAGTTTACATATTTTGCTTGATGCTAAAGCATGTAGCTATGAGTTGATTAATACTTCTGACTAGAGAGTTGGAAAGAGCATAATGTTTTGGATGGGAGGCAATGGCACAGACTCATATATGGCAGTGTCTAAGGATTTTGTTTTGACTTTGAAATTATATCTGACCACTTTGCTTTATATTGTTTTCCTTGCTTTCAGTAGCTTGGGCACTATATTTCCTGAGTGAAAAATACACTTCAATTGCTTTATGTTAGAGTTGTGAAATTTAAGTTGCTTGACTCAGTATATTGGTCATGGTTAAATGTTTTTGGTGGCAGGATTAAACTAAATATCGATAGATAAACTTCATTCTGATTTTAAATTGTTGGAAGTATAACCCAAGGTGCAGTAATATACATGGAGAAATAATGATGATATCAAGAGGGGGAAAAAGTTAGTAGAAAGTAGGCACTGTATTATGACAGAAATAGAAAACCTTTCTACAATGCTTTCTTAGAATCTAGACAAATACAAGTGCCGCCTTCTTTTGTAGTTATCAACCTTATATTCAGGTGATTTTACTTGAAGTATGTCTTTTTGGCAGATTCCAAATGGTGCAGCTGGGCATTACCTTCTTGGGCTTATTTACAGGTTCTCATTAGTTATTTATCATTTTTTAGTCATTATATTTATGTGAGTTTTGCTATGAATTGATCATTCGTTTTCCATTATGTCTGCAAGTTTTGGAGAAGCTTCCTCTGGATGGATAATGGAGTCTGCTACCTTAGTACTTAATTTGCTAAAACTTGATGTAATTAGATACATCCAAAGTGTGGCTTTGTAACATCACTTCCCGAAAGTTCTTTCTTGACTAGAGATGAACATTTCAGAAATTTTCTTTTCCTTTTTCTGTTAAAAGTTTTGTCCATATTGTCACCATTTAATATCCCAACCTCAGAACAATGGCATATTCAAAGTTTACCTGTGTTGAAACATGAGAATGTGGGCTGGCTGTGTAGGTGTGTTCTTGAAATATTTTGTCAACTTTTATTAATGATACTATTGCACAGATTTCTTTTCTTGGTATCTTCACAAATACAATTTCTAATGTGTCTGGTTTTGGACATATTATAACTTTATATCATGGTTGTTAGTTTCTTTTGTTTTTCCCGAGTGCTTTGAGCTATTATGTCTGAACATTTTTAAAGTTTCTTTACAGCAACTGGAATTTTGGATTGTGGATGATGCTTTTTTATCAATGCAACAGTTTACTTCTATGATTTGGCTTTCCTTTTATAACCTGCTTATTAATTTCTGCTACTAGCTAGTAGTATTTTCTGAATGGTATTTCACAGTTTATGGCCTGTCTGCACAGCTTTGTTGTTTTTTCCTCTTTTTCAGCTATCTTCTTACTGTTTTTTCATTCGTTTCTTGGGTTTTTTATTTTTATTTTTTTTGACTTCTGTTTTACTGGGTTCCAAAATTGTGTATTTATTAAGAAAAGTGTCTTCTATAAGTTTTTGTTGATCTGTTGATCTTTCACCATGTATTTCAGATGCACAGATAGAAGAAAGAGTGCCATTTATCACTTTAATCAAGCTTTGTCCTTGGATCCATTGCTCTGGGCTGCTTATGAGGAATTGTGCATATTAGGTTTGTAAATGAACATTGGCGTTATTCAATCTTCCTTTTTTCTTTTGGCAGAATTTATTACACTAATCTTGTTGAGTTATTTGATAAGTAGTTGATAGTGCTGGCTACTTCTTATTTTGGACCAGCAACCATGAATAGTTTTCATTTTTTATATCTCATTGGTATTGGGGAAATGGACTAAAGGGATAATCTTGACCTGAATTTCCACAGGATTTGTGGTTTTAGTTGCTTGGTTTGATTTAATTGTGACCAGATAGCAGACGCAGAATTCTATCTCCTCGAGAAAGATTGAATCATTCTCCATATTTTGCACCCATTTAACCTGAAAATGATGGCTGCCGTCATCATGTTGGTCAACTCAATTATAGTACCTTTAATTTAACTCAATTATAGTACCTTTAATTTAACTCAATTATAGTACCTTTAATTTGAAGTCATACAGCTTGTGATCGTGTTTTAAAACTATATTTTATCAGCACAATAAGGAAATCAAAAGAAAAAAGAATTTCTATGAACAAAGATAGGAATAAAATTCTTTGCCAGTTTGAGGTATTATTCCATTTTATCCACTGAATATGATTTTCACAGCTCAAATTGTCAGCAGTTAATGTAGATTCTGTTTGGCCAATTTCCAGTTTTATGATTAAAGAAAGTCCTTTGGATTACTATGGAAACAGTATGATTTGTTTTGGCTGAAGTAAGGTCTTCACCAGTAGAGCAATTCGGTTTTTTGTGTTGCATATTCCTCTTAAGCTACTACCTACCTTTATTTTATTTGTCTAACATTGCTTGGAATTGTTTTGTATTGTGGCTATAAGATTGAGCTAAAAACACACTTTGGAGACAGGTGCTGCTGAAGAGGCTGCTACAGTTTTTGGTGATGCTGCTTCTCTTTGTATCCAAAAGCAGCATTTGCCTCATGGATTGGGTTCCAAAAGTATGCAAGCATCTGCTGAAGATCAGGGTCTAATCTCTAGCAGGAATGTTGGTGCAGAAGATTTGAGTCCAAGGCATTTGAAAAATATCCATGGCAATAGTCAACGAGATGCTGCTGGGAACTATCACAGTGCACCTCAGCCTGGAGGAACTGGTAGTCAGCCTTTAAATGGTGGTCCTACTACTTTGTCATTCTACAGTACTCCTTCACCAATGGCTGCGGCCTCCCAGGTATGACAATCAGCTTATAGCTTACGAAGAGTATCTTGCCAGGGAAGGGCAATTGGGTGATCTTGGCCAGATAATATCATTCTATTGTTACTTTTGGAGATTCTATAATTGCAATTAAGTTTATTTAATTTCATAAATTAGATAGTAGCTTTTTCTTTTTCTAAGCTTCAATAGCTGCATATTCTTTATGAGTTTTGCAGATAGCTTGCCCGTCTTAGCTTCTTAATATCTTGCAGTTGTCAGGTGTAGCTCCACCTCCTATATGCAGAAATATGCAAATAAATGGCCCAAATTCTTGTGCAACTGGGGCTGATAGTTCTCCACGATCAACTGTGAACTCAACGATTCAGGCCCCTCGGAGGAAATTTGTTGATGAAGGAAAACTAAGAAAGGTTAGAAAGTTGTTATGTTGCTTTTTGTGCCTGTTCAAAGGACAACCAGTAATAGTGATGCTCCTAGTCAACTACTTTTGACTGCTTTCAAGCACCTCATAGGATCTCTAGGGAAATGGAGTGTTGGTTCCACATGCCATCCATGGTTTGTTGCACCTTCTGATAACCATCTTTTTCTGTTACCTATTCAAACTTCCCCTGCAATGTTTTTAAAGTATGTCATGCTTGGACGGAGCATATCATAGTAATGCATAAGAACTATGTGTCTTTCACCTGAAGGCTGATAAGGATACAACTCTAGCTTGAAATTGTTGTCTCACCTCCTGATTGTTAGATTGTAACCAAAATAATGTTTGTAGGAGAGATTGGTGCCTGCTTTCTGTAAAGCTGCATCAACTGTAGTAACTAAAAGGTAGATGGCATTTGTTAAACCCAGATGTGTGCTGTAGAAAGGTCCTTAATTTTGCTAAGGTAGTTTTAGGCTTTGACACTAATGAGTACTCTGGTAGCACACTTCACCATATATTGCACTTTTCTACCCTGCTATTTCAGACCAAAGTAACTTGGATACTCTTGTATTTGTTTCTTTTAGTCTAAAAAGTAAAATATAGTAAAAGCATTAGATAAGTTATGTGGGGGGATGGGGAAGGGGGGGAGAGAGAGAGAGACTACGGAAATGAGCTGAGAACCTTTCAGATGTATGAAAACTATCCAGATCTGGGTTATGTTGGTAGGGAAGTGAGGCTCTGCCTTGAGATGGAACATAGGCTAAAATAAATGGATGGGGTGGGCATCTAGTCTAAACTCTCAAGTAGTAAGTACAAGTAAAATGATATGGAAAATAGAAAGGAAACTTCAGGACTGTATCTTTAGATGGTCTTTGTACGGTAAGGTGGATATTGATTATGCTGGGCCATCAAAGCTCAGAGTCATGTTGAAGGCAAGATTCAACCTGAAGTTGGCTTTTCGATTTGTTATTGGTTAAGGTCATTTGAAACCTAATACTCTTGGGCATCACAGAGTTGTACGTCTGCTTTGCATCCTTTTGTGCTTTTGTTCTCCTTTTAGGTGCATATTGCACATCGAGTTCTATTTAGCATATATAAGTCTCATCTGACATTGTATTTGTGGCTGATAGTGTCTTGTGTTACTGATTTGAACTCATCCTGATTGTGGTAAGGTATCAGGGAGGTTATTTGCTGATTCTGCCCCTCGACGGAGCATAAGACTTGCCACTGGAGATTCTGTGGCCAACACTAATTCAAATGTGTCAACAGTGTCTGGCAATGGGACAAATCATTCGTCAAAATACCTTGGTGGTTCCAAGATTGCAACTGGATCAGTACGTCCAGTGACAGGTCGGAAAGGACAGTCTTGGTCTAATGAAAATTTTGATGAAGGTGATGAATCTTGTTGGCAAAGCTCCTGATAATCTTTCTTGCTCATTTGTTTGTTAACTTTTTCATATATCAGTTGATTGGTAGGCTTGGATGTAAAATATCAGCACGCGTTCAAATATTTAGTATGCATCAATTCCAAGGATTAGGATTGCAGAAAAAACCAAGCTGCAATTCCAATTTTGGGTGGCTTTCTAGGGCTGAGACTCCCTTCTTCATACTGGCCCTTGTAATTTATTGAATATAATCTGGTTGAGCTCGCTGTAGGGCTTTTTCTTCCTTTACTAGGTCTCTAGCTGGTTATACTAAAAGTTCTGATCTGTATGGATAATTCCGCAAATTACAATATTCTTGTCTTTTTAACTGTCTACAAAATTTATGAAATTATTCTCATACAATAGATACAAGTTAATAGCATTTGCCTAATTCTACAAGGTCAAAGTTTTGTTCACTATTTGTTTTAATTTTTTTTTTTTGAGTTTGAGTAGAAATTTCCATTTAAGCCCATTAACTAGTCAGAACGGGTTCATATGCATTGTATTCTTTGTTTTGGAAGGTAATTATTATGTTCTCATATTGCTTTTGGGGGTGTATGAGCAATTATTGTGCATAAAGATCTTATGATACTTGGTAATTAGGGAAGTTGGTCTGCTTGATTTTAAGACAGACATTAGTTGAAAAAACTTCTTGAGCAATTGTCAAGTAACAACCACGTCAAAATAGGAATTTAACTGATGTCGCAAGTAAAGGACTAATAAGAGATATTCCACTATTTCTCCCAGTGTCAGGCCTCTTATATATGAAGTATTCCAGTAGCTAAAAGAAGTGGTTAACGTTTGCAGGGATTAAGCATGATGGTTATGATGATTCTCGTAATAGTAGCACAACTTGTTCATCCCCGTCTAGTGAATCTAGATCTCTGGATCAAGAAGGGCCTACGTCTGCAGCTGGGGTTTGCCTGAGTGGCTCAAGAGTCGCAGTTGGTGCTTCGGATTTATTGGCGCTCTTGAGAATACTTGGGGAAGGTTATAGACTCTCTTGTGGATATAGATGTCAGGTATGCATTTGACATCCTGAAGAAATGAAATCTCCAGTCTCTCTTGAAACTATATTTAGTTGTATGAATCCTCTTGCTAGGACAGGATGCATTGGATGTCTATGTTAAACTCCCGCAGAAGCAATATAATACAGGCTGGGTACTATCCCAGGTATCTTTGCTAGCTTTATTTCGTGCTTTATGTCTTGTGGATCTTATGATTTGCATGCACCAATTCAAGCAATTGACTTCACAGACATTGGCATCCCATCTCTCTACATCACCTGCAAAGCTTTTCTTCTGGCTTCTTCTGTGTATTAGTGGGATAAATGAACTGGGAGTGTGAGTTGAATCTAGAAATTTTCCTTGAGAGATGGTTGCCACTACCAGTGGTCAGAATCTTTGTTCTCAAGCTTTTAGATGTGGTTGATTTTGAGGGGAAAAGAAAAGATAGCTTCAAACGTGGTGTGTTGAGCTGAATATGTCCAAATTGAGTGTCTTACTTTCCTTTCCCCAAACTAATTTAGACTTTTCCTCAACTGGAAATCTTGAACTCTGACATGCTTGGTGCAGCCAAAAAAATAGGGACCTGTTTGTTCTTCGCTTTTTCCTTTGTACATTTGCACTTTAAGTGTTGGGCCCCATCTGGTTGCTATTTTTTCCTTGGACTATTGAATATTCCAAACTTCTCATTAAAGGAAGACCTGTCGAATGGCAACTTTCACTTTGGGATAAAGTGAATTAACTCTATTTAATGGTATCATGGGTTTTTCCAGAGGACAAAGCTGCAATTTACATCTTTATGTTCGTTTTAGGCAGAACATAGTGATAGGTCTTCCTTACTAACCATGTATAATCAGTGACATGTCTTACATACTTATTTCATGTATACGGATTTGTTGCAGGTCGGAAAAGCATACTTTGAAATGGTTGATTATGTAGAAGCAGATCATGCCTTCAATCTGGCTCGTCTTGCCTCCCCCTATAGCTTAGAAGGAATGGATGTTTATTCTACAGTATTATATGTGAGTTTTCAACACTCTTGGAAAGTTTATTCTTTGAATCATGAGCACAAAAAGGCGCTGTGCATTGCAAAAAAGCTCCCTGCTGTTTGTTCCTAAAGATGCTAAAGTAATTGACTGTTTTTAATAGTTTCCAATCAATGTAAAAAGTAGTTGTGGAGATAGTGTGAGCAGGAGGTTGTTTTATTCATTTAGCCTGAAAACTCAAGGTTATCAACATAGAAAATAAAAGAATTACTAAAGAAGGATTATGCTGCTTTTATTTAGTTATCATGAAAGTTGATTTCTTCATTTCCAACTGCATTTTCCTGGACCCCTCAAAACCTAACTGAATTTTATGTGAACCGTGTATATCAGCATCTCAAGGAGGATATGAAGTTGAGTTACCTGGCTCAAGAGCTGATATCAACTGACCGTCTGGCTCCCCAATCATGGTAGATATGCTATATTTGTGATTGTGTTTGTTTGACTAAATTATTAATCTTGAAAAATTAGTTTCTGCCAGGTGTCTTCTCTTCTCAATAGAACATTGTGTGCAGCACACATTCCCTTTTTCTGTGCTTTTACACTTGAGAGAATCAATTGGTTTTGGAAAATGCAACATTTCATGGGTTCCTTGGTTTTTCACATGTTAAATAGAGATGGGTTCCTTGGTTTCCTGAAGTTGTCATCCGTGCAAAAACGGTTGCTGAATGGTCTCTGACCTGATGCAAAATCTGTGCAGTATAGCTTTTGAGCCTGGGACTTAAGTGAGCTGATTTACTGCCAGTTGATGAAATCTGTCATTTATCTGAAATTAAACACTTTTACGTGCTTTGTGATGGTCTTGAGTATTTTAATCATAAAATGGTCGTTTTTCCATCCTATTTTGGAACTGGCCATTTTAATATTACCTGCTATTTTTGTTCTGTTGCTTTTTCAAGTTGGTGCTTATTGCTGTCACTGTAATATGATGACACTTTTTGGTTATAAATCCTTTAGTTGCAGTCATATAAGCAGTCTTTTGATGAGCATAGAACACCTTTCTTCTGTCAGACATTTTTGCTTCTGGTCACTTTCTTTTAAAAAAATTTTATGTTGATATGGCAGGTGTGCTATGGGAAATTGCTATAGCTTGCAGAAAGACCATGAAACGGCACTCAAAAATTTCCAGCGTGCAGTGCAGCTAGATTCAAGATTTGCATATGCCCACACCCTTTGTGGTCATGAGTATGAATATATATCTGCTCTTTTAGGCAAAAAATGAAACCAGGAGTTAGATGGGATCTCTCTTCTTTTTCACCTAAACGTAGTATCAGTTTAGAGATTATTTAATTTGAGGTTTTATATTCACAGATATGTGGCCCTTGAGGATTTTGAGAATGGTATAAAGAGCTATCAGAGTGCTCTTCGTGTTGACACCCGACATTACAATGCCTGGTATGGTCTTGGAATGGTCTACCTTCGGCAAGAGAAGTTTGAGTTTTCAGAGCATCACTTCCGAATGGCATTTCAAATAAATCCACGTTCTTCTGTTATAATGTCATATCTTGGGACAGCTCTACATGCGTTGAAGGTTTGTCAAATTTTATGAGCTGGGAACCTTATTAAGACAGTTCAATTTTAACCATTGGCATCTTCTAAATTTGGCAGAGAAATAAGGAAGCATTGGAGATTATGGAGAAAGCTATTATGGCAGATAAGAAGAATCCTCTCCCACTTTATCAGAAGGCTAATATTCTTGTGACCGTGGAGAATTTCGATGGGGCTTTGGAAGTCTTGGAGGAGCTTAAGGAGTATGCGCCGCGGGAGAGCAGCGTGTATGCACTGATGGGTAGGATCTACAAAAGGCGTGATATGTACGACAAGGCCATGCTACATTTTGGACTCGCTTTGGATATGAAACCATCTGCAACTGATGTTGCTACCATTAAGGTAACAATATAGCTTCTTATCTATGGTTTCTACCTGTAATAGGTGCTACTGAAGTACTGGTACAAGAATCACTGGTATTATTTGTTTATTATTTCAGCATGAGAAATTGCTAAAATTAGATACTGTTAGTATTATTTTTTGGATAAACCATCAACTTTGACTTGAACCGTGAGATTGCAACTCATGTTTAATACTGGTCTAGTGCATTCTGTTGAATCACAAAATTTGACCCCTCTCCATCCCTACATTTTATCTGTACAAGTATTTCCTACCGATTCAATCTTTTGATAGTACTTCTATAGCTCAGATATCAAGAGAAGTCATTTATCATCTTCATAATCAATTATAGATTATGGTGCACTTCCTCTTGTGGTTTATTAAGCTGGGCAATTTATTTGATCATTGCTTAAGTATACCCTTCATTCCTTCCTCGAACAGGCTGCCATTGAAAAATTGCATGTACCGGATGAAATAGAAGATAACTTATGAGTAATGAAACATGAGACTCCAAAGAGAGACGAGTTTGTAAATCATCCCGGACTCCCTGCTATAAGATGAGGGGTTCGCCATCTGCTTGTGCTGTCGATAATTTGTGGAAGAGAGAGAATGATTTGATCCTTTGGACAAATTCCTGCAGCAAGCTCTTCCAGTTAAGGAAACCCTGTAACTCAGTTTTGTAGGCTTTTCGCATTACAGAGGAGGGAGCAATGTGACATTTGTTGCATCAAGTCTCCTTCTTGCCTGTATTAGAACAAAATTGCCCACTGCCAAACCGGCTTGTATCAGTAGCTGTACTCATTGTACCATTTCAATCTAATTCTGAATTTTTTTCAGTACAATATTGTTACAATTAGTCCTATACTGGAAGTGGACGAGAATGGTCCTATCTAATCTATTGAGAGGTTCGAAGAAAGCTAAACAACCTTCAGTCATGCTCTAGGGAAGGAAGCAACGCAGTTAGGGGGATTCGACCCCCAGACCTGCGCCTAGGGAGGGACTTGGTTCATCTTCCGGTGGTCAACTGAGAATTCTGAACTGATATGACGAGGATTTGCATCTTGTCAAGCTTTTGTTTTTCAGAAGGAATTATGATTCCATTGTCAATGGACATGTTTAAATCTTTCCAACCACTTTTCCAGTATGATACTGGAGATTCTCATCCATATTTTCTCTTATAACACCATCGTCAATTCTGATCTTGTATCCCATTGTTTTTGCAGCGCTATTTGTGTATTTGTTCCAAATAATTCTGGTGTAAATTCAGCAAATATTTTCTGGTTGCATTTTCTACATTATTTATCAAACACCTCCTTTTCTCCATTATTCTGGTTTTGGCCCTATTTTTTCTTGGGACGACTCGAGGAAAGGGAAGACAAGAGTTGAAATCTATCAGTAGAGTATAATTTTTCAGTAATTCTTAAAAAAGCTTAAAGCAATGCTTTTGTTTGTAGGATTTAAAAAAGAAGTTAGTTCGAATAAATAAAATTTCATTGCCAATGTGGGACTCACCATTGCTAATAAATTTGGGGCGCAAACACGTGTCACAATGTAAGAGAAGTGGGGCCCGTTTTGTTCATATCACCACCGTCAATTCAATTCCCCTCTTCCTTAAGTTTCCTAAACGCGCTAAGCCATGGATGGGATAATTTCACAAACCTCCCTTAAGGTTTCTCAAATTTTCACTTAGCATCACATAATTTTGAAAAATATCATTTGTCTTTCTTACTTTTAACTTTTTGTAATTTTGTCAACCCATTTCAAAATATAATATGTAAAAATTCATTTTTTGGATAGAGGAGATGTTTTCATTTCAAAAATACACTTTGTTGTCCTACTTTTTTCAAAATTGTAAACTTGTCATAAAAAGTTAAATAAAGACGAATTGTACAAATGTGTAATTTTGAAAGACACAATATAATTGTAAGTATATCAATGTACACAAAATTTATTTTAATAATATATTCAAAGTGTTTTTACAACAAAAAAAAAAAGATTATTCCTTTATTATAAAGTGTTTTTGGTCAATTTGAGGAGTTTTTCAAATTTTTAAAGTTTTAAAAGTTTGTAAATTTCTTTTCTAGATTTATGGCTTGTAAATCATTAAAAAGATAAAATGTTTATGTTTACAAATTCATTTGAGGTTTTCTCAAAGAAAAAAGTCATTTTTTTAATTCAAAAATATTTATGAATGAAATTAAAGATTTATGAATTGTGTATAAATTTTTTGAATTGCTAATTCTTTGACTAGATCAATGGCTTGAAAATTTGAATAACATAGAATTCTTAACTATAAATTTAAAAACTCATTTGAGGTGTTTCAAGGTGCAAAATGCTATTATTATCATTGTAAAATTCTCATGCAAATTTTTAGAATTTCAAAATTTTATCAAATTCCTTGTGTAGAATAATGGCACGAAAATTAAGAATATGTGTTTCAACTTTGTTAACCACTTTATAATTCCTAATTAAAAAATCACATCGGCCAAGTGTTCAAAAGTTAAGAGATTAACTATATTTGTTATGTAAACAAAATGGTTCACAAGAAAATATTGGAATGAAAATATACTCTCTATCCACAAATAAGTTTTTGGATAATATATTTTGAAATGTGCTACCAATGTTACAAAAAGTTAAAAATAATGGAGGCAATCAATATTTTTAAAGTTCAGGGGGCTAAATAAAATTGTCACAAACGTTAAGGGAGGTTTCTAAAATTATCCATGTACATACATATCATAAACTTTTTGTAGTATCATGAAAGGATATATATATATATATATAATTTTAAAAATTATAACATAAAAAGGACGTTCTTTGTCTTGGAATAATGAGTTTATTTTTTGGATCAATCATTTCATGCACCGTTAGTATATACATTTTGCGAGTCTAGATGTATATCATACATATAAATTTTGGTGTTTAATTTTAAATTAATATGATGCAGTAGATAACTAGGTACGTCAGTGCATACAATAACAATGTATGAAAAATTAATCCTTCCTTTTTATGTTATAATTTTTTATTTTTTCTTGTTGGGTTTTTATTTCCTTAAGAATTATGTTGAGTTTACCAAGTGATCTATCAATTATATTCCCAAATTTTGTAATCAGGTTATTGGGTGATTGGATTCGGATTGAAAGTTGATTTTAAAGATATAGTAGTTTCAATATTTTAAATAGGGTTAAAAACAAAAAAACTTCATGTGATATATCTAATACATAAAAAAAACCCCTCGTGATTTCAAAATATATAAAACGACACCTCATATTTTAAATTAAATTGTAAACTAACAGAATTCGTTAAATTTAATGAAAATGACGGTCTCAACTGTTAAGTTTACCGAATTCCGTTAAGTTTAAACGAATTCTGCTAGTTTATAATTTAATTCAAAATATGAGGTGTTGTTTTGTATATTTTGAAATCATGAAGGACTTTTTTGTGTATTAAGTATATCGCAGGGATTTTTTTTGTTTTTAACCCTTTTAAATATCATGAATTTGGTTCGCAATTATAGCATGAGCGAAAATTATTTTTGTAAAATGTGAGAAATAAAAGGACAAATTATCCAATTAGCCCTTGAACTCTTTGTCTAAATAAAAATAAGCCCCTCATCTATTTTTTGTTGACTTTAAGCCTTCGAATTTGTAAAATTGGGCAGCCGTGACCCTTTTAGTCAGTTTCTCCGGTTTTGCAACCGGGAAGTGCTGCTTGAGATTTTCTAGCCCTTTCAAAGCACGATTATATGTGGTGCCAGGCAGATTGATAGGCAATGAGAATAAGGCTTGCAATGTGAGATGGAAAAATTCAGATATTCTTTCAACTTGGTGAGCATCTTCAGCACCAAGTAGCAATTTGCAGGCCAATGAAAGTGTATATTTCTGGGTAAGAGGATAAACCTTTACCATTTGGGAAGCATCCCAGTAAGTTTTCATTTGTTCCTTGGCCAAGGAATCCATGATGGAGATGTACTGTCTCAAAGATTCAGGCTTCAGGATTTCACTGTAAAGAAAATTGCGACCTTTTGAAATTACTTCTTTGACTGATAGACCAGGTGAATCCAACCAATTGAATAACTTTAGAGCTGCAGAAGGAACCCAAGGAGCAAGACGATCGTTTGCAGTGTAGAGCATAAACTTGTTCCTTGCTGGACCACAAACTACAGCCACTTTTTCTTCGAACAGTGAAGTTGTGAATACTTCTTCTGAGTATTTTTCCATTCTTGTACGAAAAAATTTTTCTGGGCCACTTGAAAAAATTTGGAGTGTCTCTCCAATGATTGGGAACCCGAGTTTACCTGGTGAAAGTTTGTATCTGTTACAATAACTAAGAAAAAAATGCGCAAATATCGCAGCCCTCTGCTTCCTATTTTTTCCTTCCCTTCACAAAGATTTTACCTTCTTCCCTTTTTTTGTTTCTTTGCAGACTTCTCTCTCTTCCCTTTGCAATTCATTTGTTGAATAAGTTAGCGGTTGGGTTAGGTTAGATGGAGGGAAGAAGGAGAAGTTGCCCCTTTTTACTTAGAAAATGCGGACAAAAATACCCTTTGAAAAAGCACACTGACATTCGTGTAAATTGACCTTCCGGTTGCAAAACCGGAGAAACTGGCTAAAAGGGTCACGGGTGCCCAATTTTACAAGTTTGAGGGTTTAAAGTCAACAAAAAATAGATGAGATGCTTATTTTTACTTAGACAAAGAGTTCAAGGGCCAATTGGATAATTTGCCCGAAATAAAATTGGTTATGTTTCTAAAAATAAATATCCGCAACCGTTAACCCATACCCGCGTAGTAGGACTTAGTGAAGTAAAACACTCGTCTTCTTCTATCCATATGGACTGTTTGTGTATAAATTTAGAGAGAGAAAGTACGAAGACCGAAAGAAAGAGGGAAGAAGAGGAGGAAAGAAATGAAGCACCTCTTGAAAAAGCTTCATCACCACCCTAATCGATCCAACGAAACTCCATCTTCTTCATCAACATCTTCTACTTCTTCGTCCACGTCATCATCGTCGGCGCCGGCGTCAACGTCAGCGTCATGTGGTGTCTCCGATCACCGGCCTTCCAACTTCGGCAACGCTCCGGCGTGTGTTCCCACTACTGCTACCGCTGCTTCTCCTACTACAACTTCGCCGACTTCTGCTGCTCCTGCCACTTCTCCGGAGGCTACAGCTGTGGCGGATAGGCAGCAGCAGCAGCAGAAGAAGGATTATTTTGATTCGGAGGAGGAATTTGAGATGCAGCTAGCCATGGCAATGAGCGTCTCGGCCTCTTTGGCGCAGGAGTCTGGTACTATCGATGGGAATACTGATCATCATCATCATCAGAGTTTTCTCGGAGGAGGCCAAGGTGGCGACTCTGTGGGCCACAGGGATGATGCTGCTGCGGACTTGTTGTCCAGACGGTTTTGGGTGAGCTTTTGTCCTTGTCGAATTTGCTTTAATTTTGTCTAAAGCTTTCTTTTTGTTTTTTCCTGAAAAAATTCTACTCCAAAATTCAGTTAGGCTACTGCATTCTTCTGAATTGGAAAATTTTGTTATTTTAAGTCGAATCTGAATAAGGTGGTAAATTTGATTAATTTCATGTAAATGTCGAAGCTGGATTAAAAAATGCCCTTATTCTGCAGATTTTATTCTGCTTCTTTATTCAGTGATGTTGTTAACTCTTTAGATTTCTTTCTTACTATATTTGCTGAGTTCATAGCTATGTGAAGTTACAAAAATTAGAGACCAAAATGGCCGAGAAAATGGGAGAGTTGAGTGAGAAAGAATATTAGGCATAATTAGGAAGTGCTTGACATGCTTGATTTAGCCATTTTGGGTGTTGTACAGACATCTATATTTGCTTATGTTGGTAGTGTAAATTAGTGCAAATTAATGCAAGAATTCTTTTACTCTTTCTGAGTGCAGACTATTGTTATGAAGATGTGTTGGCAAATCAAAGGTTAGTGAATGAGAGAATTTGATTTTTCTACTTTTTCTGATTAAAATCAGGGAGACTGTTGAATGAAAGCTTGACCTGGTTTTGAGTGGTGGCTCTGTGTAGCTGTGCAATGTTTTTCTTTAGCAACTATATGCATCTAGCAACTTATCATTGAGCTTGAATACTGGTCATTGCTAATTGTTCAGTTCTAGAATCCCTTACAATGACAAGGAGAGCTTTTTTCGGCAAGAGATTGAAATAGTTTCCTTTATTGGTGAACCTTCTCTGTGGTAGAGCAGTAATATAATTCAGGTTAGAAACATTGAATCATACTCACATAACAAGGAAATTGGCATTGTCTATTTCAAACTCAAATAACAGGGAAGTATCCTTTCCTTTTCCATGAGCCTTTCGATATTGAAGTGTTCTTTGCTTATGCAGTTTGACAATATTCTTCTTGTCACTTAGGACTAATGACTAACCTGCACACTTAATCGTGGCACATTTGAGATTTTCAGTTATATCTAATCTAGAGCAGTAAGAATCTGTCTGCAGTAAGAGTTAAAATGAAGGATAATTGTTTCTGATGTGCAAGTTTTGCAGCCACTCTGCACAGATTTTGGTCTTGGGGTTAGTGATGCATTTATTCATCCAATGCACGATACTGAGAATTGTTGGAAATTTTAATTGCCAGACCATTATTGTATTGGCGCACTCTACTGATTTGAGAAGAGAGTTGTTGGTTCATTTGCCTTACAGGCTTTACTTGCGCCATTGAGTGCTGTATTAGACGTGTTTTGGTTTGTGGATTTCAGCTTTTAAAATTCATATGCGACAAATACTTTTGAGGCATTTTGCGTTATGCCAAACTATTAGGAAATAGAATAATGGATATAAAGTAATGAGAATGGAAATTTTCCTGTTCAAAGTAATAAAATACTTATTTAGCATTTATCTTTGATTTGTCAGGAAGATAGTGGACTTGACTATGAGGAAAAGGTGGTTGAAGGCTTCTATGATGTCTTCAGTCTCTCCATAGATCCAGCAAGCAAAGGAAAAATGCCATCTCTTACTGATCTTGAGACAAATCCTGGTGGCTCTGATTTTGAAGTAGTAATAGTCAACAAATCTATTGATCCTGCTTTGAGAGAGTTGGTGGAGATTGCACGGTGTATAGTAGCAACGACTGAGATTGGTCTTCAAGTACAGAGACTTGCTGAACTTGTTGCAGACCAAATGGGTGGACCAGTGAAGGATGCAAATGTCATAATGGCAAAATGGCTGGAAAGAAGCACAGAGTTAAGGACATCTCTCCACACAGTTGTGCGACCTCTTGGGTCATTAAGACTTGGGCTTTTACGTCATCGATCGCTGCTTTTTAAGGTTGGGGCTAATATATTTCTTTTGAACTTAATTGTGTCCTTTGCTTGCTATATATCTAGTGTTGTTTCTGTACTTCACCAAATTTTATTAGAAAATGCTGTAAAAACTTTAATTCATGTCTTACCTTTTTCGGTTTTGTATTGATTTTTTTATTTGTTTTTGCTGGAATGCAGGTATTGGCTGACAATGTTGGTATACCTTGTAAATTGGCGAATTGGAGTAAATACACTGGAAATGAGGTTGATGTTGTGAACTTTGTAAAGTTTTCAGACGGAAGGTAAAATTTGTGCCTTTCCTTTTCCTTTTTACTCTTCATGTACTTTTAAATTGACCACTTATCTCAGAACTTTATAGCTGTATGATTTGCTCATATGTTTCTGAATTTGGGGTATTCGTTCTTATTTCTCAGCTTTCTAGCTTAGTAACTTTGAAGGTTATGGCATGCACCTTTGAGTTATTGATCGTACATTGTGTTTTTAAAAGATTGGATGACAGTACCTTCAATTGTTTATTTCCTTAGTCTGCGTGTGTGCTAGAGATGGCAGATTTCCTAGTTCTTGGTAATGCGGTTGTATATTGTGGATTTTGTTGGATAGTTGATAAAACTGGCTGAACCTTTTTCATGTATGTGTCGTGTTGCGTACAGCTGTTTTGCTGAAATAGGAGTCAAGATGAACTACTGAACTATATTTAACCTGGTTGTGGAAGTTGCTTAGTTCCTCTCTACCAATTATATATTGGTCAATAGGGATTAGGATGAGGATGCTTTTGATGTAACTTGTTAGAGGCAGCAAGATTGATGTCAAGTTCTTGTATGTCACTTAAATGTGCATAATTCCTTGAAGGCTGCATATAATTGGAAACAAGTAGTCTTTCTGTATTTTGAGTTGTTAAGTCCAAGGATGTTGATCGAAAATAAATTGCAAAGGATTGAGTCACAAGTAGTGCTGGAAAAGGGACTGCTGCTCAACCGTTTCTGGACTGAATTTCTTGAAACAAGGGTTTTGGTATTGTTCTTGTGTCCTTAAGTCTTTGAATGCACTCAGAAATTGGTTTGTTTAGATGTCCGATTTGCAGGGATTTTTGCATCAGTATCATTGATGTCTGAGTCGCATCTTACAATTCAAAAATGAGCACAACAGCCCAAAGATTTCTATTATGTGGACGCCAGTGGAAGAGAATTAATACTAGTCTTTTGAGGACTTTTCCTGATTGTGTATAGATCCTGCCTGTGGGTACCAACTGGGACATTAAGTAGCAAGAGCGAATTTTTGAACTGATTATGTTCATTATCATAATTAGTTTATACCAACTTGAAGGTTGTAGGCCCAACTTTAAAATTCTATGATTTCATGAAGATTGTATCAATGCTCAGCACAATGGAAACCGTTTGACATTGTAAAATAATTAGATAAGGACACTGAACAAAAATGGAGGATACATGATTCAATCTTCTAATATCAGTATTGTACTCTGTATTTTAAACTGAGAAGGTTGAGGTTTGTGTTTTTATCTAGTTCCCTTTATATCTTGATGGTTTCAATCGTATTGCTGGGGTAAAGTTCTTGGAAAACACTGACATGTATAGTTCAACACGTGCACAAAAGACTAAAGTTAATTGCTGCCTGGTGAAAGAATGTGATGAAATTTATGGATTCTGTGTGGATAAAGAAAATTTGTAGGATGTCTATTCTACGTTTGTTCCCCTTGTTTTACCATTTCATTTACATGAATGTGAAGATTCATGCCTCATTGAGAGATAAATAGTTCTTTCCAGTAAACTAACGCGTGTATTGCAGTACTCGATTAATTGTATCAGTTGACACCATTTTAGATTAGCAGTACTTTTTTAAGTTATTTTTGGCTTTCAGTTCTTTTACTTTTTCTTGTCCAGTGGTATTTTTTTGGTTATTCTTGTTGAGCTACCTTTGTTTGCTTTCTTTTGTAAAGCATTACATCCTATAGCATCTTCATTAAACTTGAAGACTTGGTTTTTGACTGAAACAGTACATTTTTGCTTCTTATCTCTGCTTGTTTATAGCACTAACTCATAACCTTATAAATATCATAAATAAAAGAAGCAAACCCATCAGAAAAACTATTCTTTGGAGCTTACCCTATCTATTTGCGTGGTTATTAATGCTTTCTAAATGATTAATTTCCTCCTCCTGGTTTCTTCTAATCCTTTCACATTTAAGGTATTGAATGATCAACAAGTGCTCCATCATTTTTTTTTGGGTTGGGGTGAGTTTGAAGATTTACTAGGACGAATTCATAATGAATGATAATGGAATTTTGGTCTCTAATTATAGCTGAAATGTTGAAGAATACTCTATAGTTGTTTTATAGAACAGTCAACGTTTGGTACTCTTGCAAGTGTATAATCCTATATATGGTTCTAGTTGATTAATGCTTTTATACATTTGCTCTCCAAATTTAAGCTCCTAAATTAATCTCTTTACCTGCAGTGAGTTCTTAGTTGATCTCATGGGTGAACCTGGGGCACTCATACCTGCTGATGTTTTGAGTGCAAAAGATGGATCTTTCAAGTCATATCCTCCGAAATTAGGCAAACTTCCCACTTTTCAGGCAACCAGTGATACTGGAGCTGCTCAATCAAATCCATATTTATTATCTGGACAGAGTTCTGCAGAGGAAAATAGTTTCTCTTCACAAAAAGATTCCGAAAAGACAGATTCATTGCCTTCTCCTCAGAATGGAAGAACCAGTAGCAGTGTTAGCTCTTCTGGATTGAACAAAAGGGCACCAGCTTCCAACCAGATGGATCATATCCCATCCTTGGCTATTGGGACTTCTTTGTACAAAGGTGGTCGTGGGCCCAATGCAGCTGGTGATGGTGCAAGAATGAATGTGAATCTGGTTCCATATAATCAGAGCAGTACTGAAGACCCAAAAAATCTTTTTGCTGATCTTAATCCATTCCAAATAAAAGGATCCGGTAAGGCTTCGTTGCAAGGGGACTATGGTAGGAAAAACTTTAATGAAATACCACGGCCAAAAGGTAACCTTCTTAGTGGCCGACCTCCAGTACCTTTGGCACAAAAAAGTAACCAGATATATAATGAGGCTTCCAAGAAAAATGAATATGACTTTGTTGAGAGCCTCTTCTCAAAGAGCAATCGCACAGCTGGTGAATGCAGTATGTTGTCAACTCCTTCTACAAGCTTCACTCCTCCAGTCGTAGCTAGAAAGTCTGATGATGCCTACAGAGAGGATGATGCAAACATGTATGCTGTTAATAATTTGGCAATAGCTGAGGTGCAATTCAATCGGTTGTCTCTACAGGATGACCAGGGCATTGATCAGAAAAAAACTTATCAAAGTGGTGGTGGAATGCTTCAGAATGGCCAATCAAATATTACAAAAGAGTATGGGAAGGATGCTAGTGGGATGCATGACCAGAGAAACAATCAGCAAGATGGTTTTACATTGACTGATTTAAGATTCAAGGATCAAGCATATCCAAGCTCTTCTGTTAATCCAGCTGTTCCTCAACTTGATCCTGTAATTGATGATGTCAGTGAATGTGAAATTCCATGGGAAGATCTAGTTATTGGTGAAAGGATTGGACTAGGTATATACATGGAACTGCCTGCTTTACTTTTTAAGGTTCTCCGACCCATTAGAGTTAGCATTGACATATAATTGCTTGTCGTAACTTTCTGATACTTAATTATCCACCTTATATACAGGTTCCTATGGTGAAGTATATCATGCTGATTTGAATGGCACCGTAAGTCATTTTTTTCATGCTTAATATAGTTGTTCTGCTACTTTCATACTTGATATCTGAGAAGTAGAAGTTTGTCTCTTATGAGATTCTCCTTGTGAAACTTTTAATTGAAAGTTACTGGTGATCCAGATGCCTAATTTTGTGATGTTTTCTTTCTTTTTTTTTTCTTTTTTATTTCATTCTTAGGAATATTAAGTAAAGGTTCTTTGGAATAATTCCTAATCTTTTTACCAACAAGTTCTTCGTAAAGTGGATACTTCTAAAATTCCACTAAGGTTTAATTCAGCAAGTAGTTCACTTTTAAAGGAACCTATAGAGCTTTCTGCTTGTTTGCAACTGGATTTGGAAGTAGTTCTGGGCTCCAAGGCATTCTTGAACAGTTTTTCCAGCTTGCTATCGTTATGAAAACTGAGGAAGGAGCCATCCTTTAATGTTACTTATTGTCGACTTAAATTTTTAAACTAGCTGATACCCTATTCAAATGAATTAATATCAGGCAACCGTAAAAGAAGCCGGTATAGGCTAATGGGTGAATGAAGGGACAAGTACACAAATTTGCTTTGCTGCTAAGCTCAAGTGTCAGTACTAGAATTTGTCTCAGTCACTTTTTTGATCAACTTAATTATAGATGGCTTTATCTGATATTAAATTGCTTATTTCTTGACCCAAGATCACTACTGTAGTTAAAACTTGAAAGTATAATGAAGGGACTATTTATACTGCTTGGCGGAAAGGGGATTACATCTTTCTGATGTTATGCTCAAAAATCTTTATATTGATTATATGTCATAGCATGGATTGCAACCCCCTGCCCCTCTTTTCTCCTCCTCCTCCTCCTCCTCCTCCTTGGTGAGTATCAACTCGGCAGTCATTTGTTAATTCATCACTAACTTTTTGAAACTCTTGAAGATGAGATATGTTTGCATCTGTTTTTATTGGGACTTTAATCCTCTTTCTGGAGGACAGTCTTGTGTGATATTGAACTTGATATAGCTGTTCATTTTTCCTGCAAGAAAGCATGTCATTGGCTCTAATGACTTGTCTGGTGAATTGTCTGGATCAGGAAGTTGCTGTGAAAAAGTTCCTTGACCAAGATTTCTCGGGTGCTGCTTTGGCTGAGTTTAGGAGAGAAGTAAGAACTATTTCTTAGAAGCATCTTTCTTCTTCATTTGACTGGTAACTGTGATGTCATTTGTGTTAATCTATGTGCCTTTATGCGCATAATAAAGTACATTATTCTTGTTCTGTTTATTTGGCCAAAAATATTTGGTATACAAGAGAGCAGAATTTTACAGAAATCAGAGATTATAGCATCATTATTATAGCAAGCATTGTGAACTATTCTTAGTTAAGCCGATAACATAAGGTGAAGTGTTAAAAATGGAAATAAAAAAAAATGTGAGTGCGGGTTTTGAAGCGCTGGGTGCAACAATGAATTTTGATGCTGAAGTTGAAATTTATTTGTGAGGAATTAACTTAAAGTCCTCCACTTGTTGAGTGAAATACTATAACCTTTATTAGTGTACATTGACATATGATATGTGTGGTTACAATACAAACTAAAAGACAGCCGTTTTTATTCACATGAGGTCATGCTGTTTTTTAGATTTTCTCAATGTTTATTTACCTTGTTCTCCTTTCAATTTCTTGGTAAGAGTAAACAGAGATTGATATAAATCTCCATTTTACAATAAATCGGTTCACAAGGGATGAGCAACGCTTATTCGTGCATGCAGGTGCGCATAATGCAAAGGTTACGCCATCCAAATGTAGTTCTTTTTATGGGTGCTGTAACTCGGCCTCCGAATCTCTCTATTGTCACAGAGTTTTTACCACGGTACGTTTGCTACCTTCTTTTCTTAATTTTCCCCTGTTCTATTATCTATAGTTAGCATTTATGTGCAAAGGTACCTATTAAGGTGGTGCTACTCTTTTGCAAGATAGCATATCATGTTGCATTTGGTTTTGCTGAATTACTGGCAATTCATCCCATTAAAAGACAAGCTATGGTTTATGCTTTACTTTTTGTAAATTATCCTGGAATCTGCTTCATGTGAAGTAGCTTCCCTGTTTTCTTCTATCGTTAGTTTTTCATGGAGACTTACATATTTTAAGAGTTGGTTCTTTTGAGATGATTTGATGCATCAGATATTGTCAATTCATAGTGGTTGCTCCTTAGTATTGAAGTTTACGTATCTATAGTAACTGTCTCTGTTGGTTCTTGCTATCAAAAGATGTAAAAAGGATGGACCAAAAACAAAATGTAAAGAAACATGTCAAGGCTATTACGACAAGACAATTTTCCAAGTGTCAGTTCTCAAAATGCTGGTGGTTATGTCCCCACAAAATTGTGAACTCAAAACTTTGCATTATTTAAGAATTGCAGTAATTATACCAGACTCAAAAGACAAGGCAGTTTTTTAAGTATCAGTTCTCAAAATGCTGGTAGCTGTCCCCCCATCAAAATTGTGAACTCAAAGCTTTGCATTTTTTATAAGAATTACAGTGATTATGCTGCAGTTGTAATATGTTTTGCCAATGGTGATAAAATTATGATAACTGCCTAAAAGTAGAAGTGCTGGTCAATAGTTTAAGTGGTAACTGCACTCATCTATAGTGCTCAGGAAGTGTTAATAGAATTTATATGTGAGCTATTCATTGTGTCACTTGGGAGTTTATTGCTCGTAGGAGATAGCTTAAGATGAATATTGTCCCCTGCCCCTTGGTACTGCTGTCAGATGTCAGAAGCTGATTGTTGTTATCACTGTGTCTTTATCCTCAACATTCCTTTCTAGATTTTGTGAGTTCAGTTCATTCATTAATTCTTTTATTTTCCAGAGGAAGCTTATATCGGATTATTCATCGCCCACAGTGTCAAATTGATGAAAAGCGAAGAATTAAAATGGCTTTAGATGTGGTATGGCATAATGAAATAGTTGATAGTTGTTTTGGCTGATTTCCTACTTTTCTTTTGCTTATAAACTGCATTTGAGGTTCTGTTTTTCAGGCAAAGGGCATGAATTGCTTACATACTAGCATACCTACAATCGTCCACCGTGATCTGAAGTCACCAAATTTGTTGGTTGATAATAATTGGAATGTGAAGGTATGTACACTGTTGAGATTTTTTTTTTCTGAATTCAGCACAACTCGAGTCAGCTCAACAGTAGCCTCATTCTATGGTGTCCACAAACTAAAATTGTAGTATCATTTATTCTTTTGTAATCCTCGTGGCTGCTTTTGTGAGTCATGCCTTTTGAACTATTGTGAGAGGATGACTTAATTGAGAAAAAGTGCTCCTAATGGGGGTTGTCTGGATGTCAAATTGATATTTCTTGCTTTCAATGAAGCAGCACTTAAAACTAGTGATGAAAGGAGACCAATGGTTCATTTGTTAGCTAGACCTGTTAGCTTCCGTGTATAATGGGGTGGAATCATCTATATGACTGAAAATTGTTATTGCTGTTTTCTTTTCTTTTCTTTTTTTTGCCCCCGCCTTTCGATGGTTGCATAATGCTCTCTCATTAACTAATCAAGAATCATCTTGTCTTCCAAGTTGTAGCTCTTTCTTTATGCTTATCTTTTGTTTATTTCCATGTATATAACGTCTATCATGCAGGTATGTGATTTTGGGTTGTCACGTTTGAAGCACAATACATTTTTGTCATCGAAGTCGACAGCTGGGACAGTAAGGATGACCACTTTCAAGCTTTAGTAGATTAGATTTCAATCTTTAGTTGCTTTGTTCTTTTGTTTCTTATGAAAATAACTTTTACCCTGTAGCCAGAGTGGATGGCACCAGAAGTACTCCGAAATGAGCCTTCTAATGAGAAGTGAGTTGGCATTATAATCTGATCCTAAAAATGTCCATTGTGCAGCACACGATGTGTTTGGAGCTCATGTTCATCTTTTCTTTCCTAAAATTTGTTTACAACTTCTTCTTTACTTGAAATATGCTTATGTCTCGTGTATTGCTAAATTGAACCTAGCAAGTCCTTGCGCCCTCGGGATATTATAAGTAGGCTATTTTTGTCTGCTTGCTCATTTTTGTGTGGTAGGTTGACCAAGTTTTTAAAGCAAACTAAATCATTTTATCTAAGATATATCAAGTGTTATTACAAGGAGAGTTTTTTTTTTTTTTTCAAAGTATTATTTACCGAGAGAGTTTAAAAACTTAGAAATACTACCAGATTCTATATCTAAACTCATTATAACAAGAACCTAGTCACAATTGTCTTTTAGTAACTCTGCACAAAAATACTTTTCCAGAAGCCCTAGGCGGGTGCCATACTCCAATTCTCCTTGTTCCTGAGAATTGGAGTATGGCTGTTGGCTAGGGGCTCCATAAAAGTCAAAGCAATAGTCTAAAGGGGCGAACATGTGATTGAGCCGTGCAACTGATGGCTGATGCAAGAAATTGAGTCCATAATCAGTTGCGAAACCGATTTTCCCTTACATTTCATTTTTTCAACCTTGACTCCCAAACTCTTGTTGTGGACATTTTTTACCTTAGTCTTTCTAAATTGTCCCAAATTAGCCCAATTGCTTATGTGTTTGTACATCATGCTTCATAAAGTGACCATATCATGTTTTGAACATATGTAGTCAACAATTTTGGGACACACACATGATGTGTTTGCGTATATTTTAAATTTAACATTATAAGTAATTGGCAGGATTATTTGGAAATTTTGATAACTTTAGAGTGCATTATGCCCATATAGAAGTTCCAGGTGCAAACTGGAAATTGGTAAAAGCATTAGAAGTGCAAAGTCGCATTTGTCCTGATTATGATGTATGAAGTGACACTGGTGGTTTCTAGTTTCTGGCAATAATTGTTTGTATTCATTACTTAAATGTAAACAAGGGTCATCACAAATCCTTTTTTTTTTTTTTTTGCCCTTTTCATTCTTGAATAAAGGTTGATGAAACTGCAAGAAATTTGAACAGACATTGCTTTAGCAGTTTAGCACCATTCTTTGAAATTTTGGATATTACCATCTCCAACACAGGGCACAAAATGGATATGGGTTAATCAGGGAGCTTTATCCAGTGTCTTTTGTGCTTTTTGGTATTTAGGGCAGGGAGCTTTGCACTAAGAGGTTTGTGGATTTCTGTGCAGGTGTGATGTTTATAGTTTTGGCATCATTTTGTGGGAATTAGCAACCCTCAGACTACCTTGGAATGGGATGAATCCAATGCAGGTTGTGGGTGCTGTAGGCTTTCAAAATCGCCGTCTTGATATACCAAAGGAAGTTGATCCATTAGTAGCTAGAATAATTTGGGAATGTTGGCAAACGTAAGTTGCACAATATGACTACAGCGATGCATTTTTCTCTTTCATTTTGTCAGTTTTTCCTCAACTAATCAGTCTTGCCTGTTCTATGCCATTTTCTTTTACCAGGGACCCAAATCTGCGCCCTTCATTTAGTCAACTCACAGTGGCATTGAAACCATTGCAGCGGCTTGTCATCCCTTCGCACATAGATCAGCCAAGCCAACCCATGCCTCAGGAGATCTCGGTGAATTCCACGCCTTAAGACACATCTCAGATCCTCAACTGTGAAAAAATATTGTTGTGTTTGCACAGGACGACGAACATGAACTATTCAGAGAAAGTGATAAAGTTTTGGAGTCGCTTCCCTGATGGAAACAAAAGCTGGGGATTTGCTGTTTGAGTTGGGAGTCAGAACTCAAATTTGCGAATGCAGTTTTAAGGTCAAAAGCAAAAGTTAATGTGTGTGTATTGTTTCTGCAGCTCAAAACTTGCTGTGGCTCTTCTTGTACAGTGGCTTGTGCATATGTGATCCCAATGCTTAAAATGTATAGCTTGATGTCTTGTAATATTTCTTGTTGGTCTCATTAAAAATATTGAAAAGCTACCATGTTATCATTGCTCGGCGCAAAAAAAAAAAAAATCATTTTAAGCCGATAATAATTGCTGCTATTTGCCATTGGAACACATTTTCTTTAGCAAATTGTCTGATTCAATTATAATGGGGATGAACAGATGATTTGCGATATTAAATCCCAAGTCAAAATGTTGCGTTAACAGGCCGTTTCTCAAGTTCAAGGGAATTTGGTATGCGATATTCCGGACTTGTATTAAAACGAGATTGACAATTTTGTCTCACCCAGGAATACATCTTTAGAGTATATCGTTATGAATGCGTTACTTTTTGAAGGAGAAGTTTAGACCTCTAGTAAAGGTTCTTTTTTTTTTTTTTTTGGAGGAAAGACCTCTAGTAAAGTTAATATAGCAATTTAAATCTCAAATTTATCAAAAGACAGAGAGACAGAATTTTTTTATTAGAAGACAGAGAAATTATAGAAAGATTATAAAGTTGATACATGATAAAAAGCGACAAAGAGTACCTATTTTCATGAAAAAAAATCATGGTGGAATAAGGTATCTCCACCCCATTCATCGCGCCGTTCCCCATCTCTATAAGAGATATATACAAAAATATAGGTTAATTTCTACTTGTCAATACCCTATGTAACTGAATTTTAGTTAGTGTTTAGTTTGGTTGTGGTTGTAAATGAACAATATTTATGGCCTTGGTTTCAACCTTAGAAGTTCTATTTGATTGCTCTTGAATTTAGAGCTACAAACCAATTGAGTCTCTCACAAGCAGTTTGACTCCGAGTTCGAGTCAAATTCGATCAACATCGAGATCCAACTCGAGTTTAAGCTAATCAAGTCGAATTCGAGATAAAAAAAAATACCTGACTCATTAGTTTGCGAGCCTGCTCGATTATATATGTTTATTTTGTATTTTTATTTCTAATAGTAAAATTATATATATATTCTTAATATTTTATTATTTGTTAAAACATTAATATTTTATTTATTTTTTTAAAAATAAAATAATTATTTTTTTTTGTTCTTTTTAACTGGAACTTTACATTGAGAGTTCGAATTCGAGTTTCATAAAACTAAATTGAGACTCGGCTCTGCTTGGCCAAAATTCGACTCGTTTATACCCCTACTCTTGATTACCTCGTGTTGGTGCTGGTACCACTAGCAAGAAGGCATTACATGTACTTTATAGGTGGCAAATAAATCCATTTAGCTAATTTTACCTATACTTGTCCATGAATAGTTGGATATGGGTATATTAAGTTTTTACATATGGATATAAAATGGGTTACCCAACAAGTAGGATTTTGCCCATGCCTTAGCACGGACTTTTTTATTTATTTATTGTGAATTTATACAAATATAAATAATTTAAATATAAAAATTAACAACATTTCTACATGTTCATTCATATTAATTTTAAAAAATTACTGAAATTTAAATGTACAATTATTTACTAATTTTTAAAAATTTTTTATTCATTGTGAATTTATACAAATACCAATAATTTAAATATAAAAATTAACAATAATTTGACCTATTCATTCATATTAATTTTAAAAAATTTTAAAATTAATGTATATTAAATGTTCAATTATTTACTAATTTTTAAAAATTTGTTTACATGCTTTTACTATAATATGATAGTATACATCAAATAATATACCACATATCAAAAACTTGGTAGATATTCTTTTTTTTTAATAAATGTTCTTTTAGATAATTTAAATTTTTATAATGACCATAAACCTAGAACTATGTATTCATAAAAAGATCTAGCAATCCATTTTTCTTTGTCAATAAATATTTAGTTTTCAATAATATTGATAAATCTATCAATGTAACAGTTAATTCTTTTTTTACACTAAATTAATTCAAAATTAAGAGAAAAGATGATGAGCAATTTGAATACTAATCAATGATATAGTGATGAAATGAAGTAATTTATGGGATATGTAAGATTTCAATAATTGTGATTTAGAAAGGTTTTACTATACTTCTATGTAATAATTTGGTAGAAATAAGATTATGGTGGTGCAAGAAAGTAATTTTTTGGGATGTAAGGTTTCAATAATTGTGATTTAAAAAGGTTTTACTATACTTTTTTTTTAATAATAAATAGAATAATATTATTAATCATGAGATCAAATCTGCAACAAGTGCAGAACTAATAAAAGGTGGAGGAGAGTTTTTCCATATATACAATCTAAAAGATTAACAGCTTATTTGGCAAGGTTGTGAGTAGGAATATTAAAAGATCTAGGAATTCATGAACCTTCCCAACACATGAAATTTTGACATAAGATAATGGCATCATGAATCAACAAACCACATGATGAATCATCAAATTCCAAATGGTCCAGCATTTTAATGACCTTTTGTGAATCTCCTTCCAAAACAATCTTATTGAAACTGAAATCATGTAGTAATTGAAGAGCATGTTTGGCCGCATATGGTTCAACTACATTTGGCTCCAATATCCCGAGAATTTTTTTGGAAAGTCCAGCAATGAAACTTCCTTTATCATCTCGGATAATAACACCGACCCTTGATGATTTATCATCCATAAATGCAGATCCATCAAAGGTTTTACTATACTTGTATGTAATAATTTGACAAAAAGTAGATATCATTAAGATAAGATTAGTTATTTTTTAAAGTTATTTTAAAATTAAAGATAAATTTTAAACATATAATATAATCATTGTAATAATTTGATGGAAAACAGCAATCATTAAGATAAGATTAGTTAAGATTGTTGGTTTTTAAAGTTATTTTAAAATTAGAGATAATTTTTAAACACATAATATAATCCAAATAGAATTAGTATGGGTAAAATCCAAATGACCCGTAACCCGTTAATTCTTTTCAATTAAACATGCCACGTAGGAGTGAGAAATACTGTGATTAAAATAACTATTTTTACACATACACACACACACGTAGATATCCACTAAATCCAATTAACTAATTTAAAATTATTTTTAGCATGCTTGTTCAAGTAATTTTGCTAAAAATTCCATGTCCCACCCCGCGCCCCGATGCCATTCCTACTCAGGTCCCACAGATATCAAACTTATTGTCACTTGATCAAACAATAATGGGTAGATAATTACTACAAGAGAAGC
This sequence comes from Coffea eugenioides, assembly GCF_003713205.1. Classification (NCBI taxonomy): domain Eukaryota; kingdom Viridiplantae; phylum Streptophyta; class Magnoliopsida; order Gentianales; family Rubiaceae; genus Coffea; species Coffea eugenioides. Next base: position 68,538,107 of record NC_040036.1, read on the forward strand.
TATGATCTATAATAACCATTATGCAAGGCAATTGGGGCTGATGCCCGGTGGATATATGCCCGTAGTCCGTACTAGGGATGTTTATGAGCCGAGCTACTCGCGAGTAGCTCGGTCAACAACTCGACTCGAACTCGGTCAACCCGAGTTCGAGTCGAGTTTCGAGTAGCTCGACTACAAATCGAGTCGAGTTTCGAGTCGCATTTTCCGAGCTCGGAGTTATTTAAATAAAATATTTATAATTGAAATAATATATATTTATTATAATTATAAAATGACCATTATGGGTATAAGTTATATGGAATTTACAATATACCCTTCTTTATAATAAAATCCTATAATGGCAAAAAAGTAATAACATAATTGTAAAAAACACTAAAAAGAAAAAATGTCTAAAAAAAAGGAAGAAAAGACTTTCTTCCTTCTCTGTTCGACTTTCTTCTCTGTTCGAAGAAAGCCTAGCAAAAAAATTCACTTTACCAGCCGGCAGCCACTGACTCTGACTGATTTAGATCTACACCCTCACTCCGTTCGTCGCCGACGCCGTTGCTCGCCGCATATGTGAGACTCCATCGCCATCGCCATCGCCATCGCCATCGCCTTAACAAGTCCCAAGTCCCAAATCGAAGCTGCTCTCTGCCTCTCCGGCCTCCGCCAGTCCGCCGCGCTCTACGTCTCCTGTCGGCTGTGTCCTGCCGTGCTGGTTCATCGCTGCCGAGTGTCGAAGACGAAGCACCAAGATCTCACTAGTTCATCGCTGTTTCATCACTGCTCATCTCTGGCTCACTTAGGTAAGTGCTCCTCTGTTTTTGGCTCTGTGTCTCTGGCATTAAAATGGGCCAAGATCGACTAGGAAACTTGTTATCCTGAATTGATAAGGGGGCGAAATCTGAGCTTCCAATTGCAAACTCTAACTGTTGTAGTAGTTTAGATTAGGTGTGATATAACATAAGCTTTGTATTTTATACACAAGAAGCTCTCTCCAGTTGTGCAGCCTTTAAAAGTTAAGGCCTTGGGGAAAAATTCCACCTTTTACCCGTTAGAAAGATTCATTCATTCTGTTCTTCCTATGGTGGTGGCATTTTTTTTCTTTTTTTTCTTTTAAAGTCAAAAAGGCACACTTGTGAACGAAGGAGCATGGTAGCATAGCTTATGCCGTAAACCATGCAAACCACGCTGCTTAAAGTTAAGAGCATTGATTATTTTTGCTTTGATAGTTGTGAGTGTTAACACAACAGTGAGATGGATGCTGATCTTGAAATGGCTAGGCATGTTGTATATGTCCACCAGAACAAAGAGTCTCCTGCTCTTGGATTTACTCCACTTGAACCATCTGTCCTGCGGTAACATTAAACCTTGTACTTTTGGTTTAAAACTGGACATTTTGGGATGGGATTTCCTAGTTTAGCCTGGTCATAACGTACTGAATGAAAAATATGAGAGACCATTTTTCTAACTTCAACATGATTTTTTTTCTGAACCAGGAACATATTTTTCTGACATGTTCTTGTTTAAAGCAGCTTTCTTTAGTTAGTAATTAGTGATATTTGTGGGGAAAAGGAATTTCTGGATAGATCTTGGCATTGGTTTCTGAATTGAGCTTGTGGTAGTTGGGATATTGTGGCTGTTTGAGATAATTGTTTGTCTCTCAATTTGGTGGCTCAGCTCATGTTTTGCTGAGTTTTGAAATTTTGTGGGGAATTTTGGTTAGTTTGGGTACTTTTGCAGCACACTTAGGAACTATGATCCGAGGAATTAGAATCATCCATATTTTCTGCTCTTGTGGGCACCTACCGTTGGTGGGTAATTGCTGAATTTGAAAGTTTCATGTCAAGCAATCCAGCAAGTGGGAATTTCCCTTTTTTCTTCTCTATTCTTCTTTGTGGTGAATCTGATTTTTAGGGGTGTTAAAGATGCTAACTGTGGGAGGTAGAATGTGGATACTTTTGGTTGTATTTGTATTGATGAATCATGGATTTTATGCCTCGTTTACTCCAGCTGATAGCTACTTGCTTGCCTTTGAATCTTCCCAAAACGTCACCTTTGATCTGGTTTTTTGGTCAAATCGAGTCAAAAAGCTTGATAAGACTCGACTTGATAAGGCTCGATTAAAGATCGAGCTTTATCGAGTCGAGTCTCGAGCCTAAAGGAAATTCTTCGAGTCGAGCTTCTGTTTGTATGAGTCGAGTCGAGCTCGAGTATAGCGATACTCGAGCTCGACTTGGCTCGATTACATCCCTAGTCCGTACTCTTAAATGCAATATTAAGTATACTTCCGAGAGAGACGATTATCCCATAGTGGATATATACCTTATGCCACGCTGGGCCAATATCATATGCCGGACCTTGGAATGGATAAATTCCACTAGTGCTAAATTTTTGAATAACCCATAGGGTGCGTTTGGGTTGTCAATTTTTAGTAAACTGTTTTTGTCCTTCAAAAACACCAAATGTTGTAGGTCTACTACATTTAAGTCTACAGTTAAATTTTACTAAAACTGTGTCGTTTTTACGTAGTGCCCAAAAGAGAGTTTTTAGCCACCCATTCGTTCGGACAGTTTCAACCCTAAACTACTTTCTCAAACCCGTCGAAAAGTGTGAACGCAGCAGAAAAGTGTAGCACCAGAGTAAGCTCAGAAGGCTGCAAAATGCTCCGGATTTGTTAACAAGTGACGAAGATCGAGTTAATTTACGCCGCGATACTACGTCGTTTCCTACGATCGACGCACTAAATCGCAACCAGTCTTCAGCTCCCGCAACGCGTGACAGTTCTAGCCTCTTCGCTGTGCGAGTCGAATAAGGTATGTTGCTGCTGATTTCCCTGCTTAATCTACCGTATTCTCAGCTGATTATGTGAGGTTTAAAGGGTGGGAGTGTTGAAGTTTTGCGGTGGGGAAGCTTCAGAATGAACATGGCTATTTTTTGTCTTGCCAGTTCCACGTGAGAATTATTGCCAACCCATACGTTATATTTCGAGCAGGAATGAGTAATAATCGAACGGATTGTGCGTACATTTTGCTGTCCGAAGTGGCTAATTGTAATAATTGAGCAGGTTGTATTTTGACTAATTGTATGAGGTTAATTACGGTCCCTATTTGGCTAGATATAGAGTGAAATTTTTAAAAAATGAATAGTGGTGTTTTGGTAAAACACTCCCAAAAACAGCTAATCCAAACGCAGCGATAAGTTTAGGGGTTATGTGAAATAAATTATTACCTCAATTATGAATTTTAAGATGACAAAATGATTAAAAAAATAGGAAAACAAAGATTAAAATGCATATTTTGCCCTTCTCTCTCTGTCTTTCTGTCCCGCCACCACCATATGCGCTTTGCTGTGCTTTTGCCATTTGTGCTTTGTCGTGCTTGTGCCAACTGCCTCAAATCACATCTTTTCTGAAAATTTTTTCTGCTGTGACTCTCTTTATATCTTTCAGTGCCGCCACCACCATACCAGCCCCACCGGCAAGGGTCCACCACCTTTATTTTGCCCAGAATTCCGGCAGGTGGTTAACTCAAGTGAGCTTCATCTTCCCCCTTTTTATTACTTCTATCATTTTCTGTAATTTCTTGACTTATACCAAATATGTGGCTGCTTCCATTGCACCTCTCTGCCTGACTCGTGTTAGTCCAACAACCTGCCTTCAATCCCATTTTCTTGACATGAAGGAAAAAGGGATATTTTATTTCTTCATTTTGGTGTAAAATATTGTTGGTTTTTTTTTTTTTGGTTTTTCTTCAATTTTATCTGAATATTGAAGTCAAAAGACAATTGTTCATATGGTATGGTAAAATGGCTTCAGTACATCACGGTTGCTGAATTCGGCGTGTACCTAATAGTAGCCATTCTTGCTTCTTAACTATCTACTATCTAACTTTCCTATTGTGCCATAGATTTAGAACTCCCCCCTATTGTTTTAATGTTACATCCTCAAAAAAAAAAAAAAAGAACAGATAAGGTTGCTTTGCAAGTCAGAAGCTTGATTAAGCACGTAAACAACTTCTGATGCTGCTGGCTGAAAAGAGAGAGAGAAAGTGAAGACTCAGAGTCTTTCTTGTGCCTCCTTTGTCCATTTTTTATGCTAGTTCAGTGTTGCAAAATAGTCCTAAAGCGAATTGACCTTGTTTTTTGGTCTCAGAAATTGAAGGGAAACAGAGGAGTAAAAAAAAATAAAAATAAAAAAACAGCTGGTTTGGTTTAATTTGATAGAAAAAGGCATTTTATCGCAGAACTGAAGGTCTTGTTTGGGACCCTCCTTGCGTTTCCCAGACCCTCTAAAGCAGAGAAATATTCTCTAACTCTTCTTAGTTTTTCTCTTTTATTAAATTTATCTGCTTTCAAATAATGTGAAGATTGCAACTGTTAAAAAAAGAAGGAAACTTTAATAGGTTGCATTCAGAGTTCTTATTATGATGATTATTGGATGATGGGCTTTTCATACTAATCTGCTATGGGTGTTCTCTCAGAATGCTTTGTTTGAGATTTACTCCGGTTAGTTTTACTAAATGGTGGGAACCGGTTCAATTTCACCGCATGAATAAAAATGTTGTGGTAAGTTTCTCCATTCCCTGCAGTACATATTTATTACTCTTTATTGGGTTTAGTAGTTTTCTAGGTGTCAGTTGTCTGTGACATTCTGGATAATGTATAGTACTATATAGGACAGTGCTTTTAAGTATCTGACTTTCAACAGTTTAAGATTTCTATCTAGATGTTTTCAAGCACTGTATTAGGACCTTTTCCATAATGCTAACAGTAGGACTTATTTATTGACAACTGCAGTACTTCTTTGCTTCATTATTTGGTCAGGTGTTAGAATTGGCTCAATGATTAATTTTCCTGCTTTTGTATATTCAAGGAACTTCAAATTATTGACAGAGATTGATTCATATGGTTTTCCTACTTCACAATTGGAATAAAGTTATCCACTATAGTTACCTGCTTATCCTAGGAATATGGTTTGTAGGGTGAGTAAGAAGTTGACTCGATTGAGTCATAACTCAGATGGTCGTTAATGTTCGCAGTCTGACAGATTATTTGCAAAATACTAGATGGACCTGTCTTTCTTTGTTCTCCCCTACTGTGACCAAAATCTTAGGTGTTACTCTGTCACTAACGGGTAATTCAGAACTTGTTTGTTGCATAAAATGTTATATGATTTTAGTCAAAGCTGTAGATTTTTAGTATCCTAATGGAACACTTCTTTCTTCCATATTTTGTTTGGAACCTTATCTCCATGGCACAATATGTTACTGCTCAGATGAAACTGACCTGGATATCATTAACTTGCAGATAAATACTTATGGACCTTAATAAGATTTTTACTCAAGGAATAATTAAAATTTTGGTTCAGAAGGGCCCAAGATATTAATTCAGTCGATCTTTACAAGCATTGTAAGTTAATTTCAATTTCTCAGATTGGGGATTTATATACATCACCTGTTTGATATCATATGGCACTTCTCTTGTTGAGTTTGCTGAATTTAAAGCTTAAAAGCTGTTATTAAACTAATGATCTATAATCTCTTATTTATCTTTTCTCATAAGCTATCCTATAGCGTAGCCTTGTACATGGCAAAATATGTTTGTTGTTGGATACTGTTCTAGTAAGCTACAACCTTTGTGTGGTAGTGGTCAACTGTATGGTACACCTGACTCATAATGTTCCCTCTCATGATCATAAAAAATATAAGTATATATCTATCTATCGCATTAGACAAAACTGGCGTCTCGTATGTCTTTATTCAGATTATATATAGGCACATGTCAGTCAACATCATCTGCATCGCTTTTGGAAATTTAATTATAATTTGGCTGGAATATGTACAGAGACAATGATCAAACTGAAACTTGCAAGTGAAAAAGGTTATGATGGTAGATGAGTTGATTCTAGTTTTTGTCATTGTGAGAACTTTGTATTTTTCTGTCTTCTGCTTAATACAGTTTAATATACCTCAGGTATGTGCTGCTAAAGGTCCTCGACCAAGGTATCCCAGAGTTTGGAAAACCAGAAGGAAAATAGGGACTATCTCCAAGTCTATAAAACTTGTTGAATGTGTAAGTTCTCTTTGCCTCTCTAGAATGTGATTTAGGTACTCTTTTATTGCATACCACTTTTGAGTTTTGTTGGACTGTTGCATATGGAAGAAGCTAACGGTTTACCTTTTTTTTTTTTTGTCAAAAATATGATAGCTATGACTAAGATTCGTAACAGCTTCAGAAACTATAATTTTCATACCTGAGCTAGCCATTCCATTTTGAGGCTGACCGGAAAACCGGAAAACAGAAAGAAGTTTTTAATGCATATTGAAAGGAAAACCATCATCTGTAGTCTTGTTCTGTGCGCAATGCATGGAACTTTGATGCTAGTCCAGCTAGGACAGTTTTGAGCGTGAATATAAAATTCCATACATTTTGACTGGAAAATCCCTAATGATTCTGTCTTGGAATAGGCTCAAATTAAATTTTAGGGAATTCTATCTTAGATAATTGGTATTGGTTCTATGGTATTCCAAGTTTACCTATGTAATTAATCACACATCCATGATTTCTTCTAGGGACTTACTGAAACTAAATGACTTATACTGTAATTCAGTATTGGAGAAAGGAAAAGACTATTTTATTGACAGGATAGTATATCAAACTGGAAGATATGATGTATCTTTGTGCTCGAATTAAATGAAATCTTTATAGTCTAGAATGTTCCTCAGCTTTCATGAGGTTCCCTTCATGGTTTTGCAAAGTCACCAGAATGCTTCTTGTGTTATGGCTTGTGATTCCTTTTTTTTTTTTTTTCAGCTGAAGCCAGAATTGAACCACTTCAAACTTATTTTGTTAACAATCCTTGTAGATAAAGGGATTATCGAACGTCAAGGAAGAAGTTTACGGTGCTCTCGATTCATTTATTGCCTGGGAACTGGAGTTCCCTCTAATTACAGTTAAGAAAGCTTTAAAGACCCTTGAAAATGAAAAGGAATGGAAGAGAATAATTCAGGTATTATGAATCCAGTGGCCCTTGCTGCTGTTTCAAGGGTTTTTGGTGTCCTTATCTTATTAACAAATTAATAGGACCCCTTTGATTGCAGGTCACAAAGTGGATGCTAAGCAAAGGTCAAGGAAGGACCATGGGAACCTATTACACGTTGCTTAATGCTTTGGCTGAGGATGGGAGGCTTGATGAGGCTGAAGAACTCTGGACTAAGTTATTCTCCGAAAATCTGGAAAGCATGCCTCGTCTTTTCTTTGAGAAAATGGTATCCATATACTATCGCAGGGAAATGCATGACAAGATGTTTGAGGTACCATTTTTGCTTTTTTCATTTGCATTCATCATTTGGTGCCTTTTTTCCTTTTTAGTTCAGTGGAATCTCCTCCTCTCTCTCTCCGCCCCCTGCCCCCTGCCCCCCCTCCAATAAAAAAAACCACCACCACACTCACACATGTTTTTCACATTTATTCAACTCATTTTGCATTTGGCCTGTGAAAGCGTATAGACCTGGCATTGAAACCAACAAATATAGTTAGTTCAGTTCCTAAATCTGCATGAGCTTGAAACTGGGAACATTACTTAGAAGTCAACATCCATTTCTAGTTCATGTAATGGACCAACTTTATTTGGCAAACATACAAGGTTAGACATACTATTGTATCATTTAACTTATGTCACTTTATACTTCATTGCTAATATTTTGATACCCTTAATATAACCTTTCACTCAGAAGATCTTTGGATGCCATTTGCTTTGCTTGAGTTGCTGTCTTGCATTCCTTTCTGAAAATATTTGCTTCGTGGAGTTCTCCAGTTCCTAATTACATCTAAAAGGGATTTGGCCTTTACGAGCTCCTGTATTAAACATAGGTATTCGCTGACATGGAAGAGCTTGGAGTAACACCTACTAGGTCAATTGTGAAAATGATTGGAGATGTGTTTCAGAAGCTTGGTATGATGGACAAGTGCCTAAAGCTGAACAAGAAATATCCACCACCAAAGTGGGTATATAGATATATCAAGGGAAAGCGTGTCAGAATTAAAGCCACAGATCTTTATGATTCTGATGATAGAAATTCTGTAGGTGATTCTGATGATGATGCTAACAGCGCTTCATCGGGGTCAACTGAAAATACTGATATTCAGATGGATGAGCAGGGTGAGGTTGACCATCATCAGAATCAAGCTACTGATGTACGTTCTTTGGAATCTGTTAAACCAATTGAATCTAAAGTCTTCTGAGCCCTTTTGTACAGTTAAAGTTATTTGATTATTCCAAAAGTCATGCTCAACATATGTATATTTTTTTGCCTGGAGAAAGTGTTGACTTGAACTCCACCCCATGTATGAGCCTGGAGGGAGAAAGGGAGAAATTTACATGGCTTCAGCATGCGTAGCTCTTCCTTTCCCTTGGTGCATGCAAAACTTACCAGAGTGAAAATATTTGAAGTTTTTATTACTAGAATGCACGCGGATTGATTATAAAACCCCAAACTTTTTATAGGCTGCAACACTAACTCTTTTTTTTTTTTTGGCTAAACAAAGGGAAAAGTTCACTTTTCGTCCTTTAACTTTGAGTTAGGGACAAATTTTGTTCCCAAATTTTTAGATGCACCATATTTAGTACATAAATTAACTATTTTGGATTACATTTAGTCCAAAAAGGATAAAATATTCAATTTGGACGGAAAAAGCTGACATGGCCGATGATTTTGATCGAGAAATTGTTTTTACTTAACAGGTATGTGTTAAACACGTGATTTTCTCCATTTGTATTAAGTAATTTACCATTTTTGGATAAAATGCGGCAAAAAATAATTAATTCATATATCAAATGTAATGCGTCTAGAAGTTTGGAGACGAAATGTATCCTTACCTTAAAGTTTAAGAACTAAAAGTGGATTTTCCCGGATAAACAAAAAGTTCAGGCGGATAGGCTTGATTAACAGTAGGCTATAGGTCGAACATAGGCTAGCTTCAGAATGAGCTACTACAAACAAGATTCCGGGGCATTTGAGAAAGGACAAAGCGTTTGTGTGAACACCCAGAAAATGAAAATTAGACTGATGGATTGATATCTGTAGAAAGGAAGCTGTAAACAACCAAGTCGCATAAATTCCCCTTGAGATAGCTATACTTTCTCAATGTGCCCTCCTTCAGAAACCCAGCTTTCTCCAGTACCCTTTGCGAGGCTATATTTTCCGCAGCAGCATAAGCCTGGAGCCTTAAAACTTCAGGGAAGTCCTTGAACACCTGAGGAACAGCCAACTTTAAAGCCTCAGTAGTGATGCCTTGGCCCCAATATTCAACTGCTAAAGCATATCCTATGTCTGCTCTGCATCTCTCATCCCCTGATCCAGGGAAAACTGATACAAAGCCCTTCGAAAGATCGTCGACACAGATCGAACGACGCCAAGGATGGGGTATACAGACTTCCCCGATGAAGGTCAATGCCTCCTCTTTTGATGCCAGAGTCTTCCATCTGATGGACCGAGTCACTCGATCATCACCTGCCCACAGAAGTAAATCATCCGCGTCCGACAGCCTGAATGGACGGAGCGTGATGCGTGAAAGGTCCATAACAATGTGAAAATGGAGGAAATGATTGCAGAACAAAGAGTGGTTAAAGAAAGGTCTCCCAAGGAATATACTAACCTTTTAAGTCTAATGGAACGTTATATATTGTTGTACAACTCAGTACTGCCATACATAAACAAATAATCAATCAATCAATCAAATTTATAGATAATGTGTCTCTGCTGTGCACTGCAAGAACACTTGTCAAGTCCAGCCTTATTTTACATCATCATGATTTGGGAAAAATGCACTTTTCATCCTCACTGTTTAGGGTGTTGGACAATTTTGCACTTAAAATTTCAGTCAAAACACATTTCATCCTCATAATTTTATAATTTTGATCAATTTCGTCCCTAAAATTTTATGCAAACACATTTCATTCTAATAGTTTCATAAATTTGACTAATTAAGGACAATTGATAGATTGTCAATCAATTTGAATGGAACATCATCACTTGACCATAGCATGTCGATTAGTAAAATACAGCAAAACATTGGATCAACAAAAACCTCAAAAATAATTTTTTAATTCACTTTATTATTTAAAAAACAATTTTAGCTACTATTACTCTCTTCTTAATCACAAATTGTACAAAAGTTTGAGAGGAAACAACATCATGGGGAAGAAACAACCCTATTATAGCCAATTGAAGAAAATTTTCAAATAATTCCATTGCAACCAATTGGAGAAAAATATTAATGTGAAAGAAAGAATTGTTTAGATTGTCATTTATTGCAAAATTTTGTTTTGTTGCATCATATACGTGTTTTTCAAATTGTTTACCTATCATCCAATCTATTTTTTATCTCACATACATCATATCGCAAATTTTAAAAAAACAAAATCTCTTTTCTGAACACGCTCAATATTATTTATGTAATTTAATAAATAACCGAATTAGGTATTAACAATACAATTATTAACAGGATATACTAGTCATGTGATGATATTCTATTCAAATTGGTTAACAATCATTTGATTGTCCTCAATTGATCAAATTTATGAAAATATGAGGATGAAATGTGTTTCATGAAACTTTAGGAATGAAATTTATCAAAATTATAAAATTATGAGGATACATTTGACTGAAACTTTAGGGACGAAATTGTTCAACACCTCATACACTGGGGATGAAAAATGCATTTTTTCCATCATGATTTCATTTAGACGAGTGGTGCATGCGTGACCATCACAATTAGCTAGCTAACAGTACTGATTAACACACTATCTCTATGAAGTACCGTGTTTAAATCCTTCATATACTAGCAGTATCAAATAGAGGTAATTATGTATAGGGGTGTAAACGAATCTAATAAAATCAAACATGCTGGTGTTCAAAGTTGTTTGATTATTTTAACGAGTTTAAAATTTTGTTTAAACTTGCTTTGTTTAGTCGCTGAATGAAATTTGAATGAATTTTTTTTTTATCAAATTTGAATGTTATTTAACATAAAATATTGTTCAAACTTGATTTGACTAATTGGCAATCCAAGTTCGAACAAATTCTTATCAAATTAGGGCTATCAACAGTTCGGGGTTACGGACCCAATAGTTTTTTCTGGGTATGAGTTGAGAAACAAATCTATTACCAAGACCTGGATTTGTTTACTCTAACAACAAAAAAGATCGGATACAGAATATAGGATTCTGACCCATATACGACCCTAACCCGGACAATATTTTAATAATTATAAAATATAAATATTTCTAAATACAATAATAATTCTTTTACCAAATTAACAAATCCTATTCTTGTTGTGGCCTTATTTCTAAATACAATAATATAAATATTTCTAAATACAATAATATTTTTAAATACATTTATTTTTGTTGGCCTTATTTTTTCGAGGCAGACCCGGGACCCATCGGACTTGGTTCCGGGACCCTAAGCACAAGACCCGTCGAGTATGCGGATCGGATCCGAAACTGGTACATTATAATGGGTTAGGGTTCGAAATTTTCAATTTCGTCCTAAACTCAACCCGTTGACAAGCCTATATCAAATCGAACTCGATTAGAGTATCGAATAGTTTGGTTCATCTTTCAATTTTAATTATGCACTTGATCAGTAATCCAATAGAAAAAGGGAAAAAAGGGTTATTAGAGTCTATGCTTTGATTCTCTTTTCAATTTTATCTTTCCATAGAAGGGGTGGAGGAGACCAAAGAGAGTGGCGGAGACCATTTCGATAAGTTCATCATTAGTGTGTTCATTAGGCCAAGCTCATCATTAATTTGTTCATTAGGCCCTAAGTTGTATCCATAATCCACTATCCCTCTGAATCACCGGTCTAGTCGAACTAACACAACCATTAATCAACCAAATCCAAATGGAGATATCCAAACTCTCAATCTTCCAACTTCTTGCTTGTGATGGGAGTTACATTTAAATGTTTAATATAGGTCAAAACCATTTTAGTTGATGTCATTGGTATAAAAAAAAAAAATTCTATACGTCATATATGCTGTATATTATATAAAAGTAAAAGATAGTTTGTTATTTTTATGAATATATCTATCAGATATAGAAATTTTTAATCTATCTCATAATTTATTTTCAGTTGTTTCTTACAGGCAAATTTAAAAACCTTTAAATTCTATTTGACGGTGAATGGAGAACACAATTAAAATAATAATGTATCAATTAAAATATATTTATCAATTAAAATAATAAAATTTCCACACATTTTTATAGTCAGGGGTCCACCTAAGACTTTTACCGGGTTTTTGCCCAATTGTAGTGGGTTGTATAATCCACATTTCTATAGGCTCTCCCGCTTTCTTCTCGCTCTCGGCATTGGCTCTAACAAGATCATAGCTTGTAAACTAAAGCCAATTCCCAATTCTTAGCATCATCGACGATCTAGGGTTTGTGCTTTAATCTCAAGCTTTTAAGGTAATAGTCCCTCTGCTTTTAATATTTTGCCAATTCAACACATTTCAGGAGAATATTGCATATTATTTTGGATTTTCTCTGCCTTTTTTTGTGCTGATTTTCACTGCTAAAATGGTGATATAAATTAGTATGAATTTTAGTAACAACAATAAACAATATTAAAAGAAACTATGGGGTGAGAAAAGGAACATGATTTTACTTGGGTTGGAAATTTTAACAGTGCAACTAGCATCTCTAAAGAAGAATTTTGTGTTCTAGTTAGTTATTTTCTGTGTCTCTGCAGTCTGGGTTCTGTGAATTATTAGAAACGGGATTATTAATGTATCTGAATAAATTTTCATTTTCAATTGATAGAAGTTTTGTCTGAATATTCGAGCATTCAGTGAAGGTGCTGATTCTTGCAATTTTCTTGGTACTTAGTTTTTTTTTTTTCAGTTACTTATTTTTTGTGGTTTTGATTTGCCAGTGCAGTGAATTTTACATTTTAAGCTAACCTGTTGGAGAACTGATATGGAGAATGAGGTGATGGACTACGATATAGGTTTGGGAGGTTCAGGAGGTGGAGGTGAAGATGATGGCCTGTATATTGAACAGGAAGAGGATGACCCAGTGGTTGATGGTTCTCCCACTGCTGCCGGTAGTAGTGCTGGTGCTGGTGCTATGGGTGGCTTCCAGGGCAGTGCCTCTTTAGAAACTTATATTCCTGAGGCAGACCCTGATCTAGAACCTTACGAGGGGATGGAATTCGAATCAGAGGAGGCTGCTAAGGCTTTCTACAATTCATATGCCCGGCGTGTTGGCTTCAGTACCCGCGTCAGCTCCTCCCGTCGCTCCAGGAAGGATGGGGCCATCATCCAGAGGTCCTTTGTTTGTGCTAAAGAAGGGTTCCGCAACTTGAATGAGAAGCGCACCAAGGACCGAGAAATCAAGCGTCCCCGGACCATCACCCGTGTGGGTTGCAAGGCCTCTTTATCTGTCAAGATACAGGACTCTGGTAAATGGCTTGTGTCCAACTTTGTCAGAGAGCATAATCACCAGCTGGTCCCCCCAGACCAAGTCCATTGCCTCCGTTCTCATCGCCAAATCTCTGGTCCTGCCAAGACCTTGATTGATACCCTTCAGGCTGCTGGCATGGGCCCCCGCAGAATTATGTCTGCTCTCATTAAGGAGTATGGCGGTATTAGCAAGGTTGGATTCACGGAGGTCGATTGCAGAAATTACATGCGAAATAATCGTCAGAGGAGTCTCGAAGGAGATATTCAGCTGCTTCTGGATTATCTGAGGCAAATGCAGGCTGAGAACCCCAATTTCTTCTATGCAGTTCAGGGAGAAGAGGATCACGCTACTGGCAATGTCTTCTGGGCTGATCCTAAGGCCAGGGCCAACTATACTTACTTTGGGGATATTGTCACGTTTGACACGACTTACAGGTCCAACAGGTACAGATTACCCTTTGCACCGTTTACTGGGGTAAACCATCATGGACAGCCTGTTCTGTTTGGTTGTGCTTTCCTGATAAATGAGTCAGAAGCATCATTCGTATGGCTTTTCAAGACCTGGCTTGCGGCTATGTCTGGTTGTCCTCCAGTGTCCATCACCACTGATCATGATTCTGTAATTCAGTCAGCTGTCATGCAGGTTCTTCCTGACACTCGTCACCGTTTTTGCGAGTGGCATATATTCAAGAAATGCCAGGAGAAATTGTCCCACGTATTTCTTAAACATCCAAATTTTGAAGCAGACCTCCAAAAGTGTGTAAACTTGACAGAGTCCATTGACGAGTTTGAGTCCTGTTGGTTCTCTCTTCTTGATAAATTTGAACTTAGGGATCATGAGTGGCTTCAGGCACTTTATAGTGCTCGCAGTCAGTGGGTCCCTGTCTACCTGCGTGATACATTTTTTGCAGAAATGTCTATTACCCAGCGTAGTGACAGTATGAACTCATATTTTGACGGTTATGTGAATGCATCAACAAATTTGAATCAGTTCTTTAGATTGTATGAAAAAGCATTGGAAAGTCGCAATGAGAAAGAAGTTAAAGCAGATTATGATACAATGAATACTTCACCAACTTTAAGAACCCCGTCTCCTATGGAGAAACAAGCATCTGAGCTTTACACAAGGAAACTGTTTACGAGATTTCAGGAGGAGTTAGTAGGCACTTTGACTTTTATGGCATCCAAAGCAGAGGATGATGGAGATGTCACTACGTATCAGGTCGCGAAATTTGGGGAGGACCACAGAGATTACTGTGTCAGATTTAATGTTTTAGAGATGAAAGCTTTTTGTAGCTGCCGAATGTTTGAGTTTTCTGGCCTTCTTTGTAGACATGTATTGGCAGTCTTTAGGGTGACAAACGTTCTTACTCTTCCATCACATTACATCTTGAAGCGATGGACGAGAAATGCCAAGAGCAGTGTTCTATTAGAAGAACATATTAGTGATGTATTTAGCAGCTACCTGGAGTCACATACTGTTCGATATAACACTTTACGGCATGAAGCCTTAAAATTTGTAGATGAAGGAGCAGAATCTGTTGACTTGTACAATGTGGCAATGGCAGCTCTGGCAGAGGCTTCTGAGAAAGTTGACCTGGAGACAAAAAATGAGGGGAGGATTTCTGCAAATAATGGACGTTTTAGGGATGACTCTAGGAGGAATGGGATCCAGGCAAATCATAAAAACCGGGATCAAAATAAAGGCAGCTTTGCCCAACAACTTTCTGAGGTTAGCCGTTAATTGTTTTTTTTTTTTTGTTGAATTTTCTTTCTATTGGAATCACTTTTACCTCTTGCTCCAAGCAAGAGGCATCCCATGCTTTTTCAGACCTTGCTGGAATCTCCTTTTTTCTGTTTCCATAATATAATAAAGCGATTTAGATCAGGCTTTTAAAAATTAAAGATATTAATGTAGGTTAACTGAGTTGAATCCTGATTTATATCTCTAGTGATGCCGTGGTTTTGACTGGGATTTGAAAATTCAAGAGGTTCAGATTGCTGCAAAGTTTGATAAGATGATAGCCTTCTGTTCTTAATGATGTTGTGGTGGTCTTTGTTCATGAATTTTGGTGCAACTTCTACAGTATTTAACTCATCTAACAATTTGTTGCTTGGTTTAACTTACTCTTCCCAAGACAAGGTTCCTTACTTTTCCCTTCTTACTTTTTGATTCTTTAAGAATGTCTATATGTATCATTCCAGATTTTATATCAGCTTCATGATGTACTTCTCAAACTATGTTCTGCGGATATTTTGGCTTACAATTTTCTGCAAGCTGTTATGCTTATGAGATCATGGATTTTTTTTCTGCATCTTTTTATTCAGCTATTTTGAGGAAATGCTTGTAATTTGGCTATATTAAGGATTCTTATTTCCCAAGTTTCTCTTTATCAGTTCAAGCTGTGAGCTGTAATTTGTATTTATTGACCACTTAACCTTGTTTAGTAATTGTATTTATTGATCACTCAACCTTATTTCTGGATATCTTGTTTTGGTATGAGTGTAGATCACTCAACCTTTTTTCTGGATATCCTGTTTTGGTATGAGTGTAGATTGTTTCTTTGGTTTTACTTTATTGTTTTGCATTTTTTCCCTTTTTTACTTGATACCTGTACTTATACATGATTGGAAATAATCTCCATTTTCTGTGGACTTTTTTTTTTTTTGATTAAATGTTTAAGTTGTCCTCATTGACAGGTTTAAAATCAGCATAAAATTGATTTGCAAAATATTCTTGGGCTTTTGAATACATGGAGAACTACCTTTGAACATTGAATGGTTGGAGATTAAAAATAGAATATTGAAGCTCAATAAAATAGAAAACATATGTTTTGCAGTATTTTCCCCACTTCGTGTCTAGTAGAAGTTGTTATACATTCCAAATTATGCATCCATAGTAAAATGTTGTATTCTGTATTTTGATTAGAAAAATATCTGTGCTTAATAAATTTCTTCACAATATTGTAGGAAGACATGGATACGAAAATTCATGAACTTATGCAAGAGGTGGAATCTGCTAATCGAAGATGTGAAGTTTATCGTGGAAATCTTCTCTCGGTTTTGAAGGATATAGAGGAACATAAGCAGCTACTGTCCATTAAAGTCCAGAATGTCAAACTTAGCATGCGGGATGGTCCTCAAAAGGTGAATTTACACCTTACAGAATGTGATTGCTTGATCTAAATATTTGTGTGTGCAAATTTGTGTTGATGTAGGCTCTTCCAAGGAAGTCCCTCCTATTCTGCTTCAATTCTTCGATTTGCCACGGCTGATATTCTTGGTTTATAGTTGTGCAAATAATTTTTTTTTTGGGCTGTAGATGTGTAAGTATATAAATAGAAGACTTGTTCTAGTTGTTTGAAGTTTCACTATGCACTTTTTTTTTTCATTTCTTTTTCTCCACAGTTTAAGGACTTATTCTAAGGCATAACGCATAAACCTTAAAAGTGGAATTTTTTTTTGGAATGCTGAACGCCCAGTACATTTTCATATCCCCCTTCTTTTCTTAATTTTCTTATGATTTCACAATTTTTTATCTTCTTGTTTCTTCTATAGTTAATTTTCTTTCTTGGGCTAAAATGAAATGGAGATTGTGGAAGTGGGAGTGGTTGAGAATCATGGGTTAAATCGTTTGGGTTGGTTTTAAAATATTTCTGCCTTTGTTGTAAAAATGCTTGAGAGGAAAAAAAAAAATCCAATTTCTACTGTTTTGCTTGTGAAATATCAACAACTGATGATGTTTCTCTGAGTTTCTCAAAGCTTTAGTGGTTGTTTTGGATGAAAATCTTTGATTTTGGAGACAAGAAACTACACCTTTATGCCTGGGTTTTTCTTGGTTGACCTGATTCGGTCCCTTCCTTTCAGGCTATTTTGTCTGAGTCTGTCTGGAAAACTAGGATGCTGAAGGCATAAAGATTGCTTATCGTGATTCATTTGGGTGCTGACCCCATGTACGTTAAGATTTAGGGGCTTTGGATATTCTGATTTAGAGCTTCAGTTCATGTTCTTCTCCTTGTTATAGTTGATTGTCCTGAGATTTACATTCTGTTTGTTTAAATAAACATCTTGACTTAAATTATGCTTGATTGGGAGAAAACTCTCCAATATTGCCCTTGTCGTGGGCGATTTTGTGTGGTTTCTCTGTTTTGATAAGTTTAGGGTCAAAATTGAGATTTACTCGAAAATTTGAGTGGGGTGTATGTTTTTGGGTAAAACCCATCTTTCAAAGTTGGTGACCCTTGGTGGTGCCATTGCCAACAGTGTGGCTGCTGCTAACACCAGTGGCAGCTATGGCTGTTTAGTCTATAACTACCTGCACATATGGTATTTGAACTACCACCTCAAATAAGAGGCCATGGTGTTTCATACTTGCAAGAATCTTCTCTTCTCCTGGTTTGTGCTTGACATTTTCACTCTGACATGTTGACTGGTTATCTTCTCATCTTTGTATTGAAGAACTAGTTTCGAAATTTTGTTTTTATACCTCTTAAGTCTTGAAAACTCATATTATGTTTTTTGGGTGCTCAAAGAAATTTATTATAAAGTTTACAATAATCTTTTGTTTGCTGTGCAGTTTTGGCATATAATTGTTCATTCAGTCCCTGCTTCAGAGGTGTAATGATATCTTAGACACTAATTTCATAGATATGGTTACTTAGCTGACATCTGAACCCTTATATGTGCAGATACTGGAAGCTTTGTCTGTTGCTTCCTGCCAGGACTTTTGATGTGGAAGAGTGAAGCTATTGGGTGGTGCTTATATGAAAGGGTTGTTAGTCAATCTCTGTTTCTCAAGTATCCCCAGAAACATGAAGGTTACTCACTTAGATGTGGCAGCAAATTTTCATCAACAGGGTGATGCTTAAGTATGCATTTTTGGTTTGGGGCTTAATGGCTTAAGCCAAGCATTTAAGCAGATGGGTTTGCTCCATCTATGTTAGCCTCTCCAGGACGCTGCCCTTCCTTGAAAAGGACTCAAAGGAAGGTGAACCATTGTTATTTGATCCCCTAATTTTGCATGACGAGAATAGGGCAGCTAAAACTATCAAAATGATGATGTGCATCAAGATGAAGAGTTGAAGGTGGTGAGCCGGAAAATGATTCAAGGTTATAGAGATTTCTCTAGCAAAATGCTGGCAGCTGTTAGGTGGAAAATTCAGCAGCGAATTGGATTGGCATAGATGCAGATGTTGATCTGAAGTAGAATGAGCATCCTGATAGGTCCAGATTGGTCCAGAGAATGTTGTGAGGTGTATCAACTTTGATTTGCTGGAAACTGCTTTGCGCATCAAATTATCAGTTGGAGAAAGAGATGTCAGCTGCAGGCTTAGGAACCTCCAGTTTAAAGCCACTGGCTTGCAGTTGGCTTTGGCTACTTTAAAAGCCTATGTTGATGGTGTTCTCGTGGGATCAGCTCAGAATCATCGGAAGAAAATGGCACAGATTGGCTGCCCAAAACGCCCTTGTTACGCTAAATGAGAAGGCAGCTGAAGCGAAGAACAACTCTGATGATGGGGAGAAGAAAATTATAAAAAAAAAAAAAAAAGGAATGGCAGCCAATTTGCCTTTTAAAAGGTAATTGTTTTGGAAAGATTGGCCAATCCCTTTTTTCGGACAAGGAAATGAGTTGCCAATCATGTTTTTGTAGTGTGAAGTGAAATTCTTTGCTTTAGTTGTAAATTCAATTTCTTATGGTATTTTGACTTAGGTCCTATCTTCCATTCCATTATTTGTAAATTTTCTTTTCCTTGTACTTTCTCTCATTAGTCCTTCAAGGAGGTATCCTCTTCTGATCCATTATTCGTAAATTTTCTTTTCTTCCTTAAACTTTCTCAAACTAGTTCTTCAAGGAGATATCCTAGAACCTTTTGTACAATAATAGATAGAATACCACAAGTACCATAAGTATACTGGTTTGGAATAAACTGGACCAGTTGAGAGTAAAACTTATCAATTTGCAGCACTTGCTTTTGCCGCTGTCAACGCTTGCTGTACTTTTAACAGCAGGTGTGACAAGAAGCACTAGCAGAAAGCAGAAAAACTTCAAAAATACAAGTTTGAATTATCAATGTTGGATTAGGATGTAACTACAAACCCATGACCTGAGACTTTCATGGTCTCCAAAACCATATATTAATCAGTAATACAACAAGCGAAAGAGAATGAAGTAAAAGGTCTTGAAAATCTGGCTGAGAGAGTCCTTAAATCCACATGCTGTTTTATTGAGTTTAATGAAATCATATGTGAAACCTGCTGGATATAGAGGATTTCTTGTTCATAATATGAGCCCACAAACTCTGATTCAGTGCTCTGGCGCTAGGTCTTCCACCATATCAAGTTCTCTTTCAGACAAAGGACAACCTTGGTAGGAATTATTGTCCTTGCAGTACCACAAAAGCTTATGCCAATAAAAATCCTGCAACAGAAAAGCAACCAATATGATCTATGCAAAACCCAAAAAAGCTTATGCCTATAAAGATCCTGCAACAGAAAAGCAACCAATATGATCTATGTACAACTTACTGGCATTACAAAGTTGGGTTTACGTCAGGCGGTGCAATTTGTTCATATGTCATACAGCTCAAGAAACTCAATATGTTGAACATAACATGTAGTACCTGTTTTGGAAGTTTAGCTGACCTTTTTCTTGTTTATATGCAGCACTCTATGAAGAAGAAGGCTTTTAGGATGAAATGAAAACATGGCAGGAATACTACACAAACTGAAGATGTGGTTTTATGTGATTAATTTATTTACTTACTCTCTGCGTTAGCTAAGATCAGAAATTTCTCAAAGTCAGGAGAATAGCATGCTAAGGTTGCTTTAGCATATATGTGTCAAGAGCAGTGGCAAATTTTCCTAGAGCCAGACGTTTTTTCTGATGACAAATTCTACGGGATAAGGATCAAAATAAAACAAACCATGCAGAAATCAAAATGATCTTTTACCAGTTATGTGCCTCGGAATCAATTGGGGGATTGAGGTGATTATACAAACATAATTTAACGAGTCGATTTATGTCCTATGCATTTTCCAAAAGCAAAGGCATAAAAAAGAATAGGGCAACTGATACACAAGCACAAGATGTGGTTCATAAGTTGATTAGATATAAGAGTACAAATATATTCTCTGGCTTTTCTACTCCCAAGATCTCTAAATAGTCCATAAATCTGTATATCTTTGTCAGTCAACAGTCCTGGAGCAGGCACAAAATTCAGACAGACAGACACAAACAGAAATGTATGACTTTGTAAGTGAACTAAAGTATCTCCTGCATGGAGGCATTATATATGTAGTTGGACCATAAGTGCTAATACCATGTTTCTTTTTGGCTTTTAGATTTTAACAGCTGGTAAAACTCACATGAAGCTGCATTAGACACAATAGTTGGATATCCGTTTTTTGAGGTTCTTAAAGTTGGAGAACTGCGAATTATATCTATTGCCTCTTCTTGAAATCTCTAAGCAAGAAATTAGAATTCCACCTAAATTCTAGCTGATCACAAGACTGACATAGAAACAAGTACATCACATCCAGGTTAACTGATAGTGGTGCTCTGTTGTTTCTTAAGGCATTTTTCGCCAGACGGTATCAGCAGAAGGGAACCCTAAATGTATGCAGAAAAGGACAGACCAGACACTCGGCATGATTTCCTTGGCTTTGATGACCAGAGACTAGTCAAATGTTTGATTTTTAACACATCTGACACCATCAATGTTATGCACATTATCCAAAGGCATGAGAGTATAACAAAAATGTAAGAACTAGTAGAAGTACAGATGAAGCAATTGAAAAAAGAATGAGGAAGTCTAATCTAACATTAGTACCTTACTGATAATGTGTGGATTGCCCACTATGACAAGCAATGATTTTGCACGTGTAAGTGCAACATTAAACCTTCTAGGATTAGTAAGGAATCCAAGGCTGAACGTTTTGTCATGCTCGTTGTGTCTGCTAGTTGACCGGACTGTAGAGATAATTATAACTTCTTTCTCTTGTCCCTGAAACTGCTCAACACTCCCAACTTTAATGCCAAATATATCTTCTGATTCAAGTACATTGACAATCTTAACCACTTGTTGACGGTAAGGTGTTATTACACCAATGTCTCCTTCTCTTAGATCTGACAAGGCTCTCAGCTTTATGATCAAGTTAACCACCTTGCTTGCCTCAATCCTGTTAAACCATGAGGGGTTGAACCCTTCTCTCTCATCACATCCCTGAATGCCAACAAAGAGAATAGGAAACTCTTCATGAGGAAGAATACCTAGCCAAGACTTTGCCGAAGAAGTATCTTCTTTGCATGCAAGCAACTCCCCTTCATAGAATAGTTTTGAGGGGAGATGAAGAATTGCAGGATGACATCTATAATTACTAACTAATGTCGTGATGAAATTTGGATCCCCACGTGAATAGTAGTTACATTCAAAAAGTCTTTCTAAGTAAGATTTTCCCAAGCCATAAGTCATTGCATTTCTGGAAAATACAACAGGGCCTAATTGCTTGGGGTCTCCTGCAAGAACAACAACAGTTTCCCTTTGACAAAGGTTGGACATAGGTACCATGGTTTCTGGTTCTGAAACTTGACCAGCTTCATCTAAGAATATATGGGAGAAGTGACCACAACTTATACCTTCTGCATAAAGGAGAGATGAACTCATATAAGTAGAGATGATGATCCTGTAACACATTAAGGCCTCCAAAGGAGGACATTTGAAAATAGAGTCCTCAAAATAGCAAAACCGAATGCAATCTGGCCGAACATCTTCATATTGACGGCTGGTGGCATTGAGCCTGAAGATCTCTTTATCTTTTACTTCAACAATTCCATTCATAACAAGTTTCTCTAAAATGTAGTCGGCTGCACTGTTTGAAGCAGCACAAACAAGAATGCGGGTATTCTTTCTTGTTGTATAAAGTTGTAGGATTGCTTCTACCAAAGTCACTGTTTTGCCAGTACCTGGAGGTCCATGGATGACATAAGGAGGTGCCCCTTCAGAACTAAGGATCTTCTCAACAGCTTGCAGCTGCTGCTGATTGAGACTTGTAAAAGGCGTGACTGGCATCCCATTACTTGACTGTTCTTTAAGTTGGGAGGGGAACAGGAAATCTATGTCCAGGTATTGTGCAGATTCAACTGCTTGATGTAATCTCTGCAAGTTTATCCTATTGAAAGTAAACCAAATATTGTAAAAACTCCCTGGGTGATTTTGCATGTGAAAGTCCTTGCCAAATTTCAAAAGAACTTCATCAGCCTCAATCCGGTAGATGGAACCCTGAAAGTATACATAAATCATATTTTGATCTAATTTCTTATCTAATGCTTTAAAGAGAAGAATACGATCTTGCATATGGTGCTTACCTAATTTTGATACTCCCTATGAATTGCAGCTGAAGGCACAAGACATAAATGAAGGCATAAAAAGGAGGATGACAGATACCAAGCAAACTGGATAATTTACTAATAAATATAGTAGCCCACCAAGAAGATTAATGAAACATTTTCATGTTATCAAATTCATGATAGGATTTCCAAATTAGTAGTTTTAACTTCATCTAATGATAGAATCTTTGCTTTTTATTTAGAGTTTCTCCTTTGAATAAAAGCTCAAGAATATTCTTTGCACAAATAGGAAAATTTATCTACCCCTGGGCTTCTAATGTAATCAAAGAAACTCTACAACAGCTATTAAGAGATGAATTATGACAAAGGAGATCAGTGCTTTGCGAGCTAGTTTCTGGAAAAATATCATCTAAAGCACGAACTTTTTCAAGAAGCAAGGTTCAGGAGCTTATGAAGCTAGGATCATAATTAACTACATGAACCCAAATATAATCACTATATATTATGCCAACCAAATACTGACTTTGGCAAAAACAGTGGTACGGTTCTAGAAACGTATCATCTGTTACACCAAATGGTGATGTATATCCAACTAAAGTTGTCATGATGTCTTCATGAGACTAGATAAAATAACTTAGAAGAACTTGATACGAGATGTAATTTAAACTCAACCAGGACAGAGCAACCTGAAGTTTGGGAATCCAAAATTTTGAAGTGCTTGCTACTTCTGAAGTGGTAGAGTTCAGAACTTTAGCCCCTACACATATTCATGTTTGCAAAAAGAAATTAACCTGATACTGGAAATTAAGACCATTTCTCTGCTGGTAGGCTGGCTCAACAAATACAAAGTCACCATGTATAAGTGAAGGCCTTCTCTCTGCCAGTCCAGGGACCTCAATAGCCATTAAGTTACCCTTCCTTCGTCTCAGTTCCACAGTCCTCATGTCGTAATTCCTCATTTCTTTCTGTTTGCAAAATATTTATAACTTTATACCAACAAAAAGGAGATGAGAGAGCCATAATGTTTATAACTGAATGAAAGTTACCTCCAAATGTAGCTCTTCCATGTATAGTAAGGTGCCGAAATAAGAAGCATAATTCTCCTTCGTTAAGTTTTCTAATATAACTGCAGGGATTTGCTTATCTTCTAATAACTTCCTAGTTCCTTCTGGCATTTCAAACTGACGAAGCTTATATTTCCACCCTCTGCTGGATCTCTTTGCTGTATATCTAGCAAATGTTTCAGAAGTAGATTGTCTATTTCTTTGATATTTCGCATATGACTTCCTTGAAGCCAGAGACTGGGAAACCTTGTCCTCAGCCAAGAGAAATATCACACGCTCTATCCTTTCATCCCCTACATCAAAATGCACTATACTTGTGTGCAATCCAATGTCTTTAGGTTTGCAAGATAACCAAATGGTGAGCGTTTTTTCTGGCTGAAGGGTTCTATCTTCAAGAGAAAATCCCTCCAGAAACCTTTTAATGTATTCATCATCAGAATCCATTGAAGGTGGTTTCAGCAGTGATATAGTGAACGAGTCTGCAGGGTTTGAACCAAAAATTTTCACTCCCCAAAGTGGCACAGGCTCTCTAGTTGTATTAGTTATAGTGACTGCATCATAAGAAGTCTCCCCAACAAAAGCAGACCGAGGCTTCCCTCGGGTAAAGGGAAAAGGAGTTGAGATTATCACTGGATCCTCTTCATTTTGGTCATCAGAGCAAACAGGACCATCAAGCTCAAAATCGATAAAGCTGATCTCACCTTTGTCTCCAATAACAGAGCATTCATCATTCCTGTTCACCTTTTGAACTCTACTCATGCTTATGTTGTTTCCAGTAACAGTGTAGTGCCGCTAGTGCAACCAAAAGAAATTGCAAAAACTAGGTCACATGATCAAGTAATAGCAAGAAGCAAATTGAGTTTGAACATGTTATTGTTGTTATTACAGAGTATACAGAAAATTTGCTATCGCACTGGGTGTTAGCTTTGAATTTCTCATGAGAACATGGTACTTCAAGAGGAAAGAATTAAGAATATGCCCACCAAATAGTTTAAAGCAGGCCTTGTCATCTGCTAGATTCCAACCCTATTTTAATGTCAGAAAGATTAGAGAATTTGCAAAATATTATAAAAAAAAAAAACCAGAAAGAGTGGAACTGAATCATTAAGACAAGTAAAATTTTTACTCTTATGTTGTAAAGAACCAAAAAAAAAATCATATCTGCGTTTGTGACCATATACTTATGAGTTATGACAGCATATACACAAGTAAATGGAATATAGTAGTACATGTAATCAAGTGGAAAAGGAGAAGATGTGCAAGCAATTAAGGAAACATCAGAAGACATGCATTCCAACTATTGACAGCAAAATCAAGTAAGAAGGAATTCAAGAAACATGGCTACAATTTAAACCCTTAAGGCTGTCAATTAGGAAAATCATGAATTAAGATTTTTTGAGCAGCATTGCCATTCAAGTATTATCCGTCTCTCGTTCAAAAGTTGCTTCAAATTCTCTATTTTTTTGCTCCGTACTTAATAATCTTCACCCTTTTTTAAGTAGTAACAATGATCGGACCATTTCATGCCACACTCATTCATCAAATGCATGCATGCATAAACAAATATGAAAAACCATCTGCAAATGCAATTCAAATTCACAGAACCAAAATTGAAACATCAATGATGCAAATCTTTAATTCTTACAATCTGCAGAAAAATGCCAGGGAAGCCTTCCTTATTGCCTCAATGCCTTGGTTAAACTTCAGCGATCAAGAAAAGAATCAAGAAAGTAAAGACTAAAGAGAACCCACTACCGGGATGGACCCAAGGGAAGACTAGAAGTCAATAGCAACAGGAAATAATGCAAACCTTTTCCTTTTCTTTTTCTATTTTCTTTTCCTTTAACTTGCAATCAATACCAAGACACGGTTGAGTACTTCAAAATAGTGCATTGTACATGAAAATTTAAACATGAACAAATACAATTCATTTTGTTTCTCTCTTTTTCTTTCTTATTTTTTGGGTTTTTCCGTTTATTGGGTTTGGGTGAAAAATTGTTTAGTTACAAATTTCGTGCTGTAAATTTAGCACTTTCGTCAATGCCATACATGTGGAAGTTTGTCAATGCATGTTGGTGGACATTGGTGAATTATTTTTGGTAAGGTTTTTGATGGAACTGCCAACCAATTAATCTTTGTAGACTGAAATGTTCTAAAAGTTTTTAGCTGAAACTGATTTCAACAACATTTCAGAGTAAATAAGACCTCTTTTTCCTGGATAAAGTTACAGAATTTCTAAAACTATCAATAGAACTCTTGTTTTAGGTTGAGCTGCATTATATGCACTCCATTAGAAAAAAAAAAAGGGATTAATGTTCTGTACACAGATAATATATTGTATACTTTTACCACCACTGAATGTATGACATATAATTTGAATTTGCAATCTAAATTTTGCATATATGTAGTGCATCCAATCGCGATAGTGCATACAATATCAGTGTATATAAGATTTACTCAAAAAAATAAATGAAAATGTGTATACATAATTTGTGTGTGTGTACCTTTATATGCATGAATATGGGAAATTTGACAAAAATGTTTTCTAATTATACTAGTTTGAAGACAATATATCATCATATTATTCAGGATCCTTAAATTAAGTAGAAATATCTACATCCACACAATTTTTCAAAGAGAAAATAGCCAACACATGGAAAGGCATTTTTACCATACATTTTGAAAACAATAATTTTGAGTGTTGAAGCAAGGAACATGAAATAGATCTCTTCTCTATTTTGTTTTTACTTTTTTGGAACAGAAAATTACTTCTTGTTGATATGGATTCTTGTCAAAATAACCTTATTCAATTATACTTCAGAAGAATCTAAAGCTAGTGTATTCTGTTCTAATCTAAACTAATAAAAATTGAGTAAATAGCATCTGTTTTATTATGACATCAAGTGTCCTGTTCTAATAAATGATCCTTCTTTGAATTTTTGATAGCAAGATCACATTACAATGCTTAACTGAGATTTTTTTTTTGCTCAATAAACACACAGCTAAATGAACTTGTTCATAAAACACATAAACATATTTACGGATTGTAATGCTAAACAATGGAATAGTAGATTGGGACATATTTTTGCGACATATTTGGAGCATTGGACTTAGCAAGTAAAAGATACAGAGAATAGAGAGTGAGATCATTAATTTTAGTCGATCAACGCACAGCATAGTCACATAGTCGTGACCGTTTAGTTCATCATTTTTTTTTTTCATTTTACAGTTACACAAGAAGTTAAAAAGACTAGGTATAGAAGGTCAATTTTGTTATTGAGGAAAATTTGCCAAATCGGTTCCTCACATTATCAGAAAAAAGAAACTTGTATAAATGATGAACTAAACGGTCACGCCTCTCTCAGATGTCCATAATTTCAAGGACAAAAAATGAAAACACACTTCGTTTCCTTTTAAGGAACACATCATCCATTAAAACTCTAAATATAAACCTTTTAAGAAACACATTGGCCGATTGATAGTCTCTAACAAGTCAAATATTATTGATAGCGATTTACTGCACAATAGGGGATCATACCACTTGAACTAACGGCAAGCACGATTCACCTAAAATACAAGAATATCACGTATTAAGAACCAATTTTCGCCCTATATCAAGAACCAATTTTTTTAAGACAATCAAAATGAAATATGCTCAAACTTACTCCATAATTTGGGCAGCTATAGAATCTCCCTCCCAGATTTGTAGGTTTCCAAGAAGTTACAGTCATGGATTCTTTGTCACATAGCATTAAATATTGTTTGCTTCCATTGTACTCTTCAACGAGTGAATTCCTTTTATATCTTTTCTTGCTCTTTTCTACTACTTGCACGTGACCGTACTGAAAATTTCTTCTTTGATTAGAGGCTTGGTGGCTTAGAATTAGGATTTTGGTAGCTGAAAAAATAGGGGAAAGGGGGAAGAAAGTGTTTGGTGACTTACATTTTCTTCTTTTTTTTTTTAAGAAAGGGTTTGGTGGTTTACATTTCTTCTTTTTTTTTTTTTAAAAAAAAAAAAAAGAGGAGGAAATAAAGTGTATTTTCATTTGCCCTTGAAATTATGGGTGGAAGAGAGAGGTGTGCACTTTTTGGCTGAAAAAGTAAGCGAAAATGAGTTTTGAAATCAATCAGGTGGACTTTTTTATATTTGAGGGACTATTGTGACTGATTTTAAATTAATGTGAAGGATTAAAAAAGTTTTTTTCTCAAAACGCGAGGACCAATTTTGTAAATTTTCCTTTTATAAAAGTCATTTAAACCATTTTGATTCATGAAAAGATAGTAATGGAGTTTCCAAAGCTAATTACGGAGTACCAAAATTGTTGGTTTAGACCAAATAGAAGAACAAAGCAAACATCGTGAGAATGATACAATTTAAAAGTGAAAAATACCCAATACATTGCCATTGCGGTGCAATTACCAACAAGTGAAACAGGAATGACCAAAATCTATTATCATTGAGGACTTTTTTGATACCCATTTCAGAGTGTTTACCAAACAGGTGGTTGAGTAGAGCTGTGATTGTGTAGCCAACTAATCATTGGAAGATCAAACTAAGATTTTAAACCAAAAACCACTTTCTTGAGGTTTAATCTTTTAAAAAAACAGAAAAAACTAACATTAAAATTCTAGGAATTTTGGTATGGACAAGGGGACACCAAGAGGTTTTGTCAACAATTTCGTAGAAGCGAATGAATTCAAGCGGACACAGGCCCTGTCTCTAAATATATGCATTGAATCAAACTAATGAAGTCCTCTGAAAAATTCTGAAGGAATAAAAATCATATATTCTCCCCTCTAAGAACGTATGTAGAACCAAAATTTCAGCCTCTAGCAAGAGCTTAAATCTTACAAGAATGTCATCAATGTTTCATGGAACCTTGGATAAGCCATCACAGAAAAATAAGACTTTAGAATCCATTTCAGTAATTACTTTATCGAAATGCCGAAATAAATAAAGAAAAAATTTGATGGGGTTTCTTACCTTTAATTTTTTTTTTTTTTTAAGGTTTAGTTGATGGGATTTCTGACCATTGTTCATCAACTATTCGAAGGTTTTCTTGAACCCGATCAAAGTTGTTTAGTGTATAATTGAGGGAAAAAAAAAACAAAGGTGAAACGCTGTATTACTTGTTCATTGACTATACAATTTTTAAGTGAAAAAAAAAGAAAGAAAGAAAAGTAACGAAGCCAGGAACACCTTAATATGAGAAGTTCGTACTTTAAATAATACATAATCCTAAATTAAAATTATGATTTTAGTGTATTCTCAAACTATTTTAGTTTGCCAAAATTGTAGATATCAACTTGGAGTCGTGTTATATTAAGGCAAGCAAACAACTTAGACAAGAAATTAAGAAAATGGTTACAACCTCCAAACATCTTTTACTAGTAGTATTATTGCAGTATAATCTATAGCTTCTCAGGCCATTACATCATGTTATAAGGAGATTATAGTTTACAGGACTTTCTTAAGCATGAATATTCGTCTGAATAATATGCAATACATATTAGACAACGTTCACCCACATCCCAGTACTAGGTATATCTTCATGCACCACGAAGAGCATGTAGTATCCTTTTGGTGCAATCTCAGGTGAGGATGGTCCAATTGCAGTAATCCTATAAGTACTTGAGGCAACATTAACGGCCTCAACAAACTTCAAAATCACCATTCTTTGGTTCATTGAGAAAGAATGTGTAGTAAAAGATGGTGCAATGATTCTCACTGATAAACTTGCCACTTTCAGAAAATTGTTGACTGAGAAAGTCACTGAAAACTTCCGCTGGTATGTTATATTTTCAGCCATTCCAACAATCCTCGGTCTCACTGGATCATGCAGCTGTGCTGAGTAAGGTGGAGAAAAGGCTTCCAAGCTCAGGTCAGTTGGAAATTGTACACCAGTAAATTTGTAGTATACATGTGGATTGCTTCCTCCAACTAGCACTCTTCCGTCAATGAGTAGTGTAGCAGAAGAATGGTACATTCTTGGCCTTTGTGCAGTTTCCATAACTGAGAACCGATTATGTTGCATTGCGTGGGGCTTGTAGATCACTGGCCTTGTGACAGGATTTCTTGCATTTTCCCAACCTGCAGTTCCTGAACTTGCACCATTGATTATGATGACATCTCCAGTAGGAAGAAGTAGCATGTCACCCATTACTCGTGCCATGGGCATTGTCTCCATTTCCCAGGCAGGATTTTGGTCAGTGACTTTTAGGCGACCACATGTGGAGCTTGCACGGATGAAATATCCCTGCCTTGCACTCGTGAACGCCCCGTGAGGTGCACCGCCGCAGACCATGATCTCTGCCTCTATTGGACCATTTTCGTTGATAGGAAGCAGCACTGATGAGCCTGAACTAGGATAGTTCCTGGAAGCATCACCAGGAATCTGAGGAAACTCCCTGACAACCTTGCTTTGACGGTAGTCAAACAAAATGGACCTTGTGTTTGCAAAAATGAACAAGTTTCCGTCTGGTAAGAGATGGAGAAATGGATACAAGTTATTCTCACCTTCATCCTTGGTTTCTTTAAGAAACTCCAGATCATAGGAACCGGTTGCAGGTTGAGAATAAAACTCATAATTAAACTGTCCTCTCCCCCCAACTATGATTATTCTTCCATCAGGCAGAATCTGATTTGTTGCATACCATCTACGTCTCATAAGAGCATTTGGAAACTCAACCCAATCACAATCTTCACCACCACAAGGGGAAAATTTTCGTACAACATGATCTCCATCATTGTATCCACCTGTTTGAA
This sequence comes from Coffea eugenioides, assembly GCF_003713205.1. NCBI lineage: Eukaryota > Viridiplantae > Streptophyta > Magnoliopsida > Gentianales > Rubiaceae > Coffea > Coffea eugenioides. Next base: position 68,568,735 of record NC_040036.1, read on the forward strand.
CCAGTGTTCCATCTTCGAGGACTGCCCCTGAAGAGCACCAAGTATCTGTCTGTACCATTAACGGCCTAAAGTTATTGGTGCCAATGTCATACAGAACAGAGTGAGCTGTGCAGTCCGTTTTAAGTGCTACGTCATGTGGATCACGACGACAGCGCCCGCCCGGAAGAGAGATATTAGAATTGCCAAAGTCAGTCCTATCAAACATAATAACTCTGTTGTTGTGCAAGAGTTGCATATGCATTGCTGATATGCCAATACATTCCTGCAAGAGACGCCATTCTCCTTGAATAGCTGTAGCCAGTGAGGTTGCTGGGAATCTGGTTGTTGCCAGAACGAGATGGAGGGAGAAAAAGAATGGCAATAGAACGAGGGTGACAATTTTTGTACCCATAGCAGAAGGGAAAAAGCAATTATTTTGGTGTTCTGTTGTTAGATTTTAGCGTTCGAGTAGGTGCAATGAAGTTGATCAAATTTAGGAACTGTGTCAGTCTACAAAATGGTTCACGGAGTGTGGTATTTACAATTCAATTATGTTATGATTAAATAGTAATGGGTGCAGAACATGCAGGACTTCTTCTGTGAAGATCAATCCAAGCAGAAATTCAGCACCATCAAGAAATGGTGACCCGAAAATTGCATGAAATAATGACTCTTCCAGGAAGCAATGCCAAGAACCCCTTCGCCCTATTACTGCCGCTTTCATGATGTCCGGGATTACAAAATACATGTTTTTCAACAGCATCTGATGGATACTTGTATCCAGTTCTCAGCTGGCGCCGATAAAAGTTGCAAATTTAGGTACACTGGTCACTGGCGCTCTCTCATAAATACATATAATTTCCAAGTGAAAGCATTTCTCTACATTCAATTTCCACTATATAATTATTTTAGCATTCAATCTATTTAGTACCCATATTCCCATTGTTCTTATTTTTTTTTTCAACATTACTATTTGATAAAAAGTTGAAAATCACATTTAAGCTCGTCAATCGGGCCATTTGAACCAAACGTTAACAAACCCAGACTCGACTCATCTAATTAATAAGACTTTCGGGTTTCAAACCATGAGTTTTGGATTAATAAATGTGAACCTTATACTTGACTTACAAAACATTTGGGTTTTTAAGTTTAATTCAGACTTAGCCCAAACTCACTTGTTATTCCTTAATTTCTTTAATATAATTACTATAACTATAAATTCGTAAAGCTAATTTAACATCCACAACATTAAAACTATACACGAACCAACAATAGTCCATTAAAAAAGTATATAAATCAAGAATTTTTCAATAATAATTATCTAATTCGTTCAAAATACATGAAAAATAGTAATAAAATATGATTATCAATCAATACATATTCAAAGGTTGGAACTTCTCCAAAACCTTCTCAATTTGCACCTACTAATATTTCTCCACTCATTTTGTTTATAGTGTCCAAATTTGAACAGAAATACAGCATTTGAATCCAAATAGAAGTAAACAAATTGATTTGTCTCATGAGTCATGAGTCATACAAGAACCTACAAGAAAGAAGAAAATAGACCAAGAAATGATGGTGATCAATTCAGGTTGAGATTAAGCTAATGCTTTGTCATTGAAACTACCAATGTATGCTTTACGGATGTGGAGATTGGAGATTAGAGGTGAAGATTGGAGAGGCCAATCGTACAGGTGGAGTGGAGATTGGAAAAATAGAGGCTAGTGTACTAATAGGAGAGGTGAGAAACCAAAGGGATTAAGGCTCTCGTCGTTCCTTTGTCTAAATGTATAGGCACAAATTAACGGACTTAACCTATATCATATTTAAGTGTAGTAAGACCCAAACTCAGCTCACATTTAATTCTATATCATATTTAAGTCTAGTAAGACCCAAACTCGGCTCACATTTAATTCGGATCTAACATTTAAATCTAGACTTAACACAATCCAATGAAAGGTTAGGTTCGTCGAACTTTTTATCAGGTCGAATTGACTGAGTTCGAGTTGACCCGACCCTATTAACAGTCTTAATCACATTTTGAACTAATCTAATCAAGCACAATTATATTACATTTTGGACTAATCACATTAAAAAAAAGGTTTGTTATATGGCCCAGGATTTTTTTTTTTTTTTTAAAAAAAACGTTTAGTCATACGCACGATAATTTATTCACATTCTCAGATGACAATCTTGACATGCAGTGATCTAGAGAAAAGGTATTGCTTCTTTTTTTTTTTTTTTCCAAACAACCGAATGTGGTGTTACGATGGAGGACTTGCCAAGGCTAAAATGCTAGTCCCCAAATTCCTGCTGTGTTTCGCATACTCCAGCTATCTTTGTTGTCTGTTTATCTTTTCCAATGTTGCATCTGATGGAATCTTCCCTTCTTAATGGGAATTATGGGTGCAAATGTTATCGCCATTACCTCCAAGAAATCTGACAAACACAGGGATTTAAACCATTGCCAAATTCCTAAGGTGGACAATTTCAAGTGCAGAATGTCCAGCCTATCTTTTCAATATTCTAGGTTGCTTCATTGAGAGCTGTCTCGCATTCATCAAACACTATATGCATTCACCGTACTTTAAAGAAGAAAGGAGGAGATGAAAACAGACACTATTAACAGTGAGAAGATTAAGTTTTTAAGACTGAAGAGCAGTTCCTTCTCGTATAACAGACACTATTCATCAAACACAATTTAGTGCATTATCTAGCTTTCTTTGAAGATCTCAGATCATGCATTTCTCAACTTGCTTTTGATTCTCTCGAAAAATTTGGTAAAAGTATTCACTAGGGAGTAAAATGCAGTCTTTCAGGAGGGAAGAATAGAACAGTACAAGAGGAGGATAAGGGACTTCGTTATTCACTTCCTGTGGAAAGATTAATTCACTTTTGTTCTAAAGATGCAACTTACAAAACTTCATCTGATCAGCCAATATGAGGTACATCCGTACTCTGATCAGAAAAAGAAATAATAAATCCAGTCTAGATACCTTCTTTACTTCATTCTTACCAAAGATCAACTTCAGGTTTACCTTTCTCCAAAATCTCCATCCAGAATTCATATAAGAAGCATTCTCTGTACTTATAGCTTTGTTTGACCTAAACTTTTCCCATCCTTTCCGCAGCACCTTCAAAGCAAACATGAGAGATAAGCCTTGAAATAACAAAATAAAAAGTTTTTGAACATTCGTTAAGGTGAAACAGTGCTCCTAACTACAGAGACTAATGGGAATACCAGTGAACATTTTCTATGCGATAATGCCAACATCACACCACAAGATAGTGTCCTTCAGTTGTAAAAAAGGTTAAAATAGATGGTATAATTGATCACAACAACTTCCATTGTGATATTTAGAGAAAGTTGGAATTAATGGAAACTTGTGAGGATATGAAATACAGTAAGCTAAAGTTCACAAGTTGTAATGAAGTTCAAAAATAAATGATATAATTGATCACACCGACTTCACGTTTTGGACATTAGGAGAAAGTTGGAATTTATCAAATCTTGTTAGGAAAGAAAGTAAGATACAATAAGCTAAACTTCACACACTGCTATCAAGTTCGGGGTTCGGCAATTGAATTGTTCAAGGAACTTCCCCCAGGAAACAATTCAAGTAAACTAGATACGTATACTTGGATTATGCCCCTTGCCTCAACTGTAAATGTCTTGCAAAACTTGCATCAAGTAGATCTTTCCCTCCTTTACCTAGAAAAATAATGCATTTGCTATAAAAATCAAAACTGAGAATAATATGCACTGAGACAATCTGTACTGGAATGTCATCTCTGGTCCTTTGTATTGTATAAAGAAAACTATGCTACTACCAGCCCTCAAATCAAGATGCATCACTGAGAAAAGATAACACTGTCAAAGAAAAAAATCATCCAATTGAGGAAGCTCGTCTTCATATAATATTATTTTGACTTTATAAAATTTTTAGAAACTGTCCTGTCTCATATAGCATCTCAAGTGCATCATGGTGCTTTATTACTTAAACAGCAAAGTCTGAACCACTTCTCAACATGAAGAGTAAAACTCTCAAAAACACAGTATTATTCATCAACAGTTAAGGAGAAGTACCTTTTGTATAACTTTTTGGACCCACAAGGACAAGGTGCATTCCTACTTATTTGCCCACTCTTAGCCAAGTTTGACCGAGCAACATCCATTGGGGTTGATCCCATCAACTTCTGGACCTATAGATAAACGAAGGCAACTAATAAAATTCACCTATTGTCCATCAACTACACCTTGCGGCCTTCTGAATCTTCATAATCAAGGAAGATTATGGTAAAATTGCTCCATCTTTTTAGCAGATTTTATGAAAGGAATCACATCAACATAGCAATGAAAGAATGGAGAATGCTCTATTATAAAGTCTCTTCCCCACCCCCACCCCCCTTTCACCAGGTCAACAAAACTGGAAATGATGCGCAAATCAAAGTGTCTTTTCTCATAACATCACTATCCAACTTCCAGAATCATAGAACAGTTGATAAATGTATTATCCAAAGCAACTACTATAATCTGGCACTTTTTTGGTTCCGATAAGCAAGCAACACAAATAAATACTCATGTTCCTACTGTTCTTTAAGCAACAGCATCTCTATTTTGAAAAGTCACTTGACGATAATTTCTCACAATTCACCTTGGTTATCCTTTAGAAAACGAACTGTTCAAATCTTCAAATGATTGATATTCCATAGATAGAACAAGTATTTGTATGGAAAAGTTTATCTAATGATTAAGCTATCAATTTTTCCAGATGTAGGCAATTGCTTTTCAGTTGAAAAGAAAACACATTACAGAAACTTAAGCATTAACTAACATTTCACCTCAAAAGTAAGATGCAACACATGTACTCAGGAAATCTCACAACACAGACTAGATTGGAGTGGCCATAATGGTTTGCAATTCCTATATTCCCAGATAAATTTTTTCCCCTCTTCTTTCCTTCTTCTCCATGGTGAAGTATATCTCACACAAGTTACAAAAGACATAGTAGATCAAACATTTCAGGTACCAAAATCTTGTTATATCCTATTACACTAGAAAAAAGTTTACCAAAAAAACACAAAACAAAAACACAAAATATCCATGATAAAAACAAAGTGAACTTCAAATAACAGAAAAGCATCTTCACTTGACAGAATAAGCCAACTGCCAAAGCAGACAGGAAAGATAAAACCAGCGATAACTATCAAGTTCTTAAGTCCTGAATTAGCAGTATTGAATAGCTCAAAGGATTCAAGCACCAAGATGATGGAAGAATATGCACCACAAAAATTTCTTTTCCAATTTTTGAGAGACCACCAAATAAGACCCCAAGGCTGTTTGGAGAACAGTGAAAACTGAGATTTGGTATATATAACTAGTCAGGTCAGGAATACCAGGGAATAGATACAAAATTAAGTTATTGCGATGCAATTCAGTAAATCCACTTGTTTTTGTTTAGACAAGCATGGTTATTTGTTTAAGATGTTTTATAGGTATTTTGGCTGGCTGACCTTGGATTCACCCGCTGTAAGGATTCTTTCAGTGCTTATGAAGCCTTGAACAAAGAAAAGCTCTTAACTCATAACTGAGAACAAAATTCAGACCTCTTCAAAAAAATAGGAATATTGCTACCCCAAAAAATTCACACAAACTGAAATGGATGCAACCGCATAAAATTAACATAGACATCAATTAGAATGCATCAGTTAACTCACTGGGACTCTGGAACAAATGCAATCAACAATTTCTGATCACATTATTACAAACTTAACCAATCACATGCTTACACAGAAAAGAGTACCAGGCTCCCAGCCAGCACAAGCACACCCCTTCATACAGAAGTATCCAGGATGTATAAAGAAAGATAGGTAAAACTCTTCAGAGCAAAATGAAGACAACATTGTTCGTAAATGAAAAAAAAGTACCTCATCCAAACTCTTCGGCATTGGTTTACCCTCTTCCTTTAACTTCTCAATTTTTCTCTGTGCTTCTTTAGCCCATGTAAACTTTGCCAGTGCATTTTCAACATCTGCTATTGTGCAATTACAGTGCTTTGCAGCCTCTTGCTTTTGGCTTGTTAGGAGATTCTACAAAATGAATAACTTTATAAGGAAAAGTGTGTAAAGAAAAGCCCCATGAACAATCTCAAAAGGCAAAAATAATAAAAGATATGGATGTGCCAAGTTGGGTATGCTGTTCAGTTAAAATATTGGTTAAAATTTGCAATTATGAACCAATATCAACTTCAAATATTTTTCCAGTACAATAACTCAGAATGCATCAGCATCAAGACCTACTTATCAGAAAAATCATGAAAGAAATGCCTAACAACATGGTTGATTTTCAACCCAACAAGTAGAAATTCCATGGGTGATTAAGCAGGAACAGCTTCGCAATTTTTAGGTGACAACCATGGGAGTAGGTCAGATGCTTGGTTATGGGAAAAAACATAGTCCATAGTAGCTATTTACAAGCTTACATGTTCCCAAGGTTTCCATCTGAATGTACACTTGACAATTGAAAAGTTTCAGATGTTCATCTGCTATGTAGTATGTAGAGGTTTAGTTTTCCATTTTATTACAAGCTTTCCTCAATCATCTATTGTTTCTTTTTCCTCTTTTAAAGTGAAGATTGGGGGCTAGAGGGGTTTAGTTTTGGCAGGGCTACAATAGAGAGAATAAGCCTTACTAGATCCAGATACACCATTTCAAGTCTGTAAAATTCTGCACATTGACAACTTGATATGCACAATTGGCCAGATGCAGGATAAGAGTAATAAAGAAAAGCATTAGACATGTTTTAAGAGTTGAAGTTTGCTGTGGTTTCGGCATATATCTCAGTCTCATAAAACTAATCCTCATGGAAAAGAGTTTGTCTTTATACAAGCATTTTCTCTACACTGTCTTGCACTATCAATTTTTTCCAGTATAAGGCAGAAAGCTGTTCACCATTGAAGAACAATGGTTATACTACATTTGTGAAGAAAGTATCAAGCATGAAAATCCGACAGTACATACTCTGCAACATCAAGTGGTTGCCACCTTTCCATGGGTTCAGTTATAGCACCTTCTCAAGTAAATGAAACATTACTGTCATGAAAAATTATTACTTTCATAAGCATCCGGTGTTCTTAGGTGTAACAGTCTTTGTGTTTGCCAAAGATGTCCTCATCACAGAGGCCCATAACCTGCACTCACTACATATATTCTAATTCACAGATAGCTCCCTAAAGTTCCCTTTGTCAGTTCTTATATAACAATGTATTAAAAGAAATTTCAATTTTGACAGAGTAAAGCACGAAGTATGAACATGATGAAAATGAGCACACAAGCGTAAGTGACGTTCAGCCACGAATCCACATATTCAGAAATTCCAGATATCCCACATTATCCTAACACCAAAGAGCGACCTCAATCCATACTGTAAAATCATGACAACTGTTTCCACAAAGGAAAAACAAAATCTCCATCTGCTAAGACTTGTGCAAATGTAAATCTTACATAGAAAAGTAGTCAAATGGCTACCTCTCCAGTAGCGTCAAAACCCCCTAGATAACGAATTATAGCTTCCTGCTTTTCAAAAGCGTCTGAAAAAGTAGCTTCACTACTTCGCCCCACTATATACTGCTTGAATGCCCCTACCTTCCTAGCTTTGCTCAACTCATCCGCAAACCCTAAAATCCATCAACTCCAAAATCTCAACAAATTTGGTACACATGAAAAAGAAAAAGACAAGCAACATAACATATTTTCTAGTGAATACACAACTCATTTACGTACAAGAAAAATAATAACCATATATTAAGCAGTCGTAGCATCCAACAACTTCCTTTAGCCTGTCTTATCTACCTTGATTGTATCTTAGATGCCACCTTTAGCCCTTCTTATCAAGAGATGATTCTCACTCCTAATTCAAAATTCCCCACAAACAGGGAAAGCAGCTGAAGTTTAAAAATATCTGTCCCCTTAAATTTTAACTCCGGTTTTCTGCGATTCGGAGTTTTTTATCCTATTATAGTCCCAAACTTCCATTCTGCCCAAGGCAAACCCACTCATTATTGTCTACAATGGATAACCTGTTTTCTTTTTCTTTTTTTTTTTAAATTCAATTTTATTTTCTCATAACTAAATCACATTTTTTTTATATAAAAAAACTTCACTATCTCAAATATCAAAAATCTTTCAGCATAAAAAAGTAGATATTATCAATAATGAAAATTCAAACCAACCAATTACAAGAAAAGAAAATGAACATTAAAAAAAAAAAAAAGGGCAGCGGGTTGACGGTAGGAGCTTACGGAGGAGAGTGAAGGACTCTGAAGAGGTGGAGGTGGTATCGGGTGAAGTCTTTTGACCGGTGAAGACCCCTTTGATCTTGTCCATCCACGAGAAATGGAGCTGCGACGTGGAGGAGATCCATCGTTGCTGTGAAGGAAGAAGGTGGCCGTGACGGTGATGGAAGAATGCGGAGGCTGAAGAGATGAAGAAATTTCTCGGACGAAGCATTTTGATAACTGAATCAATAGTATTAGTTTGCAAAAAAAAAAAAATTTGTTTAATGCAGAGTTCGGAGTGGAAGTGAGGAAGAACCGAAGAAGCGCAAAGAAAAAAGGGTTTTAGTTCAAGGGTTTTGGAATAATAAATACGACGTCGTCACAAGGATATCAACTTTTTATTTATTTGTTTTTCTCGTTTTTGGTTATATGCTCTGACATTAGTCCCTTAAATTTGAAAAAATGTTTTCTTCATCCGAACTTTTACCTTCTGTGCTTTTTATTTTGGAGGTCGAATCCAATTTTTTGAACTACTTTAATTTAGGGTGCGTTTAATAAAACTGAAATCTGAAAATTGAAGTATGAATCTATTAAATTATAAAATTATTAAGTATTAAATTTAATACATTTGAGTGCATATCATATTCAGTGATAAATGAATAGATTATCACATAATTTTGAAAGCAAATTTTGCCTAAGAAATTCAATGTCATTTAATTAATTCAGATGTTCAATTTTTTGTTGTCAAACGATCTGAATACATTAATTTTAAGTGTTGAATTAAGTTATTAAACAAGGCCTTAGATTGAGAAAATACACCCATTAAATAAAAGCTTTAATTATGTAAGGGACTAAAATGTAACATTTTCAATTTGAAAAACTACGCATGACTTGAGCAATTTTTTCATAGCTTTAACTAATGCATTTTTGCGAAAGTGGATGGACTAAAAGAACATTTGAGGGCTCTTAAAATTCCGATTTTACGAATATGGATTCTTTTTTTTTTTTTTAAAGAATACGAATATGGATTCTTGAAGCATTGAAATGTCTATTTGCAAAAGACACTTGTAGTAATCGTCTAGCTTTCTTAGTCAAGTAGTTGTAGGCATTAGCTATGATCAACCACAAAGTTTGTCCTAAATAAAATGGTTTATACAAAAAATGAAGTACCCTTTGACATGAGCAGCCCTCCTTGATGCAGGCTGCTTCAGAACCAGAGCTTAAACATGGCAGAAATCAGCATATCTTTCATCATTAAGCAAGCAGAACAGTCATAGAAGTACAAATGAAGTCAGTCAGAATGGGGTTCCGTGATGACAAACAGAATTTGGATCACTGATCGATGTCCGTTGAAATCATTGACCATCGTCCAATATACACTAGAAAGAAATGCAGGTCAGCAGATGTTTCCAGATAGAACCCTCTCCAGCATTTCAAACATGGATAAATGGACCACCAGCTGCGTATAATTTCACCTCCATGACTCTACAACCAGCATCTGCACATAGAATACAAGCGCATGTATACCCACTTTCTCATGAAAAACGTGAAGCAGGTGTCTTGTCACTTGAACAAAGTCATAATCCACTCAGCTTATCTGTCGTAGAGAATGAATCCGATTCTTCTTATAATAAAGATCAGCAACAGACGACATGTATGCAGCACAATAAGTTGCACAGAAAAAATGCCTCAACATGGTTGATGTCACTGCAGCAAGTTTTTGGGGCAGCCCCATCGAGCTTCATGATGCCATGAAATTTGGCTACAAATATTCTGTCTAACTCAAAGTTTTGATCGCCTAAATTCATACCAGATCTCATAGTGATTAAAAAGTAAACTATCATGAGTGTGCTTTCCAAGATACTCGATTCCTAAATGATTTAGCCTTCTCGTGCATTCTTCTCCTCCCAGCCGCGAACAGAACTTTATGTTGTGTGACACAAAAATTCTACCTTCTAAAGGTTTCAATCTATTCACTAACCTCTCTAATCCAACCCAGACAAGCTTATCTGGAATATGGAGAAAAACGGCACTTGCATATATCAAATCGTACAAATCTTCAGATCCAAACTTACTAAAGTCCATGTCATCACCTCTAACAATCAGAGGACGCTTATGCAGTAAACCTTGAGAAGGAAGCTCGTACCTAAATGCCGTCATTAGAGAGAGCTCATCTCTCTCTAAACAATGGAAATGTGTGGGGTTCAAGTAGCGTATAAAATGCGAGCCGACGCGCAGTGTTCCACATCCAATCTCAAGAACACGAGAGTCAGGAGTCAGATGGATTGACTCTGCAAGGAATTCAAAAACATCTCGGCCTCCAGCCCAAGGCTCCCCATAGTTGCTGTGGTGCTGTTCTACGAGGAGCTCACTAGGGCATGGAAGAGCAGTGTGATTTTTTCCTTCCTCTCCTTCATAGTGTGATATGCCCTTAAACCTGAAAAATGGCAAAAATAATTCAATCATTTATCAAATATGGCCTGGAAATGGACATTAAAAAGCTAACTGCAACCGTACCCACTGCTCAAAAGTAAAGAACAATTAAAAGATTTAGAAAAAGAAAGGAGCAAAGATATAAGAAAAAGTCAAAAGCAACATCCAGTGTTGAGGTGTAGCTTGACAGTCTAATTCTTTCATTATAAAAATATGAAAAAAAATTGTTCATATATATTTTTAAAATAAGTCCTTAAGAAAGACGATATGGCTAGTTAAAAATAGACCCACACAAAAGAAGGTAATTTAACTAATGAGACATCAGGCATCATCAAAGGAGAACCATATAACAAAGGCAAATACTTGGGTAGGCTTTGTCTTGGTATACTCATCAACAATGTGGAAGATCCAAAGATTCAAGAGTCTCATGGTCATGGTGATTATAATATTATGCCATTAGGCTACGATCCATATAGCAATCCATGTTGTCATCCCCTGCCATTCTCACCTCTAATCTTTCTATCAGGCAGAGGCGCCAAAAACCACCATCAACATAATCAAGGTGGCGACAAAGTCAATCAAACAGCAGTAGTGGGGACAACAGAAAAAAAAATTACAAACCCCTGCCACTTACACCTCTAATCTCTGTATCAGGCAGAGGTGGCAAACACGGAGCAAATCAAGGCAGTTAAGAAATCAATCAAACAGCAGTACTGGGAAGAAGAAGAAGAAAAGAAGAAAACAATAACACTACAATCCAAAGGTCCACATAACTGCATAAGAAACAGAATCAGAATTTTGTTCTATAACGAACAAATTTGTCAGAACCCAAGTTACGATTCCATTACCTACTAGTATCCATCAGTATCAATTCAACCACAGTACTTAAGGGCATAAAGATACCTACGCACAAGAGGCCTGTCAAAGCCCAAGCGCAAGACAAAACACCCCATTTTAGAGGAAAATGCATATTATACACATCACCTATGATTCTTAGTTAAAGCGTACAACGATATACTATCAACCCATTTTAAAGGAAAGTGCACATTATACAAATCACATATGATTCTCAGTTAAAGCATACAATGGTATACTAATAATGCATGAAATCATCTAACATAACATCCTCCTCTCACATATCAACCAAACCTGTCTAGCATCGGCTAGTGCAAATCATTTGAGTTAACTACTGCCCTAGTAACTTGATGGTTAGTTGGCCTGTTAGGGGTTTTCTTCATTTCCTAGATGTTCATCCCCAGAACAGGGTTCCTTGACTGCTACAAAAGCCCTGTTTCACATCCTCTATATTTAACCACAACATATGACCTAGCATATATGGCGAATTTTTCTCAAGCCAAGCATTAAGCTACCGACGAGTAGCTTGAATAGTTTGCACTCCAGGCTTATCCACAATTATAGTACCTAACAATTCCCCTAGGCTCGAAAGGCTGGCCAATAACACCCCAATCAACACATATGGAACAATTATCCCTACCAAAAAAAGCGCAATACAAGACTCAAAAGTTTCCTTGCTAACATCAAAACCAATGCAAACCCAACAATTTACTACAACCGCTGATGCTTAGCCTAAAATTGGAACTTCATAAACTTACAACACTTCCAATATCGTGAACCCACTAATTGGATAAGAAAAACTATTTAACCACCCTCAATTTCACATCTAAGATGCAACGATTACATCAAAAAGAAGGAAAAAAAATCTTAACATACATTGCTAAAACCTCGTAAAAGCAAATTAAAAAGCAGAAATATCCCTGATTTAGTTATAAACACAAAAAAAAACTGAGGAAAAGGGTACTCACTGGAGGAGATCCTGGAGCTGTTGTTCGCGGGTTCTGGGATTAATGCCTTTACGGAGCACATTTTCGGCCATGTGGAGGCCATTGGCATCGATCTGGCATTTAACCCAATCTATGTCCTCTTTTGAAGCCGAGATCCGGCCCGAGAACCCAATTGATTTATCATCAGTTCTTGAATACCCCGTGGAAATAGGAGTGGTGGGGCAGGAGCAAGGAGGAGGGGAGGAAGAAAGGGAGGATAGTAGGAAGAAGAAAAAAATTGCAGCGGTGGCTACTGAGAGAACCAGTACTGGGACTGATATCACCACCCCCTTTGGTGATGTTGCCGATGACAGAGCCATAGTGAGTGAGAATTTTTAGTGATTGCCTGTTGCCCTGCTAGGCTCTGTGCCCGTATGGGCGGATGCTTGGGTGGGTTTTATTAAGGTTTGGGTCGTGAGAATATGAATTTTGGGTTCTTATTTCTAAGGTTCAGGTAAAGATTAAGTATTTTTGGAAATAACTAATTCTTTTTTTTTTTTTTTGCCAAACAATAACATATGCATATGTAACTGTAAAAGCACATCTTCTCCAAGCTAGACTGTCTAACCAAAGAGGGAAGTAACCTTCCGCACAACTTCACTAAGCAGGTTTATGGCATATTTTACCAACTTGTGATTGACTTGGTTGCCTTGCATTTTAAAAAAGGACAAGTAACACTTATATAAGATTTTTCCTAAGCACTCTGATATCCTAGAGAATTGTACCTATTTTTGGATCATCTGTATTCTCCAAATTGATTTTTTCCACCACCACCTTGCAAGCTGACTGAATTTTCACCTTCCTCCGACCTTCTAATTTTGCTTTGATAAGCGCATTCCTGATTCACTTGTTTCTTCAACCAGTGGCATCTTTGTTCAGGTCCACCCAAATGCATATGACTGTTCCATTTGCTATTCTAGCTAGAATTCCCCATCCAGCTTTGCCTTTTTTTTTAATGTCTACTGCAGCATCAATGTTGAGCTTGATTATGCCCTCCTGTGGTGGTTGCGATTTGATCTCTACTCTTATATCTTCATTCTTCTCTTTTCCTTCATCTGCCTCCTCCTGACGTGCTTTATGATGTTCTAGCCATTCATGCATTGCCTTGTTAACTATCATACCAGAACATTTCCTTTTGCTGTTGAATTGAATTTGGTTTCTCGACTTCCAAACCCATCATAGCGTATTAACCATCAGTATGATATGATCTTTCCCCTTAGGTCTTTCCTTGGCTTCCAAAATGCTGTTCCACCAAAGTCAAAAGTTATTTTTGAACTCCTAGATTCCTTCCCATTTTATTGGAGCAGCTTTCCATATCAACTCAACATGTGTACAGAAGAAAAGTATATATTCAATTGTCTTTATTTCTTCTCCACAACACCTGCACTTATCATCACCTTTTCATGTCCTGCTTTTAATCACCTCATTCACTAGAATGATTTTGTGGAGACATTTCCATATGAAATGTTTGAGCTTTTGCTTCATATTTAGATTCTCTTCTTGTTGTATCCTTTCCATTTTTTCCTTCTGCATCTCCTTTGCTACGATATATCCCGTTTTGATAGTATACTCTCCTGTAGCTCAATAGGGCCATAATAATCTGTCTTTTCCATTGCATAGGCTAACTGTGATGTTGATAATATTCTTGTAGTCTTCTTCACTACAGACTACCCTTTATCTTATCCACATTCCATTTTTCATTTTGTATTAGTTCATGCACATTCTGCAATTGGCAATTTGATGGCTTTGATGTAGATACCTTTCCTTTTCCTCTATCTAGTATCCATCTATCTCTCCAAATGTCTATAGTGGGACCATCCCCTACTCTCTTCCTAGCACCTCTTTCAAGTAAGTCTCTAGCACTGATTATACTTCTCCAATGGTAGCACTAATTCAGACATTTATTTTTTTTTGTTTGCACCAATGTGGTAATACTAATTGTGAGGCGAGAACTAATAGGGCGGGGTTGGCACAAATTTGGCTCCTCTCCAGTGATTTCACTCCATTTTCTACAACACATACCTGAATACGTATCTTTATTATTCTACATAAGTAATAAAAGAGTCAAGAGTTTTGTCGTTCTACGTGTGAATTTCATTGTCCTCACATGACTCTCCTTTCCATTTGTTTGAGCACATTGCACAGACTTAAGTTATTAGACCTCTTCTACTTATAAATCAGACTCAAGCCTAATTTAGAGAGTCAAAGGCCATCTCTCATCTTCTCTCCATTTTTTACTTTGTCTCCATTCCTCTAATCCTCTGTCGGCGACGTAGGGTTAGATACGACACCTCTTTCTCAAACTTTCTCTCCGCTCTATTTCTCTTCATCTCTCTCTCTTGCTATCACTCGTATTGTGCATTTCCCAACCTCTAAAACTTTTCCTCTTGCTTTTGTTTTCTTTTCCTATTCCTTTCCAGGCAAAATATTATGTAGCATTTGGGTCCTTTAAAGGTTTGTAGCGGGGTTCAAACAGGTGTCTTTTTCTTTTGTTTTTCTTAATTTTTTTATTCATTTTCTTTGCGCTGGCCTAATATAATTCTTTTCTCTTCTCTTCCTTAGGCTACATTGGTTGTTTTAAAGTGTATAGAATCACTGATTTTTTCTTAATTTTTTTGTTCGGTTGCTTTCTATTGGCCTAATATAATTCTTTACTCTTCTCTTTCTGTTTCTCTCCGGGTGGAATATTAGGCAGCATTTGGGTGTCTTAAAGGACTGCAGAAGTATTGAATAGGGTTAGATTTGGTTTTTTTGAGGGATTAGAAGTTTTTAAGTTTTTTTATTTTTATAATTTTTTCCTCTTCTCTTCCTATTTCTCTACATGTGAAATATTAGGCAACGTTTGTGTGTGACATTTTTATCATTTTTTGAGTTTTTTTTATTATGATTTTTCTCTTCTTTTTATGATATTTAGTTTTGGTGTTTTGAAATATCTGAAAATTCAGGGCACGAAGAACTGATGATTTAGTGGTTTTTTCCCACTTTGTTTGGTTGTATTTCTTTTCCATTTTTTCCCTTTTCCCTTCTACATTAGTTAAGAGGGAATTTTTTGCTATTTTTAGGGAATTTTTTGAAGAGTTCGTGGTGTAGTGTTTTCTTTTTCGTCCTACTTTGCTTGATTGTGTTCTTTTTGCTACTTTGCTTAGAAATAATTTAGCTCATTTTTCATGCTCTCTACATTGGTCCGAAAGATGATACTACCAGAGCAAAAGATAGGATTCAAAGCAAATTTCACTTCACAAGACAACTTTGCCCTTCCTTATATTAAGAATCATTCTTTCAACTAAATTCTCTAGACCCCATGACAAACCTTTTTTTCCTTTTCCTATTCCCAACTACAAAAAGTTTTCGATTCTTGATCATCATGATCGCCATGACAATAAAGCCACTATCACTGCCACAACCATTAATCTTCAACCCAGCTTCATCTAAAAAATTGAACAAAAGCTTAGGGCTGCGTTTGGATTGCAATTTTTCAACGGAAAATCACTGTAGTTTTCCACCGGAAAATCACTGTAGTTTTCCACCGGAAAATGCGGAAACTTGTTTGGATTACACTTGTTCAAATATGTTGTTTGGATTGCATGATTTTTCAACAGAAAAATATGGCGCCAACCTTTTTCAAATAATACTATGCTAATGACTGGCTCCTTATGCCTTATTATGACCTTGGTCTAGATAAAAAGCAAAATGAAGGTGAATTTCTGGTTAAAGGCACTACAATAAGGCCCCCACATATGTATGACCAGAGTCTCTGGTGAAGGCTATGAGGTGTAGCTATAAAAAAACAGCATCCATACGCGTTCCTGGTAATATCGTGATTAATAACGATTGGACAAAATTGGCGGTGCTATTGGTAAATGCAAACATGTTGGTGAACATGAGATATCTGCAAGCAATTTCGATGCTTGCATATGAACATTGCTTAGGTTGCTATAATGGAACTAAAAGGTGCACTTCAAACTCGTGTACAGTTACTAAACACGAGTAGCATGCCAAAAAGGTTACCAAAGTTGTACAAACCTGCATATTGTTGGTTTAAATTTTGGGCTAGACCCTCTAATGACAATGCCTTTAGATAAAGGATTGAACGATGGTATATATCAGGCCATATGGTCTGCATTAAACCAAGGAGAATCAGAGACCAGTTTGAGCCTGTGTTGAAATGGGGATAGCATCCTTATGCAACATATAGGTAAATGTAAGTAATCAATCATATCCAAAGTGGATCAGGACAGTGTGATCAACATGTCGTCAAATGTTTAGAAAAAGTGGAGTCCATCAGGGAAAAAGGCAAAAAGATTCAACTTAGGCAGCTAAAGAAGAACACCACCTTTGGTTTTTTCTAACGTGAAACATTCATCAAAGCATCACATCTTCAGGACATACAAGCTAAAATAACGAATTCCGGACAAATTTTCAATTACAAAAAGGATCTAAAGCACATGAACAAAGGTAAGTGTACAAAATTAGTGACATTCAGGTTGTTTAAAGCCAAAATGGACCACACAACTGGCCATGACTTGCTTTCATTTGGGTAGCACATTCATGGTACAAACTTATCTCGGCTAAGGTTCATCCAAAAAATAAGCAATTACCCCATTGCAGTTAAATACACTTGGTACAGTGTTTAATTTTGTTGACTCCACGCCGCTAGTCTGTCTTCGATGGTAGACAATCAACCCTCGACAGCATTCACTCTCCCATTTATCCTATCAACAACTTCACGCATTCCACGAACCTCGGCAATCACAGTTTGAAGGAGGTCGTGAATGGTTGGGCGATTGGTAGCCTCAGATAAGCCTGCTGCAAAGGTTCGCCGTCGCGGCATATCGGATGAATATCGAGTGATACATATATTATAGTATATAAAAATTTTCAAAAAATCTAAAAAAATTACTAAAAATAGAAAATACCATAAAAAGCACAATTATCAACTTAAATTTACTAAATACCTACTACATTATCATATATAGTTACTAATTATTAAATAAAGTAATGTTGTCATTACCATAAGGGCCTATAGCATTAGCAATAAATGATTTTAGAATAAAGTGTACGTTCTAATTCTATTTTATATGAGATAAAAAGTATATATAAGAATAAAATCATCATATCTTATATAATACAATACAAATCTCAGTACACAAAGGAAGTAGCGGTGTTTAGTTTAATACAATAAACAAAAAAAAATAGGGTAAAAAACAAAAAAGCCCCCTGTGGTAAACCTAATACACAGAAAAGCCCCCCATGGTTTCAAAATATACAACACGACCCCTCATGCTTTGAACTAAATTGTAAAGGTGACGGAATCCGTTAAAGTTAACGGAAATGGACAAAATGACCAAAATACCCTGATATAATTAAGCAAAAGACAGCTCAAAAAAATCATTTATTTTATTCTCTAAATAGAGAGAATTGAGGGTTAAGGGGTAGAATAGGTATATTTGATAAAAATTAAGTATAAATTTTTTTTTTTAGGTTTTAATAAGTCATTTCCGTTAAATTTAACGGATTCCGTCACCTTTACAATTTAGTTCAAAGCATGAGGTATCGTGTTGTATATTTTGAAACCATAGGGGGCTTTTCTGTGTATTAGACTTACTACAGGGGGCTTTTTTGTTTTTTACCCAAAAAAATAATTGCTACACGGTACAAAAGCCCATCTTCTGTTTAGTGCAGCCGCACCTCACTAGAGTCTTCCCCGAGTCTTTCTTTTATTTTTAGCCGTATCTTCCTCTGACTCTTCCCTTCATTTTTTTCCTAATTTTCGTTTCTCACTTTTTTCACCTCCTTCACGGCCAGATAATGTGGAAATTGAAGAGCCGGCCGTCACTTTTATTGTTTCTTTTGCTTTCTCTTTCCCGCTATTGTTGTCTTACTCCAACAGCCTACCGTCACCTCTGTTTTGAGCCGCAACCGAACGATGAAGAAATTGAAGAACCGATCGGCTTGTTTCTCCAGCCGACCGTCACCTTGATTCTGGAGTGAAGCTCAAAAGGTAGTGATGGATTATGCAGAAATTGCTGGTATGGTTCTCCCTTTATTCCCACTTTCCCCTAAATTTCTCCAACCGGTTGTTTTGAGCCCACTTTTCCCTAAATTTCTCCAGCTGATTTGAAATTGTTGGTATGTTTTGAACCCTACTTTTTCCTAAATTTCTCCCTTTCTCCAGCCGGTTGTCTTTGTGGCTGAAAAATGAAACAATAAAGCATGGGAAAAGACTACAACAACCGTATAGCTGTGGTGGACCATTTTTTGTAATTGTAGGACAATAATTTACTTCTCTGTTTGAATTTTATTTGGTTTTGTAAAAGGCTCTGCAACAGCTGTAGCTAGCTGTGGTGCGATGCCTTTTGTGTCCTTTCGGTGTTTGTTCCTTTTTTGTTTTGTTATGGCTTTCCAGTTGCTGTTTAAACTTGTTTACCAGTACATATCCGAGTCGAATCCGAGAATTTGGCCGTTATCTTGCTACATGGTTCTACTTCGGACGATATTGGCTGATTCGGATGGATTCAAATCGGATATGGTGTAATCGGTGTTTCGAGTATTGGTATCAGAACGGCACCTGCCATTCCAGTTATGACTCGGCCCAGCCGTCTCGGACTCGGCCGAGTTGGCGAACCTTGCCTACTGCAGTGCTAGTTTGCTTGTGTTCTTCTTCATCTTCTTCCTCTTCGTCTCCCAATTCCTCTTCATGGAGATAGGCGATTCGATTGATAGTGGCTTGGTTCACTATGGTTAATGCAGTGTTGTACGATTCCCCTGTCAAATCTACACAAAAGTGCTCAAAAATACGCGTCAAGGTTCTAGCATATGGTAGTGCTTTCTTAACCCCTTTAAATGCTGCAGTTCTTGACATGGCCCCGAGTATGATTGTAGATATTGGAATCCCTGATACATTGCCTAATCCAGCCTCCAATTTGTCTAAGAAGTACACATCCAATACCCAGACTTCATTTTTACTGTTTGAAGTCGAAAGAATGTTGTGATTAAATAAATACACTAATAAGCTATGTCGCAGCCTGAGACTCTTAGTGGAAATAGATGATGCTTCCATTCTTACGTCCCCAGTCACAGGATCTACTACCTGTTTAAAAGAATTAAAGCTAGTGCTATACTTAGGGAGAGTCATCTCTGTGAGGACCCAGACCGTTCATAAGTTGATATTAGGGTTAGGGCTAAGAAGAAAACCCTAATTTATGAGTAAATATAGTTCTTAGATGATTTTTCTAGTATTGGTTAGTTTTTGAGAAATTAAGAACGTATATCGGATGTGGGACCCACTAGTGTGGGAAGGTATAGGATTTAATCCATTTGGTATAGGTTAATTAATTTTAAGAAGGTTAGAAACCCTAAGTGAGCAAAATCCCTAATGTTATGATTTATTAGAAGTTTTAAGTGGGTTTAAACCTAATTTTGTCCTTGACAAAAAAGTTATTGTTTAACTACTTTTATGTGGGATAAAGTATGCTTAAGTGTAAGTGACTAAGATGAGAAAGTGATTAGTGAAATAATTAAGCGTGATTATATGTTTTAGATTAGATTAAGTTATGACTTATGGAGTAAATTGAAAGGTTATCAAATGTTTGAGGGAAAATGTATATGAAAGAGAAAGTTGAAGTGCAAGGGTGAAAACAACAAATAAAGCATTTTTGTGATTGGTTAGCTATAAGAAATATCTCCCAAAGCTTTGACTATATGTTGTCTTACAACTTATAAGAAACAAGAGAAAACAAAACTAAGAAAAAAAGAAAGGAAGAGCCGAGAGAGAGAGTGAGAGCCGTGAGAAGAGAAGAAAAAAGAAAGCTTGCTTTGGTGCATCATTTTTGTTCTTCAATCTTGAGTTTGGATCTTGGAGAAACAACTTGAGCACTTGATTGTTGTGGGTGATCATCTACAAAGCTTGAATCAAAGGTAAGAAAGTCTATTTGAAGACTTAAGTTGATTATTGTTTGATGAACTAGTGGTTATTTTGGCATAGGACCCTAGTTGTGCTTGATTGTGGTACCTCTTATGCCTATCACATGTTTTTATGGAGTACTTTGGTTAATTTTAGTGTTATTTGGTTGCTGAAAATTCGGCCAAGAAGAGGAAAGAATTTGGGTTTCTTGCTAATGCTTTCCTTACTTGTTTTAGTTGAGAAATGGACTTGTAGTGGTTATGTTTGATGAATTGCCTCACTTGATTTGGTTGGTTACTTGCAAAAAGCTGATTTGGGTTAAGAAACCCTAAACTCCATTAGGCTAATTTAGCTCAGCTTATGGTTAGTGAGATAGAGTTTGGTTAGTGAGAGGTTGGATTAAGTTCATTGGTGCAAATGAAATTTGGTTAGGGATTGTGGTTGATGATTGTTAAATTTGGTATTGACTTGGGAGGGGAATTTCGGACCATTTGTAGGCCATTTAGATGTTAGTATATGTGTGTTTATTTGGTACAAAAGTGGTTGAAAAACCTGCATAAGAACCATGAAAACGAACCATATGTTTGCGACATTTGAAACCGGCAAAATGGGTAAACAGGGCAACCCAGAACCTGAATTTGAGCTCCATTTTTCTTAATGTTCCGTGCTGATTCAGAAGTTTCGTAAAACATGAAAGTCGTAGCCCCTTGAGTCCTGAGTATGCCTGAAAAATTTCAGGTCAATCGGATTAGCGTAGCCTGAGTTATCGACGAAATGCTCAAGCCTGTTTTGACCCTCTGGTTCTACGCGTTTTCTGATTCTGTTTCTGCCCATGACTTTTCGATTTTTATAGAGTTCGATCTGGGTGCCGACTCCTTCATAAGAAGTTTAGATCTTGATCTCAGCTTCGAAACGGTATAAAGTACGTCGAAAACCGAGTTCCGTAGCTCCGGTTATGATCAAAACAATATCGCTCGTCAGAACTGCCTTGTATTTGGACAGTTCTGACGGGTACTTTGGCACTCGAATTTTGTTTTGTTCTGAATAGATTCAGGTCTTGGCCAAAACATGAAAGTTGTAGCCTTATGTCTCAGCTTTCTAATGCCTTTGGAATTTCTTAATTTCGATTTCTGAGCCGTGAGTTACGGCCTTGCAAACAGGGCCTGTTTGGTAACTCGCAATGAAACAGCTGGAACTGTTTCACGCAATGGGTTGCGATGTCTTCATGAACATTGTAGCCCTTCCTCTTAGCTTCGTAACGGTACCTCATGTACCTTGATCCGATATTCCTAGCCTAAATTTTGACCAAAACGGTTTGAGATGGCCGACTTGGCCATTTCCGTTTGCCGTTCTGCGCGGACGTGTGCGGCCGTTTTGCCGTTTCCGCACTTGCGCGTGCCAATTTTGCCGTTTGGCTTATTTCAAGTACGTTAGTTGCCGTTTGTGATATATTGTGACATAATCTTCGATTTCAGACAGTGGTGAGCTAGGCGGTGCCGGTGGGGCCCACTACTAGCCAACACACAAAGTGAATTCCGCCTTTATACTACTTTTGGTATTTTGAGTAAGTATTCAGGCCGCTCTTATGTGTTAGTTGTTTATGTGTTTCGTTATGTGTAAAAAGGGTACCTAGACGAGGGTGTACTTTATCGCACTCGATCTAGACCCTAATTTACGCACCAATTTGTACATGACATATGTATGTGAGAAATTTTGGAACAAAAACCCTTGAGCTTGTGGCTCGGGGTGACTTTTGAATACTTTTGTGAATTTTGTGAGTTTGCGGTTGAACTCAATACCTAGATGGACTATTCGAGCCGGTTAGGGCTTGGTCGAAGTCAGTCCAACTTGGTTTGAGGTCACCAAGTTTGTGACCCGAGCTTATGATTAAAGCTCAAGTTTGTGATTTCGTTCGCCTGGGCAAGTTTGTGAGGTGACTGGCCAGTGAGGGTGATAAGGTGTCGGTGGGTGTACAAGTGAAGTTCTACGGACCTTATTTATGGTCGACGGAGTGTCGACAGGAGATCAAGCATGGCAAATGAATTGGCTTTGGAGCCACCCGTATCCTTATTATGTGATGTTACTTTTCTGCTTTTGCTTTACTCTTACTGTGTAAATGTTGCTACGTGAAATTTACGCTTTTGCCCCTGTTTACTTACTAAGCTTTTAGCTTACCCCATTCCGTTTGTTTTCCTTAGCAGGGGCCGACGCGGGTACGTTTGGGGCTCACACACTAGTTTAGTAGATTGGCTTGTAATAGTTGAACTTTTAGGATGTTTGTTTTTATTCTGGTGGTTTGTATTAGGACCCTTCTTAGGGTCTCCCTTTTGGTTTTGGTTGTAAGTATACGGATGTAATAGTAAGAGCAGGTACTTTTGGAGAATGTAATTATAACTCTTTTGGGATTGTATATAGTATGTATAGTACTCTTTTGGATTTTCTGGCTTTTATTGCTTTAAGTTTTGAGTCCTGGCGCGAGCTAGGCAGGCGGCCCGCCGATACCCTTGGGTTCGCCCTTGGGAGAAGTGGGGTCGTCACAGTTGGTATCAGAGCGCCTAGGTTAGAGGACTTGGGCAATTGTGGGACATACGCGACAGGCATTAGGCATATTGGATTCTTTTAAGTTGAATGATATCTTTTAAGTTGAAATGCCGGTTGACTGACGACTTAATGTTTTGTAGGTATGGACCCAGGCAGTTCGAGTAGGAGGGGCCCAGAGGATCGACCGCTGCGTAAGCGGGCTATCCGTTATCGACAGAGGCTGGGAGAGCCTTACACTTTGTACTCCCCCTTCGGCCAGGTGTCGCGCCGACCCTGCGCGTGTTGGTATACTTACGGCTATCCCGACGAGATAGTCTTAGCATTGGATGATGAGCGTTATCACCTCGACAGGACGGTCGAGACTCTGAGGAAGCAGCTTGAGGAGGCTAGACAGTTTAGCCGCTGGCAGGCGTTACGCGTTAGGGACCTGGAGCGGGACCTCCGGGACACACACCAGCACCTCTTCTCTTTGAAGAGGCAGCTTAGGGAGAGGGCCCGGAGTATCACGTTTGACTGCGGGGTCTTGCTAGATATGGCCGCGGAGGCACCCCCGCGAGCTACTGGGCCGGAGCAGATAGGCGAGATTGGTACTTTAGGTTCCGTTGGGGACCAGGGCCCTAGGGGAGGCGTTTAGGGTCGCTTTCGTCTTTTGCTTAGCTGGTAGATTCCTTTTGTTAAAACTGGCATGACCACTTTCTTTCTTTATTTGGTTGGCCGACTAGATCTTGGAGCCGGAGTGTTCATGTGTACATTGGGTTTTGTACCGACTGGAGGTCGGTAATCTGTAAATCTTTTGGTGTGATTTTGTATATCTATGTATATATTTGAGTAGCATTTTGAATTTATCCTTTGTGTGTCTTTTGTTCGTACGCTTTACGTCCGTACTTTTGCTCATAGTCCGGATAATAAGTTTATGTGTAATGTTACGATCTATAGACGTTTGCACTTAAATGGCCTCCGGTACGCTTTGAAGGTACGCTTTGACCAACGAATTAATTTCGAGGACGAAATTGTCCTAAGTGGGGGAGATTGTGAGGACCCAGACCGTTCATAAGTTGATATTAGGGTTAGGGCTAAGAAGAAAACCCTAATTTATGAGTAAATATAGTTCTTAGATGATTTTTCTAGTATTGGTTAGTTTTTGAGAAATTAAGAACGTATATCGGATGTGGGACCCACTAGTGTGGGAAGGTATAGGATTTAATCCATTTGGTATAGGTTAATTAATTTTAAGAAGGTTAGAAACCCTAAGTGAGCAAAATCCCTAATGTTATGATTTATTAGAAGTTTTAAGTGGGTTTAAACCTAATTTTGTCCTTGACAAAAAAGTTATTGTTTAACTACTTTTATGTGGGATAAAGTTTTAAGATGAGAAAGTGATTAGTGAAATAATTAAGCGTGATTATATGTTTTAGATTAGATTAAGTTATGACTTATGGAGTAAATTGAAAGGTTATCAAATGTTTGAGGGAAAATGTATATGAAAGAGAAAGTTGAAGTGCAAGGGTGAAAACAACAAATAAAGCATTTTTGTGATTGGTTAGCTATAAGAAATATCTCCCAAAGCTTTGACTATATGTTGTCTTACAACTTATAAGAAACAAGAGAAAACAAAACTAAGAAAAAAAGAAAGGAAGAGCCGAGAGAGAGAGTGAGAGCCGTGAGAAGAGAAGAAAAAAGAAAGCTTGCTTTGGTGCATCATTTTTGTTCTTCAATCTTGAGTTTGGATCTTGGAGAAACAACTTGAGCACTTGATTGTTGTGGGTGATCATCTACAAAGCTTGAATCAAAGGTAAGAAAGTCTATTTGAAGACTTAAGTTGATTATTGTTTGATGAACTAGTGGTTATTTTGGCATAGGACCCTAGTTGTGCTTGATTGTGGTACCTCTTATGCCTATCACATGTTTTTATGGAGTACTTTGGTTAATTTTAGTGTTATTTGGTTGCTGAAAATTCGGCCAAGAAGAGGAAAGAATTTGGGTTTCTTGCTAATGCTTTCCTTACTTGTTTTAGTTGAGAAATGGACTTGTAGTGGTTATGTTTGATGAATTGCCTCACTTGATTTGGTTGGTTACTTGCAAAAAGCTGATTTGGGTTAAGAAACCCTAAACTCCATTAGGCTAATTTAGCTCAGCTTATGGTTAGTGAGATAGAGTTTGGTTAGTGAGAGGTTGGATTAAGTTCATTGGTGCAAATGAAATTTGGTTAGGGATTGTGGTTGATGATTGTTAAATTTGGTATTGACTTGGGAGGGGAATTTCGGACCATTTGTAGGCCATTTAGATGTTAGTATATGTGTGTTTATTTGGTACAAAAGTGGTTGAAAAACCTGCATAAGAACCATGAAAACGAACCATATGTTTGCGACATTTGAAACCGGCAAAATGGGTAAACAGGGCAACCCAGAACCTGAATTTGAGCTCCATTTTTCTTAATGTTCCGTGCTGATTCAGAAGTTTCGTAAAACATGAAAGTCGTAACCCCTTGAGTCCTGAGTATGCCTGAAAAATTTCAGGTCAATCGGATTAGCGTAGCCTGAGTTATCGACGAAATGCTCAAGCCTGTTTTGACCCTCTGGTTCTACGCGTTTTCTGATTCTGTTTCTCTGCCCATGACTTTTCGATTTTTATAGAGTTCGATCTGGGTGCCGACTCCTTCATAAGAAGTTTAGATCTTGATCTCAGCTTCGAAACGGTATAAAGTACGTCGAAAACCGAGTTCCGTAGCTCCGGTTATGATCAAAACAATATCGCTCGTCAGAACTGCCTTGTATTTGGACAGTTCTGACGGGTACTTTGGCACTCGAATTTTGTTTTGTTCTGAATAGATTCAGGTCTTGGCCAAAACATTAAAGTTTTAGCCTTATGTCTCAGCTTTCTAATGCCTTTGGAATTTCTTAATTTCGATTTCTGAGCCGTGAGTTACGGCCTTGCAAACAGGGCCTGTTTGGTAACTCGCAATGAAACAGCTGGAACTGTTTCACGCAATTTTCACCTATACCCATTGAGATCTGGGTTGCGATGTCTTCATGAACATTGTAGCCCTTCCTCTTAGCTTCGTAACGGTACCTCATGTACCTTGATCCGATATTCCTAGCCTAAATTTTGACCAAAACGGTTTGAGATGGCCGACTTGGCCATTTCCGTTTGCCGTTCTGCGCGGACGTGTGCGGCCGTTTTGCCGTTTCCGCACTTGCGCGTGCCAATTTTGCCGTTTGGCTTATTTCAAGTACGTTAGTTGCCGTTTGTGATATATTGTGACATAATCTTCGATTTCAGACAGTGGTGAGCTAGGCGGTGCCGGTGGGGCCCACTACTAGCCAACACACAAAGTGAATTCCGCCTTTATACTACTTTTGGTATTTTGAGTAAGTATTCAGGCCGCTCTTATGTGTTAGTTGTTTATGTGTTTCGTTGTGTGTAAAAAGGGTACCTAGGCGAGGGTGTACTTTATCGCACTCGATCTAGACCCTAATTTACGCACCAATTTGTACATGACATATGTATGTGAGAAATTTTGGAACAAAAACCCTTGAGCTTGTGGCTCGGGGTGACTTTTGAATACTTTTGTGAATTTTGTGAGTTTGCGGTTGAACTCAATACCGAGATGGACTATTCGAGCCGGTTAGGGCTTGGTCGAAGTCAGTCCAACTTGGTTTGAGGTCACCAAGTTTGTGACCCGAGCTTATGATTAAAGCTCAAGTTTGTGATTTCGTTCGCCTGGGCAAGTTTGTGAGGTGACTGGCCAGTGAGGGTGATAAGGTGTCGGTGGGTGTACAAGTGAAGTTCTACGGACCTTATTTATGGTCGACGGAGTGTCGACAGGAGATCAAGCATGGCAAATGAATTGGCTTTGGAGCCACCCGTATCCTTATTATGTGATATTACTTTTCTGCTTTTGCTTTACTCTTACTGTGTAAATGTTGCTACGTGAAATTTACGCTTTTGCCCCTGTTTACTTACTAAGCTTTTAGCTTACCCCATTCCGTTTGTTTTCCTTAGCAGGGGCCGACGCGGGTACGTTTGGGGCTCATACACTAGTTTAGTAGATTGGCTTGTAATAGTTGAACTTTTAGGATGTTTGTTTTTATTCTGGTGGTTTGTATTAGGACCCTTCTTAGGGTCTCCCTTTTGGTTTTGGTTGTAAGTATACGGATGTAATAGTAAGAGCAGGTACTTTTGGAGAATGTAATTATAACTCTTTTGGGATTGTATATAGTATGTATAGTACTCTTTTGGATTTTCTGGCTTTTATTGCTTTAAGTTTTGAGTCCTGGCGCGAGCTAGGCAGGCGGTCCGCCGATACCCTTGGGTTCGCCCTTGGGAGAAGTGGGGTCGTCACAGTTGGTATCAGAGCGCCTAGGTTAGAGGACTTGGGCAATTGTGGGACATACGCGATAGGCATTAGGCATATTGGATTCTTTTAAGTTGAATGATATCTTTTAAGTTGAAATGCCGGTTGACTAACGACTTAATGTTTTGTAGGTATGGACCCAGGCAGTTCGAGTAGGAGGGGCCCAGAGGATCGACCGCTGCGTAAGCGGGCTATCCGTTATCGACAGAGGCTGGGAGAGCCTTACACTTTGTACTCCCCCTTCGGCCAGGTGTCGCGCCGACCCTGCGCGTGTTGGTATACTTACGGCTATCCCGACGAGATAGTCTTAGCATTGGATGATGAGCGTTATCACCTCGACAGGACGGTCGAGACTCTGAGGGAGCAGCTTGAGGAGGCTAGACAGTTTAGCCGCTGGCAGGCGTTACGCTGTTAGGGGACCTGGAGCGGCGACCTCCGGGACACACACCAGCACCCTCTTCTCTTTTGAAGACGGCAGCTTAGGGAGGGAGGGCCGGAGTATCCACGTTTGGACTGCGGGGTCTTGCTAGATATGGCCGCGGAGGCACCCCCGCGGAGCTACTGGGCCGGAGCAGAGTAGGCGAGATTGGTACTTAGGTTCCCAGTATGGGGACCAGGGGCCCTAGGGGAGGGTTTAGAGGCTCGCTTTCGTCTTTTGCTTATGCTGGTTAGATTCCTTTTTGTTAAAACGGGCATGACCACTTTCTTGCTTTATTTGGTTGGCGACTAGATCGTTGGAGCCGGAAGTTGGCTCAAATGTGTACATTGGGTTGTGTACGAACTGAGAGGCGAAAACGTCGCGTAATCTGTAATATCTTTTGGTGTGATTTTGTATATCTATGTATTTATATCTTAGTAGCATTTTGCAATTTATCCCTTGGTGTGTCTTTGTTCGTACGCTTTACGTCCGTACTTTTGCTCATAGTCCGGATAATAAGTTTATGTGTAATGTTACGATCTATAGACGTTTGCACTTAAATGGCCTCCGGTACGCTTTGAAGGTACGCTTTGACCAACGAATTAATTTCGAGGACGAAATTGTCCTAAGTGGGGGAGATTGTGAGGACCCAGACCGTTCATAAGTTGATATTAGGGTTAGGGCTAAGAAGAAAACCCTAATTTATGAGTAAATATAGTTCTTAGATGATTTTTCTAGTATTGGTTAGTTTTTGAGAAATTAAGAACGTATATCGGATGTGGGACCCACTAGTGTGGGAAGGTATAGGATTTAATCCATTTGGTATAGGTTAATTAATTTTAAGAAGGTTAGAAACCCTAAGTGAGCAAAATCCCTAATGTTATGATTTATTAGAAGTTTTAAGTGGGTTTAAACCTAATTTTGTCCTTGACAAAAAAGTTATTGTTTAACTACTTTTATGTGGGATAAAGTTTTAAGATGAGAAAGTGATTAGTGAAATAATTAAGCGTGATTATATGTTTTAGATTAGATTAAGTTATGACTTATGGAGTAAATTGAAAGGTTATCAAATGTTTGAGGGAAAATGTATATGAAAGAGAAAGTTGAAGTGCAAGGGTGAAAACAACAAATAAAGCATTTTTGTGATTGGTTAGCTATAAGAAATATCTCCCAAAGCTTTGACTATATGTTGTCTTACAACTTATAAGAAACAAGAGAAAACAAAACTAAGAAAAAAAGAAAGGAAGAGCCGAGAGAGAGAGTGAGAGCCGTGAGAAGAGAAGAAAAAAGAAAGCTTGCTTTGGTGCATCATTTTTGTTCTTCAATCTTGAGTTTGGACCTTGGAGAAACAACTTGAGCACTTGATTGTTGTGGGTGATCATCTACAAAGCTTGAATCAAAGGTAAGAAAGTCTATTTGAAGACTTAAGTTGATTATTGTTTGATGAACTAGTGGTTATTTTGGCATAGGACCCTAGTTGTGCTTGATTGTGGTACCTCTTATGCCTATCACATGTTTTTATGGAGTACTTTGGTTAATTTTAGTGTTATTTGGTTGCTGAAAATTCGGCCAAGAAGAGGAAAGAATTTGGGTTTCTTGCTAATGCTTTCCTTACTTGTTTTAGTTGAGAAATGGACTTGTAGTGGTTATGTTTGATGAATTGCCTCACTTGATTTGGTTGGTTACTTGCAAAAAGCTGATTTGGGTTAAGAAACCCTAAACTCCATTAGGCTAATTTAGCTTAGCTTATGGTTAGTGAGATAGAGTTTGGTTAGTGAGAGGTTGGATTAAGTTCATTGGTGCAAATGAATTTGGTTAGGGATTGTGGTTGATGATTGTTAAATTTGGTATTGACTTGGGAGGGGAATTTCGGACCATTTGTAGGCCATTTAGATGTTAGTATATGTGTGTTTATTTGGTACAAAAGTGGTTGAAAAACCTGCATAAGAACCATGAAAACGAACCATATGTTTGCGACATTTGAAACCGGCAAAATGGGTAAACAGGGCAACCCAGAACCTGAATTTGAGCTCCATTTTTCTTAATGTTCCGTGCTGATTCAGAAGTTTCGTAAAACATGAAAGTCGTAGCCCCTTGAGTCCTGAGTATGCCTGCAAAATTTCAGGTCAATCGGATTAGCGTAGCCTGAGTTATCGACGAAATGCTCAAGCCTGTTTTGACCCTCTGGTTCTACGCGTTTTCTGATTCTGTTTCTGCCCA